>NW_027396797.1:0-600000 GCF_047715825.1 Aspergillus stella-maris
TGTCATCTCCGCTCAGCTATAGAGAATGACAGGCAGAAAAAGAGTCGTTCTAAACGCCAGATAAGTTCTACAGAAGGTCTTTCATTTCAGGAAGCCAGGGACCTAATTTCGTCCAGAAATGAGGAGATAGAAGCAAGAGGGGGGGGTACCAGCAAAGGTGCTCCTCAAACTTTAGGTGTACCTAAACGTGCTCCACCAAGATGTTCAGAATGTAATATTCAGGGACATAAAAGAACCAGCTGTCCTACTCGTTTTGGTTTTTAGTTCCTCTAATTTAAATCACTTTTGGTTGTTGTACAGTACTTTAAAGTTGAGCAAGCATGGATTTTTTTTGGAGTTCTGCGAACCGACCGGGAACTACGAACCGACCGGGATTTACGTTAACCTAACTAGTTAGCGAGAGCCAGGGAACTGGAAAAGGGATTTTGCTTTTCGACAGAACGCGCAGGCCGTCTCTCAGGTCCAGATCTAACCGTCACCTAAACCGCTAATCCAGGTAAAGGGATAATGCTGTCGCGGCGATGGCCCCTCCTTCATCCCACAGCAACCCAGTCCGCATCGCGCCCGCACCACCGCACGCGGCTGGGACAGGTACCGGCAGCTGCGGTCCTCCCAACCATGGGACAGTGAACTACACATGTCAGCCATGCACGAGGCGAAAGATAAAGTGCGATAGGATCCTACCGGTCTGTTTTCGGTGCCGCAAGAGCGGGATCGAGTGCTCATATACGCCACCTCGTGCTCGACTATCTCAAAAGAGAAAAATGGGTGGAAGGCGAGAGCAAGAGGCAGGACTAGAAGAGCTTCGGCAGAGGCTTGCTAGGTATGAGCGGATTTTGCGTGAGAATGGCTTGCTCGAGGAAGATGGCTTTAGTGGAAGGGATACTACGTTGAATACCGGGTTCGCGGAGCTTTCTCAGTTGCCTATATTCCAAAAACTTTTGAACCGGTCAAGAAGTACGCCGGGCATATTGCTGGGGAATACTAAAGACACCTCTCAGTTTGTAGACAGCCACCTATGGAGAAGCCTTGGGGACGAAGAGATGCAACGGATGTCTGAGGATGCAGGAACGAACGAGAGCAGTGGCAGGAGCGACGACAGAGAGGACCCTCCAGATCCGCTCACTGAAGCATTTTTAGGCGATACAACCTCCTACCCGGGTACCAGGGAGATACTTCTACAACATCAACCCACCGCTGAACATGCGACCTTTCTTTGGCAAACCTATCTTCAGAACGTGGATCCCCTATGCAGGATCCTGCACGTTCCGACGACGAATGTGATGATCGAACAGGCGTGGCAGAAACCTGAGCTAATATCTAAAGCAGATCAATGCTTAATCTTTTCGATCTATCATTTTGCCGTGTTCTCACTAAGCGAAGAAGAAAGCGCTGAAAGGCTGGGACAATCGCGGACAGTGCTTCTGCAACGGTACAGCAGTGCCACTCGGAAAGCACTCGTCAATGCTTCCTTCCTCGAAACTACATCCATGACAATTCTCCAGGCCCTCGTTCTCCTCCTCATACCATGCCGACATATCTACGATCCAAGCACGTACTGGATCCTAACAGGGGTTGCTGTCCGGATTGGACAGCGCATGGGTCTACACCGTGACGGCGAGACAATGGGTCTGTCTCCATTCCAAACAGAAATGAGACGACGACTATTCTGGTCACTTTTACCGATTGACAGTAGCGCTGCACAGATATCCGGCGTAGGGGCGTCGATTACTCCGGAGTCCTGGGACACTCAGCTGCCGCGGAACCTCAATGACGACCAGGTATGGCCGGGCATGGCGGAGACCCCTGTGGAACAGAGTGGGGTAACAGATATGATATTTTCTCTATCACGTTTCTGTATTGGAAAGCATTTGGCCAGGGTTGGAGGGCCGGCCGCACTCGGAAATCCAAACGCTCACTCCAGCGATGTCGGTAAAGCGAAGAAATTCATTCGCGAAGCAGAGGCTGAGATTGAAGAGAAACTCATACGATACTGCGATGTCCTGAACCCGGTACACTTTCTCAGCATGAGCCTCGCGAGAGCCGGTATTCTGGCTATGCGTTGGAAGATCCGACTACCGGCCATCAGGAATCAGACTGCAATGCAGGCAGAAGTTCGTGAGGCGCTGCACCTTGCTGGTAAGATCATGGATACAGACGCGGCAATCAATGTACAAGGGAGCGTGATGAAGAGGTTCCACTGGCACGCCAGGCCGTTCTTCGTATGGGGAATGTGGGATTCGTTCATTTTTGTGCTGATGACTCTGTGGAAGAGATGCGATCTACTCTCTACGATTGAACGTGATGAATTCTGGGGCAAGGTAGAGAGAGTATACCTGCATCATGCTGAACTTCTATTGGTTTCGCAGTCGCAGCCGATGTTGTATGTTGGGTCTAGGCGGCTTACGCTGAAAGCTTGGGATACCCAGTCCTCTAAAGATGATTGCGGACGCGTTCCAGGGTTCATTGAACGGTTACGTGCGTTATGCGATAAGGATATGAGAAAAGCTGAAGCCCCTCCGATCGCCGCAGAGGATAGATCAGTGCCGAGCATGAGTCACCCTGATCTACTGACCACTTTCGACTTGGACGATATCGACTGGGCGTCTACTTGGGGGCTCTTCATGAACGGGGATGCTGGATCATGATTGGCTGAATGCTCGGGTTACACGCGGCCGGACCACTGCGCAACCCCCGAGCAACTGGCCAATGAGAGCCACGCCAGTCACAGCTGAAAGGAAGTATAAATTGACATTCTGGCCAGGGGCTCTGGTCAGGATACACCATCAGCTTCACTCATTCCCCTGCATCTCTCATTTTTCAATGCTCCACCATGTCCGGTCTACGAGTGCTAGTCGTGGGCGCATCCGTCGCCGGCCCCGCAACAGCATACTGGCTCGCCAGAGCCGGCGCCCGCGTCACGGTCATCGAGCGCGCCAAATCTCTACGAACAAATGGCCAAGCAATCGACATTCGCAGTGTCGGTGTAAATGCTATGCGCATGATTCCCGGAATGGAAGCCGCCGTACGCGCTAAAACTGTTCCTATCGAAGGTATAAATTTCGTGGGGTCGAGCGGTCGTCCATATGCAACCATCGGCCGCACAGGCGACCCAGACCAGCAGAGCCTCGTATCTGAGTTTGAGATCCTTCGCGGTGACCTAAGTCGGGTCTTGTTCAATCTTACCAAGGACGATAATCGGATCAAGTACCTGTTTGGGGAGCAGGTTGCTGCGATCACGCAGCCAGAAGCGCAACGTCATGTTAATGGCGTCATGGCGAGCAAGAATGCTGCGACTGTCATGGTCGAGTTTGAGAACGGTAGTCCTACAACGGAGTATGACCTCGTCGTCGCCTGCGACGGTGCGCATTCAAGAACACGAGCGCTCGGTCTTGGCAGCGCCGTTGATCAAAAGCACATTCATTGGACAAATTGCTGGGCAGCGTACTTCACGCTGAAAGACAATCTACTGGCAGGGATGGGCAACACCCAGTTTGGCCACGAATACAGTGCCCCCGGCGGTCGATGGGCCGCTCTCGGGCCTTCTCCAAATGATAACGGAAGCTTGGGCACATTCATGAAGTACTCCCTGCCAGGCGATGAGAAAGACATGGCTCCCTTCCGCGAAGCTTCAAGCAAAGGCACCCCCACACTGAAGGAATATATTTCGGAAACCTACCGCGGTGCCGGGTGGAAAGTCGACAATATCATAAACGGCATGAAAGACGTAGAAGACTTTCACGCCACAGAGATCGTCCAAGTTCGCCTTCCTGCGTTCCACAAAGGTTCCAACTTTGCACTAGTTGGAGACGCCGGGTACGCAGGTGCCGCGGGTGCAGGTACATCTCTCGCTCTCGTCGGAGCTTACACCCTAGCCGGTGAAATTAAGCGTGCCGGCGTCGGGAGTGGTGGCAGCCTAGCTACGGCGCTGAAGGCATACACCAAGCGGATGAGGCCCATTGTGCAAGACTTGCAGAAGACACCGCCTATGCTTCATACTATCATGGCACCGCAGACGGCTTGGGGCGTTGCGGTGAGAAATGCGCTCTTTGGGGTCGTGAGTTGGAGTGGTGTTGTTGGGCTTGCGCATAGACTTTTGGGAGGTGTTTTTGAGAAGCCGGAGAAGTTCAAGTTGCCGGAGTATGGGTTTGGTGAGAGGGTGAATAGGGAAAAGAAGAATTAGTATTCTCTTCAATGGCTTGGTTTATTCAGGCACTGTGGAACAGCTCATGAAACGAGAATATCACTGTACTCGCCCTGCGACGAGCCTATCCACCTAAGTGGTATCCCAGGTATCCTCACCAACTGAGTTTTAGAGTAAGCCCACCAGACTGAATTAGACGGGACGCCCTGGTTCGGATCCCTCGATGCTGCCTCCTATAGTTAGTAGCAGTATGCCCCTTTACCTTTACCTCAGACCGTCGTCATCAGGCTACTAGTGAATCATCTAGTGCGCCATCTAAGCGAACCGTATAAACTCAAACATGACACAGTTCCCTCTCTCAAGAAACAACGAGGGCCAGTCGATTGAGGTGGACCACCCCGAAAGTAACGAAATAACAGTAACCTTACTTAACAATAGCTTTAGAACTTTTGTTCAAATTTCTAAAACAATCATTGAGCCCAGTGTCGCCATCTTCTTAACGCCTCTAGGTATGCGCCTGATAGAGTAAGGTTCCAGGTCAGGAACCCAGCCCTATGTTCCTGGCCTACCACGCACGCGAGGAACACGCTTCCGAACATGTGTCCATGGTAGCCCATGGGGCGATGCATGTATACTGTGCTCTGGTTTAAGGGCCAGGTATTTGATACGTACGCGGAGAAGATCTCCAGAACGCACCTGGATATGAGCGGCTTGGAAATGCCCTGGGGTGTCCGAGGCCATACACGGCACGCTGTCGCGTACGTTCGCCATGGGCATGTCATGGAATAAGCTTTTACGGGGGTTTCTGGGGGTGTGGGAGGTCTGAGGGTACTCTCTTTTATGGTGGGCGAGGTTCTCTTCTGACGCTTTCCATCTTGCATCTTACAACTACCCATATCGCTCTCAGACACGCTATCGCTTTGCGAGTATCTCCATCAGACACGTTATTGTTAAAATATCTGGAACAACATACGCACTTCTTGAGCTACTACTTTGCTATTCCACTACTATACTACTTTATTCAACCTCACATCTCCTCTCCTCTCCTCTCGACTCAGCAGAACGGAAAAAGTGTCCGAGTCACCATGTCTCTCCCAAAGACCCTAACAATCATATACGAGCGAATCCAGCGCCGAATTCAGATCTCGAAGCTTCGTCGCCAGCTCTATCTCATGGCTCCTCTCTATGATCCATCTGTGGAGTTTGGGATCGAGTTCTAAACAGCTCCTGCTGCCTACACCGGCATGAAGTTCCGAGAAACGAGGTATGTCACTCATTCCCTAGTACTTTGCATTGCGCCCTTCTAACAGCCCTTCAGAACAGTGATTGATATCAACCCATCAAAAAAAGGAACAAAAAACAAATATTGTCTACATATCCCGCCAATTATAAGCCTCACTCCAAGCCAACGCAACCCTATAAACGTCTTCCTCCCCCCACCACCTCCCAACAACCTGCATCGAAACCGGCAATTTCACACCACTCCCCTTCAACGGCCCCTCCTCAATCTCTAACATTCCAACAGGCATAGCCAGCACCGGATGCCCGCTCTGATTAAACGGCGCCGTGTTACTCGTCAACCCAACCTGTTTCGCAATCTGTTGTAGTGGTGTCGCTGTCGCGCTATCGACGTGGGAGTTCGCGATATATGGCAAGTTCGGAAGGACGAGAACATCATATTCTGCTAGCGCGGCATCATATTCATCTCGCAGTTGCCGCGAGAGATTCGTTGCCTTGCTTAAGATTCCCGGGAACGCAGATTCCGCGTATGCGCCGTTCAGGAAGATATTCTTCGTTGAGACGTATGCGTTGTCCCATTTCTTTTGCGTCAGGGGGTGGAACATT
This sequence comes from Aspergillus stella-maris, assembly GCF_047715825.1. Lineage (NCBI taxonomy): Eukaryota > Fungi > Ascomycota > Eurotiomycetes > Eurotiales > Aspergillaceae > Aspergillus > Aspergillus stella-maris. The sequence goes on from NW_027396797.1 coordinate 5,990, forward strand.
GTATTCAGTTCTGTGAGCGCATGTCCTCGGCGCCCGAAAGCGCGATTCATTCGACTGTGAAAGTTCCCGCTTTTGGATATGGGAGTCCAGATTGCGGCGCCCTTGGAGTGCATCGGTACCGAAACGGGCGAGACTTCAGCGCCGAGAGACTTGAAGAGCTCGATTGCGCGGGAGACTGTTGCGTGTACGCGCGGGTCGATGCCGCGCATATTCATTCCTTCTGTTATAACGCCGATTTTTACGCCCGTGAGGTCCTTGGGGTTCTGGATATCAATCAGGATTTTGTGATATTGTGGAGTTCTGGATGGAGGAGGGGCAGCGAAGGATCTGTCGTCGATGTTGTCGTTTCCGGCTGTTGCTTGGAGGAGGAGCGCATTGTCGAGGAGGGTCCGTGTCATGGGGCCGAGGTGGTCGTTTGCTGTTTTTGTATCAGTGTCAGCTTCTTGTATATTGATGATTACAAAGGGTGAGGAGCGCGATGCAACTCACTCGGCTCATTCGATCCACATCCTGTATATGGCATAAGGCCGAATGTAGGTTTTAGGCCGTAGAGGCCGCACCATCCTGCTGGCTGCGCAGACAAACATGTTAGTTCATCCATTCCCGTGTAAACACTCTCCTTAAATCTCGAGAAAAGGTGAGATAAGAGGTCTAGAAGCAGGCCAACCTACAACTCTCACACTCCCCCCCTGATCCGCCCCAATAGCCAAATCCACATCCCCATTCGCAACGAGCGCACCGCACCCACTCGAACTCCCACCACTACTATACCCCTTCGCAAACGGAGAATGGACGGACCCAGTTGCCGCCGAAGAACTCGTCGCAGAATGGCAAAGATTCTCGCAGACGGCCTTCCCCTTGATTACTGCGCCTGCTTCTAGGGCGCGTGTTACGACTGTTGCGTCGGTGTCCTGCGCGCCATAACGTTTCTTAGCTTGCATTTTGTGGTAGTGAAAGATGGATTAATACGTACAGGCGTATACCCCTCAACCATAGCAGTCCCCATGAGCATCGGAACGCCTTTAACGGCGATATTATCCTTCATGACGATTGTCTTGCCTGCCAAGAGACCTGGGCTATCAGGTGGTGTTTGGTCTTGGATATCGCATTTCCAGGCCCATGCGTTCAATGGGTTTTCTTCTGCGCTGGGGAAGTGGATGTTTTGGCGGGGGAAGCGGATTTCGTTTACTTTGGGGATGTAGTCTGCCTTGCGCTGTTAGCAAATGCGCAATGAAATTTGGGGATAGGGTAGTTTTGGTAAGTGGGTTTACCAGGCAACCCCATCAACGCCTCAACACTCTCATGATAAACAGCCAACAAAGTGCGATAATCCTCCTTCTCATGTTCCGCGATCTCAATCCCCAGTGTCGCAGCAACAGAGTCAAGGACTTCTGTTGTGACGGGGTTGTTTTCTTTCGTTACGAGCGAGAAGACGGACATTTTGCCAGCACGATTCAACGTAGCCCCTCAATTGTTGTCCTTACTTTTGGTATGTTTTGCTTTGGAGGGGTATGGTGGGCTGTTATTCCTTTTGGGACTTCTTCGAGTTGGAGTAACCCTGCAAATACGGTACCTGAGGGCTTATCACGAAAATAAAGTGGGACCGGGGCCTCCGACGGATGTCCTATCTGGCCTCCGATGGGAGGGGGACCTTGACAGTCATAGATAGGCCAGTGCTATCGGGAGATAAGGGTGAGTTGGAGAAGGTGTTTTTCGTGTAGTATAAAAGCGTGAAGTTGGCGGGGTTGCGACGAGTTGTCTTGGGTCTTTTTTTTTCTTGTTCATTATTAAACCTCACGGCTTTTCTTTGGTTCCAAATTGAGCAATTGATACAAAATGCCTACCATTGAGGAGAAGTATAGCATTCCTCGGGACTTTGAAGGTACGCATCTCCTTGACTTTATTGAGGAATAACTAGCCAACGGAGTCTCCCAGGCTTCGGCGAAGAAGGCTTCAACCCCCAATGGCCCAACGGCGCACGCATCGCCGTCTCCTTCATCCTTAACTACGTACGCCCTCCTAGCTATCCTTCCCCTCTCCTCTCAGTAACCCGCACTAATCACCTATCCTCCTTAACAGGAAGAAGGCGGCGAACGCTCAATCCTAGACGGCGACGCCCACAGTGAGCCCTACCTCTGGGAAAAAGGGTCCTCAGGCGGCTACCGCCAAAACGCACGATACCTAAACGCAGAGCAAGACTTCGAGTACGGCTCCCGGAGCGCATCCTGGCGCCTCCTCCGCCTGTTTAAGGAATTCAACTGGAATTTCACGACCTATGCAGTCTCAGTCGCGCTCCAAAAGAACCCAACCTTCGGGAAAGCACTTGTCCGCGAGGGCCACGAGATCGCGGCGCATGGGTATCGCTGGTTGGATATTTGGGAGTATTCTCCTGAAGAGGAGAGGGAGTATGTTAAGAAATGTCTTACGACGCTTAAGGAGGTTACGGGGGAGATGCCGGTTGGTGCGTACTTTGGGAGAGGAACGCCGCAGACGCATGCGAAGTTTCCGGAGATCTGGGCGGAGTTGGGCGAGGAGTTTCTTTGGAGCAGTGAGGTTTATAATGATGATGTTCCCTACTGGTTGGATTTGCCGTGGGAGGAAAGTTTGCCGGAGGGGGAAAGGAAGGGGATGCTTTTGATTCCTTATAACGTGAGTCTTTACTTATCTACCTAACCTTCCCTTCCCATCCTGTTCCTTGGAAGCAAGTGCTAATGTTTGGCGCGCAGTACGACTGCAACGACGGCAAATTCCACATGGCGCCCGGATTTGGTAGCAGTGTCGCAGAATCCTACGAGCAATATCTAAAGAATACATTCGACATGCTCTACCGCGAGGGCAACAAAATGATGAATATCCCGCTGCACACGCGCATCATCGGCAAGCCGGGACGGTGTGAGGCACTACGGAAATTCATGAAGTATATTGCTGAGAAGGAGGGCGTTTGGGTTACGACGAGACGTGATATTGCGAAGCACATGCATGAGAAGTTTCCGTATAAGCCAAATGGGAAGTGGATGGAGGGGAAGGGGGAGTAATGTGATTGTTGGAGGGGGTTTGCAGGGGAAGCGGGTAGGGGTGGTGAGGGGTTCTCATTCCAATGTGTGATAAGATAACGAATACATAATCAATGGGTTTCTGGATGCTTAGTGCGGGGTAGTGTAATGCAATCTTATCAGTTATTAATTGCTTTGCTGTTCGTTTACTTAGCTTAGTGCCATGATAGGGCGAACCCTTCCATACTCGCCGCCGAACTGCAGGGGTGTATCCGTCCAGGCCGCTGCCGAGAAGCCCTAACAAGGGGTGCGCCGGGCGATTTGCCATGATAGGTAAGAAAGCCAAGTCCAAGGGTAGAAACAACAAACGTCATTAATTATGTAGTAAGCCGGTTCATATACTGTCCCGTTCTAAGAGAATTTACACCTCCTTAACGCCATATCCTACCCCCTTCTCCCCCTCCCTAACCTCAACCCCCGTAAACCCCATCCTAATCCCCTGTACACTCTCCCCCTCAAGAAACCCCTCAGTCCTCGCCATAACCTCAAACCCGAGCTTCGTCCCACCCCTAACAGCCTCCTCCCCCGGCACAGCCGAAACAGGCCAAACAAGATTAAACACATAATAGAGAAAACACCCCATTGCAAAACTCAATAGGAATCCAAGCTTATACATATTCTTGCTTGCGGCACCGACACTCTCGGGATCTAAGCTTCCCGCAATACCGTGCACTGTAAACGCCACGCCCCCCGCCCAGGCAGCGATACTGCGTAGGTTCCATCCGTGGTAGTAGCTGTAGACGGATCCCGGGTCCTTGGTGTACAGACTTGGCACGTGGAAGTTTCCTTTCCGGATGATCCAGTAGTCGATTATCATTATGCCGCAGGTGGGCATTAGGAAGACGGTGTAGCTTCCCAGAAAGGTGAGGAAGGATTGGGCCGAACTGATGATTTTCCAGGGGACGCAGAGGGGCGCGAGTATTGCGCAGAGGATCTGTCCGCGCACGATGTTGATGTACCGTGGGATTAGACCGGATAAGTCTGCGCCGACGGGGAGGGAGTTTGTCCCTGCGTTTGTGGCGATAATTGCGAGGACCATTCCCTGCAATATAAAACATTAGCACACATTCCAAGAAGCAGAACGAGAGGGAAAGAAAAGACATACAAGACTAGCAAAAAACATCCCCGCCCTCGCCTGAGCCCCCCAATACTGCGTCAAAATCTCATCATACAGATCCCAGACATTCCAAAAACTCTTTCCCAAAAACTGCGTCGTTGCGCTTGTCGTCGCACATGATACAAACATGACAAGGACCTTGGAAATAAGGATACCCAGACTCTGCGACCAGGTCGCTTGACTCGGTTTCGTCGCGTACCTCGATACATCAGGCTGGTTTACCAGGATCGGGCAAAGCGCGCCCATAACGCTGTTGATGGCCTGAATCATCGGCCAGACGAGTGCTGAACCATGTAATGTGACTTGTCCTTCGAAGGAGAAGTCACCTAATGTCCCGCCGTTCATATGAACAGCCCACCCGAGAACCCCGAGGAGCGCAACAGTCGTATAAACAGCCTTGACGACAAATAAATGCCTCAGAACAGTCGGATGAATAAACATGACTCCAAACTGCACGATCCAAAAGACGAAAAACGCCAACAAGTCACGACTAACTATCCCCGCGTTGGCAGGGAGGCGATTGGGCAGATTCACCCAGGAATCACCGAAGATAGCTCTCAGACAAACAGAGGTTATCATTCCGCCGTAATATGACTGCGTTGCAAAGTAGATGATCGCCACGGACGCGCGCACAATCACGTAGAGCTTCGATCCGCCTATTCCAGAACTTGCGCGGACGTACACGGGGTATCCGACGTGGTAGCGGGTTGCGCCGCGCGAGTTGAGCACGACGATTATGGAGAGGATGAAGGAGCCGATTACGGCTGCTAGGATGCAGTGCCACCATCTCTGCCATACATTAGTTTTGGATTCCTGTTTGGCGTAGTGACTTGGAGGACATACCAGCCCGAGGCTAACTAGGGTCGCGCCGAGATTGTAACTACTCGGTGAGAATGTCGTTGTTAGATAGTATGTGAAGAAGTGGAGGATATTCCATGTTCGATGTTCTGTAACACATTAGTCTGCGCTCAAAAATACGTTTTTTTCTTCTTATAGGTAAAGATCGCCAACTCACCCGGCGGCGTAGGGAGTAAATCCTCATTAAAGTATGCAGCGCCTTCTTCAGGCGCCTCCTTCGTCTGCATATATTTCTTTGCCTTGGCGACTCGCGACCGGAGCGTGGAGCGGTCCATGATGCCGTATACTAGGAAGGACGTTGTTGAATCCAGATCGTCAATGTAGACTAGCTGGGGAGGCATAACTGATATACATCAAGGTTGTCAATGTTATCGCGACTATCAATCCTTCACTATCAATTCAGTTCTTGGCTCCATACAAAACCCTGATAGCGGAGGCCCGATTGATAACGTCGGAGGTCCGACCCACGCTGTCGGGATTGAAGAACGTGGTCGATTAAGCTTTGACGGCACAATATGATATAGTACGATAGAAATAAGATTCAGTAGCTGAAGATTAGGTGATTAATTGTCCGATTGCTTACGGCCCGGGAAACTGGTTGTTCGGCAGGCTTATAGTTGGGCTCGGCCGCAATGGAGTCAGGCGGGTATGGTGCGGCAGGCGAGATAACGGTTGTCAAGACGGCAAAGTGCACCCCTGCAAGCAGAGATAGCCGACTCATTCAATTGACTGCCCAGGTCTATTGCATGATCCTCGAAAGGTGCATAGTGTAGACTGCGGCGGGACCTTCTAGTCCGTTGTCTTGACTGTTCTTTATAGAGGGCAAGACGCGGTTCACCGTAAGGGACTTCAGTCCCACAAAGACTTTTAGAAATGAACAAGCAACGCGAATATACAATAACTCACTACCTAGTGACCAAGTATCTCTAGTTCCTATTCTCTAGCTTATGTGGTCAGGGGCGGCTCGTCCCTTCCCCAGCATACCTCGAGGCTTGACTCGAAAGTCAGGGCTCCGGTGAAAGGAACAAAAGTCGCGGGTACCTACTCTTCGCAAAGTAGAAGGCATTAGATATAAACCAAAACAATATACATGTTTTTTATGTTACAGTTGCGTGGTCTAGCGGTATGACGTTCCATTCACACTTTTGAGTGCTGGAAAGGTCCCCGGTTCGAGCCCGGGCGTGACTACTGTTTCTTTTTTCTTTTTTCTTTTTTCTTTTTCTTTTTTTTTCTGTGGTAGGCTTCTATCCTAGACGTTTGATGGCAAGGGGTTCCTGACTGTAGAGTTTTCCTTTTTGCCTTCTGTAGACTTACGCCTTGTCTGGAGCAAAAGACTCGATCTCACGGTTATCTTACATAGCAGGCTAGGACGCCATATGCCGGTAGGAATGGCTAGCATTAACCCTCCAGCATAATAAGACCACCGACCAAATCGCCAAAGGTGATTCAAATCCAATCTTGCTAAAGTAAGATCCAAACAACGTAGCTGCGAAGGCTGGGGTATCGTACGGGTTCAATTAACGGCAGTTCGTCGCACAGGCAAATCTTCAACAATCATTCCCACCGCGGCCATCGCCCTCCAGAAAGCAGGAATGCTTGCCATCAGCTCATACCAGGCCATTACGCTTGGGTACTGAAGTTGATTACCAGGGTCTATCCACTGAATGTGGCTGATGTACGGGAACGTCGCGATGTCGGCTAGACTCCTAGAACCAGTCATATTTTAGCAACCGTTTCGTAAGTGTATACAGTCATAGCGAGAAGCAAGAAGACACAAATCAAAGACAAACAAGAGACACCTACATCTTCTCCCCAACAACCCACGCCACCTTCCCTTTTTCTACAGTCATAGCCCTCAACTTCTCCTCAAGCAGCGTACACAGCGTCCGCACCGAATCATCAAGCTGCTTCCCTCGATGACCCCATGCATTGCGCATCAGGCGTTTCGTGTTTCTCTCCCACTGCGCGACTTCTTCTGTCAAGGGCGAGTCATTATCTAATCTGTAGCGGTGTGCTGTGTCGTACGTTTTGAGTAAGTACCAGGCGGTTCCGGCGCGGGTGGACTTGGGGTTCGCGGGCGTCCAGCTTGGATCGTGCAGTGATTCCATGCATGCGTGGTTGGGGGTGGGGTCAATTCTGTAAGCACGGCTAAGCAGAATCTGTTGTTAGCTTGACTGGATATTGAAGACCAGATGTGAGTGGGGTAGGTATAGGTCGGCACGCATCCGAGTAGCTCTCATATAATCGCAGAAGCAGCCCCGTTCTGCGTTGTAAGTACGATCTTTTGATCACCGTGGGGCTAGATATTGAATGCCATGCTGGCTGATGTGTATGGCAAAACGTCCAATGCAGTTTCTCGATACTGTTTCTTCTCCAAATTGCAAGACTTGCGAAGCGGAAAAACGGTCCGCTTAAGGTTCAAAGAGTGAGTGTCATCAAGGTCAGGACTTATTTCCGCCTCTAGAGCCTTCAAAGTTTGTGGCGGTGGAGGGCTAAATCATGGGAATAAAAAGTAATGTACGGTGCACCGCGTAGGAAAACTCAGGAGACTGTTCATACATGCGGTGATGGTATGTTGAAGTGGGAGCAAAAGAATAGCAGTTGGTGTTTTGGTAAATAGGCCCCCCTCGCTCCTGTCTCCGTAGCACACTCCTAGCAGAGCAGGTCAATTGCGAGATAAAAAGCTGTGTGATAGACAGTATTGCATCATTTACTATCTTTGTCTTCGGCGCATTCTCGGAAATAGAAGAATTTTTGATTCTGGCTGAAGATAGTTTATCTATCCGCCTTGCAGCGACCGCCAGGCTTGAATTCTACTGACATGGAAGTTGATGCTGGCGCATCACGCGCTGCTCACCTGCCTTGGATGAAAATATGACACAGGAAAAAGGATATCGATTGAGAAATGCAGACTACCCTGGAGAAGCTTTGTTTATCGAGCTACTCCAAAGAACAAAGACCACCCTCAATTCACCCCGTTTGATTCAACGTCGAGAGCTCTTTTGAGGCTTCTCACTGTCGCAATGTCTTCTTTGTTGAGTAATGCTTTGTCTCAAAGACCATTGTTCGCAGGACTCAGGGGGATATATACCCCGTAACCCACAGTGCGAGGGAGAATATCCCAGAACATCATCTACAAGCCTCATACTGAAAGATCGGTCCACTACAAGGCGACAGGCTAAACAACTTAAAGATGATTTCTAGGTTACTCTTCGTCATACTCCTGCCACTAGCACTGACATCGCCGCACGTAGCGCCCTTCGTCGCTACAGCGCTCTATTACGGAAGAGCACTTCTCTTCTTCGTGATGGGGATGTGCCGCAAGCACTGCAGGGACTACGTTGCTACAATCATGTACTGGGTCTCGAAAAAATCATGGATCATGAAGTACTTGAACTTCGGCGCAGAATCACAGAAGCCGCAAGGAAAATGGGCAATGTCATTTCGAAAAACATCCACACCACAGGGAAACAAGGTAGATAGATATCTTGCGCTCCTACCAGATCTATACGGTCTGGTACCGAGGAATATCCAAGTCATTCTCTCGAAGACCCTGTATAAGCTCCTGAGCTACCTGCCTAGCAACACCCAGATCCTGCTCAACAGATTCTTCGCAAATCGAGCGGGGACATTCTTCTTTTACCTGTTTATCTTCAGGTACCTACGACTCATAGTGCACATCGTCTCTTTCTGGCTCGTTTACAAGCCTGTACCCATACCCTCACGATCAACCTTCACACCGCGCGATTGCACAGTCATTATACCAACACTCGACCCGCACAATCCCGATTTCGAAGAATGTCTCACGGCTTGCCTCACGAATGAACCCGGCGTTATAGTCATTGTCCCCGTCGGAAATTCGATGAGCGAGGCAACGAAGCGCGTTGTTGCGCCATTCCAACGGCGGTTCCCGTATACGCAGATTCGTGTCAAGGGGTCCAGTGGAGATGTGAACAACAGGCGGGTCCAGATTGCAACAGGGTTGCAGTATGTCAATACCAAGATAACGGTTTTGATGAATGAGCATACGTTTTGGCCTAGTCCGCGGTTCCTTCCAGCGATTTTGGCCCCGTTTGAGGATGCTAGTGTTGGTATTGTCGGTTCGAAGGGTCGTATGAGACGGACATATCGAGGACTGAGTATGCGTTCATTGTGGGGTATGCTTTGTGCTTTAGCCATCGAGCACGAGAATTTTGAGAATCGCGCGACAAACGCCCTTGACGGCAGTGTTTCAGTCATATCTGGACGGACAACTGCGCACCGCTCGACAATCCTTACAGATCCGAACTTCATTCGGACGTTCACAAATGAGCGGTCCTTGCTGAGCCTACTCGCTCCCAACAAAGGCGACGAATATGACTTCATCACGAGGTGGAACGTGAGACTCGGGTACAAGGTGAAGATCCAGCATAGCCGCGACGCATGCGTCGAGACGACGATGGACAGTCATCCTGGGTTTCTATCTGAGTCTCGTTCTAGGTGGCGGAGGAACTTTGGTGTCTTATTTGCGGGTCCAAAGATGTGGGTTAGACAGCCTTGGTTTGTATACGCCTTTTACATCTCAGACACGGTGGATTTTGCGCTTGTTTATGATGTTGCGCTGGTCTATATGTTCATGGGAAGCGAAGTGGCCTCTGAACCAGATGGGCTATCTTACTTCATTCGATGGATAGTACTGTCTAGAATGGTGATGTTCATATCCTATTTCCTCAGCAACCCACAGGATCTTGTTATGATTCCGGGGTATCTGGCCTTTGGGTACTTCGAAAGTGTGATTAAGCTTTATGCGCTGCTGACGTTTTGGGCTACGGGGACAGGGACAGGGAGTCGGAATAGGGGTTCTCATTCTGGGACTGTTAGCTCGAAGCCTAGGGCTAGACCAAGCTCCAAGCCTAAAGCTACCCCCACGTCTACGCCTACCCCAGGACCCAGCGGAAGTCCAAGGTTACCACCCACAACACCCGCTCCTTTGAAGCTGGCCTCAGTCCCAAAGCCAACCTCCAAACAACTCGCAACACCACCTCGAACCCCAACCCCCCTCAAAACAAAACCACAACCCTCAATACCAACAGCCCCAACAAAACCAAAAGCGGTGAAAGCACCATCGCCACGCCAACGAGTCATCTACCTCGAGGACCCAGATTACTCTGACCCCGACGTTGACGTTGACGAGGATGAAGATGACGAAAATGATCCCAGTTACGGGACTAGACGGTCAACGCCTGCTCGTTCTGCAGCTACTCCGTCGAAGGCCTTAAGGGGACGAGGAAAGCCCAGGGTAAGCCAGACGCCTATTCCTAGTATTGAGACGGATCTTGTTGCACAGAGTACTAAGAGTGCACCGAAGAGGAGGGGGAGGCCGAGGAAGGTTGTTTAGACTTCCATATGGTTGCAAGCTGGAAATGTGGATCAGAGAGTCTAGGGATGGTTTTGTCTGCGAGGTGCTTATTATGTATGTCGTAATAGTCATTTATGTATTTTACTTTTACCTTGTAAATACAGATGAACTCCGTATAGTAGGCCTGATGTAGCGATCGAAGTGATAATGATAATAGTAGTAATATTCGCAAAACAACAAACAAAACAGCACTAGTCAACAAAGACGCACGAAACGTTCATCACCTGCCATTCCTTCCTAATTGATTCTTCAACACCAACCCCCCCCCTTCCCCACCCTTCGCCATATCCCGATCTGCCTTCCCGCAAGACGCACAGCACGATGAACCCCCCGTACAAATATGGCATTGGAACCCGTGGGAGCCGCAATAATTGCAGCATCTGGAGAGATAGTTAGTTGGGTGGATATTGAAGGGGGTCAGAGAGTAGGAATGGCGAGATGGTATGGAAGGGAAAGGAAAGGATACGTACAGGTTCAGTGTGAAGAAGCGCAGGGCGCATTTAATGCAGATGTGGAGTTCCATTGTGAGGAGGGACTGGGTGGCGGAGAAGGCTTTGTTGGAGCAAGAGGTGAGAGAGTAGTTGTTAAGTATGGGAACTACTCTGATCCGATGAGTCAGTAAGGATAGACCCAGAGTGTCCACTCGATAGGTCGCGAGCGCATGAATGGTGGAATAGAGAACCCGGCCGGGGTTCACTGGCACTTACTCGACTCAAGAACCTGGCAGGTAATGACGGGAGGGAGCTGGAGTAAAGACTGGACTAATCTGTCCGGCAGAGGTAATGGACTTTGGGGCTGCAAGTATTATATGATGTGTAGCTGTGTCATCCTGGGCCAGCCTTGCTATAACCCCGGTCTTTCAGCCTCGTAGCCCGTCGACATTTGGAGTTGTACAAAGTCTCAGCCTTGCATGGTGGCATAGAATCCGCTTCGTATTCTAAAGCCAGACGTCTAGCGGACCATACACCGCACATTTCGGAGAACGAGGCTCAAGCCACTGACAGCTGTCAGCGTACCATTTGGTATGCCGGTAGACCGAGGTTGTACAGGATTTTGGACCTACTGGATAGCTCGAGATCATTGACTGGTGCCTGTAAAGACGAGACGGAGGTAAAGACCTATGGTGCTAGTGGCGCCAAGAGAATCCGGCAATGTCTGGTTGACTGGTAGGTAACGAATAAGAAGATAGGCATAAATATATATTGATTAATGGCATAGATAAACGCTAGGTGGTATAAATAGGAAATGGCACTTTTGGTCGTTAGAGCTCTATAAGTGATGTATCTCCAGAACGGAGCCGACTGAGTCGGACAAGTCGTGTCTTGAGGTTGGATGATCAAGCACGGCGCGCAAAGTCTAGGTGGGGAGAGCAGCGTCCTGCACCGCTCGAATGGCGGCATGGATGGGAGCCGGCCTGCTGCGGATGGACGAGGGTGGGGTTCAGAGTCGTACATGGCGATAAGGGCGTGAATGAAATTCGACATGATTCAAGATTCGATTTCGTTGTGGTCCGCCATCTTCATGAGAAGTGAATACCCTCGGTGTTACAAGCGTGCAGCAGTCTCAAAAAGTCGTTCTCATCGCACTTGTTCGCACGCGCAGTCGCAAGCCCAGCCGTATCCAAGATCTTCTCAATCTTATACTGAATCAAGCGCGTCACCATTGTCCGAGGAACCTGGTGTCCCGCAACCGTGATGATCGGGCCTGATTGAGCAGCCGCCGCGTTGGAATCCTTATTCCTCGAATCACCCATAAAGATATCGACGTCATCCTCATCCGCAATCGGACCAGCGTTATCCTCAGCCTCAGCCTCAGCACCATCAACATCCATATCGACATCCTCATTCTCACCACCCTTCGCAGCAAATTTCTCCGGGAACGCCACCTTGCCAGTAAGCAACTCCACATCCGCTTCAGCAACCTTCTCCGGATGCATACTGGCCCAAGTAATCCAATTCCGCTCAACCATCTGCCGGATCTTGGTCGCCATGAACCCAGCGCGCAACGTCTTGTTCTTCCTCACGAAGCAAATGCGGAGCATACCGTCCCATTCGTCCCAGGAGATATCCGGACGAATGGGCTTCGGCTCGACACGGACAACGCTCGATTCGACTTGCGGTGGGGGGCGGAAGTTGTTCCGGCCGACTTTCATGATGTGTGAGACGCGGGAGAAGAATTGGACGTTCACAGAAAGACGCGAGTAGAGGGCATCGCCGGGGCGGGCGATGAGACGGAGTGCGAATTCGCGTTGGACCATGAGAACAGCGACTTTGGGCGGGTTGGGCATGGAAAGGAGCTTGAAGATGAGCGGGGAGGAAATCTACCGCGGCAACTGTTAGGATCGTCGCAAACAGAGATCAAGGAAGACCACGTACTTGGTAGGGCGTATTCGAAATAACCGACTGAAAAGGCGGCAACTTAGACAGATCCGTCTTGATAAAGTCCCCCAAAACAATCTGCAGCTTCTTCTCCTGCGGCGTCCCCTGCACGCGCTTCGTCAATTCCGCAGCCATGCGCGGATCCAGCTCGACCGCAATAACCTTCTTCGCCTTTTCCAGAATCCGACTCGTCAGAATACCCGGACCAGGACCGACTTCGAGAACTGTCTGGCTGGGCTGCACATTGGCCTTGTCGACGATGTTGTCTGCGATGGCCCCGTTCTTGAGAATGTGTTGGCCGATGTCGGTGTTGAATTTGAATATGGCGGAGGTGGCTTGTGCGGATTTGGAGAGTTTTTGGTAGGGGCTGCCGACGGCGCGGGCGCCCTTTTTGCGTTCTGCTTTGCCCATTGTCAGTTGTGGTGTTGGTGTTGTGATTATTGAATTATTATTGCGGAGGAGACTTGGAAAGCAATTTCGCGACTTTTTTTCTTATCGCAAGTGGAAGGGCCACGTGATGATAAAGGACTGATAAGTGATAAGAGACTGAGCGGCGGAGTAATGTTGCTCCGTTACGCGGGCAACACCGCCCCTCCTTCCTAATTAGGTACTATAAATACTGCCCGGACTATGATACTCGTGTTCAACGTGGACGCGATAACAAAGCTTTAATAGGTTTCTCAGGGGGATGAAGGACATCACCTATAGGCAGTGGTAGTTTTTGCACATCAAAGATCCTGCTGAGCCAGACTTGTTTGGGTCGACTAGCCGAAATACGCAGATCCCTGAGCGACGGTGGCAGGCTGCGAATTAGATCGCCGGGCTGTGTCCTTGCGTCCCAGAGGAGAACGTTGGAAATATCGAGGCTGGTTAGTCTGGTGAATATTGAGCCGTTGAAGCGCGTTGCGACGGCGCCGGGGGAGAAGAAAAGTTCGATGGTCAGTTCTTCGAGACTGCCAGTGTGCTTGTATATGTCCTCCACAAAGTGCCTGTAGAGATCTTCATCCGGGGCATCAGGCTGGAATTAGAGGTTGATTGCCTCGAGACTTTGTGGTGCGGATAGGATTTTTACCGCAGTCTTTGGGATGAAGACCTGGGATGAACACTTCCAGGTTGCGGATGCTTGCATTGTTCCTGATTATTGCCCGACTCGACCGCCGCCAGTCTGGAAGTGTGGACATGCGCAGGGCGTGAAGGGTTGGGACGCGCGGGAAATGGCCGAGGAACTTTGGCTGGGTGCTTGTTTGAAAGTCCGTGATATGAGCCTCTTGAAGACTGAAAAGCATCAAGTGCGTGGTGAAGTACGGCCAGCGTGGATTGTCAAAGTAGGTCATAAGCTCGAAGAGAAGACCTTGAAAGCCGGTACATGTGCTTCTCTCCTGAATGCGTCCCCGGAAATTGCGTATTTCCAGCGCGGCCGGGTTGGAAAAGCCAATCATTCGCAGACGCTCGAGCCGTCGAACCTGGATGAAGACTTCAAGGACGCGCAGTACTGCATCGCGCAAAGCTTGATTTCTCCAAGCCGGATGAGTGGCTTTAGGTATCATGTTGTCCATAAACCTGCGAAGAGTTAGGAAGTTGGCGGATGGCCGGAGCTCCTCGATGGAATGGGGTGGAAGGCTATCAATAAGCCGCCCCTTCCTCTTGTCCCCTCGTCCAGTCTCATACCACGGTCGATTTCGATCGCGCCGTCTCCTGTTGGGTCGTGATGGGGGTAGATCTTGGAGGTTCTGGTATTCCAGGAAAACAAAGTTCCGGACGTAGTCTGTGAGATCCATTCGTGTATGCAGGGTACGCAAGAGTAAGATATTTCGATAGAATCCGTTGACATGGATCGTCTTGTAGATGTATGGCTGGACAATGGCGCGCAGCCTCCTGGAAGAAGACGCGAGAGAAACAAGCGGCTGAACCGTGGAATGAAGCGCGTCTTTGCCTGGGTTCTCTCTTGCCATCAGCTTGTCGCGCTCATCTAGGAGGACCTGTGCGAAAGAATGAATGAATCTCAGGGGGGCAACTGTTGATCCCAGTGGGCTTGATGGTTAGGAGATCCTCATAGGGGCCGTCATCAGGTATCCCACTCTCCACCACATCACTCGTCACCATCCCACTCATCAAGGCGTCGCCATCACTGCCATTTCCTGCCATCTTGAAAGTTGAACAGCCTTTCCGGACAAATGGAAGGAGCTACCCAAGCCTGGGGTTGGAAGTCGAAGCAGGGAGGCTCTAAGAATAAGAACAAAGACCCTCACCTTCTCATCTTATATACTCTCACACTCCATTCATCGGGTCATACACAGATGAATGAACAAGGCATTTGTTCGCTCAGACAGGGGAGGTGGTGATCTACTCCATAGGGCTGCGAGAGTCTCCTCCTATAGCGTTACGTACCTGGTCCCTGGCCTGTCACAGGCACCAAGTAACCCGCTAACTCAAACTGCCAGAAAAGGGTTTAGGTGAGAACCGACATCATAGCTCACTTGCTTTTGTTCGCTATAGCTCATTCTGCAATACCTGACTCAAGATGAGATCATTGCGGTTATTGAGGACGCCCAAAAAGCCATTTATACGTGCGCAAGTACAGAGTGTCGAGATCAGATTGCGATCCTAAATCTTCCTGGTAACTACTCAATTGCCATCATAAACCTCATACCTATATCTCGCAGCCGGATGATCATCCCTAACTCTCCTCTGTCCACTTCCATAAACTCGTTCCCTCATTGTCCCCCCCGTACCAACCGGCGCATAAACTCCCCTTTTCCTCAACTCAGGCACAAGCAACTCCACAACATCCTCGAACGTCCCAGGCGTCCAGACATACCCGATATTAAACCCGTCCAGATCGGCTACTGTGATCCACTCTTCCATTATATCAGCGACGCGCGCTGGTGTCCCGACTGCAACTGGACCGTTTCCGCCGATGCTGATATGTTTGCCGATGTTGCGGGGTGTCCATTTTGGTACGTCGGCACCAAGGTAGGAAAGGGTGTTTATGGATGAGTGCACGCGGCCGTCGATGTGGATGTCTGAGGGCTGGATTTCTTGGTCGAGGGGGAATTTACTCAGGTCGACCCCTAGCCTTGTCAGAAATGATAACTGGGAAATGTACAGGTTTATTTACCAATGTTCGAAGAATAGAAAGCCAGTCCTCCCTCGGCACTAGCGTACTTCAGCGCTTCCTGATACTTCTCGTTCGCTTCTTCTGCAGTCTTGCCAAGGATCGGTGTAAAGATCGCGAAGACCTTGACACTGTTAGGATCTCGCCCGGCCTTCGCCGCTGCCTCGCGAATGGTCTTGATTCTCGGCGCAAGGATATGCGGTGATGGCGCAGAAACAAAGATCCCCTCTGCATGCTTGCTCCCGAACGCTATACCAGCGGGAGATGTCCCGGCTTGGAACAAGAACGGTGTCCGCTGCGGCGACGGATCAAGGATATGCGGACCATCAACATCAAAGCGCTCCCCGTGATGGTGGACGAACTTGAGTTGAGAAGGGTCGGTATAAACGCCGCTTTCGGGGTCCTCTTTTAGGGCTTCATCGGACCAAGAGCCCTCCCATAGCCTGCCACCTCAGTAGGTAAACCTCTAAATCAGAAGCCCAGAACAGACACTTACTTGTATAAAACAGCCATATACTCATCCGCAATCTCATACCGTTTATCATGCTCAACAAGCGGCAACCCCACAGCCCGACTCGCACTCTCCTTCCAAGAAGTAACAATATTCCACCCAAACCGTCCATTCGTCAAATGATCAAGGGTCGAAAACCTCTTCGCAACGATATAAGGCGCCTCGTAGCTGGTACTCGTCGTAATCGCGAACCCAAGGTTCTTCGTGACACTCGCCATAGCAGAAACGGGGATACTGGGGTCGCCCATGGGGAATTGCGTGCCCTCGCGGATGGCGGTGTCGCCTTTCCCTTGGTATGTATCGTGGAGCCCGAATGAGTCGGCGAGGAAGAGCGCATTGAAATCGCCTTTTTCGAGGATGCGTGCGAGGTCCGTCCAGTAGGATAGGGAGCGGCGTTTGGTGGATGCGCGGTCGGAGGGGTGTTTCCATTGGCCAAAGGAGAGGTGGCCCGGGGTGAACATGTCGAAGCCATTTAGGATGATGCGTTTCTCGGGCGTGTCCTGCGAGGCGGGGCCGGACGACAGTTGATCGGTCATTGTGCCACTTCGCTACACTTCCTGGCCTGGACGGAAAATTGGTACGATTCGGCTATTGGGAGGTACTCGCTCGTGCAGAGTTAGGGAAAGACATATTTTGCGGGGGATGTAGGAGGTTTGATCAGAGGAGTTGTGTGTGATATCCCCGCCATCACGCCATAGGTGTACGACTTGGTTTATTCAGATCTGTGGTGGTACAGAATGGCCAATCGCGGAGGCAATTTGGAGTAGCTATCCATATGAGCGGGTGCTATACGTATTTGTCGCCCGGTATCGGTCTCGCATCATATCTACTCCAACATACATCAATTCCATGAAGATGACGAAGTGTTGGCCGGTATGTACAGGCAACAGGCTTTTCCAAATGTACGCCGGCGCCTCTCAACAAGAAGATCAAAATATGTGACTCTAAACGACCATACAAAGATCCTGAGAGTCAGAGCTCCAGTCGATGAGCCCCAGCATCGACGGCGCGAGCATGATGAAAGAGAGCTACGCTTTTCATACACTCAGTGACTTGACTGGACTCAGCATCTCAAATTATGCACAGAACGAGCCCGTGAAGACGGGCCGTATGATCGATCTACGATGAGTCGCTTGTCTTCGCCCCCCTCTCGGAAGCATCACTCTAGTCCTTCTCCAACGAAAAGGTGGTCTGACTGGGCGGATTTTCGAGGTTGCACTGTGCTTCCATTTCTCCGTTTCCCAGAGGATCAAGATACTGAATCCAAGGTAGGATGATGGGTCACTAGATACACTGCCTGCAGTAAATGAAGTAGATAGGGCTATCAGTGTGACTAGCCTTATCGCGATATATAGATGGAGGCACGCGCGGAATCCTCCGCTGTCTAGGTTGCGGATTAACTTGTAATTGGATGTTGATCGACTCCAAATCCCAGACTGAACACCAAAGTGTTTTGGGCAGGGTATATCATGCCTCAATAGACATAGCTTCATTGAACAGTCGGATAATCAACAGCGTCCACAGCAGAAGATTGTGTATTGTTCACATAAACCGACCCCAAAATGACACAATTTACCCCCCTACGCGTCATAATAGTCGGCGCCGGCTTCTGCGGTCTAACCGCCGCGATCGAATGCAAACTGCGCGGACTCCATCCAATCCTCGTCGAAGCATACCCAGGCCCAAGCTCCCACGGCGACCTCCTCGACTTCGTCCGCAACGCCGGCCGCGTCTTCGAATCCTGGGACGACGGGAAAGTCGGTCGACGACTAGCAGCCATAAGCCCCAACGCAGCGAAATACAACGACTTTTTCAACTCCAAGAATGAATTGCTGCGACGCGATCCCTGGCCTCAGGGTACTGACTTCCAGTATGTCTACGCTGGGCACCGCGGGGAGATGCATGAGATTGTGTTTGAGTATGCGGTTGAGATTGGGGTCGATATAAGGTGTAGCAAGCGCGTTGTTCAATTCTTGGATTCTGATGACGAGCGCGGGGTTGTTGTTGAGGGGGGTGAGAGGATACTTGGTGATGTGGTGCTTGCTTGTGATGGACCCAAGTCTATTGCTCGTGAACAGCTGCTGCATCTTAAGGAGTCAAAGGTGAATAGTGGATATGCGATCTTCCGTGCTTACTTCAACATCACGCCGGAGATGCTTGAGCGGCCGCTTATCCGGGAGATGGTTAAGGACGGCGAGGATACAGTCCGCTGCTGGGTGGGTCGCGATATGCACGGGTTCATCTATACGTGGAAGAACGGAAAGGACTGTGCCTGGGTCCTAACGCACCTCGACGAGTCCGACATCGCCGAGTCATGGTCAGAGAAAGGAAACAGGGAAGACGTCCACTATTACCTCGACAAAGCCGGGTTTCCGGATGTATGGCACGACACGGTTGATGTTACCCCCGAGGAGCGTTTGATTGATTACAAGCTTGTCTGGCGCGATCCAGTGACTACTTGGCTGTCGGACAGCAAGAAATGTGCCGTTATGGGCGATGCAATCCACTGCCACCTGCCTACCTCTGCTCAAGGCGCGTGCCAGGCCATGGAAGACGCTGTTACCGCGGCAATGTGCCTGCAGAAATGCAACGGCGATGTAGCACTAGGGCTCCAAGTTTTCGAGCGCATCCGATTCAACCGCTCGCATGTGATCCACCAAGCTTCGATTTCAACGCGGGACATCTATCATAAGGATGACTGGACACCGGAGTTAGTGAAGAAGCACCCCGCGTCCCTTATTATCCCCTTCTTTCCTTGGGTCACGGACTACAATGTTTTCGAGGAGGTCGATAAGCATTATGAGCATTTGGCGGATGATGTGGAGAGTGGTAGGCGGGGTACGATCGAAGAGTTATCGCTGCCGGCTGGAGGTATTTATGATGCGATGGACTTGACCGAGGGGATGCCGAAAGATGAGCCGTCTTTTGGAGACTCGGTGTTTATTCCTACAGAGTCGGTGGCTTAAAGCGAAATATCATTCAAAGTATTTAGTAAGGGAACCTCTTGTACTCTTACTTGCTGTGATGGCCCGCGTTACTTCCTCGTGTTTTACCAACGCTCTTGAACGACGGTTTGATCGGATCAATGCCAACTTTATATTTTCTATTGCGCCAAGTACAGTGTCCTTATGTCCCTCAATCTACCAAGTCTATAACGCCGATCTAACATGTGAGAGACGCGGACATACATTTTCTGCTCAGCGTTGATTTCCTCAGATAATTCTACGTAGTATAGATTCAATTAAATCTGCGACAGCCAGCTCGAGAGGCCGAAAGACATCTTCAAATCTGATTGTTTACCCATCAATGTAGGCTAACCAAAGAGGGCTAGGTCTTTGCCCATAAATGACCTAGTCTCACTTGGAATGGGAAGTCGCGCGCGGATCCCGCTGCAAGGGAGCCATTCGGCGAATTGAAGAGCGTTGCACAAGGTCCGGACGATTCCGACGGACCCATGAAGAGTCTTTTTGGACGCGTTCCGTTGTTTTTATGGCGTCCTTCTTTGCTGCGAGAAGACATCTACGTAGACTACCAGTTCTACTCACTCAATATCTCTCTTGGGTACTCTGGAATCAATGCCAATAGCCTCAAAACGACCTCCTTCCGAACTAATATGGAACAAAAGCACCAGGAGCTCAGTGCGTCCAGGAATACGCGTATCTGGATTGGTTTATAAGACGAAAAGTTCACAATACAAAGAAGCATAAACGTCTCCTATGCGCCTAGGTAGTGATGTATGCACTCAAAGATGGCTCATGGGCCTACCCTTCTCCCCCCTCAACACCCCAACAACAGCATTAGCAGCCTGCGTCCCGTCCTGAACAGCACCGTCAATCCAGCCCCTCCACCCGTCTGACCAGTCTGCGCTTGCAAAGGATACATTGCCATGGGGGCGGCGCAGCGCATCGAAATACCGAGTTGCAAAGTTAGGGGGAAGATAAGACCAAGTGCCTTTGGCAAATTCGTCGGCGTTCCAGTCGTGGTAGACCTATTGCCTTCGTCAGAAAACCTGGGAGATGGGAGTGAACAGGGGGTAAAAAGGTAAGACTTACAACGCGCTTAATAACTTGCCCCTTTGGTAATAGATGCTCAAGCGACAGCTTGATTGTTGAAATGCCATCGTCTAGCTTGATAGCGCTCTTCATACCAGGCGACGGCCCAAAAGTGATGATATGCGTGTCGCCGTTCTTCGTCAGATTATCAGCGATTGCACAGATAGCACCTTTCCCAGGACTAGTCATCGACGACCAAGAGACGAGATCGTCACCCGCGACATCAAAATGGACTTTGTTGCAGTGGTTCGTTGATCCTTCGCGGGAGGCTTGGACTTTAAGGGCAGGAAGGATAGGGCTGAATTCGATGTCTGCGAGGACATTGAGCGGGACTGTGCAGATGAGCTTCCGCGCTTTGAATGTCTTTCCTGTTCTCGTGGAAACTGTTACAAGGCCGTTCCTATCTTCGATGCGCTGGACGGGCGCGGAGAACGAGTAAGACAGGTTCCCTGTTTCCTTCGCATGGTCGAAGATATTCCTTGCGAGCGAACTCTGGCCGTACTTGAGGCGATACCGCAGGCCGATGTCGTTCAACCCTGTGCCAGTCCAGCTACCGAGAGCCCACCATCGGATTGCATCGAGAAGGCCCATGCGGTCAAGCGGGCCGCCGCCCATCTGGAGAAGAATAGCCTCGAGCATGACAATTTCATCATGCGAAAGACGGTCGCGAATCTGATCTAGTCTTTCCGCGCACGAGAGCTTGTCGAGGTACGCCGTTTCCTCGCGGTTCTGCATCGTGTCGAACGGGTACGGCATGGCGGCTGTCGCCTGGACGCCATCGACGTCGCAGAAGAGACCCCATACTTTTCCGAAAAGCTCAGCCTGATTCCTGTCAGAACAACTACTATTCGGGAGCCCTTGAGAAAGCGGTTTCTCACCTCTTCAGCATGCGACATATTCCGCATCCCAAACCCAGACTTCAGGGTAAAGTCATCATGTTTCCCGCCGGGTACCTGGGTAACGATGAACTCGCTCTGCATGCCATAAAGCGACATCTCGCGGTAGACATGCGGCATCGTCCAGTGTACCCAAGTCCCGCCCATTTCGTAATTGAAGCCGTCGATTACACCGTTCCAGGTGCGGCCGCCGATTCGGTCGCGTGCTTCGAGGAGGAGGTTGAGTAGCCTGTGTACCACCTGTTAGATCTGGAGTGAAGATATGGGGGAAAGGGATGCGCCTTGCCTTGTGTAGTGAGGTCTCTGGCTGCCACAAGCCCGGTATACCCTGCGCCAATGACGATCACGTCCAAGATCTCGGATGGACCGCGAGGTTGGCTTTGGGGTGGGGTTATGGCGCCGATACAGGGCATGCCTGTGGAAGACCCATCTTGGGCCGACCAGACGTGACCTTCTTCTGTTTGGTTCATTTTTTTAGCCAACGCTTTGGTTGCTTACCAATTGATTGCGGGAACATAGAAAGGAAGTAGAGGAAAAAACAAGCAATGAAAGCGTGAAAATGAAAAAAAAGCAGATTGTGACCAGGGAGACTTGTTTTGGACTCTTTATTGTCAACATGATTTCTATGAATCTCTTGCTTGGGACGTGGGTCGATGGATGCTGAGCTACTGGCGGATTAATTGCTGAGTGGCTGAGAGGTATGAGTTGGAGAAACGAAGGACTACTCTTGTGGGCAGATACCAGAGTGATGGAGCTGGAAACGTGGATAGGGACGTTCTTGGAAATACATGGTGTGATCTGACCCGGGTGACATGCCGCCGCAAAATAAACAATTACTAGATGAGTATTTGCTCTACGCCCAAGTCCTGCATCAGCAACTGCCACTCCCTATACCGTGTCTTTCCTAGCTTTGCCTCATCACGATTCTTCCACGCAGCTTGAAGAACCTTTTCAGCTGACCATACATTCCCTAAAGCCAACGAATGAAGCCCCTGAAGCCGACCCCAGATGTATTCGCGATGTTCCTCCTCGTCTAGCTCTGCGCCTACCACGACAAATGCCCACCCCAAGTTCGACCCAGGTCCTAACACATCCGGTACGAGTGGCAACAAGTCAATGACGTTGGAGACAGCCTGTTGAATATCAGGGACCGGTGACCCGTCGAGGGGATGCAGTATTCGCAGGACATAGATGAGCATGGCATATCGGAAGATCTCTGCTACGGCGGAGGCGCGAGCAAATATTTCCTTTTGAGTCAGGTACTGAATAGGCGATAGCAATCTCCCCGGCACCGCGCAGGTTATCTCAAATTGGACCTTGTCTGTTGACGCCACTGATGTCGCCAATTTCTGTTTCAACTCCTCAGCCGCTCGCCGCGTGTCATTGCCAATGGACATTCCCGCAGCAGTAGCCGTACGATACATTAGGTAGAGCTTCGACGCGCGCAGCTACAAACGTCAATGGGAAGTTTCTATATGGACCCAATGGACATACCATTATAGACGGCAGCGATGTGGAACATCCGAAGAATGGATCGACGATCGAAGCGTCCCGCTGCAACCCCGTTAACCAAAATTCAACTTGAGGCGCAACAGGAATCCCGGAGTTCAGAGCCGACTGAGTGTTCACCATACTGAACCACGTTTTGAGGAAGGGATCCAGACGAGTCTGGGACTCAAATGCTCTTATCCATGCTAACACGCCGGCTTGATGACGCTTCCATCGATCGGAGCCACTGAATACCTGTTTGTTGTTAGTGAAGATAATATTTCAAGGGCCAAATTCGCACTTCATAAGAAATCAAGAACATCATCGCCGCCAACGTTGATTCGTTGCGAACCATGACCGGATCCTGTAGTCGATCCCGCAGCTGTTTTAAAGCTTGTTTATAGTGTGAATGACTATCATTCAAGCTTTCCTGTCCCTGCCATCGAGCGTAATGCGATATTGTCACGGCTAGCATGGTTTCTAGGAGGAGATTGTCACTTGTGGCAACTTGAATCCATTTACAATACCCATTGCCCTCGTAGTCCATGGCGAGACCGACGCGCGCCAGGTTTTCTGTTTTTGAGTATTAGAGTAAGAGTGCTTTTTGGTGTTCTATATCTCTTACTTGATAGGTGTTGAAGGTAAAAAGATTGCTTTGAAGGTAGCCCAAACTGTGACAGCTGGTAGTTTGCGATGCCGAAGGACTGCGCGACAGACTGAGCGAAAAGCAGATCAGGTAACGTGCGGAGGATGAAGGATTGATGGTGGAAAGTTCCAAGGCAAAACCAACCTTGAACTCCAGTAGAATATCTGCGGCGGGCCAGCGCATTCGAAGGCCGTAACCTCCACAGGCACGATTTTCATTGTCGCAGGAACGACACCCTGTTCCAATCAGACACCTCGAATAGGACATATGTTCTTTCACGTACCTGGCAGGGCCATGTCACAGGCAATATCGTGGATCTTGCATGTCCAACACCGGAGATCCTCCGTATCTGCATCGCGCGGAAAGTCAAGCGAGGTTACGCAGGGTATCGACAGATCGGCACCGAAAGAGGGGAGAATGGAAGGCATTTCAATTTCGAATAAGTTGTAAAATTGTATTGCTTTACTTGTAGGGTAATCAGACCGGAGATTGGGATAATGGAGGATGTGGAAGGCGTGAGGGGGCGCCTGCCGCATGGACGATGCCTTATCTTGCGGCGAGCGCGAGGAGCGCAAGCGCTGGAGACTAGTTGGATCCTGATTCTACCGAGGCCTTTAATAATAAACTAGGTACTTGATAATCCTGCCGTCTACATCTCATGTGTCTCCAAATTTTGGGAGAAATGCAGCGCCTCAAAATTACCGTGGCTTGCGAGAGCTGCCGAAAGCGCAAAGTAAGTCAATGTCTGTTCTTTACTCGTGACGATCTGACATGGAAAGAATAAGTGTAGCGGTACTGCGCCCTGCGCTGCATGCGGTAAGAATGGACTGCTATGCGAGTTTCGCACCCACCGTCAGCGCCGCGGACCCCGACCTAGGGTTAGGGAGGCTTCTGGACACGCCCCATCCCCTCCATCACCGCCAGCACAGATCGAACCCCCTCTGACTGAACAAAGTGGCGGGAATGACGAAAGAATAGAACTTGCCACATGGGCGTCATGTCAGGCTGATCTCCGTGCCGTAGTTGACATTGCGGACGTCCAAGCACAAATGGGACGGTGCGGAATTCGTCCGAGGCCCAAGAGGCAGAACAGCTGACAGCTTCAGGACAACATCTGAAGAAAACATCGTGGATATTTTATGCCACTTGCTTGAGACTTTCTGGAGTCATGTGCACAATCAACAATGGCCTATACTCGACCCGTGCACCATCTACCAGACAATAAAAACACGACAATGCCCGCAGTACCTGTGCCTGGCTATATGCGCCGCAAGCCACCGCTTCTCCTCACATCAGATGCTACGTGAGAAGGAGGACCTTAAGACAATGGATCAACTACTGGCTGCCATGTCTCGACAGCATGTGTACCAATTGGGTACCTTCAACGTGGAGCTAGTCCAGACGTTGTGTGTCCTGATACTTTATGAGGTTGCGGTTGGAAGAGGGAACCAGGCTTGGGCAGATACGGGTACCTATCGTGCTTTCCTTTATTAAAATATTGCTGATGAATCGTTTCCTGCTTGCAGCTTTTGCTCGAGGTGCAATTGACGTGATGCTCAATTTACCCAACAATGCCAAAACCCTCCATGAGCTCGAGACCGCGGATATATTCTTAATTGCCCATCAACACCTTCTCTCATTAGGACACCCCGGATTGTCTGGTACCTTCACAACCTCGTCTCGCCTTTCCAAATGTGATGGGCTAAGCAACAAATCAACGCGCCTGTTAGCTATCCTGCTAAGGGTTCACCAATACAGTGAGTTTGATTCCCCTAAGGGACAAAGTACACCATGGAAAGCTAAATCGACTTTCCAAAACCTATGGCGCGAGCTCGAAACATTCAGACTCCGCAACCCAGCAGACGTCAAGCCAATAAACTCGTTATTTGATGAGACCAGCATAGCGACGAACAACCTAGCA
The DNA here is from genome assembly GCF_047715825.1 of Aspergillus stella-maris. Taxonomy (NCBI): domain Eukaryota; kingdom Fungi; phylum Ascomycota; class Eurotiomycetes; order Eurotiales; family Aspergillaceae; genus Aspergillus; species Aspergillus stella-maris. Next base: position 31,423 of record NW_027396797.1, read on the forward strand.
ATTTTAGTTCTATCTTCTTTGGAATGGCACTGCGCAGTTATAGTTCTCCATCGTCACCTTCTTGCGCACGTATCCAACCTGGCTGTGTTCACAGCTAGTGTGGAAGGACAGAGATCCATCCCGAGTATATTCCAAACTCCATCCAGTTCTTTCATGAAAGAGCACATAAAGCTCGGTATTTCCAGTGCACTTTCTATAGTTGAGATATGCGCTCAAATCATGCGCTGTGGCACTTTTTTCCTGGTACGTACCCCTGGCCCCCTTGTTCATTTGGAGACTTACTTAACGTCAAAGCCGCCGTTTCTGGCATATACTTGCTTCCAAAGCGCCATATTTCTGATCAATACATTGCGATGTGGCCTACCAGATTTACAGGGCAGATTAGGTCAGATACTGAGGATGCAAAACAGCGTCATCCTCTCGGCGTGTCCCATTTACAAGCCGGCTAACACCTAGGTAAGCCTAGCCCCAGACTATCAATTTAAGCTTACCAGTCTTCCTAGATCAAAACACTGGAAACACTCAGAACGGCAAACAGTGACTCGAATACCACACCGGCCCCTGCAATTCCTGAGCCTCCATTCGCACTCCTCGATGCATTTGAGGCGGAAGAAAGCACCAGCGTCGTTGAACATGACCCACTAAACAATCCTACGTTACAAGAACCCTCAATAGAGATATCGCTGGATACATCACCTACTGCACAGAACACAGATGAGCAGGACCTCTTGCACGACTACCAGTGTATGCTAGATGAAGACCTCGAAGACCCGGCTTCGCCGCGTCGTGTCGAAGTATCTGGGGCAGTCAGCCAGTCGCCCCGGCATCTTCACGGCCATTCTCTGGAGATGCCAGGTCATTTTGAAAGTGTCGAAAACGACCGACCCCTTGCAGCGACCCATCTCGCCCCCCTTAGTACTGACGCAACCGCCGTTACCGTGACGTCCACCAACCAGTTCATCAGCAGTCTGCCATCGGACCTAATGGATTCGGCATTTCTGGAGTCTAGTCTAGAGTTTCTTCACCATTTCGACCCAACCTTCCTAGGCGCCGATATCCAGCCAGGTGCCCTTGAGCAGATGAACCTGGCAAACGTTGATCTGGACGGGATGGATTTTTGGACGTCTCATTTGCTACCAGCGTGAAAAAGCTAGATAGATACATTTCATCCGTACAGAAATCTATATTCCGACCCCGATTTTCATCGTTCAGAATTCATGTTTTGCAATCTCTACAATACCATCAAGAAATCACAACCGACTAGGCATCCTCCATCTCCCAGCCGCCTTGAAAGCAACAGCATGGCTGGGCGTCGAAAAGACAATGGTACTGCCCCTAGAAACAAAAAAGGTATCTCCCTCCCCCAAAATAGTCTCCTTGCCAATTTCATCTTGAATCTTGAGTGTTCCTGTATGCGGTATACGCGTTAGCCAACGACCTGCAATATTTTCTCTGGGGTAGTAAATCCTTACCGCGAAGAACAACGCCAGTCTCGTCATAATCATATTTCGGCGCTGGCTGTGGGTCATCGCTGTAATCGAGGAAGAAGAGGGACCCCGTTAGGGGGTTTGCAGGAGTGCTTCCAATTGAGGTTGTGCCTGCGGCGGTGTCCGGCTCCGTGCCGAATACATCATCTGTGTAGGTCAGCTTAACGAAGAATGACATGAGACTCAAAGAAGTTGGTAGATACAGTAATACATACCAAAGTGCACGCAAGCTGGGGCGCTCTCGAGTTGAGGGATGCGGTGAAGGGCACTGGCTGATAGTGTCTTGAAGACCATTTTGCGTCTCAATTTACTTTCGGTTCAAGATGTAGTTCTTGGGACATTGATTATGCTTTTCCCGTGTGGCTGTGGTGTCGTGATATAATAATAAATGGGTCTGCTATCATGGACATTCGATGTATGTACCCATTAGAGCTTTCATCTCCAAGAACCAGCAAGCTGGGTTTTTAGCGACTACCGTCATTCCCAAGTTTCTAACAATCATACGTTGCCGATGGCGAGCGCCGGAAAAATTCAGGGTGCCAATGACGCGTTTGTCCATTGCATACCATAGCACGTAATGCAGTTTGTGCGTGGACTAATATACCCCATTCATCTGATCTCTATTAAGGACATCGAACCAAAAAAGCCCTCGACGACAACTTCCCCATCACCTGCCCGAATTCTCTATAAGCTAAATTGCGAAACCCCGACCTTTTTACTAGGAACAAACATTGAGGAAGACCACGATCAAATCGCCTAGCATGCCCGAATACACGTCTTCCATTTTGAACAATCACGGCTTCACCTTCCACAACTGGCCTGGCGCCGGCGAGGAAGCCGCAAACTTCTTCGGTCTCTCTCACGCCGTGATCGTGCCTCCCAATGCTCGCCGCGTAATTATCGGAGGACAGGTCGGGATAGCTGATGATGGAAAAGTCCCCGCCAATATTACCGACGAGGTCGATGCTGCCTTTGAACATGCTGAGCGCGCTCTTAAAGCTGCTGGTGTGCCGGGGTGGGAGTTTGTTTATCGAGTATGCCAGTCCCTCATCCTGCTATTACCTTTCGGCATATGAAGATAGTACTATTGCTAACCATATCCCCTTCTGTTTCCGGTCAGATTCGCACCTTTGAGATTCCTGCGAATGGTCTACTGGGCGCGGTAAAGGGGGCGGCGGCGAAGTATCTTGGAAAGACACGACCGGCGTGGACGGGTCTCTCGGTTGCAGGTCTTTTCTCACCGGAGTTGCATATTGAAGTTGAGGTTGAGGCTTTTATTCCTGAGTGAGTGATTGGCTCTAGGATTATTCTGCCTCTATCTTCTTCCCCATTGGATTGAATCAGGAATAAACCATACCGCATCTATATAATACCATGAAGGTTTTATCTACAGAGAGCGTTTTCATAGAATGCCCTACAAACGTAGTTTCCGGTCTCGCCCTATTCGACTTTGCTAATTCGCCCAAATATCAGGCTTCTGCTCGGGTACTTCGTGTGTACCCTATCTACCTAGACCATACGGCCTAGCAAAGGCGGATCTAATTCCGCGTATCCTAGTAGCCTGGGGGTCCCGTACATATCGTAGTCAGTGTCTCGGAAGATTGAAGGGAAGCACCGTCTAATGTTTCCGATCTCCAACTTCCCCACTCCTGGGCGATGGAGGACTATCTGACAAGCATGCAGGGCAACCAGGGCGGACGAATCACGGATTAATCCGCACGCATAGGCTATCGCTCAGGTGGAGATCTACTTGCATCCCGGCGCCCGCGGACAGCAGATGCGTAACTACAAAGAAAGATGAGCGTTATAGGACGCGAATGGCTTTCCATGGCCCGGGCACCTCAATGTTATACCTGCTCCACATGGAAAAATAGCCATCAGAATAGCGATGGAGCAAACACATCCACCAGAGCTTGACACGCCGCGCATCAGCTTAGTACTGCTTGCACTCAGTTGGAAATGGACTGTTCTCTCTTCACTGGTGCTAATATGGTACATACGAACATACTATGGCAACGGCATCTACCGCATCCCAGGACCACCCTTGCGCTCCATCTCCGTTATCCCGCGTATCTTCTCCGTGTACAACGGCCAAAGTCACCATGATGACCTAAATCTGCACAAAAGATACGGTCGCATAGTCCGCACAGCACTAAACCAACTCTCCATCTCGGACCAGGATGATGGCCTTGATTGGGACATCGCAGTACCGGTTTACTCTACCGATAACTTCCGGCAGTGCTCCTTCTCTGGCAAACGACCAGACTATCCTTGATGTCGCCGTCATAATACTTGGTCCCGCAGCCGTGAAGCTAAGGACGGTATTAAAGCAGCTCACTCCTATAGTGGCGTGCTTATCGCCGCCGGAGATGTTGTAGATGAGTTGGGGGAAGGGCGCCATGGTGCCGACTGGGCCGTTCAGAATTGCTTGGACGTCGGTAATGCAGAACATGAGGGCGATCACCCAGGGAAATGTAAGGAGGCCTGAGATCAGGACGCAGCCCCAGACTGGAGCAGTCAGTAGTGCTTCGTTTTGGTCGCTATGAAGGAGGTGACATACTTATTTTCGGCAGATCACGGGAGGCATCTTTCATCTCCTCGGCCAGATGCATCGCCGTGTCCCAGTTTGTCAGACTCAATGCGCTTCCCATGAGGCCAATCGACCAGGCTACCCCATTACTATCCCACCCACTCAAATTCGTCAAATCCGTAGAGACAAACCCCGCCGAGTTCTTCGGATGCGCATTGACCAGCAACCAAATCATCGTAGTCAGATATCCCACGAGATGGATCGTCACGCCCAGGAAAGTTAGACGATGCATCCACCTAATGCCAAATATACTAATCGCAGCACACCAAACGACCTCCGCAATCAAAATAAGACACGTATGCCACCGCTCGTACACATACCCTTCGGAGAAGAGGATTATATACGACTGCAATTGCATTGTACTTGAGAAGAATCCCGCCAGTGCGCCCGCGATCCACGCCCATGTAGTAACCCAGGCGGCAATCCACGAGAGAAATCGACGGAGTCGAGGTGGCGAAAGCGCAGCAACGTAATGGTACTGTCCGCCAGCCGTGGGAATGATGCTGGCGTACTCGCTGAGCGAAAAGGCGATCATCAGCGCACCAATAGCGGACGCGAGAAAGCCCCAAACAAGACTGGAGCTTCCGCCTGTAAGGAGCGACTGCGCCATTGAGGAGGTTATGACTTCCCATGTTACGCTCGTGCAGAAGCCCATGAAGATCAGGGATGTGACGTTGAAGTTGCGCTTTAGGGGCTGGTCGCGGCCCAGGGCTGCTAGGCGGGCTTCGTCGCTGAGGTAGGGTTTGTCGTCCATGGTAATGTTGGTAGTCTGTCCGTTTGAGATTCTGCTTCTACGCTGGATATTGTGTCTATATAGTTCTCGGTGCCTACTGCTATCTGTATTCTCCAACGCTATCGTTGCAGGGTCAGTGCGGGGACCAATGGTAGGAATATCCGGTATTATCGCAAGCTTATATCAAAGATATGACCCCTAGACCCTAAGTAGTCCAAGGATAAAGATGGCTTTTATAATCTCGGTTCTAGTCAATCGTAGTATCCATCAGGATCTCGGTTTGTTTCCGAGCGAAAGACCAACCACGCGTAAGGGTTCAGGCCAAGTTGAGTCGCAACTGTCGAGACCCCTTCACAGAAGTGTATCATATCTAATTGTCGTTATCATCGGCCTGTGCGCGATGATCATTTCGCTTTTCCTCTCTTTGAGCAAACCATCGAATGACAAAAATTATCGCGAACTGCAGGACGCTTATTCCAGACATCACACTGTATCCCATCGTGAACTTGGGGGCGTACTTTCCGGTGTCCAGAATAACCACTATAGAATAGGTATTAGCAGTATCCCCTTTTAAAACGTCGTGGATAGTTAGAAGTAAAGCTCCTGGCTGATTGTGGTAACATACCAGGAACCCAGGCAATGAACGCTTGTCCGAACGTCTGCGCGACACCAATGACAATGGCGCGCTCTTCGGCATCCTTGTGGCATATCTCGTTTACCCAAGCCTGATATATGTTAGATCGGCTGTTTAGGATTAGAACTAAGAAGTCACGTACATATAAGACCGGCCAATATCCCCATGAGGCCGCATTGAGCATATAGCCCAAGAACGTCGCCCCGTAGTTTGAACCGACAGCCAGTATAATCATGCCGACTAGATTGATTACCTATATGAAATCAGCTTCATCCACGCAACTCGAAACGTTAGTTAAAGTCTACCGCCGGGACAGTAAGCAGCTGCCATCTCTTCCCTCCCAATCCATCGGATAGCCAGCTGTATACCAGTGTCGTTACCAGTCCGCATGCCTGGGCTCCTGTTGGGAAGAGGTTAATCTGATAAACCGAGAATCGATCTAGCGACTTCAACCAGACAGCGAAGTAGTTGAGCGGTTGCGTTGCGATACAGTGGAAACTGTCATTTTGTTGTTAGCGATAATGCCCCTATGCCCCAAAGACAGTCAGGGCGACCAATGGTGCTTCTCAGCAAAAGTGGAAGACCTACATCAGCGCCAAAATAAAGATATACAACGGCCAATGCGTCGCAATAGCCTTGAGTTTCTTCCAGGTCAACGCGACCGGTCTTCGTCGATCAAGCTCCTCCATCCGCTGTCTGGCATGTTCAAGTTTCTCCTCACTCAGCCACCGAGCCTTGCAGTTGTAAGGATTATCGGGGACAGCGAAAAAGCCATAAAGTGCTGCCGGAACCGATATGACTCCGCAGAAAATGAACAGCCAGCGCCAGCCGGGTAGACCCAAGTGCCCATCCATACCTTTGTAAATCCCCGCTTGCAGGTAGCCGCTGAACATGGACGCTGCATAGCTGGCGGAGTAAAATATGGCAATGCGCTTGGATAGTTCTACAGGTATTGATTAGTACTACCATTGATTAAGAGCAAAAAAAAACCCAAAACCTACCACGTGGCGTATACCAGCTCCCCATGATAGTCAAGACACCAACGGCGAACGGACTCTCGAGCATGCCAATGATAAAACGCAATGCAAAGACGGTCTTTACATTCTTGACAGACGCGAAGCAAAGTGTGATAATTGACCAGAGAAGTTCGACGGTCGGTATATAATATGAAGGGCGAACTGCCAAACACCGTGAGTAATGTCAGGTCTCTCTGCACATATATTACCCGTAGAATTGAGTTCGTTGAATGAATGCTTACTCCGAGTTAGGAGAAACTGCGAAGGAATCTGTCCGATCAAGTACCCGCAGGTAAAAAACGTCGTGAGCAGATTGTACTGGTTGCCCTGGAAGTTGAGGTCTTCCTGCATCCCTGACACGTAGGCATTTGCTGGTGTTCGTTAGCGGTCGTCTTCGAGTGTTAATACGAATCAAATGGGTGGAAGTGTACTGATATTCCCGGAGTCAAGGAGGCGGATGAAATATCCGTAAGTTGCCCAGCTCCTGCCCGTTGTTAGCAATTATATCAACAGGGAAGTGCAACCTGCATTATAAAAATATCCAGTGTCTGCACCAATTCTTTCTCTTCTCGAGATCTATATCCACCGTCCCATATGATAGCCTCGATGCGTTCCCACCTTGTCTTTGGGTGGTGCTCAACTTCATGTTCTGTTGTGGTTACCTCCGCCTGAGCACCATCCTTGTCTGTCATGATGATAAGCCTGGACGGAACACAACTTCGTTGAATATCAGTGCCGATAACTATAAATATTCGAGAATCAGCCTTTGGTTTATATTCAGAACTCGTTGTGTCTCTTTTCAGTTTGTACCGCCAAGCATGCGATGCCGGCGATGAACGTCAACCCGTGCTATTTGCACGCCATAGCAACGCGAAGAGATAACAAGGATATCAGGTCGAGAGGTTGTTACTCCAACTGTTACGTGATCCTCCTGCAGATGTTGCCATCTACACACTACGACATCTAATCACGAATATGGAGATACGGATTTGCAAGCAAGTACCATATAACCCTCAGCTTCTGGCCAGGCTGGAGCCATCAACGAGAGGACTAAAGGAATATTATTGTTTCACGTCACCCAGTGACTATCATAATGCTCCCATCAGCTTATGTCGAGGCGCCAGATCTCACTCCGCCTACCCCTCAGACCAAAGACGCCTACGGTAGTTTTGATAGAAAGCTTCCCGCAGTCGGAATACAGAGCCTGCAAGAGGAGGATCACAATCCCCAAAGCTTACCTCGCACTATCTATCCTCCGCTCATCCTCGAGGATCATCCTGTCGATGAGCGCCTTCTTATCAAAGCGATAGTTGTCGGTGCTGGTATCACGGGTATTACCGCTGGTGTTCTGCTGCCAGCTAAGGTCCCTGGGATCGAGCTGACGATATATGAGCGGCATTCGGATATTTTATGTTCCTCACTTGCTTTGAGCAGAGCAAAGAGCTAATTTAGGCAGGGGGGCACATGGCACTCGAATACATACCCCGGGGTGAAATGCGATGTACCGTCTCATGTATATTATTTCATTCTTGCATAAATGCCCCCAGATGCTGACAAGACCACAGGTCTATCAATCAACATTCTCACCCAATAAATCATGGACAGAGAATTACTCTCGTGGGGCCGAGATTAAGGCCTACTGGAAAGGCGTTGCGACAAAATACTCCGTCTGGCAGTACCTCCAGCTCAACAGCGAGATTCTCTCCGCGCGCTGGTCCGACGAGAAAGCCAAATGGGCCGTTCACATCAAACAAACGGATCCAGAAACTGGAGAAAGCAATACAATCACGGATGAAGCTGAGTTCTTGATCACAGGAACTGGCAGGTTTAGTAGTCCTCGTCTTCCCGATATACCAGGGATAAACGACTACAAGGGAAAGGTCATCCACACGGGAGCGTGGGATAAGGCCTTTGATCCAACGGGCAAGAACCTCGCGTTGATAGGCAACGGCGCGTCGGGACTTCAGATTCTACCGGAGTTGCAAAAGGTCGCCACGCGCGTCGATCACTATACGAGGAATCCGACGTGGGTCGCTGGCACACTCGGCGGCGAGAAGCTCAGTCGGACTGTGCCCATCGCTGAAGACCTGAAGGGGACTTGGAAGAGCAATAACGCTTCGTACCATGTGTACAGGAAAGAGCTGGAGTCCGCGGCATGGACTCGCTTTGCGATTGTGGAGAAAGGGGGCGCGACAAATGCAGCAGCCCGAGCAGAGTTTGAACAGCTTATGGGCATTAGGCTTGGCGGCAAAAAGAATGAACTGCTGCCACTTGTTTTGCCTGGCTTTGCGCCGAACTGTCGTCGGTTGACGCCTGGTCCCGGATACCTTGAGGCCGTCGCACAGGAGAATGTGAAGTATATCCGGACACCTATCAAACGCTTCACCGAGACAGGTCTCAAAACAGTTGACGGGAGAGAACGAATAGTCGATGCTGTCATCTGCGCAACGGGTGCCGACGTGACAGATACTCCCGGCTTCCCAATAATCAACAGCCAAGGCATCAATCTCCAGGACAAATAGCATGCAGGTGGAGACCCCGGGTTCCCAGATACATATTTAGGCATGACGACAGCAGACTATCCTAATCTAATCTTTATCGGCGGCCCCAACGCGGGCTCTGGCTTTGCAGGGACAGTCCCCCACGCAGTCGAGACGCAAGTAACCTACGCCGCGAAAATTCTCCGCAAGGTATCATCCCAGCGTATCCGCACAATCACACCTTCAAAGGCTGCTGTCCTTGACTTCCGCGCCTACTGTGAGTCGTTCTTCCCGACTACTGTCCTCAGCGAGGGGTGCAGCTCATGGTACAACAACCAGGTCAAGGGAGGCCGAATTGTCGCTGTCTGGCCTGGTAGCGGAGCACATGTCAACTATGTTCGGCGCGATGTACGATGGGAAGACTTTGAGTATACGTATCACAATCTGCAGGGTAATCGGTTTGGGTATTTGGGAAACGGATGGACGACGCGGGATGTTGCTGCGAAGGAGGGCAGAAGTGACGAAGTGGATTTTACGGAGTACCTGAAAGAGGAAGCGGGTGATGGGATTGGAGTTGATCTTAGGGGGTACCATGAGGCTTGGTGGGAGGTTTGATGTTCGTTGGTGTGGTGGAGATATATTTCTTTTGCATAACTCGGGTCAGATAGGGCTAAAGCATTTCGATAGAGCAATATCGCAATCTACAAGATCATTCACCACAACTAGAGCTACCAATTGACACTATTACTCGCAACATGCGTGGGCTACCATCCACTAGAAAATCATTATCCTATCGTCCAATGATTAAGCCTCATAAAACGGCCTCTCAGCCTGCGGGGTAATGCGAACCATATGCCGTCTCGTCTGCGCCTCATGCACCCTGAAATCGCGCAATGCCGAGCTAAACCACCGTAATACAACATCATTAGCACTGACTCAGTATTTCCCAGCTCACCTCCGATATCGTTCTTCAAGCCTTTAGGGGGAAGGTGGCTGGACTCACTGCTGCGTAACCCGATTATCGTAAACGACTACTGTCCCGGGCGTCCAGTGGATGCGGATATGCCAGTCTTGGCCTTTTTCGATGTGGTCGTAGAGGAAGTTTAGGATTGTTTCTGCTCTCGTTAACATTTGTGTCTCCGTGAACAGCGGCGAGGGGCTAGAGTTTAGGTAAGATGTTGGGGGCACAGCACGTACGACTTTCTTCTTCTTTCCAACCCACAATCTTCCTCGTATACAACCGATTCACGTAAAGACTCTTCTTCTTCGTCACCGGGTGCGCCCTAACAACAGGATGAACAGTCTCAATCGGCTCCCGAATATACCTATCGCGATGATCATGCACAGCAGCCTGTGAGAAGCCGCTATGCGTGGCTTTTAATCCAGCAAGACGAGTCCGAAAGTCCTCAGACAAATGCTCGTATGCAGCTATTGTCGAGAGGTACAACGTGTCTCCTCCCGAAGGTGGGACTTCGAGCGGGTAGAAGATTGTTGTGCCCATGCCGTTGCTGTAGCACACAAATTATGTTAGTTTATACATACTAGGCAATCATGGGGTCGACGTACACCTCATAACTCATATCAGAATGCCACTTAACACTACTAACATTATTGCTGATCTCGTTGTCTTTAGCACCGCTCACAAAGTCCCTATACACCGGCAAAATCTCGGGATAATCCCTAATATGCCCGCCCATTTGATGAATATGAAGTGGGCCAAAGTGACGACCAAATTCACGTTGGCGCTCGGGTCTATGTCTGCGAAGACTTGATTGCGGAAGAGGACTACGCCTCGTTCTGCAGCGAGGAGGGCGAGTTCATCTTTTTGGGAGGCGGTTAGGGAGGATAGTTGGAGCCCTGTTATTTCGGTGCCGATGTTTGGTGTTATTTCGGTAATTGAGATACCAACGTGGGATGTTAGATTAGGATAGGCTGGGTCTGCGCGGTGGCCGGGGTCGCCATGGGCGAATTCTTGGAGGGGGGGTTGTAGGCCGGGGGTGAAGTAGGGCAGGTACGCAGAGTATTTATACTATAGCCACTAGATGTTAACATCTAACACACGCAGTGATTTAAGAGAGCAAATACGTCAGTCTTGCTATAGTCAATCGAAGTCTCAGCAGGTCGCTGCTGACCCTGCTTAGGGCTGTCGTCGATAGCGGTAGGCGCCATGCTGGACTATTGCAATTCAGGTTCCTTGATCAAAGGACCCAAGGCCTCTGCAGAACATTCCCCTAGACTTTATAAATCCTAGTCCGGGGCATCTCCAGCGCGAAGGGCGCCTATATCGGGGTGACGTGCTCCACCTCCAACTTTCCGCCATGCATATCTATGGCGTGAGAAGGACCTAATCTGTGTCAAAAAGCAGGAAGGAAGTACATATATATTACAACAGATAATCGGAAACTGTGAAGAAATCAAGGCGTCGTTGATCTAAGTCCCCAACTATGAGTACGGACGTCAAGCAACCGCCCCAAACGGAGGGCCCAGTGGTCGAAGAATATCATTCGCAAGATGACCCCTCGAATGCCAATGGCAGCGAGGAGACCAAGAAGAGCTCTCTATGGCGGCGATTCCTTGGCCTCACTTGGGATACATTCGAGGGAGATCCTGAAAAGCGGAGGTTTGTGAGGAAGGTTGATTACTTCCTTTTGTGCGTTCTCTGACCCAGGCCATTGAGCTACGAGCTAATGGTGGTAGTTCATATATCATGCTGGGATACTTCATCAAATATCTCGATCAACAAAATTACTGTACGCCTCACCCCATCCCGTTTCGTATCATGACCCCAAGCTAACAGAAGCGTTGTAGCAAATGCCTTCGTCAGTGGCATGCAAGAAGATGTACGCCAACTTATTCACTAACACGCATATCCACCGGTCCTTCTTTAACATACACTTCCAAACTAACCACCACCTACAGCTCTCAATGTACGGAAACGAGCGAAACCTGCTAGTAACATACTTCAACATCGGCATAATAATCGGCACCATCCCCTCGCAGCTAATCCAACTTCAATACGTCCGGCCCTCTATCTGGATACCATCCTGCGAACTGGCATGGTCAATCCTCGTTATGGCCATGGCCGGCGCGAAGAACCCACAGACCGTAGGCTTCTATCTCTATCTCCCCCCTGTATTCCCTCCAATGCTAACCAGAATGTGTAGTTATACACCCTCCGCTTCTTCGTCGGCCTCCTAGAATCCTGCTCCTTCCCCGGCTACGCCGCCCTCCTAGGAAGCTGGTACGGCCCAACGCAACTCGCGAAACGAGTTGCATTATTCGAGCAAAGCAGCGCAATAGCAAGTATGTTCAGCGGATACCTGCAGGCCGCACTAATAAGGATGAACGGACACGGCGGGTTAAAGGGGTGGCAGTGGCTCTTTATCTTCGATGCGGTTATAAGTATTCCTATTGCGGTGTGGGGGTACTTTGCTATTCCGGATCATCCGAGTAGCACGAGGGCTTTTTGGTTGAAGAAGGCTGACAGGGAGTTTGCGGTCCAGAGAGAAAGGGGGATGGGAAGGGCGTCCGGCCAGAAGTTGACGTGGAGGAAGTTGAGGGGGATATATACGGGGTGGAGGATTTGGGGGTTTATTTTCCCTTATTTGTACGTCTCGAAAATACTCACCCTGTACTCATGAGTCCGCTACTAATAATGACAATGCAGGATGGTGGCCCAAGCAGGGCAAGGAAGCGGGTTCTTCAACCTCTGGCTTAAGGACCAAGGCTACAGCACGGCGCAAATCAACACAATCCCGACAGCCGGAAACGCAATCAGCGTAATAGCGTCTCTATTTTTCAGAACAATCGCCGACAAAACAGGAACAAGGAAAGAGAGCTGTGCCGCCGTTTGCGTGATCGTCATCGTGGCGAATATCATGCTGAGTATATGGGATATACCGAGGCCGGCACTGCTATTCGCTTTCTTCTTGAGTTTTATTAGTACAGCTGCTCAGCCGCTTGTTATTGTGAGTTTATCTACACTCCCTATGTATTGTTCTCTGGGTGGTGCGGATATGTAGCCGGGTGATCGAAGACTAACCATGGATTGTATTGCAGGCCTGGGGCCAAGAAGTCACGCAAGACAACGCCGAGCTCCGCCAGATGCTCGTCGCGACAGGAAATATCTTCACCTATACGTTTATGGCTTGGGTTCCGCTGGTAGCGTTCCCGACGTATGATGCGCCGCATTATAAATACGGGTATCAGCTACTGATCATGTTCGGTGGGTTGGCCATTGTTGGTGTGTACTTGTTTGGGTGGTTGAATGAGTGGGATAGGTATGATACTAGTCATGTTTCACCGGACCGTCAAAGTCGAGAAGCTAATGAGATGCAGGAAAAGAAAGGCGTCAAGACAGGCGGGAGTAGAGGATGTACCTAGGAGGGTACTAGGAGAGGCGGGGAGAGAATCGTGCCCCGGCCCCTGATAACATCTGCCGCCTTTGATACTTAAAGGGACCAGAGCTTTAGTGGCTCGTGGAGAGATGATATGATCGGAAAATCCGCAATGCATGTTAGCTCAGCGACTGAGCATGTACGTAGCTGCCCGGAGGTGCTCCGCCGCAGACTATAGAGCCGAAAAAGCTGAAAGAGCCATCTCTCCCTGACTTAACAATCGACAAGCAAGGATTCTGCATCTGCAGCGCATTGTCAATTTAAAGAATGGAAAACAAACTCAGACCCCTCCTCCCCTGACGCCATGGCCGCCGCAAAATCATTCTGTGTGTATTGTCTGTGGCACACTGATCTGTCCCTACAATGTGACCGTAGCGAGTAGAATCAAGGATGCTCAAGTTAACGGGAAACAACTGAAAATGGAGTGGCGCGGGTCGAGTGTCCTGGTGCCTGCGGATGAGCTGGAAAAGATACCTTTTCATCCCAATGACTGGGTGCAGCCTTGCGGACACCTCTTCCGAGCGAGTTTGTTTCAGTCTCCTCCCCTGTTCATGATGACCTGTTTTATACAATGAAACTAATGGGTGGTTAGTCATCGAGGATTGTAGGAAATGGGAGTTCTTTGTATCCGGCATAGGGTGTTCAATGTTCGGCTTTGATCCCTTTGTTCCAACAAATCCAACCAAAGCGTGCACTAGGACGTATGCCATGAGGCCCAAAATATGGCAACCCGGGTTTCAGGCGGCCATAGAGAACCCTGATTCCGAACACCCAAGGTATCTCAAGGCGAAGGAGATCAAGAGCACCTTTGGTTACCCAGTTCACTCGGACTGCTGGCTTCTCATAAAACATGTCATCGGGTTCGACCTTGTCCTGTCCAATCTTGGCGATGTCTAAGTCGGAGACAATAAATATCATCACAAATTGTGGAAGTACACTCTTTACGAAAAGAGACATCGTAAATATTTGCCGGCCGTCCCGCTACCACCGTTGAGCCGCGAGGCTGAAACCCCCAACCCTCGCACAAGCATAAGCGTATTATCAGCGGCTCGATTGCAATTACCAACTGTGGCCACCAGTTCATCTACCAAGTGGGGGCTAAACCAAGTCCAGGAAAGGCTGGTCCTTTCGGTGTCCTCGGCGAGCGGCTCAGGAGCCCGGCGCACGGTGCCGGTGATTCTATGCTTCCCCACACTTAATTCGGCCTTGAGCATCTTAATAAGTATAGCTTTGCCCGTTTTGGGAACCCGATTGTCTGTGGCGTGATCGTAGAACTCGCCGAATGTGGGCGTCCACGCGAGATCAAATATCTGCTGTGCTATCTCATTGTGGCCCTGCCGAACAGCATTCCTGAAGCCTTCCGTTATTGCTGTGTAGTAATCTTGGAAAGGCTCACACGCTTTAGCAATTTTCTCCCTGTTGTTGCCGTACAGTTGTTTGTCACCTCTTTCTGTTGGACAGTTGTATGTTTAACCATCTGTCCCGTTCTGGCATATCTCCATTGAAAACCGGCGCGATGTATTCGAAGACTTCGCGGTTCCCCGCGGTTGCGCTTGCCTCGTATATGTTGCATATGAACTTATATCTGTCTTCCGAACAGCTTATTTCAAATATTATGTGGTCACTGCACTGTCGCTTGACAGCGTAGCCGTGAGCCTGTTCCCGAAGACGTTTCGAGGCGCACCTCCCGAGTATTCTGGCAAGGCGCGACGTTGTGTCAAGTGAGATATTCATAGCAAGTTTCAATGAGGGCAAGAGCGCTGTAGTATATCAGGTGTTGAGGATCCCGGCTTTTATAAGCCCTCTTCTTGGACCGTTGTTCGTTCTTTGAGTGTGGGCTGCTTGTAGGTAGCATAATGGCTCCCCGAAGCGCAATCTTTGTCAATATCCCAGTGACTAAGAAGGGACTCATACTGTATTGTTTCAAATAGGCAGTTCAAGGCAGGCGTCTGTTTGGAGATGAATGGAACGTACCTTCGTGTCTGAGAGTGAGTTTCTTCAATGCGTACTTTGACCATGGCAATACTTTCAACCGTCCCCAGTACCAAACGCCATGCCCTCGCTCCACCGTACAAGTATGGTTCTTTTTGATATGGCTCTTTAGATGTGATACACGCATTGGAAGCGGTTGTTTTGACTTCGTTCTGAGATTAGTGGCTTTCAAGACTTAGGAAGCCATGATGCGTGTTTACCCTTGTACTGAACTAGAAGAACACTCGTCAGGCTCGGATAGGGTGCAGCTTCTCTCGAAGTCTCCCAACGTTAGGGTAGGCTGAATGCTAAGATGGAAGCAGCTACCGTAGCCCTACCTTCCCTACTTATAGCGAAACTACAAAGTTCTGACCGGCCTCCGGCTTTGTCGTTTCAACAACATAGATTGTTTTTATCATTCGATGCTCATACACCGTCTCAGTTCTTCATGTTCATATGTTAGTCCTGCAATAGCCCCGCCACGTGTAGACCCTCTGTTCCCAATTTTGCGCAACCTAGAATTCTCCTTCAGTGATATCAAGTTGTTTCTGGATTCAACCGTCTCTTCTTCGGGTTGTGCAGGGTATCACTCCGCGTCGGCAGCCCCTTTTCTATGTTCGGTGAGGAAGTTATATCACCACACTTTTGCGGCCCAGTCTTAATGCCTAGGCCAGCAGATTCCTCCTTGTCCCTCCCCGAGCCAATCTCAGATATCAAGTCATCGATCTGCATATAATCAGCAGCGATCAAAATCTCTTCAATCAGTTCGTTCCGGGATACCCCAGACAATGATCGTGGCTCCACCAGCCTTCCGGTGTGCATGAAATTCAGAATGGCCTCCATTACGTCGGACCCTATGTCATCGCCGAAGTCAACGCACTTTTGATCGGCCCAGGTACTGCTTGGGCGAAGTAGCCCTGCGAAGTATTTTGACCAGTAACGTAGAGTTTCCTTGTGTCCCTTGAATTCCTTGCCGTCGGCTTTGATCACTAACCACGGATCCAGGTCTTCTTGGTCCAGCACTCGGATGCGACGAAGAAGGGTAAGCTTTATGGACGGCGGCAAGTTCTTATCGAGGAATTGCACGCAGTTCCCCCGGGAGATCATACCATCAAGCGTACTATTGACCAAGCGCTCCACAAGAATGTTTCTGGGCTTCTCGCTTAATGGGACCAGGTGATTCGTTTCCCATGTGCACTCCGGGAACTTGAGATACACGTTTGCTATGCAGGTCAACCATGCCGGTAGCAATATCGGCAAAGTCTGATATTGTTCATCTCCCCGCGATTCAAGAGCCTGCCGTAGAGGGCTCTCGAAGGCTTGTAATCTTTGAATGTCAGGGGCTAACGTCACCACCGGACCCTTCACATTGCCGTTGGCATCGAGAACTGGCTGGTGCACACTTCTAGGTTGAATCTCCAAGCTCAAGATCTCGGCTACTCGGAATTCCACATCATCTAACTTGTGCTCACACATAGCCTTTCGTAGTTCCTGTGAGAGACGATTGGGCTCGTCAAGGGTCTCGATAGGATGATAGAACACCTCTCGACACGCCTTCATGTTTCTGAACTTCGTGAAATCACGCCAAAAATGATCGATTGTCCTTCTTCTATCCGCCCATCCGCTAGGCGAGTACATTGTGTTGGTGCCGCCGTAGCCGGGATCAAACACGCGGTCGAATACATCGTGCAGTATTGGCATAGTCCCCGTCTCCAACGCACGATCAAACATGCTTGTAACCGCTGTGCCAAACTTCAGTGTGCTCGGATTGTTTCCCCTCCAATCCCCGCTGTGAATAAGTTCATTGACACCCTTCTCAGCTATTGGCTTTCGAATGCGTCTGTAGAAGATCTCGGCCTGTGTGAAGAACTCTGGAATCATAAGCTTATAACTCTCAACATGCCCACCTTCAACAATCTTCTCGAGGATCCAAATAATCATGTCATCTGCATTTGGTGCATTGCGGATCTTGAAGAGATGGTTGTTTAGCGCTTCGGAACTCGGTATTGCCTTTGCGACTTTTGACTCGAGGGATTCGGGGATTTTAAGGCATAGTCGTTCAAATGCGTCTCGCGTGTTTTCGACCTCGTCGATGTCGGAGTATTCGGAGCCGGAGTATTCGAAGTCAGAGATTTCGTCTTGAATGTCCATTTTGAGTGTCTGGCTAATTCGATTGTTGAATCACAAACAGGCGGAGGAATTATAGAGAAATCAGCGATGAGCTTGATGGAAGCAGATCTGAACGATGTAAAAATAGTCAAGAAAGGGATACCTTACACATTCGATCTCGAGGGCTGTTAAATGGCCTTCTTGAACATAGCGCAACTTTGGTCTGTTTTGTTTTGGTTTGTTTTGTCCTTCTTTGTGTGGTGAATGTCAAAGACGTTGTCATTGGTTCATTATGGGTTTAGTGAAGCGTTCCTTGAAGAAGTAAATAAGAGATTCATAAATTCTAAAAGGACATTGAAAATCATGTTTCAGGCATATTATTCTTTTATAGATTGTCTAGGACCAGGTAGGACAGCCGCTTACCCAGAAGAATGTCCAGGTGCTTATAGGGTCATAAGGCTCTATCTGACTTGTAAATCCAGATAAGTGAGTCACCTAGTTTAGATTACGACACGCCTTGGTGAGCAGGGGCCTTATTTTTTTGAGTCAGCGTATGACTAGCTCCCTCGGCGGGACCAAGACTAATGGCTCCATCCAGGGCACCTTAGTCGTCCATCATTTTCAGAGAGTGAGTCATCTATGTGTACTCGAGTTCCATCAGGCCACGGCAAACTCTCTGGCGTAAACAGTATTCGACCTGTGATTAGATGATGAATATCCTTAGCACGTTTATCCATTCCAGAGACCCAGGTTTCCATATGGTGCCTTATCTGCCCCTCTATTCATTTTCATCATAATGCCACAGAGGAGCAGTCCATTTTCCTAAAATCAGGCAAAAACCTCCAGCTGTCAGGCAAAAGTCTCACAGCCTCAAGCGCCAAGGCTTCAAATACATTGTGCCTAATCCCTCTTCTGCTTCCTTTGCTCTGGCCTCTCCAGCCAGGAACTAAAAATGCAGTGCTTATACTCAAGGTGGCCAAAGCCATCCCACCCCAATCAGATATCCCATTCTTCTCCTGTCCTCCTCCTCCCAGAACTAAAATACAGTGTAGCTGATAGGCAGAGACCCCGCAGCCTCAGGCACCAAGGCTTCCGATGGATTGAGCCTAATACTCATCCCCCTCCTCTGCAAGTGCCCTCCTTTGCTTTCTCCAGTCCAAAACCAGAAGTGCAGTGCTCATCCGCTGGAAGGCTATTAAATCATCTCCAATCAGTACTTCCATCCTTCTAGGTCCCGTCCTCTCCCCTCCAGAGCTCAAAGTGCAGTGCACCTCTCCTGGGTATTCTTTCCCGACATCTCATTCTACGCTGGTGCCTCCTTGGACCTAAAAATGCAGTGTTCTGCCACTACGGCATACTATTCAAACAAAAGGGCAATAATGTTTCTTTGTGTAAGCGCTAGTATTATGCCAGCAGAAAGATCCTGATTACGTATGTGTATTAAAGGACAATTGGGTTGCCCTCCTCCCCATCCTCAAGGTCTAGATTAATTGAAATTCTCTGCTTTACTAATTTCTGGTAGAAGGTTTATAACTATTTATACTCCCTGGAGTTAACCATGGCCACCTATAAGAATTTGCCTATCTTAAATAGTGCAGTGACTAGCATGGTCATGCCATTTATAATTAGCATAGTAACTATTGTACATCCCTGGAACATGGCAGTATATATATGTAAGAGCAGTGTAGAGCCGAAGGCTCTACATCCTAGTCTTTTGCTCTTGGCGCAACGGGCTATTCTCTCTAAAACGCTCCTTAGAGTGGTAGACCGCTATATAGGCTTCTGATCCCAGGGGTCGCGCCGTGACAAACCTGCACCTTGACACAAGGCATTCTATAGTTTCTTTAAAATAAATAGGAAATTATATTAAGGATTGAAAGAGATGTTCAAGAAAAGCTTACAAGATAGGCAGTATACGCTTGATTACGTGTAATAAGAGTTATTGCCCTTTTGTTTGAACAGTATGCCGTATGCCACTATCCCAAGGAAAAGATCCCACCATTTTCCTTACCCGTCCTCTCCCTTCCAGAACTAAAAGTGCTGCGCGTATCCCATCTTGTTTTCCACTCAGCATTGGATTGCATCCTACGTCTCTGGAGCCTAGAAATTTTAGTGCTTAAGGTATAGGTACCTACCAACTAACGAAATCGCTTTCTTTTCTCACCTTATTTTTCACGAGGCTTGTAAATTAGTATGGTATGATAGGTAGAGGTGTTTTATGCCTGGGTGTACACGGTTTCTTACCCAGGCTAGGTTAAGATAGCTCGAGATGGGAGTACAGTGATATGGGAGGTCTTTGTATCCTTACTTTTGTCCGTTTTTGTTACGCTTTAGTGCCTCTTGCTGCGCTGGAGGAATGCTCAGTTATCTCATCTCTTATATGTTTGTTTGGTGGACGGAATATAGATTCTCAAAAACTTTGAGAAATAAACCGAGATTTTATACTTCTACCCACGAAACCTCAAGATCACGACCTAGTAGGTACAGATAAATAAAGCCAAAGAGAAAGAACCAGCTATGTAAAGGTATACCCTATCTACCACCCTACTCATCCCGCCGATTAACAATAACAACAGGCCCCGTATACTCCCTCCTCCCCCTCCAAACAAACATCAGCACACTGACAACACCCACGCCCCCAAAAATAACAACAGACCAATTAAAGTTATCAGCCGTAACATGGCTATCACCAGGCCACAGACTCCAGAAGAGAGCGAAACAGCAATACACCAGACCAATGACGTTCACGGGAAGTCCCCAGCGCCCCATATCCCATCTCCGGGGCGGGAGAGAGCCCGGGTGTTTCAGCTTTCGGTATATCACGCACGAGATGGAGATGATGTACGTGTACATCAGTGCCGCGACGTTGAGGGATATAATTGCGTGGAAGGCAGTTGAGGAGCCGATGTTGATCAGCGAAAGAAGGCAGCTGATGACGCAGGAGAGGGCGATGGCGTTAACAGGAATTTTGCGTTTCGGGTCAACGCGCGCTATCCAGTTTGCGAAGGGGAGACCTTTGTCTCGGGCGAAGGCGAATGTTTGGCGGGATGTCGAGGCGTTGAAGAAGATGTTGCTGAAGATTACGGGAATGAGGATTATGCTTGTTAGGCCGTTTACGCCGGCTGTTGAGACGGCGTTGCGGAAGACGTAGAGGAAGGGGAAGCCTGTTGGGTCCTCGAGGGCGTCTTCGACGGAGGGGATGGCGAAGAGGTATGCGATTAGTAGGACTATGGCCATTATGCCGTTTGTGAAGTAGCCCCAGGCTATGGCGAGGGGGACATTTCGGCCTGCGTTGCTGACTTCTTCGGACATGTGAGCTGTTGCGTCGGAGCCTGCATATCTTATTAGGTCTCTGAAGTGAAGGGCAAATTGGAATGTTAAAGGCATACTCAAGGACCCATAAATAGCCGAAATCTGGCCGATCATAACACTAACACCCATACTCGACCACCCGCCTTGGTTTGACCATTCCGTGAAGACCGATTTCGCCGTCCGGTGAGGCGCCATTGCCCACAGGACGATGAGGATAACACACCACGAAAGAACGTGGAAAATCATGAGCAGGTTATTCAGCACCGGCATGGCATCGGCGGCATAAACATTGAAGATGTAGATCACGAGAATCATTGCAAAGACAAAGAGCGTTCCGTGCCAGTTTTCCGGGACGTAGTCGGGGTCTCGGATTGTTATTAGGCCTTGTATTATTGTTCCGGTGAGAAAGGACCCTGATGCTGAACCGGCTTGCCATGCTAAAACGGACATCCAGCCTGTAGTAAGCGAATAGTTAGCGCAAGTGCCACAGTAAAATGGGTGAGGATACTGACCTGTGATGTAGCTGAGGAATTTTTGGTATCGCGGTGACGAGAACTCGGAGACCCAATGGTACTGTCCTCCCGATGTTGGTGCCCTGGTCGAATTAGCATTGAAAAGCAACAAGTCGGCGTAAACGTACATTGATGCCATCTCAGACAGCGACGCGATGATGAAGCCGAAACCGATAAAGGTCCATATCATCGACCAACACATTCCCGCAAGCCCACCATTTTCTAACCCTTCGGTGTTCGATCTGCATTGGAAGTCAACGATCGTCAGCCCCGTTTATATAGTCACTGGATAAGTACTAACATTAAGATAAACTCCCATGTGGCCTGCAATACCGACGCAAAGCTCAACGCGGCCACAGGCCGTAGGTTTCGCTACTGAACTGTGAGGGTTGGAATCGGCGCGATTTCCCACGATGAGCAAAACACACCTTGAGCTCTTGCACCTTTCCCATCCGATGCATATCGCTGTCATCGAGGACCGTCCCCGTCAGCTGTTGCCGACTTTGCGACCCATCCGGACTGGCCGAATGAACTTCAACGTCCATTGTGTCCATCGGGGACGTCTTTGTGTTGACCTGCATGTTCATGTTCCTGCTTCACACCAAGTCTGCCGGATCGGATGTTTATCAATCAAGCGATCATGGACGAGTTCGGATTCGGAGCGGATGGCGCTGCAAAAACGTGGCAGGGAGGGGTGCGAGTGAGGGGAAGGGCAGGATAAGACCAGAAAGAAGGGAGACTAAGAAAGCAAATGGAAGGGAGGAATGAGTGTCGCGCGGTCAGATTTGGATGCAAGGGGTCGAGTCAAGGGCGAGTGGTTGTCTTGTGTTGTGTTATGGTGGGAGCCTGGACGAGGTGATAGTGAGTTAATGCTCCGCAGTGGCCCTGTTTATTTCTTTGTTGCAGAGTTTGATTAATTAGAGGCTTTTTTAGCGAGTAAATCATTGACTTAGTGCAGTTTGGCGAGCCGAGTGGTTCTTTGTATTGGACGCCTGCAGGGCTTGATCACCGCCAAGCTGGCCTTGTTGCACCGATACGTCTGAGATGCATTAGTCTCGCTAAGAAGATGGTCAAATGGAGAATCCGGAGAGCAATGCCGAGGGATCTTAAATGAAGGCGCGATGATGGGTATACCTTCCGATCGAGTCCTCCGAGGCAGGCGCAATTAGGGTTACCTGACCCAAGCCGCGGCAATGGAACCATCCCCAACTTCTGTCTGTTTTACAATCTTTTCTTTCCTCAAGTCACTTCCAGAAGGGATCAAACGTGGCGTCAGCTTGAATACCGAGGGCCACCCTTGCAGCTGTACAACCTTAAGCCACTCCTTCGCCATGTCACTGGCCGCTCGCCCTCGTGCTCTCAGCATTGGAATCCGCGTGCAACCCACGGCCCTTTTCCCGACCGTCATCATTTCAGCTTGTGCGCAGTCTTCTCCCTTGTTTCTCGAACTGTACACGCCAGATGAGACATGATTTGGTCGCCAGCAAGACCGTTATCTTGCGCACCTCCTCGCAGAATAACCCAGATCCGGCTTGATTTGCAACCCGCTTGACCCGGTTCTCCCATTTCTATCGAGGTCTGTACGTACATAACCTTGCCAGCCAATGCGCTACTTATCTACCGGCATGAACGCGCACGTCAAACTAGCACTAGCCAAACAAAGCAGCCTCGCACAAATGTCCTAGCCCAGTCCGTCTGTCCGTTTCTGGCGGTCCAGTGTGATTCAGGCGTTCGGTACCTATTTCCTCCATATAATCTGCACGGTTCCCAGTTTGCCGCCTAGACACGAGCGAGGTACGGACAGCTTCGAAGGATCCTGCTTGGCTTCGCTTACCCGCTTATGCCTAGTCGTTCATGGCGACATCAAGCTCCTCTTCGCTCCCCGCGGGTGTGAGGGCCCCGCTTACTGCGGATAACGAGGACGACCATAGTGGGCTCATTGTGGTTCTGACATCGTTCTACCTCGTGCTGACCTTGGCGTCAGTATCGGCAAGGGTGTTTTCGTTGTATAGGAAGCGGGTTGTCCAGGTTGATGATTATTTTTTTGCGGGGCTTGTGGTGGGTTTCCTGTTCCTGCTTCTTGGATGAGGGTCCTGACCAGGGATAGGTCATAGCATTCAGTCAAGCATCGGTAGTGCTAGCACAAGTGCATCATGGATGGGGGACTCGTGCTGGGCCCCGTTCTTCCGCAGGGTTGAATAGCATGGTGAAGGTTAGTGACCGCGTCTCTACCGACTGTACCGATGGTGCGCGGTCTAATTAGTACAGGCTGGATACGCAGCGGACATTCTCTCCGTCGTCGCGCTTGGTCTATCGAAAATCTCGACAAGCCTCTTTTACGGTTCGCTTTTCTCACAGCTCAAGCGATGGGTTATTCAGACAATTCTCGCGTCCGCTATGATCTGGACCACATTGTCGATATTCCTCGTTTCAATTCGGTGTAGCAGTGATCCGTGGTACGATATCACTTCAGCGCGATGCGATGGCTTAGTACGGACCTTTCTTTCACTCAATATCTCGAAATTTGAATTGTCCTAACTAGTTCTAGCTCGCCCGCTGGCAAATCGTCACAGCCCTCGACATCGTAACCGAAGTCTTCCTAATCGTCTACACAGCCTGGGCAGTCCACAACGTCCGCATTCCCTTCCGGAAAAAAGTGATGGTGTTTCTAGCGCTGGGATGTCGGATAGTGTAAGTCCTACCTTCATCCCCTCCACATCTCACTCCAACTAATCCTGTATATCACAGTCTAATCCCCCTCTCCTCCCTCCGCATCCACTACCTCCACACCCAACTCGACTCCCATACGCCAACCCTCCTTGGCGCCTACGCCACAACAACAACAGAGATATACCTCTCCCTCAGCATTGTCTGCCAAGTGACCAGCTCCCTCAAGTTCATAATCGCAGTCTATGAGGATAAAGATGGGATCTCATATACGGATGGCTCGGCAAGATCAGGGAAGAACTCGAAGAATAGTGGGAGTAGGAGTAGCGGGGGGAAGAGCCGGAGTGGGAGTCGGAGTCTGAGTTTCGGGGCGGCGCATGCGCTGCCTACTTTTGGGTTTGGGTCTGGGCATGGGAAGAGTGGGAGTGAGGATCGGTCGAGGCTTGTTGCGGTGGGGGATGGGGGGGAGGCTGGGACTGGAACTGGAACTGCCATTGGCGCTGGCATTGGACCGGGGAGTGGAACTGGGGATGCGAGCACAAAGGCCGATGATAGTGGGAGTAATCCTGGTGGACTGAAGATCCTGCGGTCTGTACAGTGGAGTG
Organism: Aspergillus stella-maris; assembly: GCF_047715825.1. Lineage (NCBI taxonomy): Eukaryota > Fungi > Ascomycota > Eurotiomycetes > Eurotiales > Aspergillaceae > Aspergillus > Aspergillus stella-maris. The sequence goes on from NW_027396797.1 coordinate 55,936, forward strand.
TAGAAGATGAGGCGATTGAACTTGATGATCGGGGGAGGACTGGGGAGCGAGAGGTCTATTAGTTACCAGCACCGTAACGAGTAATCTCACAGGCTATGTTAATATTTATATTTTGTAGTATCAATTCAAGGTCTTCGTATATAGCATGATAAATAACAATATTCTACCAAACATTTCCAATTCCATCAACCTCATTATAATACTAAATGAAACGGGCTGGTAAGTCCTCCCCTGCAGCACAGATATATATTTCGGCATTCTCCACAGTCTCGCCCAGCCCCGACACTACCACAACACTAACGCCAAGACATTCTCTGCCCAATCATTCAGGACAAAGAGTGATCTGGATGCAAGTACGTTCCATTACCCGTGTAGACTGTAGACTAAGGTGCTTATCCCCCGATTATCGGTCAGCCAGAAAACACAGGCACCGACCGGCACTGCAATTCTAGTCTCCGGGAGAGGAGGCTTTATTAGTGCCTGAGGCGCAAATATGGATTGCCAAGAAGCACGTGACACAGAAGTATTGACTAAGCGGACTCCACGTGAAAGTCGTCTAGTGTCGGAGCATACTGCCCTCCGGTACCGCCTGCCCCTACGGGTCGACCTCGCTTAGTCATCATATCCCTATTTAGCAGAGCCTACGGGCACCCCTGAATGGTCAAGCATCTTGGTTTCCACATCTAGCTTCTTTTGGAGAATTATTAGCCTGAGGCAGGATGTAGATTGGTGCCTGATTCCACCGTATTCCTGGCTGTAGTGACATGACGTGGCTAAGTGGTGTACAGAGTAAGCAGAAGGTTTAGATGTCCTCAGGTGGTTTGTGATACTAGAAGATAATATGGCGTGACGTGGAAAAACTTTGTCAAGAAGGTTCATGGATCTCAGCCCTGCAGCACTGGCGTCTTGGTTCGAGGATGCCAATACCATAGCTGTAATGGGAATTGGCTGTAAGAAGCAGAAACTGAACATAGCTGGAGTCATACAATGCTTCCTCAGATACAGTGAGGATGTACTGCACGCTGTACAAGTTGCAAGCTCATAGTCCGAGCAGCGAGGTGGGCTGCCTGATTTACGATGGTTTGCTGGATGTAGCGGGTCCGAACCACCAAATTGCGGGGCTAACATGGTCTATTGTAGGTGGTATATGCTCTATCATCCCGTCCCGTCCTGCCAGAATGTCATGAGGTAGTTTATAACGCCTACCTTTACTCCTAACCTAGTGACCATGACCATGACCGGCCCCATTCCCATTAGAGACAGGCACCACCCCCTCAACAACACCCAGTCCCTCCCCCTCCCTCCTCCAAAACATCACCTCCAACCCCACACTCTCAAGGAGGCTCTTCCACTGCGTTCTCGTCCGCTCAAGCCCCGAGCAAAACATCATAACAGCCATATCGGTCGTGCCGTGCAGGAACTCCGCGTTATGGTCGGGCAGGATATACTCCTCGATCACGAGCTTCGAGTAGCCTGGTTCCATAGCGCCGACGACATAATTTAGTAATTGGCGTGCCGCGGGGTCGGACCAGTCGTGGAGGACGAATTTGAAGTAGTAGACGCGGGCTCCTGGACTTGCGTTAGTCACATTGTATCAGATGGATCGTGGTGTCTGGGAGCTGACCTTTGACCGGATTCGGCCCCTTGAAGAAATCATACTTCACCTCCTCAATCCCATTCGCATCCAACTCATCCTTTGCCTCATCAATAACACTCGGTAAATCCTCGAGGACCAATTTCCCCTTCGCATAAGGAAACTTCTGCTTAAAAAGCATAAGATCGTGACCCCGTCCACCACCAATATCAACAATCAACGGACGATTCGGATCCTCATCTGCGCCATTAAGAATCCTTTCTTGGATGGGGAACCAGTCCCCCCAATGTACACGGTTCGCGCGCTGGCCCTGCATGAAATTGTTGAAGCGCGTTAGGGCGGAGGGGTTCTGGCAGAGCCAGGTGAAGCCGTCGATTGTGACATTGTGTGTGTATTGGAGTGGGGAGGTGAGGGGGTCTTGCGGGTTTGCGTAGGAAGTTGATGCGAGGAATGATGGTGTTTTTAGGAGGATGGGGAAGAATTCGCAGAATCTGGGTCCTTTTGTTAGAGAGCTTATCGGGAGATAGGTGAAGGGACGGGGGTATGATTGGGTCTTACAGAGACTCGACTGTTCCTATTACTGGTTTGTTGACCATCTCCTTCGAGATTTCTGTGGGGAGGTATGCCGCTGGTTCGGGTTCCTGAACTATATCGAAGGAGACGAGGAGGCGCATGATTCGCTCTGGAGCATAGTTAATCAAGGCGTTCGCCAGACGCCAACTTATGCATGTGAAGGATCATAGACGTACCAACGAGGAGAGGATCAGCAGGCTTAATTGCAGCCAGTTCTCCTGCAGGAACGGGAGTTGTTGCTTTTGCGAGAACCGGGAATACCCCCATGTCGTGGGCTACCTTGAGGGCCATGAAGACCATGGGCTGGTAGCCATTGTCGTTAGAATAATATTTACTGAGGAGCAGTAGTGGTTTTTATCGTAGCGTACCTGGTAGGACAGCTTCAATATCGCATCCTTAGGACACTCCAGGGCTCGTTGAAGCTTTGTGACTTGGGCCAGCGCCTCGGCGCGGGAGGATTCCGACCGCGTTTTTTCGAAGCCCTGCAGCGATATCTGGGCGCTTTCCCAGAGAGTTTGGACTTGGTCTACGGCCATAGTGGCAATGGTGCCGAAGAAGACAGTATCGAGAAAATGATACTGACGAGGGAAAAAAGGGGATTCACTCAGACATCCCACCTAACTACCTGATTTAATACCTCCCAGCAGCAAGCAGACAGAACGCACCACCTCGGAACAACTGTACTCTGTACCTAGCAACTGCAGCACACATACCAGATCGGCACACCTACTGCACTCGACAACTGGGTCCTCTCCACCTCCGTATATCGGGTATAGCCTTCCTTCCCGTGGTCGGACCCATTCTTAGCAGACGCCGATCCAACGATGATGAACCATCCACGCACTAATCGAGTCTAAACCACCACGGATTCCTTCCGGAGACCCAATTACTCCACTGCAATGGGGTCGATGTCATCGCTGTCCCTGAGTGGCTCAGATCCCTGTCAGGCCTGACTGGGTCGAGTGTCAATCGCAATCTGAGGAGGCTGCATAAAAGCTAGGCACTCAAAAGTTCCAAGTCCAGCTAAGCATTGGGTGGCGCAGAATTCGTGCTCGGCGATGTTCCGGCGATTTTCCCCGGGATTATGCAGTGCTAATTCGATGGTGCGAGATATTATTGAACATTGAGTAATAGTGGTAGAGGCTAGAAGCCTGATCGTTGATCTTTGGTTTATTTGTACATTGTACACCGCAAGCACCACTACTCGGTATGTGCCCTTGCAAGTAATTTCAAGCTTGCTATCCACAAGTGGCACAGTGGAGGCACGATGTCAGTGTCAGTGTCAATGCCAAACGTCAAAGTCAAAGATTGCACTGCCCTGCAATCTACCCACCAGCGGACAACACCCGACGACCCCGAATAGACGGAGGCTCCAGCAATCGGAAGTCCGAAATACGTACTTCATCCGCGATCGTCGCTCCCCAGACAAACCTGCCGCAGCTCGTTAGGGTCTGTCTCGGATTTCATCTCCTATGCTCCCGTGAAACCGTCAACGACCAATCCAGGCCCTCTCCAACTCAGCTCGCAGGATTCACGACCCACAATCTGCTGCTGATCTAGAATCCTTCGAGGTCGTGAATGTCATTATGCGACAAATTATCTTCTCCTTTCTGGCGGCGTTTGGCCCGTTGGAGTCTCTTTAGAGTTTTTGCCGTGCTGGTCGTATGCCTGTCTTGTTAGGGTTATGCTGCTTTTGGGTTCAGCTTCTTTGCCGTCTGGGGGAACTTTAATTGTCATCCATTTGAAGGATGTTGGTCAATGGTAGTGAGGCGTTAGGCGTTGCTCGCTTACTGTTCCTGATTTATGTAATGTAGTTTGCAGAGCCAGCCCAGCTCCCCGGGTTATAGTTCTTCAGGTTTGCGCACCTCCTGAATCCTGCATTTTGAATCCTGATCTCATACAAAGGCCTTGTGTCTCGCCCTCCGACACTTCCCCGGTTTTCGACCCTCCCTATGCACGACTGCATTGACATACCGCCCCTTGCAATCTGCAATCTGCAACCATGGGCTACAGTCTCACGGCCGAGCTCTTCGCCGAGTGGGCGATTGGCATTGTTGTTGCTGGATTGAGAATTTATACGCGGACGTTGGTCGATAAGAGGGATATGTACTGGGATGACCTCTTCTTGATCATTGGTCTTGTACGTTACGACCATCTACCCTGCCTCAAGACGAGAATGACCACTGACACAGCTGCTAGATATTCTGGACAGTCATGATAGTGACGCTGTATCTTTGTACCGGTAGGACTTGATCCCATTTTCTTCACATTCCCCACTGCAAATACGATACTGACTCAAATAATGGGCAGCCGTCTACGACTCCAACATCGGCCTAAACGACGAAACCGCAATGCAAATCCCCGATCACGAAATCAGATCATATAGAATAGGTTCAATCTGCGCTTTTGTCGCTTGGCTCGCGTACATTCTTGCCGTGTGGGCATTCAAGGGCGTTCTTGTCTTCTTATACACGCGATTAACGTACGCCACTCCTTTCTCATTCTCCCTCACCAAATTGGATTCGCTCGCTTCAGACGTACTTACTGATAAATGAATACGCACAGAATGGGCCTCTGGCAGCACCGCCTCTCGTTGGCAGTCGGAGCCCTAACAATAGCGACATTCCTAGCATCCTTCATATTCGACCTTACAATGTGCCACCCGATCCACAAGAACTGGCAGGTGAAGCCTTACGCAGGCGATAACTGCACGATCAGACCGCTGAACTACATCGTCATTGAGACGCTTAGTATCATGTACGTCGCCTTTCATTCAATCCACTCCTTTCCCCATCCGCCTTTTCTCCCAAATCGCAGTCTCTAATGAAGATATGATATGATATACAGAACAGACCTAGCTGTAATCCTCGTCCCAATCCCGCTCGTCCTCGCAGCACGCATACCCGTCTCGCAGAAAGTCATCCTCGTCGCGCTCTTTGCGTCCGGAATCTTCGTTATGATTTGTGCTATATTAAGAGCTTATTATTCAGTGACGGATATCAAGACGTTCTCTACGGCGCTGGGGTGGGCAAGTCGGGAGTGTTTCGTCTCTGTGTTTATTGTTTGTGCGCCTGGTATTAAGCCTCTATTTGCAAGGTTTAGGTGGTTTAGATCTGCTGTTTCTTCTAACGAATACTATTCGAACGGGCGGACGGGGACGAATACAGGCACGGGGACTGGGACGGGATTAGGAGGCAAGAGTAGGGGGAAGATATTCGGGGGCAAGAACGGACATAACTTTAACACGCTTATTTCTGCGAGCGAGAGGGAGCCGTATGAGATGGATAAAATGGATACGTTTGGTGGTATGGGGTGGCGGAGGAGGAAGAGTGGTGGGAGTTCGGATGAGAGTCAGGAGTGTATTATTTCTTCTACGCCGGAGGGGGTTGATAGGGGTGCCTCGAAAGGAGACGGCGGGCACGGGCTCGGTGATATGGGGATTATGGTTACGACTGATGTGGATGTGCAACATGGTGGTGATGGTGAGGAGCGTGATGTGGAGGGGGGGAGGGGGACGAGTGCGAAGTCGCAGTACTGAATTGTCTCTCTTTATATTTTTCTTCTTTTCTATTCTCGCAGTCATTGATGATGGGTTATGTTATGTCTGGGGTATTTGTGGGGTTTTTTTTTGTTTGATATTATACCTAGGTAATGTAATGCTCGCTAGATGTGTTTAATGGTCTCATGTTTGAAGAACCGCACGCTTTGATGTTCTCGGATGCCTCCAGGTAAGTTCACTCTGAGAGCAATGAAGAAGGCGACAATATACGCATGACTCTGTTATTTTGTCCCAACGCAGCCTAGTAGCGCCTAGAAAACAAGCGACGCTCAACAACATCTAGGGATACTCAACCGGCAAAACATGATGAAACCGAAAGACATTATTGGGATCATACTTCTTCTTGAGCTTGGCTAATCTGGGTAACTTTCTCTCGCCATAAATCTGCTCGAGCGTTTCGTCGCCATTCGCGTAGTTTGAGTACACCGTTAACCCGCCGTAGCCTGACGTTGCTGCGAGAGTATCGCGGACCTTGAGAGAGTTCGCTTTGATGGCTTCCGCGGTAGCAGTGTCGCCCACTGGCCAGGTGTTTTGGACCATGCTGTATTGTAAAGGGCTATTAGTAGTGGTTGATGAGGATTGGAACAGGTTGGCCTACACATAAACCTCCGTATCCCTCCACGGATACGCAGTCTCGTCATCAGAAACCTTCAAAATAGCTTCATTTCCCCATCCCTCAAACAAAACAACACACTGTCTTGCTGCTGGCGTATTAGCATAAAACTCCTTCATGATGCCAAACACCTCAATCCAAGTCTCGGCATTTCGTTCGCGCAGATTCAATCCGTAGACATCAACTGTCTTTCCCGGGATGCAGATCATCGCGTCTGATGAGAAACCGGCAACGTGGTTGAGTTTGTTCCAGGGGAGCTCTTGGATATCTTTGTACAAGGGGCCGAGGTCTAGGATTGGGGACAGTAAGGGGATGGCGGATTCGGAGGGGCCGTGGTAGACGGCGCTTGCGCGGATGACGGGCTAGTATGAATTAGCATATGTGCGGGATGGAGCGGGCAGAATACTTTGCAATGGAAATGAGGGACGTACCTCGCCTGCGCTGAGGTCAAACCCGATGTATGCCGCGATAGCCCAGTCGCCTGAGAGTTTGAACTTTGCAAGCTCGTGGAAGAACGCTGCGTGGACGGTACCGGGGAAGATCAGGTCGATGCTGGTGTATATCGGCGTCAAAGGAAAGAGTTTATATGTGGCGGACGTGACTATGCCGAAATTCTGACCCGCGCCTCGCAGCGCCCAGAAGAGATCTGGGTTTGACGTCGATGAGGTTTCGAGGACTTCGCCTGACGCTGTAACGACTCGAGCGGAGAGAAGGGCATCGAGCATGAGCCCATTTGCGCCTTGGAGACGACCAACACCGGCTCCGAGTGTTGCGCCAATGACGCTGACGGCTGCGCATACCCCCGTTGCTGTTGAATGTTCTGATTAGACCTATCGTCGAAGAGATTCCTTGAACGAGTGTACTCACGAAGCTGGTATCCTGCATTATAGACCGGGTCGTAAACGTCGCCGATTCTTATACCGGGGCCGACAGTTAGAGTTCCCGCTTTAACGTCAACTTCGAGTGTCCTCATCTGGCTGAGGTCGAGGGCCAGTCCGTCTTGAAGTTGGCTGATGGTGGTGCCGTATCCATGGCGCCCTCCTGTCGCTAGGAAGGGGATGTTATGGGATGTTGCGAGTTTGAACTAAGCTTTGATTAGGCTGTTCAGGTGACTTTGGCAAAGTAAGTCATACCGCTCTGACGACGTCTTTCGTCGTTCCTATGGTAAGAGCCGCTGAGTATGTTGGTGCGCGGTAAATGTTCCACCTTGTAGTGGCATTCGTGAAGTCATCTGTGTCTGGCAGAGAAAGTACAGTATCGGACGACCATTGTTGTTGGTTCAGTATCGCGTCGATATCCTGAGCCATAGCGCGAACACAGTTGAGGATTATCCAGAGATATATAGGCAAAAAGTGTGCTGAAAGATCCGTAAAGAAAAGAAAGATCCTGGAGGCGATCTTGAACTATATATATCATTTGCCCACTGTTCAATCTTGCAAATGCAGCATTATGCGTCCTTCCCTCTCCGGGGATTTATCATGCTAAGTGTAAGCTGAATCCCATGAATATGTTCGGTGATTAACAGATCCTCTTCCCCAAACGGCAAACCACCAAGACGTGGGGATGATGGATTGGACTAACCCGATGGGCCTTATTCATTTGACCCACAGTGTGGCTTGCGTGTTCCGATGCTGATACGGCGAGTCCAATAAGAGACCACGTCAAAGCGCTGATGAGGAGGCACACCGCGCGGGATTATGCCATTATAGGACAGGTTAGTATCTTCGGTTAGCCCTCAGAGCCTTATCCCGGGCTAGCCATGAGGGTCACAGCCATGTGGCGATGCTCCGCGACTAATAGCGCGAGTACACTGTGATAGTATAAACAAACGTGACCCCGAAAGACCGGTCAGTATCTGCTTACCACATTCGCTATTTGCAAAGGGGAAAATAAGTTGAGTAAACTTGCGATATGATCGCAAGTCATCCATATATATCATGGAAAGCAACGGACTCGCGACGCGAAAGGCTGTCTATGCGCACCGAACCGCATGGTCATATGCGACCGGAGTTTTTTATGTCGAGAGTGTTTTATTTCAAAGATGATCAGGAAAGGCGAGTCTTGTCTGCATATTCGGTTCGAGTCCTTTCCTCAGTCCCGCTAGCCAATGGGCGCTTAACAGCGGTGTTTGGGGTCTAGTCCTCCGGCAGTAGGGCAAGGAGTTAGATATATGTAAGGCATTGATATCAGAGAGAAGAAATTGACCGAGGAAGATGTCAAAGCTCGGTTATGAGCTACTCGACGAAGGACAGCCGCATATTCGAATGCAAAGAGGGGGAAACACTGTCCAACCACACGATGTCAGCAGAGCCTTACGGGCAGTGCAACCAATAAACAGAAACAGCGACCGGGCACTGGCACCTTTCTAACTAAAAGCAGTGCGATCGGAGGGTTCGGTGCTGCCAATCCCTGCGGAGGGCGAGGCACAGCCACTAAGGGGAAGTCACGACTCTCCACTGCGCCCGTTGTTCTTGACACCAGTCACAGTCGCGGCTAAATCAAAACAGCGTCATGATGCTGCTTCCCCTTGAGCTCGGCTTTCGTTGTCATCGATGAGTTCCTGACATCATGGACATCGCCAGAAGGCTCCCTGACCTGGTTAACGATACCAAGCTCTTGGTTGAGCTGCATGACTCTCATGCGGTGCACTTCCTTGTCGGCAGCGATGGTCCTGGGGGCCAGCGCATGAGACGGACGTGGAGACAGGAGAAATGGGCGAGGAAAAAGCTCCTCGGTGGTGGCGCTACTGGGGAGGTATGGCTGGAAGAGTGTCATTCCGGCACCAAGAAAGGTCAACTCCAGGCAGTAAAGGTCATTTCAAAGACTGTCGACTTTGATGTTTATGAGGAGTTGGAGACGATCGCAAAATTCTCACAGAATAGCAGCAAGGTCAGTCGAATTCGGAAAGCCGTCAAGATCACTTTGTAGAGGGATATTAACAGTCTGCAGTACGAAGGACTATTTGTCAAGTCGCATGGGTGGTTCGAGAGCGAGCAATCGGTCTTTATTGTCATGGAATACATCGAACACGGCAGTCTTGCAACTCATTTAACGCACCCATTGCCCGAAGACGAAGCAGGCACTATTACGGTGCAAATTCTAGAAGGCCTTGTCTGCCTTCATGCTAATGAGTTTGTTCACCGTGACCTGAAGCCGCATGTGTAGCCCCTCAGTCGGAAGACCAACAGCAAAGCTAACCTTGTGCATAGAATATATTGGTCGCATCAAAAAGTCCCGACTGGTGGGTTAAAATTGGCGATTTTGGGTTTAGCAAACGAGTTGGCGGGGACAGCAGCCTGCGATCGTTCGTTGGAACTCCAAAATACCTTGCGCCTGAAGTGTTAGGTTTAAAACCACACCTTGACGACTTTGATAGTAACGACACTGCCATTAAGTACCGCTGCACAAACGCCATGGACATGTGGTCGCTGGGCGTAATGGTGTACTACATGCTATGCCATGACTTCCCATACCGAGACAGGCACTTCTTACAGTACCTTAGGGACGGATCTCTCCCTGAGCTGGACCTCCCAGAGCAGCCCATTAATCAGGATTCTTTTGCATTTATAAAGAGGCTACTCACTATCGACCCTATGCAGCGGCTCACTGCTGCCTCGGCTCTCGAGCACAGGTGGCTCAACAAATTCAATGGCCGAGAGCTACTTCAGAGGTCGGTCCATACGCTGTCCATACCAAGGAGCCACCTTGAAGCACCCACTCTGACCACGAACGCATCCGCCAGCTGGGGAGCGGGCAGCTGGGGGTCAAACAGTACGTCGACCACGCCAGCACCTGCGGCCAGACCACAGAATCAGTTCAATGCCGAGGACAAAAAGCTGCAAGACCTAAGGGACCTTCATGAGAATGGATTACAGTTGATTGCACAGAAAGAGTATGTCCAAGCCGGCGCGCTATTGGAACAAGCTGCAGACGGACGCAAGCAAGCTTTGCATCCATACCATAAAGACACATTGTCATCAATGCAGCAACTTGGGATTGCGTATTTCTACCAAGAGCGCTACAAGGACGCTCAAAAAACGTTACAGTTTGCAATGGATGGCCAGAACAAGTCACTAGGGTCAACCCATGCAGATACTCTGTCCTCTAATTATTGGATAAGCCAATGTCTGTTTGCGCAGCGGGATTTTGGCGCCGCGGAGAAAGTTATTGATCGATTGGTGGAGATACAAAAGTCGGTCCTTGGGGTGCAAAATGACGAGACGATAAAGTCTCTCCACCTCAGCGGTAAAACACAGGTTGAGCTGGGGAACCATGATGACGCTATTATGCTTCTCGTAGAGGCGGCCGATGCTGCCATTGGGACTGATTCTGAGAGTGCGTCTGAAGTCAATGAGTCACTTGTGCAGTACCTGTGCGAACGCGGGCGATATGAAGAGGCCAAGATGTTGCTGGAGCAGCTGGTGAACCCTTTACCAATGGAGCCAAGAGGGTCTCAACTAATGTCTCATCTCCTCAATGCCGGAAAGCTGCTTTACGACACGGGAAAGTATGCTAGTGCAGAGTCTTGTTTTGAAAAGGTATCAACCTTTCGAGAAGAGTTATATGGCCTCTTTCACGAACAAACGCTGGATGCTACGCTGCGCCTAGCATATTCCCTTGCAAAAACGGGCAAGGCTGGTAAAGTAAAGGAACTGTTGGCAGAGAATGGCAGCGCGTCGCTTCCACTTGACCGCAAGATCCCAGTAATCAACCACATCTTTGAGGTCGGGAAAATACTATGGGGGAAAAGGGCCTACGCGGAGGCATATGGGACATTTGATCAGGTCGTACGAGAGCGGAAGCAATTCCAGTTCCAGGGTGACAGACATACGCTCGTCGCGGCATCCTGGATGGGGAGGTCGCTCCTTGGCCCAGGACAATACAACGACGCGACATCGGTTCTCAAATCAGTCTTGAAGGAACAGCCTGATATTTCCTGGGTTAGTATCGATGGGATCCACAGCCGTTCGCGTGAGGCTGCAAACATGGTTGATTCAGCTTGGAAAGAACACAGCGACGACGTTTGGGCCCGATATCTTGACGCAGCATACACAAGCTTATGGCTCGGCGAGTCTCTTCACTACCAAGGAAAAAGAGAAGAATCACACACCTACATCCGACGGGCGTACTATATGACCAAGCAATGCTTAGGCGACAGCCATGAGGACACAATTCGGAGTATGCGCTGCTACGGATCTTCACAAGGTACACTGGACGAGTTCTGGGCCGCGCAACATACCCTGGCCCTGAGCCTGAAACTGGCAACCAGGATACTTGGTACATCACACGAAGAATATATAAGAGGACAAGTCAACTACGGTAAAGCAAGTTATGCAAACCGCGACGAGACCTCTGCCTTTGAGGAGTTCCGTTCCGCTGCTGAAAAACAAACTAGAACACTTGGTCAGGACCATAAGGATACCCTTGACACCATGTGCTGCATCGCAACGGTCCTAAATGCATGGAGAAGGTATGACCAAAGCGAGAAAACGTGGAGACACATTACAGAAGCTAGACAGCGCGCACTTGGTATGCGGCACAGGGACACACAGGCTGTCATGAGGTCCCTGGGTCTATCCCTTTCGCACCAGGGCAAATGGGATGAAGCTTCAGGGCTTTTTACTCAGGTTCTCGAGGCCAGGGAGGCTACACTTGCCTCGGACCATCCTCTGCTTTTGAAGTCTCGACGCGACGTTGAGAAGTGTAAGAAGGTGTTGGCTGGAAAATGGGTGTTTCCTTTGCGGCACAAGCGGAGGAAACTTGAGTATCGACATCTCTGAGCATTCAGCCTTTGAGGAGAGGTGAATATAGTTGTAATCTATGAAGCACCAATAATAGCGGGTGGCATTTATATACTTCTAATGTGTTACCAAGCAGAGGTTCACTGTGGTTCCCCTTCTCTCAGGGACCCAATGAACCACCACACAATCTTCAAGACCAGGCGTCAAGGCACGGTATCGACAATTCAAAACCCATCCACTCATCGTCGTGACCAAAATAGCAGAATGAGCTATGACAAAACAAGCAAACCGAAGCGAAGGGATCCAATCAATAGTCACTGCCAAGCAAGCCGGCGTCTAAAGCGTCAGCACTAATGCAGTCCGGGCGAATGGAGATCGATGTCTGAGTCGTGTCAGATGGAGGCTGAACGCACCATTTCGCATAAGAGTTTCGATTCCCTGTCAGAAATCGTGTTGGGACCTTCCAACTGTCCGTCTGGGGGCTTGGAGCTTGTTAATAATAAGCTTATAGCTCGTCCCAGGCAATGGACCGCCCATATCGGCCTAATAAGTACGTGCTTAGGGCTCCGCCGCCGATTCCGCCTAGGCCGGAGAGTGTGTCTGGGCGTAATTATGCTGTATGTGTGGTTGCTTCAGGTGCTTTCGATGGTATTTTGAATAACGTTATATGAAGGCTATTGAACGCGCGCCGCCTTTACCACCAAGGCCACCCACCGTGTCTGAGAATCTACCTACCTTGCGCCAGGTTCAGACGGATCCACCACCGTATGATTACAGTTACCAGCCAGCAAGCTACCAGCAGCAGAATGTACCCGTTGAGTTAGAGGCCACTGTCCCACCCGGACCAGTTGCGAAGCCGACGCACCGAAGTCCATCTCCATCAACGGCGCAGTCACAGTCTTGGACCTCGCTTCAAACGCAGTCTTTTCCTCCGCCTCCCAGCTATCCTCCTCATACTACCAGCAATACCACCACTAGCTCTGTTGCTGCTGAGCTACCGCACCAGAGTTGGAACCCTACTGAATCTTCACCATATCAGCAGACATCGCCTGCTTCATTGCCACATCATCAGACAAAGCAGGCTACTCCACCACCACCACTACCATCCTCTACTCAACCGAGAAAAAGCTTCTGGGCCAAGGTGCAGAGTTCCTATGAGTGTTCGCCCTACGTTCCAGAGCAGGCAGGGCATTTGGTTTCTTCACCACTACTCTCCCAAGGCCCAGAGGCTGTTGATAATGCATCTAGCTCCAACAACCGTACCGCTCATGATCGCACTACTTCATCGTCATATACCCTGCCGCTGGGGGCCATTGACAATGCGGCCTCATATCACGCTGATGCCAACAATCAACGGCAAAATGCGGTGTCATCGAAGCCATTGCGAGCACCTGTGGACAATGCAGCTTCGTATCATGTTCAGGAACCTCGGTATGGGGCACAGCCACCGTCACATAGCCTGCCTCAAGACAACATCGACAGCGCAGCCTCCTACTTCTCCCACCTAACTATCTCCCAAAACAACACCACACCCGTGCGAAACAGCTACAATCCACCTTCCTCCCCCCAAACCAGCCCCCCAACATCCCGCCCCCGGATCGAATTCAATCCCCCGCAAAAGTACACTCTCCGCGAATGCCCAACAACAGTATACCACCTCGTCACACCGGGAACATGGTACTTCCACCCATCAGTCCCCGAATTCAAGATCTGCGCGTACTGTTACGAGAAAAATATCTCGTCCACCCAGTTATCTTCCTCATTTCAAACATGGACTTCACTGGCTGGCGGGAAACCAGTTTGTTTCTTTAGTGTCCCTCGCATCAAGGACCTTCTATGGCCGAGGGCAATTCTAACCGGAGAATTAAGTGAAGTTCTCGACTTCTTCGGGTACAGACTTAGCCTCTCTGTCCGGGAATGTCCAGGCGAAGGGAAAGGCGTCAAGGCCTCCGAAGGCGTGAAATGGTTCCAGCTTAATCAACAACATCAGGGACGCTTCCCGCAGTTTTTAGCCTGTGAGGCTTGTTACGAGGATTATCTTCTTGCTAGTTCTCTTGGTAATGAATTTAGTCAGTCCACTCACCCGCAGGGGCGTGATGTACTATTCGCTTGTAATGTCGCGGTTCCGTTTATTGGGAAATTGGTTCTCAAGGCTGATATTGATACGTTTATAACGGAGGCGTCGAGACGTTTGGAGTTACCTGAGTGCGCGAAGGGTGGGTCGATGGTTGAGGAACGTTTGAGGAGGTGGTATCAGCCTCGCATTGGTGATGTGGGTACGAATACCGAGGGATTGAGTATCTGCGAACGATGCTATAACGACTTCATGTCTCACACTGTCTTCAAAAACGACTTTCAACTGATCAACACTAACTCATATTCGAACGCCCAACGCCGCTGCCTCCACGGCCTCTATCAATCCCGCAGCGTATGGAACGAAGCAGTCGAGTCGAACGACTTCAACATCTGGATAAACGCCATGACCAAGTTCATAAAGTACCCCCCTTGCACACTCCAAATCATCCCTGGAACAGGCATATACCAAATACCCGGAGTGGACAACTTCGACATATGCCAAAGCTGCTACGTCGGAATCATCGAACCATACAGGCTCGATCGCTTCTTCCAACCCGGCGGCATAGCAAGCAGTAACGCCCCCAAAGCCTGCGACTTGAACCCGGGCCACCCCAGCTTCGCGAAATACGCCATTAAGCTTGACGAATCAATGATAACAGCTACATTCAGCATCTTCACAACCTACGTCTCAAGAGTCAGTGACATCCCACCCTGCCCGAAACTCGACCTCGTCAAAGGACGAAAATGGTACGGTGAGATAGGATGCAGGATTTGTCCATCCTGCTACGAGGAAGTCTGTCGCGATACGTACCTAGCTCAATTTTTCCAACCAACACCGGAACTACTCCCACCAACCCGCGACGGCGAAGATGGTATCCACTGCGACTTGTACTCCCCCCGCATGCGAAGTAAATGGCAAGAGTCCTGCACCACCCAATCCCTCGACACATTCCTCCAATTCGCCTCACACAGGAAGAGTATATATGACCGCACAGTCCCTGAAATGCGCCATCTACTGCAACAGGCAAAATTCAACCTTGCCATGCAGAAAATGCATAACACCACCTCGACATTCTATAACGCTATGGATGGTGCAAGTGCCTGGCAGTATAATTCTAATATCCGGTATACGGGTGGTGGAGTGGGTGGGAGCTTTGCGACGCCTTGGGGTGTTACGGGGGCGCAGGAGGGGTCTGCTGCTTGGGGCTTGATGACGAGTACGAGTGGGATGGCGAGTAGGGTTGGGCAGTTGGAGGGGGTTTGGCATACTGTTGAATAGATATATTTTTAACTGTGCTTATTCCAAGTGGGTGCATCTGGTAGTAAGATTGGGAGTTGGGAGAGGAATGTCAATGCGCCGGTTAGGGCTGGGGCGATGACACTGCCGTGGTCTTCGTCTGCGTATTCTCGCATCTCAAGGACGGACAGCGTATGGCTTTCTTGAAGACGCTCATATAACTCGCCGCAATTCTTGGTCATCCGACGCTTTCCAGCTGCGATTTGTCTTCTTTCAAATTTCGCTACCGATTCACCTGGCTCCCGAACAGGGTATTGTTCTCTTGACCCGTAGGATAGTCGTAAGACCGGCCACATTAAGTTATCCGATCCCACATTTCCCATAAATTGTTCGGCTTCAGTGAGGATAAATCTCTCATTCCACCAAATTGACGGACTCGCAGCAAGGTAGACATTAAAAGCGGCCGGCCTGGTAAAGAGAGTATGCAGGACGAATAAACCACCATACGAGTGTCCGAAGAGCGCCCTCCGCACAAATTTGATTCCCGGAAAAATTCTGCTCTCCACAAACGGGCGTACAATTTGCATAATGAACGTCAGAAAATCATCCGCGCCACCATGTTCCTCAATCTTCGGTTTCCCGTCTGGCCCGTCGGGGGGGGTGTATCTCTCACAAGGAGGCGTAAGATCATAGCTCCGGCGCGGACTGAAGACTGAATCTGTTAAGTGATACCCAACCCCAATGGCAACAGTCGGGATCTCATTCGGTCGATGTGATGCGCGGCGTCGAAGGGCTTCGGTGGCGCTTAGGAAGAGGGCGTTCCCGTCGACGAGGTATCTGCATCAGAACAGATCCATTGTCAGATGATTAAAGAGAGAGAGAAGGAGATGCCTCGGATATAGATAAGATCCACTTACACGACATTCGCCTCTGCTACGGGGGTTTTGCCAGACCAGGTAAGAGGCCACGAGACGTCGAGATGATATGTAGCTGCCTCCTTATGCTTGCTTCCGCTGGATATAGTCCACGAGGCTATATTCCGGGCTGCGCCGGGTTGAGTGCGTGAAAAAGTCCACTGAGTCATTGCGCAATAGATTCCCAATCCATTCCTTCTTCCCTTCCAAAGCTCCTCAGTACTTCAAATACAACGGTTAGTACCGAGGCCCAATCCCATCTTTAACCCGGGAAATCTCCGAGCTCCACCGTGGCTTTCAACCGGGGTGCTTGGCACCCTTGGCGCACATGGACATTCGTTATCTGATCTTGATTTTGCTTGATTTTGCCCCATACGCTGTCGTGGTCCTCGTGGAGGTGATCGATTGCGGGCGAGATTAGATTAGGTTCGCTTGTGCGTGGTGGTTATTGGATGGGGAGGCCGGTTGTGGAGGGTCGTCGTGGGGGACGCGTGGGCTGATGATATTGAGAACACGAGGACTCTTTCTCTGAGCGGGATGGAAAGATGGGATGGTGCGCCGAGAACGGAGGACGTTAGGTTGAGCTTGAACTGGAGGTCTAGTCGGTGTGGCAGTATTTAATGCTTGGTGTTCGGTGGAAGGAATCCCAAGAGCATCTTTCTTTCTCGTGGATCACAATGGCCGTCGATGAGATTTCTACAGTACCCAAGGGCACAGCAGATGCTGAGCCCGCAGTTGAGAGAAGAGATTCTCTAGTTAAAAACGATGCTTCGGACTCGGAGAGCCTCCAGGCTGGTGTGCGGAGGGCTGAGATGCTGCGGAAGGGATGGACGAGGCAGGGCCTGATTATCACTTTCACTGGGTGAGTATTCTTCTCCAGCATATCTTCGACTCGAGAAAGCCTCAGCCCATAGGTAATAACACACATTCACGTTCTAGACTCTTCCTCGCAACCCTCGCAATCAATCTCGGCGACTACTCGACGCAGGTGTACGTTCCCTATGCAACGTCTTCTTTCAAGCAGCACTCGGCCATGTCTGCTGCTCGTGTCGTTGGGAATATTACTCGTATCGCAGCATATCCTATTATAGCGAAGTTGGGCGATGTAAGTACTCCAGATCAATAACCATGTGATTACTGACGGTATTGTCCTCGAGGTCTTCGGACGCGCGGAAATGTTCATACTCTCGATCATATTCCAGGCGATTGGGTATGCTATTTATGCTGCTTGTAAGAATGTTTCGCAGTACATTGTTCGTCATCCCAAGAATGGAATTTACGTTGTCAGCCTTGGCTGACTTGTCTTCCGTGCAGGCTGGAGGGATTTTCGAAGCTATCGGGTTTGTAACCACCAAATCTACCCAGATACTCTTCTATGACATCGCTGACATTCTCCTTTGTCCAGATCAACCGGCTTCGCCCTAACCCAACAAATTTTCGTCGCAGACGTAACAAACCTCATAAACCGCGCCGTCTGGTCTACGCTCCCCGACTCCCTAACCGTGATCCCCTCGCTCTACATCGGCACAGAAATCGCAGAAGCCATACTGAAGAAGAACGAGTGGCGCTGGGGGTTCGGCATGTGGGCCGTTATCGGCCCTGTCTGTTCGATCCTCCTTATAGGAGCAATGATTTTCTACCAGCGGCGTTCGCGTTCAAGTGTGGAAAGGATGTCTGCTTCTGAACTACTGGGTTGGGATAATAATGACAGTTGGTGGAAGAGGATCTATGATCTGATATACACCCAACTCGACGCCCCCGGCGCCCTCCTCCTCATAACAGGCCTATCCCTTTTCCTCGTCCCATTGTCACTAACAGGCTCAGGCAACAGCGATGCGTGGTCTAATCCAAGCTTTATAGCGATGCTCGTGCTAGGCGTCGTGATCTTCATCGCGTTTATAGGCTGGGACACATACTTCGCTACAAAGCCATTCATACCCTACCGCATGATTCGCAATCGCACTGTGGCGGCTGCTTGTTTGTTGGGTGCATTGGATTTCTTCCATTATAGTGTTTTCAGTGTGTTCTTTACCAGTTATTTGCAGGTTGCGGGGCATTATGGGGCTGCGAGTGCTACGAGGATTGAGTGCGTACCTACTATCAAACCCTACCCTACTTTAGTCTGCCACTTGTCAAGGGAATATGCTAATTAAGTGTGTGACGGCAGCAACTCTCTCCGCGTCTCTTTCCAAGTCTCCTCAATATTCGCCGCCTACGCCATGAAATACACCAAACGATCCCAAATCTGGGTATTCACCGGTGTACCCCTTTGCGTCCTAGGTATGGGCGTACTCCTGTACCTAGTCGATATGGGAAACGGACAAACGGGCAACGAAGCAGCGTTTATAACGGCGAAGAGCCTTATTGGGATTGGAAGGGGGTTTTATCAGACGGCGAGCCAGGTTAGTGTGCAGGCGACTGTGGGTAGGGGGGAAGTTGGTGTTGTTACGGGGGTTTTCTTTGCGGCTATGAGTTTGGGGGGGGCGGTTGGGACTAGGTTTGTCTTTTTCCTTTACCTACTTGGTTACTGTTTACGATCTGTGTGGATGAGAAATATACTGATGTTTGTCATGTCGTGTGCAGTGTCGCAGGCGCAATATGGCGGAGTACGCTCCCCAACAAACTAGGTGAGTATCTCCCCTCGGAACTCAAGGGCCAAGCGCAGAGTATATTTGGGAGCATTGTTGTTGCGCAGAAGTATGAGGTTGGGAGTGCGGCAAGGGATGCAATTGATATGTCCTACCGGCAGTCTCAGAGGTTATTGGGTATTGCTGCTTTGGCGGCGCTGGCACCGATGCTGGTTATCATGTTCTTTTTGAAGAATGTTCCTTTGACGGAGCAGGCTACGTTGGTGGAGGGGGGGAAGGATGAGGATAAGAAAGAGATACAGGCGTATGAGGCGAAGGGACATGAAGAGGAAAAGTGATATTCTCATTGGAAGACAGTAAATAGTAGGCTTCAAGCTTTCTTCGAATACGCACGTCTTCGCTTGTTATACAAGGTCTCAACGCCCAGTTTAATCGCATCAAACATCATCTGAAGAACAAGGGGAATGTCAAATCTAACATATACCCCTGCAACCCACAATGCAATCCGAAGGAAACAAGCCCACCTGAAGAGCCCAAATTTCCTCAAACACAAGGTCCCGTACGTGAGTAAAGGGCTAATGACCACAGTGAATTCTGGGTGTTTACGCGCGTACTTATGCCACCGCTGGTCGCCGTCATCGCAGCCAGAAGACCTGCACGAGTGCCAGCCCAATCGATCAAATATAAAATTCTTTACCGCGAGTAAAAAAGCCAATGCCATACTCTCAATAAACCCGTGGACAATGTCCATGCCTTCAGTGATGGGACTGGATGCAACAACGGTGCCAGATCCTGTGGGCGAATCTGAGACAAAAACAGGACTCGGCCCGTTGGATTGCGGCTTTCGAGGTGTACCAGCAGACCCTTCGTCTGACGGTTTCCCTATATACGACCCACAAACATGACACTCGTCCTATTTTGCGTGGAGTTGCTGGAGCTCATTTTCGTCAGACTCGAGCTGGTGATAGCTTGCCTGGGAATCACCATCGTCACTGCATCCTGTGATAGGAGTCGACCGACCGAATCCATACAAGGAGCTAAAAGTACTACGTTCAGTCGTGGTCTTGTCCTGAAGGCCTCCGAGATGACCATCACGTCGGATGGGATCCATGAGTGGGGGGACACTGCTCATGTCATGCTGAACGCCATCCGGATACATTGCCTCTGAGCGACCCGGCTCCCTAGTTGAGGTGTCATGGATAATCCAGCGTAAAAACGCCCAAACCATTGCTAGTCCATCGGTAGTCGTTAAGCCGATAATTGCCGTGGACCAGAAATGGCCGTCATCCCTCAGTGCGTGGAACTGTACCGCATCCTGACTTGCAACAAGGCCAAGCATTAGGTTAAAATGGTCATCTCCGTCATTCTTTGTGCGTGCTAGTTGGGTAGTTCTTGCCAGGGTAGAATAAAGTGAGCATCAGTCAGCAACAGAAGGTCATCTATAAGCAAGCATCAGGGCAGAATACTTACGCATAGCCATGAGGCAGCTGTTTGTGTCGGGCTGCGGAAAGCCATAGGGCCAACCTGGCATACCTGTCGAATAGCATACCACGAGTCCAATATTCCAGAACTTGGTACCGTAGCTCACGACTTCTGGAATTTTCGTTTGCAGGACCCACAGGATGCTGGGTCCGGGGTCTCGAGTGTTTTTGAAATGGCGGGCGAATATTGGGAGCGTCATCCCTTTCAGCCGTAAGGGCTCCTGGTAGAAGACGGCTGAGTCTCCAGCTTTTTCAGCCGTCGCCTGTCTGTTGTCCGGTGTCTGTGGGGAGCTGCAGACCGAGATTGCCTTGCAAGATCCGTGCTATTCCATCCATGGACATGTCGCCGTTAGTTCCCATGTCTACAACCTCAACCTCATTGCAGTGGACATAGCTTGGCTCGGATGCATTTACCCAAATAGGGATCATTCTCATATCGTCTACGAGGTGCAATGGTGCCTGAAGGCCTTGTACCTAGACACTCGTCGAGAACGGAGTCGTGTAATGCATCAAGAGGGAGAATTTTAGACACCGGCTTCCTCTCATCGGCCGATATGGTGACGCCGAAGTCGTTAGGATGGGACATTTTGATGTGCAAAGGTGACGGTCGTGGCCGCAGATCGTCCTAGCTGGGTAGTGTGGAAGTGTTGTTGGTCGTGGTTAAGATAGGTCGAGGATATGTAGGGAAGAATGGGGTTACTTTCGGATTGCAGGGCCAGACGGCCGTCTGATTTGCATGTTACGTGACGATTGAGCGAGCATCCCGAGCCTGCCATACCATCCTCACCTCTTGGATGTTTTGGTTGGTTTGTCCGTGGCCTACGAGATAGGTCTGTTGCGGATGTGACTCCGTGACCCCACCAAATATATTACGTGAAAGGATTTTCTGGGCCAGATTTCTTTGTAGCCCATGACGTCTTCCCCGACGGCGGCGAGAATATATATCCGTTGTGACGAACAGAATAGGAAGGTACCTCGGACGTCAGGACAAGGCCACACCAACACGGACATTCAGCCTACGCATTGGATCAGCTTCTACAGCAAGCATTCTGACTGAGATTGAGCCAACAGAGGTGGTGGTGATTCCAAGTCTATACCCAGGGTACTCCAAGTCCCGTGATAGTCACGTGGGTTCGCACGGAGTCACATGACATGTACCGCATATGCGCGCGTCCTCCACCTGAATACCCTCCGTGGAATGACAGAAGACCCCAGACTGCGAAAAAACGGCGTACAGACTAATAAAGATCTTATCCAACACCCTGACTATGGGCCCTGTGACCGAACGTTCTATTTTGGTCTGACGGCGTCGATTGCGTCGACACCACCGGTGCCCGTCCCAGAACCCACCTTGGCTTTCTCCCTTGTTCAATTGGAATCAGCAGACTTGCCCGTGGAAAGTGAGCTTTCAGATACTCAATTACCTCTATGCCTGTACAGAATTTGTTGCCGTGATCAAAAATGCCACCAAAACGCGTCGCAATAGCCTGCAAATTCTGCCGCAGCCGGTAAGTTGTTGATGGGACATCCATGTATAGGGGATGTGCGAAATACGGGACGAAATGCTGACGAGACTATAATTAGAAAGCGGAAGTGCGACGGCAAACAGCCAATATGCACAGCTTGTCAGAACCTCGAGAGGGAATGTGTATATGAGGAAACGGACAGGGTTGATCCCGCAAAACGCCTCGAAAACATCGAGTCCTTACTGCAGGCTCATACAGATGCAATTGCGGAGTTGTCAAAGAGCCTCGCACGGGAAACGGTAGACTCCAGCCCTGCACCAAGGTGGTCTACCCGCGAGAACAACCGGCCATATAGCCATCGCCGTGACCCATCAGATGGCCCGAGGAACAGTTTTCCTTTCGACCCAGCCGTGGATCACGCTCCCGAGCCTGTATCAACACCGACAGATAATTCAACTTTACCCTTGTTCAATATTCCCTTTGGTCACCGGGCGACTACGAGTAGTCTCCTAGTCCTTCCTCAGGTACGCATGATGGTAGGGGAGTTTCCACAAGACACGTTCTTCCGACTTGAAGCACGTCGGCCACCGCTAGCTGATCCACTAGTTAATATACCCCCGGTTATGGATCGAATCATTTCGGATGATTTGCTGGAACGGTTCTTTGAATTGGTGTATCCGTACCATTCGCTGTTTGAGCGGGAGGAGTTTATGGAACTATATCAACGGGTCATAGATCGGGGCCTACAGGAGAATGCAGAGACTGCATTGGTTTTGGCTGTTCTTGCCCTGGGTGCCATTGCCTCTGAGCCAAAGCCAGCAGGCGAGATCAAGGAAGACGACATGGCCGGCTTTGAATACTACAACGCCGCGTCGAGGATACTTGTAGCTGCCTGGGCACAGTCGTTTGGCGGTAATATCATGCTCACCCAAGGACTTGTCTTGTCTGCTTTATATCTGCTCTACTTGATGAGACCACTCCAAGCTTGGCGCCTCATTCACATGGCCTCGACCAGCATCCAGCAAACACTAATCGGGTATGATAAACACCCGTGGAATTGTTGGATAGCACTAATTGTTGATCAAGGTCCGAGAAATTGAGCGAGTCTCAGCAGGAAAGCATTACCCGGGTCTGCTGGTCCTGCTTCCTTATTGAGTGGTTGGCAGCCTTATTTCAATTCGCACTTTGCCTTGCTAACCTTGATTAGTGATAACCTGGCAGAGTTCGACCACCCTCGAAGTGGGATCGAGCCTTTGGTTGACAAGCTTCCATTTCCCAGCTGCAGCCCTCCACACCTGGATCTGCAACGGTATCTTGCCAACTTGTCCATTCGATGTCTTCTGAACCGCATCCATCACTGCCTCTACTTTTCAAACGATACGCCCATCGCAGCATCGTCACCAATGACGCCACAAAGTCATCCTCTATCTCCGTCCCATCACAACCCAAATCCGTCTCTAACACGAATATGCTCAGAACTTAATCATCAGCTGGAGAATTGGTATGCTATGCTACCGGATGCAATCAGACCATTGCTTGACCCGCAGTCCTCCAACGGCGTGCATTCGCTCCTACTTCAACTGCGATACTGGTCGGCGAAACAATTTATTTATCGGCCGTATGTCATCTACCTTTTGTCAAAGCCGAGTAACGAGACCTTATCCCAGGATACCTTCAGGGCTTGCCAGATATGCCTTCACGCCTGTCGACGGTACATATATACCTGCGCTGACTTTTTATCGACGAACTCGCCTTCGGCGTATACGTATATGGGTGCGCAGTGGTAAGTCATTCGCACTGCCAAACCTCTTCCGCTTCTAGGATTTGTACTAACACGCTGTCACACAGCTGCCTTGGATCGATTCTCGTCCTTACCCTGGCGAGATCATGCCCTGCATTAGAGCACTTTGTCTCCGACATTGACGAGCTTCAAAGTTTGGCTATTCAGTCACTGGGTTTATGGAGTAGTCCCGGGTCAAGCGTGCAGTGCGCCTATGAGATAGCCATTTCTGTTCGCACAAAGTTGCGCTTACGGACTTGATGACAATAGCCTGAGAAAAGTGGAAACAGATTAGTGAGGGCGATATATCCATCTGAAGGTCGTCCCGATAATGCTATGCAGTATTTGGTCCTCTATGATTTGAAATATACTGCGACCGAGAACGCCCATTGCAGTAATCCAAGTGAAGAAAGAGCCTTTACCGCCAACCGGACCTTCGGAAAGTATACCCATTGCGCCAAAAACCTTTTAAGGCGGCTTCGTCGGCCCGCCTACAGCGCGCATATGCACCATAAATGTAATTGTGGAACTCGATGCAGACGCAGGTCTGCTTTAGTGGGGAAGGAACCTGGTCGTTCTGCACCACTCATCGGATCCCGATATACTCCACCAGCCAGATGGCGTATGCTTCACCCGCAGCACTTATCCCCGTTCCACAACGCTGCATCTCCTTGTTGACCTTCGGGCCGCTAATCCCGTTGCAAAGTCCGCGTGCTGCAGCATGATATGAAGATTCGAGAATAGCTTACTACGAGGGTATGTCACGCGGGTGCTCCTGCCATATTCTCCGCCCCACGGGGATTCCGGGTACAAAGCGTTGCGCACGTCGGACTTTGATCTGAGACTCCCATATTCTTCAATCTCTCAGCTACCGAAAAGCCCCTACTACAACCTAGTCGCATTCATCACTTTTTGTCACAGACATAATGGGCTCCATCCCTCCTCAACAAGCAATTGCCGCCGCACCTGGACCGGCTCAAACCAACACCAATGATCTGTTCAATTTGCGGGAACGAACAATTATTAGTATGTCTACGAAGCAACCTAGCATGGTCCCCTTGCCACAACTATCCAGCAAAATTGGAAGGCTAACTATGAATAAGTCACCGGCGGTGTCGGTTTCCTAGGTCTCGAAGTCGCCAGAGCCGTCCTCGAATGCGGCGGTGACGTTATATGCGTTGACTGCGTCGAGAAGCCAAATCCAGAGAAATGGGGTGCGTACCGTTAACCCACCTCACCAAAACATCGCGTTGAAAGGATACCCGTAACTAACACTCCACAGAAGCAACCCAAGAACTAGCAACCTCCTGCGGCGCCAAAGTATGGTACTACGCCTGCGACATCTCCGACCCTGAACACACGCAGTCCGTCTTCGACACAGCCGCCGCCCAAGCACGATACCCCCTCCGCGGTCTAGTCGCCTGCGCGGGCATAAGTCCGCTGGGCCCATCGATTGACTTTTCCATACCCGAGGTAAAGCGCGTCATCGACGTGAATACTATCGGCACGCTTGTTTGCGCGCAGGCTGCGGGGAGAATTATCCAGAAGCAGCCGGCGGATTTATCGGCTAGCATGGTGTTTATCGCGAGTATGAGTGGTTATGTTGTCAATAAGGTATTTATCCTTCTTCCAACCTCGCTGAGAGCACTGAAATGGTTCATACTAACACGTATCTGCAGGGTCTCTGCTCAACCGCCTACAGCACCTCAAAAGCAGCAGTACACCAAATGGCGCGCAACCTCGCATCCGAATGGGGTATCTCGAATCCAACGAGTTCGTGGACGGGGCCTTCTATTCGCGTGAACTCCATCAGCCCGGGGTACATCAAGACGCGCATGACGGAGCCCCTGCTCGCCGATGAAACGCAGAAGGGTCTTATGGTTGGCGGGAGTATGCTTGGGCGGGTCTCGACGCCTGATGAATATCGCGGCCCAGTGGTGTTCTTGTTAAGTGAGGCTAGTAGTTTTATGACCGGTGGTGATTTGTTGGTTGATGGGGGTCATACGAGGTGGTGAGCATGTGCTGGTCGTGCTAGACTGCAAATCCCGATAGATCGAGTGTGTACTTGAAATTAGCATACAAGAATCGATGATAAACTCGTCATGTGTGTCGCTGAGCTAGGTCCTTGCTCGGGCAGGGGCATCTGCTTCACTGATTGCACCTACCGTCAGCTCAGATGGTAAGCATGCTTACCCGCCCCGGTACTCGGAGTACATGTACTACAATGGGTCCCATTAGATAGCAACATACGAGTCAATAGCCAAGTTATTCAGCGCCTTATCACTCGCCAGCTCCTCGCGGTACTCACGACCACCCATCCATTCCGCCAACTGATACCAGTAGCTGTTCATGCCAAAGGGCATCGCCGTCGTGAATTCCCAGTACTCGGGGTACCAACCCCCAGATTCCCAATCAATGAAACCAGCCAAATGACCATCACTGTCGACAAGGATATTGCGGGCCTTGAGGTCGCCGTGTATCAACTTGGCAACGTACGGGCGCTCCTGGAGTCTCTTCGCGATCGAAAGGGTCTTTTCGTACTCCTCGGATGACTGAAAACTGTGCAATGAAGACGGTGCAAAAAGGTGCCTGTAGAACGATTCATGGCCTTGGAACGGACCCATGAGGTACCCGCGTACTTCGCAGCGCTGTCCCAATAGGCGAACAGACGACATTCTCGCTTCGGGGTTCCCACTGGCGCATAGCGTGAATACAACCCTTCAGTTCAAAAACCCAGGGTTCCTCGTCTTCAATCTCCAGTCGGTCCGACGAGTTTGTCCGACGAGTTTATCATCTCGACACCAGGTAAGCGCGTCATGAGTATAGAAATTCTGCGGTTCGGCGCGTTTTCTGGGATAGTGTGTTCACCACAACTGAGTGCCTTGGGAACTGGGATCCCTGCTGACCGCGCCATTTGCATAGCGATGTACTCTTCGACACTCGTTCGGTCCGTCCATTTCATTATGAGCCCGAAGGGGAGTTGAATTATGGAACCGTCGAAGTATAATTCAAACCAAGATGAATACCACTTCGCAAACTTATACAGCGCATAGTGAATCAAGGCCCAGAGTCGCAGTCTAAACTTGCAGGGGACATTCGGCACTGGTGGCGTCGTTATTTGTACTGTCGTCAGCTTTGGGGCGGGCCATGTGTAGTCTGGCCTCAGGATTGCCGGAATAATCGAGATTCCCATAACGGGCAATCAGGGTAAGGTGCAGGGATCGTTGCCTGAACCGTCAAACCTTGAGAAAATGGTTCAGGAGGCTCGCAGTCGCTGATATGTGGTAACGAGGGTTTGGGCGCTTAGACCTGGAAATGTGCTGCGGTCAACAATGAATACCTATCAGATAATCAATTTTGCGGAAGGGGTAGGTGAAACGCGTAGTGATTGGTTGGTCTTATACATCGCCCTGCAGCTTCATCCACATTACTGTCTGGAAAATTGTAGACATTCCTAATTCTTGGTCACATTCTAGTGGAGCTCCTCAATTGTCTATCCATAGAGTCTTGCGGAGACCATCGCGTCGGGTCGGATCAGGTCAACAAAACACTCAGCTACCTATCAGGTCCCAGTGTACTCGTTTTCATCTTCTAGTCCAACATCCTCACCGTCATTGATGCGAATACCAGATGAACTGCCCCCTGCCCAGTGGAACAGACGAATCGGACGCTGATGGTCTTTCTTATCACTTAACCCTTTATTGCAGGAAAAAAGGGCCCCGGGTGCAACGGATGATGCCCCTTATCACTAAGTCGAATTCGAGGGACGGCAGCGACGTGGCTACATAGATCGCGGCGAACTGCCCCCCGAGTCCCAGCAGATGCCAGATACATGGAAAGAAGACATAGAGGAGTATGCACCGGGGTACATGGAATCATCACGGCGAGGGAAAGAAGCTTTACCACAAGTCGCGACGCTTGATGACCCTGGGCCATACATCTGCTTTTGTATCGTGGGTGTAAAACGGCACATGACGTGTGGTATAGACAAAAAATATATGAGCCCAAATATCCATATTATATCAAGGAGCTGAACGACTCTATGTTTTGGGCGTGGACCAGAAACTGGAATATGCTGCCGACAACCTTACCTACCTCGAAGCTTCCCCGACCCTAGTACGCATCTCTCTAAAAGGTGAATAGCGCTTGTTTTCAATTCCTGTTACTCTCCTCTTGACTGTGAGTGGGAAACCCCTAATATGTCAACCTGAGTTAAATTCAAGAAGTATAACCCAATGTACTCTTCGTGATGTCACGACTCCTCGTCCCAAAGCCCTCGACCAGAGACATCTAATTCGCCGAGACAGAACAACGGCGACAGAGGATTGAACACGTACGAGTCGCGTAGTAACCATGTCCCTTTAGAAAGTCACCTTATAAGAGGGGTTGAGAGCCCCGATCTCCTCCTTGGTACTCTTTTGTCTGCGACGAGTTTGTCCCATCTTCTAGCGAAAGTTGAACTTGGATCTCACACACAATCGTCTTTAATATAAAATGCGTTTCTCAGCTATTCTAGCGGCGGCGACCTTTGTCCCGTATGCCCTAGCAACGACAAACATGTATTTCCTCGCCACTCCGGACCACTTTGATACCTCCGCCTGTCTTCAGTCCTGCCTTCGCGAGGAACCCGCTTGCCCAGAGAACATGGTTTGTCGCTACCGTCCTGTTGGATCATTCATCCTTGGTATTCAATTCTAACGTCACCCTAAATTACAGGATGCCCGCAAGATTGTGCGTTGGGTCCAGCCCCTCCCCCAGATCTTGCCACGAACAAGCCATCAAGGACATCCTACATGATACTAATACCAACCTACCTACTTCTCCATACTAGAACAACAAATGCTGGACCTGCTGTCTCCGCATGAACAAGGCCCAGCGCGACTCTGCCATCCAGTTTTACAAGTAGACTGACAACGACGACTACACTGACAAGGGTACGTCTACTCTTTATACCTAATTACCTCTTAACCCTACCCCTACAGCCTTTTGTTTTAATCATCACCCCACCCCCTCAGCAATATCCAGTGCTGATTCATATCTTACGACACGGTAGCAGGATGTCCCCATCCTGACCTAAACGAATACTGCTGCAGGGGCGTCTGTGCCTCAGATAGCTTTGCGGGGTGGGAGGGGCATTGTCTGCGGGGTCTTTAGTTGTGGACTTACTATGGCTCTTTCGGGGTGGTGCTCGATCTAAGAGTACATTTCCCATTTCATCCTGTGTGTTCGTAACAAAGTTTGATACAATCTATTAGAACGGCCAGTTTTATACCGTAGACTGCACGATTAATTATTCTGTTATTGAGGCAGTCTAGATTCGCAATCCATTACATCATAACCCTGCTCAATTGTTCGGCAAGCGCAATCTTGCCAAATCTGATTGATCTTGCAGTGGTAGCGACCTTGTAGGCATCCGTGAACCACAGGCGTCTGAAACAAATGGCTGGATTCATTCTCAGTGGTAATGTTATTCAGGGAAAATAAAAAAAGGCGAGATGGGGAGGGAAACGGTAAACAACAGGTAATTTTAGAAAAATCTATATACCTGCCGTTTCGGAGTATTTGACAATCACATCGACTACACAAAGACACCCAAAAGCTTAGGACAAACAAACAAGAATTCCTTGACCAGTGGCATTACGACAACACAGAACTCACATAACCCCAAAGAAAACAACCTGTGACGTTGCTCATCGCGATATGACCATATGACATAGGCGAACTAAACCTTCAGCAGCCACAGACCCAGTATTGGCAATCATTTAGCTCGGCCAGGGCCCTGCTGCAGCTAGCCACAAGGTTGGATATGGCAATCGCCATTCCTGTATAGCCTCCAGAAACCACGACCTGCGAATCAAACGCGCAATCAAGAG
The DNA here is from genome assembly GCF_047715825.1 of Aspergillus stella-maris. Lineage (NCBI taxonomy): Eukaryota > Fungi > Ascomycota > Eurotiomycetes > Eurotiales > Aspergillaceae > Aspergillus > Aspergillus stella-maris. The sequence continues at coordinate 85,431 of NW_027396797.1, forward strand.
CAAAGTGGTCGGATGCGAGGTAAGGTCGTCCTTGTCAACTGCTAAAACTTCCGCTTCTATCTTCGATACACCTAGGTAGCCGTGTTCTGCAAGGCAATAATTACAGGGCCGCACATCAGCCCTGATCCGGTGCCTTTCTCGTTAGGCAGGTATGGTACAGTATGAGAGGCTAGCGCAGAGAATCGTACTGGCTCTTCTCTGCAACTGTACTCGAAGGGCTCACATAACGGATGTCCACAGCCAGTACATTGTTCTAGATAGGTACTTGGGTGTTGGACTTTATCATCGAACTAAAAATCCAACGGCTCTTAGCCTCGTGCACCAAACCCATGATGGACCTGTCCTAACATTAGGTCCCTAGGTACGGTGAACAGGGACTCCATGGCCCGGGGGAATTCCGGCGGGAATTCTGTATAGGGCAATCTTATCGTATTCGTTCACGCCCACAGTTTCATTCGCTGTCGCAATCTCCACACCGTTGATCAACCCTGGTTCTGGCGGGCCGTTCTATAATTGGAGATGGAGACGGAATTACTATGCGAACTTTTTTTGTTCTGATTAATGGGGTCCCTGATGTGAGTCTGGATTTTATAAACACCAATAAAGTCCTTCCAAGGACCGCTTTTTTGTCTTATAACCTCACCTCATCCCGACAAGATGCCCCTATCAATAACAGTCTCCAACCCCCGTCCAACATATACAAGCGGTTCCACAATAACAGGAACAATAGCATTTACATCATCAACACCAACAACTTTCCAAGACATCCGGATCTCATTCATCGGAGTATCAAAGTCCAAAATCTCCAAAGCCAAGGGCGCAGGTGCACCATCCGCCGCATATCGTGCCAAATGTGTCCTCGTTGAAAAGGAAAGAATATTATTTACTGCGAACGATAGTTTTTTACCACCGGGTGAATATAAGTACCCATTTGAATTTACATTCCCGGAAATCGTACAGGAGGGAAGGAAGTGGGTTGAGAAAAGCCCGTACCGGTCTGATGCGAATCAACCGCTACCGCCGTGTTTTGCGTTTGAAGGTGCTGATGAAGAGAGGAATCTTATATGCAATATCGAATACAGACTCGAAGCGCAAGTGACAAGACCAGGAAAAGGCCTCTTCACCTCACGAACACCGTTAATCAAAGAAGGGACGAAATTGGATTTCCTTCCCGAACACGCCATATCAGACGCCCACCAGAACGAAGAAATATACCGCCATCAAAAGGACCAACTCTTCAACATCCGAGGCGCCCTTCTTCTCCCCGAAAATAGAGGACGAAGTTTGAGTATGTCTGAGAGGTTCCAGGGGTGGCTTTTACCTTCTCAATTACCGCGGTTCAGTTTTACTGCGACGTTTTCGTATCCGACGCGCGTTATACGGGGTTCACCTCTCAATTGTTTTCTGGAGATAACGCCGCACATGGAGGACTCATCTGTTGTTTCAGAGCCGGAGATTATACTGCAGTCGATATACATCTACGTTATATCTAGGACCTCTGCACGGGCCGCACCGAGTCTAATGGGTTCGTTATCCGCCGAGATAGAAGGGAAGGTGGATATTTTGTCAAGCACATCGCTGCACTTGCCGGTGTCGGGCCAAATCAATTTCAGTGATATACTCGGCCCCCTGGCCCTACGACATATGGACGTCTCGTTCCGAACATTCAATATCGCACAGACCTACAGGTTGTGCGCGGACATGGTCTTTAGCTGCGCGGGAAAAAGCAATCTTTTCAAGGTGTGTGGGGAGAACTTCGAGGTCGTCGGGGAATCCCTGAAGGAGATGAAGGAAGTGAGTTTCGACAGAGACCGGGTTATTGCTGCGGAGGAGGCGTTGCCTACGTATACGTTGCTCGACCAGGGACCATTTGGTCGGTTATGACGTCTCTCTAGACCGAGCCTGTTGGTTTGTGGTACAAACAATCGCGAATGCTGCCTCAATATCAAAAGATATTCCTACCTACTCTATAACTAAGTATCACGGGCAAGAGGGGCGGTTGAGTCCAATTCCCAGTATGGAGGCAATGGCTCGCCTTGACCAGGGTCAACGTAGTGTACTAGCGGCTGTGATAGACGTGCTGCAAAGACATTGGACCGTGTTATAAACCCCCGGAGCGATGAGAATCTGAATCGGCAGTCCGCAACACTGGGAAGGAAATGCGCGATCGATGTGATGGGTCCGCCAGGGGGGTTGAAAGATAGCACCGTCTCAATTCCGTCTACGGTCGCCGTGATGGTGATAATGTCGTTGTCAACTGGTAGCGGGGTCCCTAGTGTCTGACGGTCTCCAATAACGAGGTCGAGCCGGAATTTCGTCGCCTGGTAGACGCCCACATCGGGTGCGACATAACCGTTCATGACGCCCCAGAACTCTTCAGGCCGAGTCCGATTGCAAATGTAGTACCAACTACCGCTCAGCCGGCCCGCCAGGGTGTATAGAAACAGTATGACGGAGGTATTGAGACCATGTCCCCGTCGTCAAGACCACTATTGTAGCTGTGGCGTAGAATGCTTCACGAAAGACCCTTATAAGAAGGGAATCCGCGTTCGAAGTCCGGTCGCCACATGAGCCTCACAACACGGGCTACATCCGCTGGATGGGCAGATTGATACGTCCACATCTGCGCTGAGCGACGATGAAGCTTGGTGAAATTCCACCCTCTGTCCCGGTGGGGGTATGTTTGGATGAAGTGGTAGAAAAAGTCGGCAGTTGCTCGGTCTAGAAATACCAGAGCAGTGAACTTTGATGCCCCCAGCTCGTTGTCCTCCGCACCGTTTGGGCCTTGGTATATCGCAATGTTGTAGTATGCCATTATGATGAAGTATGTAACACTATTGAATAGGAAGAATATGCCTCTGGAAAACTAGTAAAGAATTAACCCAAAGTCAGATTCAGAAGATTTCGAGACGAAGAGGGGTTACCAACTGGAGGTTGCTTGGGGAAGGAGCTGGTGTACAGGTGCAACTGATTCCCTTGAGAAACTGCCATGGCACCGGCCGTTTGAGCACGTCGTTCGCCTCAAGGTTTCCATCCCTTAATTTCCAGCTGTCCCGGTGTTTTCTCGCTATCGGCTTTTCAACGGTTATAGCCACGCTGGCCCATCCTCTTTCGCTGTATGCGACCTGCAGGTGGACATGTCAACCTTGACCCCAATTCTGCAAACTCCTCCTCGAGGAATGGGAGCTGGAACCTACCGGACTGGTCGCGGGTCTGAGTGAGAATATCACAGGGAGATCAAACAGGAGACGTGGAAGTGAGAGAAATGAAGTCGAGTGTCCTGTCTCCTCGCGATATCATGTGGTTGGCATAACACAAGGCCTCTCTCTTTCTCTCTTCTATTCATTCCCATTCCCACCCTCTTTGTCTCCCTTGTCTTTTCGGCTTATTCCTCTCTCACTGCGCTAGTTTCCTATTCCTTTTTCTTGCCGCAACACCACGACATGTGGTGGGATCAGGGAGACTCCGTCATGGAACCAGAGATAGTCAACATCATTACTCCTTTCGATTTGGAGCTTTGCTTGAACAATTGCAATCCCGCAAGCCGATGAGCTCCTCGCCTGAGATCTACCATCTTTCAGCCGTATCGGGCACAGTTTGTTGCACGCAGCGAGGTTGTCCGCACCAAGCTCCCGACGGCCGTTGAGAGTAGTCTCACTCCTGCCCGTCTACACCTGGAGAATTATCACGTTCTTCCGGCCACTGTTCTCCTTCAGTGTCTGTATGCATCCCACAATGACGCATCGCATGCCGACAACCGGATCCACCTCGAAGCAGTTGTTATGAAGGATGTGTGACATTTGATCTCTGACTGCCGGACTCTTGCGATAGACATGCAAACCGAACCCCTCCGAGACTGGTTCCGGAGTTGGTACAGCATTCAGGCCAATACTGCCTACGAGACAATAGACAAGAGGCTATTGTTTCGGTCCCAAGGCATGTTTCCATGTTTTGAATTTGACGATGCCGAGGGAATGTTGGCAACGACCCGTGATCTTGTCTACAACCGCCGTGAGGGTGTCAGGGAATCGAACGCCACCAGCATCAAGGAACCCCATCTACCGGTGAGAATCAGCCGTGAGTAAATCCCGGGTCAGCTATCGGCAACTATCCTAACTGGCTGCTATTTAGAGCAGTTGAATGCAGCCCGCGGCAATCTGAAGGCCCTGCTTCAGACAAAGCTCGTCTCAACCGCGAAAAACCTCAACACCACAGCGACTTGCGAATGCAGAGATAAGGCCTTCGCAGAATACTTCCGCGAACTTGCTCGAATGCAAGTTTTCCCTCAGGTCAACACGCTCAAGCAAACCACCATCAACGACATACTTTACAGACTCGCCCTGTTTGACACTACAAAAGTAAGGTCTCCCGAGCAGCCCGCCTGCCACAACTGCAACAGAAATTGGGCCAGTGTTGTGGCGACGGTGAGGGAGGATGTGATGACCAATTTTGACGGATTATGCTTGGACTACGTGAACGTTTCGCAGGCGCCAACCGATCTTCGACGTCCGCAACGAGATCGCCACCACGAGTATTCGGGGCGTACTGCCGAGTCACTCATGGCGAACCAACCATTTATTACAGCTGCAACGCTTGCACTGAGTACCGCCACCGCGTTGCGACGGATGGCACCAGGCGGGGTACTCTGCGCGGCACGCTACGTGGCAGGTGACACTTCGTCGCTCTCCGTAGGCCTCGACCCTGTTTCTGTGTTGCGCTTCATGATGGCGCTGGTTTCAGTTTAACTCGGCCCTATCCCATCCTTTCAATCCTGAACTATCTTCCCTGTCTCCTCGGCATGGGTCAGTGGCTGGGGCTATGCGCGCAGCGGAAGTCTTGGCATCTGGGCCCTACGATATGAATCCCATTTCCGGTTAGTCCGCGGGCTTCTTGGCCTTGGGACACCTGGAACCCTTGGTATCTTCTCCAGGTATGCCTCGTATAGCGTGCACCCTGGATCATTTGTTCTACTTAATGAGTTCCTGAATGGGTAGGTGTTCGTAGAGCCTAGCTGGATGTCAAAGGGGCTGAGCTACTTGGACTAGAGTATATATCGCAATGGAGAACCCTGGCTATTCCCACATTTCCAGACGAACATACCAAGACTTTATCCCCAGGCAATTAATAGTATCGGTATACCAAGCTATGGCAACTTACTACGATACAACAATCAACACTTTCTACGCACCTATCCACCAACCATCCGTCCAGCCTACGGATGAAAATACAGCGCCATGCTCATCTCTCTCGCCATTTAACCCCGAACCACCATCGTACAAACCAGAATCGAACTCATCAGTCTACAAACCACCGTTCAAACCAATCATCATCCCGCGTACGTTCCCTCCATTTCATCTCCAAGACCAATGTCACCACCCTAACCATGCTACAACAGAGATAACACAATCCTACGAATCACAAATCGTCACGCCCTTTCTCCGCGCTTACGCCCCCTCCCTCTCAACACTCTCTCCACCCATCAGCGCTACCGAATTCCTCTTCTTCATTGACAGCCTCAATGAAGTCTTCATCGCGAACCCAATCCTCCAGGCCACTGGAATTGCAGGTGAAGTCATGGGGTATATACCGATGCTTGAGATTCCTGGTGTTGCGCTTGAGACTGTATCCGAGGTCGGGTCTGAAGCTGGTTCTTGGTTTAGGACGAGGGCGTACCTAAAGAAAATGAATGAGTCTCTCTTCAAAAGTCGAGGCGTGAAGGCCAAGATTTGCGGTGTTAAGGATATAGCGCGTTATATTGGTATTCATGGTGTCGAGGGGTTAAAGGCTATGATGGAGGCATACCCTGCTAGTTTCGAAATTGAATACCAAAACAACCGCCACCGACTAAGTCCGGGCTTCCTCCTCCTCGACGCGCTGTGGGATCGTGCTGCGGAACTACAGACTACCGATCTCCCCATTGTACCTGGGGACTCAAATCGCCTGAAACGTTGGAATGCAATGTACGCTGCGCGCGAGGGCAGAAAGCAACATGAGAAACTGGATAAGAAGCATTGCAAGGCTAGGGAGAAGCAGGACAGGAAGTACCAGGAGGCCATCAAGGCGGGTGATGAGAAGGATAAGGAGATTGCTAAAATTGAGCGGAAGATTGAGGATTTGAAAACTGGACCTGGGGATGAAAGTGGGAAGGAAAGGAGTGAGAAGGAGGTCCAGAAGAAGATTGATGCTCTTACGACTGAGCTTGAGAAGGCAAGGAGAAAGAAGGACGAAAGGGTAAGGGAGAAGATGGAGTCTGCTGATGGCAGTTTCAGGGAGTTGAGGAGGAAGGATATCAAGAAAGCTTTGAAGATGGAATATCTTGTTATTTTACCGTTGGATGAGGAAGACAGAAACTCGGAATAGGGATTGGAAGGGCGGGGATTTGGGCTGTTAGTGTCCCTGATGAGGAGCTCGTTTGCTTGTTAAAAGATGTAGAGTATGTCTAGCAGGCTCTAATACGCCTGTAGGGTGACGCCCTGTCTGTTGCACCGGTTGATGATTGGGAGTTGAGGTTGGTATTGATAACGGTGATGCTAAGTTAATCTATGTAGTCTAAGAAGAACGCTAATGACAAACAATATTAGAATGTACCCCGTAATATGGTATATCAGGGCACCAGATCACACTGACACTCTTAGGCATCATCTCGACCAGTCGATTCACCTTCCCTCCTCCCCGCCGCCTCAGCAGCCAACGCCTCCCTCTCATCAACAGTAAGTTCACTCTTCGCCTCCCTTATCCTCACAAAAACCACAACAACGCCCAACCCCACCCCCGCAAGCGCAACCTGATACCAAAAAACAGCCTTGTAACTCTTCCACCCTCCCAAACCACTCGTCTCACTATGCACAACATCCGCAAAGCCCAACATCACCGCAATCCCCATATGCAGTGTACAATTAATCAGCGCGCCCGCTAACCCCTGTCTCGCCTTCGGCATATTCGTCGTAATGAATATATTCGCCAAGTTGAACGAGATGTCGATCCCGATCGTCCCGCAGATCATAGCGGGGAAGACGAACGCCCAGTAATTTCCTCCTAGTGGGATGACAGCGAAGAACAGGCCTGACCCGAGATATCCGATGGACGAGATTATGAGGAGGATTGTGCCCGGGACAATGTGGAAGATTAGACCGCCGATGCAGGAGAGGATTAGGCCGCCTACGGCCATGGGGACCGTCCACGCGACCATTTGGAAGGGGGTTGCGCCCATGAAGTCGGTCATGCTAAAGATGAGATTGTTAGTATGGTTGGGAAATTGAATGGGTGGGTGGGTGGGTGGGTGCTTACTAGAGCACCGCGTAGAGGAGGAAGACACCTAAGCTTCCGTATAGGAATAGCAGGGCTATGGCGAGCGGCTTCATGTACTTCACCGCGAAGATGTCTCCTGGGAGGAGCGGGTTCTTGACAACCCAGCCTTCGACGTAGGCTAATGCCGCGAGGGATAGAACACCGAGGATAAAGCACACGGGGATGTATGGGGTTCGCCATCCCTCCGGTGCATAGGAACTATGCGCGATGGCGAAGACGAATAAAATTGACCCGGCGACTGACAACGCGCATCCAGCCCAGTCCATTGTGGCGCCGTTACCCCTGGTCTCTTTGAAGTCGCGTGGGATATAGAAAATCGAAGAGAGTGTGGTTATTGCCGAGAGGATGGCGCCGAAGAAGAAGTACCACCTCCATGTGAGGTACTGACTGCAGAGGCCGGAGAAAAATATACCAACGAAGAAGCCCAGGGCAGCGCATGCTCCATAGAGACTGAAGACAAAGTTCTTCCGGGGACCCGGTCGGTATGTTTTCCCTAGGATCATCACGCCGGATGGCAGAAATGCGGCGAGGCCAAGGCCTTGCAAGGCACGAAAGATGACTAGCATGAGCCACGACTGCGAGATACCGCACAGGATAGAAGAGATGGTCAACCATCCGGCGCCGGCAATGTAGATAGCATAGCCACCGAACATATCAGTCAGCCGACCGAAGATAAGCAGCGTCGAGGTCACTGCTAATGATAGCGACGTGGAGGGCCATATCGCTGACTCTGGCGGGAAGTCTAGTTCTTCAATCAAGGTTGGTAGGAGAACATTGGACCCGGAAATATAGTATTCCTGGGGTGCATTAGCAAGGTTCACAGCAGAGGCTATACAGACGGTTAGGTTACCTACCGCAAGAATCTGCGACATTACGATCGAGAAGCAGAACGCAACTTCCGACCATACACCAGAGAATGATGGCGGTCGCTCCTTGCCGAGTCGCTCCAGCGATATTTGATCGAAGTTGTTGCCATCTTGTGGTGAGCTGTGCTCCGGTTTCTCGCGAAACATAATCCTCCGTCAGGCGTCACTAGTAAAGGACAACAATAATCCATGCTATGCTGTTGACTCTCGCTAAAATTCAGACTGAAAGACACCTCGACATTAATATACGCCGTGCGTAAAGGTGGCCAGCATTTGATCTCGTAATACAAAACGGCCACTCCCAAGACCTTCTCGATGTGGCAGTTGAGCGGAGAAAAAAGAGCTGGCCAAGCACCTCGGGAAAACCAGAAACCAAAGCTCGGAGCTGGAAGTCTGGGACGAGGTGGAGCAGAGGAAGCCCTGACGTGAATCTCGTAGTCCCCATTAGGAAGCTCAATGGAGTGGAGAAGTCAGGCTAGATGAGCAGCCAATCGTTAGTCGAACTGCCAATGTCGAAGATCCAATCACTCGCCACCGTTTTACTGGTGGTGTCGTCGATCTTGGTCCAGTACTCCTGGAGGATCTTTGCGGCGTTCTTGACGTTTGAGCAGTAGGTGTCGGACCAGAATTGGGCCAGTGCTTGGATTAGGATATCTCGTTGTCGTTGGTCTTGGCACTCGAGGCCGGCGACGAAAATGGGCCACAGGATGCACTTTAGCAACGTTGATCGGCGTAGTGAGTTGATCACCGCGATCAATTCTGGTAGAACGGTGGTCGCGTCTGATCGGATGCCTTGGAATGCATCCAAGACACGTTGTCCGTAGAGTAGAGCACCTAGTTGGTAGACACGCGCAAGCTTGCACAGCTCTTCAATGTCACGCTTACCTGACTCCTGTGGCAGTGAGGTAGCCCACGTATAGCGGTCAAAGTCCCGTACTGCATGCAAGACCGCGGTAATGTCTTCTGCATGGAGTGGTTCGGATGGAGTGCCGCCAGCAATCATATCACGTTGGAGAGAGAAGAACTGCACAGAAGTAAGAATGTACTCGGGACAGCCGAGGAACGATTCTTCAACGACGTCATCGATAATATTGGCAGGGTTATCGACGGTCGTAGGGTTCGACAAAAGATCGGGCCGCACGAAAGTGGCCCCGAGTGCTTCGATTCTAGATTGAATAGTCAGTACATCGCCATAGGTATATGATTACAACATACAGATGAATCTGCTTCATGATAAATTTTCGTACTCGCTCGACGGTACGACCAGGGTCATGACTTGGCCTAAGAGTCATCAAGCTCTTCGCGCCCTCCAAATGGTGGTTCCATTGGTCGCAGCCGGACTCCAGGAGGTCCAAAAAGACAAGGAGGAAGACGCTAGCCACGGTCTCATCTTGGTAAGAATGCTGGGCGTTGATTGATTTCGACAGTCCCTGGATGGCGCGGTATTTGAAACGAAGAGCCTCCTGATCTATATGCGTCGACGCAGAGACGGAAACCTGCGCTTTTGTGGAGAACGGCTGTTGCTGGTTTGCCCGGTGACGCGCCGCTAGAGCAAGTACTGCATTCAGCAGGATCGTATCGCCGAGGGCAATCGAAATAAGATTGCGGAATGGATTGTTCTCGCTGTCGTAGACTATGAATAGTTGGCATATTTGGTTGTTGTCTGCGTGTTGTCAGTAGGGCCATAGTCTATCAACCCATCCATCACATACAGTAGTCCAAGTAATATCTAGCAGACGGGCTCAGCTGCGATAAGGTTCCATCTTTCATTGATAGAGGCATACTCGGTGGTGTAAGTCCATTTGGGCAACTTGGAGGATCGGTGCTTGTGACGGGCTGAGACTGGATACTCATAACGGGCTCCTTGCAGACTGAACTACTCTGGTATGACCTCCCTCGCATATTTCCACGGACGGCAACGCCTTGCACCCACCGGACGGGTCTCTCGTTATGGCATTCCAGGCCCGCCTTCTGGCATTTGAGGCAGGGTGTTTTGATCCTATCACACTGGATGTGCCGTCGTCGGCACGTATAGCAAGATTTCTCCATGGCAAACTAGTCAGCTCATGGTGAGCGATAACTTCTTGATAGATGCCGACGTTGTGTTTAATGCCGCTTGTCTCTCCCACCAGAAGCACCCGTGATGCACGTGATCGTCCACGGTCGGGCTAACCTGTTGTAGATCGCTTTCTGCCTGAGGTTGAAATATGCCAAGCGTTGCCGCTGGCTTGTGCGGCCGTATAGCTGAGTCATTCTTTTCTTGTTCCCTGACTTGTGCAATATCGCTGGTCGTTGTGCCTCGAGGCCTCGCTCAAAGTCAAACAAATCTATGTGTTATAAAACCCAGCGGAAGATAGTCTGAGTATGATGAAGACGCAATTGAGAGTCTTGGTAAGTAATTGCCTACGTTACGAATGGTTTTAGTTGTTGTTATCCCGTAGATATATATTTTTGACTCTCAGGGGGTGTGCAAAATTTGTTTCAACATAACCAAGGAGAAAGATCAAGGAAACCATTGTTCACATGCAATGTCCATGGACTCAACTCCACCACCTACGCCGACACATAAAAATCATTACAACTCTCATAAGTCTGCTCATTCCCACTCGCATACCAATACCACTGAATCACGCAGACACCGGCCTCGCCGCAGACAGTCCCAAGTGTGTCTGGGATAGTGATATTATAGTCAACTGTTCAACAGTTAGCACCTCTCGAAGATAACAGGCAAGAAGAAACATACTATCATCCCTAGGCGGCCCAGAAAGATGGTTCGGCCAATCATCCCAAGACCTCAGAGGATCACCGATAACTTCATTTGTGGCCGTATCGACGACGGAGACATTCTATACCAAGTCAGCAACCGGTCAAGGTCTTTTTTATATCAAAAATAGCCCAATGAAGCCTTGCTCGATTGAGAGGGAGCGATACAGCATAACCAGGATGATGCCCCGCAATCAAATCAATATGGAAGTAGAGCACTTCGCCGGCACTAACGACAAGGACATTATCGGTGTTGTCGTCGTACTGGTATCCGCGGCAGAGGTAGGCGTTGCAGTTATAGTCTGCGTCAGCTTCAGCGACTGCGTTCTCGATGGGGCCGGCGATGTCTGTTTTTCATATCCCGTTAGCGATTTGTGCGTGGATGAGAGGAATGGGGGTATCTGACCTTGTTCGAGGACATCGACCACGCCTGCTCCGCAGGCTGCTTCGTGCGCTAGTCCTGTCTGCACATCTCCTCAGCGAATGTGGTAAATGGTAGTGGTGAGGAAAGCGCTTACCTTGCGAGGAGGAGGGTCTTCGACGACTGCGTGCCCAGCGACGAGTGGAATAGCGGCCAGGAGAGCGGCCTTGAGCACCGATGACACCATATCGACGTTGTTCGTAACAAGAGGGCACGAGGTGAACATACGGAGTAGTTAGAAGTGATCTGATGTCTATTGCCAAAGTCGACGGAACAACGTCGGCATAAGAGTGGTTCTCCGGCGGAACAAAGCCGAGAAATGATCAATATACTGCTATACAGATCAACTTGATGATAATACGGACACAGCGCCGGTCTGCTCATGAGACATTGAGTAGTTCTTCCATCTTGCCAGAATTACCCGCGAATCTGATGTTCGCTCTCTATAGTACCCACCACACCGCGAGCGATTAATATTCGCAATGCTGCCCGAAAAGAAGAGTGTTGGCGCTGACATCGCGTGCTGCATATTCACATCCGCTCTGTACCGCAGGATACTAATGGGGCTCGCTAAGACCCCGTCATTGTCTAACCAAATAGTCTGGCTGTGCTCGGCAGGGGCCGATCGACACCTTCGTCACATTGTTCAATAAACGGACAAAACGCCCCTGAAACACCCCGGAAACCAGTTATCGCTCCAGTGAGAATATATTCCTTACGCTCTTAATCTCTGCAAGGACTCTGGGCGCGTCAGGATGGATCTAACGGCTATTTCCGTGCCAAATGCGGAGGGTTGGCACTAGATGCCGTGTGATCTGCAGTCAACCATGAATACTATTGGAGGGGAATTTAAGGGGAAATGCGATACGCAGAGTGACCTGGGGAAATTCCTTGACGGGGTCTTGGCGTGTTCTGAAGAGTATGGTGTAGATGGGCTGGGCTGGGGTTGTGATGGGTGTTGGTGTTGGCTGGCCATCTTGGGGCTTGGGGATCGGTATATAAATGCCGTGGTTGTTCGCCGTGGAGGAGAGGGTAGATAGGGATAAGAATCAAACAACCAGACAATCTTAAGCCCATCGCTCAATTTTATCGAGCCTTGTACCCAATTATCGCCAACATGCGATTCACACCACTTGTTCTCTTGGCCGCAGTGGCCACTGCCTCCCCAACTCTTAGCAAGCGCGAGCTCGCCCGCCGCCAGGCAGCAGAGTCCTGTTCTATTGGCTACTGTACCGAAAACGGCGGGACTACCGGTGGTGCAGCTGGCGACACCGTCGAGGTTTCTGACCTCGCTGCCCTAACTGAAGCGGCTGAGAGCGAGACTCCGCTTACTATCATCGTGACCGGCGACATCTCGGGCAGTGCCAAGATCCGCGTTGAGTCTGACAAGACTATTTATGGAGAGTCCGGTGCTAGTATGTCCTTTTCCCCGAGCAAAATAACTCCCCAGGGGACGGTTTGCTCTGACACCGTCTAGCCATTACCGGCGTCGGCTTCTACATCCGCCAAGTCAGCAACGTTATCATCCGTAACCTAGCCATCGGCCAAGTTGATGCTGACAACGGCGACGCCATCGGCATCGACGAGTCCACCAACGTCTGGATTGATCACGTTGACCTCTCCGGTGACTTAAGCGCCGGCAAGGATGACCTCGACGGTCTGCTCGACATTACCCACGCCGCGGAGTGGGTTACCGTCTCGCACGTTTACTTCCATGACCACGTAAGCTGACCCCAGGCCTAAAGCATAATTTCTTCAGTGGCCACGCTAATATGTGTTTGCAGTGGAAAGGCTCCCTAATCGGACACTCCGACAGCAACGAAGACGAAGACCTCGGGCATCTCCACATAACATACGCAAACAACTACTGGTACAACGTCAATTCGCGCTGCCCCTCCGTCCGCTTCGGCACAGTGCACATCATCAACAACTATTGGGACAGCTTGATCGGCACGGGCGTGAACGCGCGCATGGACGCGCAGATCCTGATTCAGTCCTCGGCTTTCAGCAACTCGCCCGATGAGGCCATTTTCTTCGCGGACTCTGATTATACGGGGTATGTTGTTGTTGATGATGTTGATCTTGGTGGGAGCAGCAACAGTGTGCCGGAGGGGACGCTCACGCCGAGCTCGTTGCCTTATGATGCGATTACGGCGCTAGGGAGTGGGAATGTTGCTGGGACTGTTCCGGGTCAGGCGGGGGCTATTTTGTAAATGATGCAAGGGGGTGGTTGGGGTTTAGTAGCTTGGATGCTGTGTTGGAGAGAATGGAGATTGGAAATTGTACATAGGGTTGATATCTTTCTTCACAGTCGCTACTTATAAGTTGCCTGCAATTTGAACTTTCTGCTTTGAAAATGTTGGTCGTAGGCACTCTTTTAGAGTAAAAGGTTCTCAAGGATAGTGAAGGTAGGGAGACATCTACAGATAAAATATATTCAATATCTCGGCGTAGGGATGATATTACAGAGTAAGGAAGACTTTCAGATACGGGCAACAAGATCCCGAACTGGAGTGGACCGCACTCTATAGGAAATTAATCAAAATCCGTATTTTTCGTCAGACTCGTCCTACCATAGTACTTTCTATCATAGCCTTCACGTTCTATCAATCTAACCAAATGCCTTTTTATCATCCCACTCTATTTCATCCCATGGCATTTAATAAACTACACCCAAATCAAGCCTCCAAATCTAAAACCCACTCCTGCCCCCCCTCATCCCAAGCAATCCTTCTCTCCCCCTCAACACACCGCTCAACAGCATCCCAAAGACACCCCGGCCCATCATCAACCCTATGCCCACTCACAAGCCTATACAGTATATCAACAGGCCAACTTCTCCAAAGCCCGGCCGCACGCTCCACAAAAACATCCACTGGATCCATTATATCACATGCCTTCACCTCGCCTATGAAGTGGTTGAAGCGTGGGAGGAGGAGGACTGTCACGGCGACGTCTCGCTCGGTTATTGGTGTTAGGCGGAGTGATTCTGTTAGGATGGAGAGGGAGTGGATGTATAGGTGGACATTTACTTTGTGGTCGTGACGCGGGAGGCCGAGGAGGGTTGATATGCGTTGTCGATCGCAAGGGTGGTGCGTTGGGTGGTTGTAGAGGGATTCAAGGAGGAGGGAGAGGACTGTGATTGATGCGTGCGATGTTGCGGTGTATATTGGTTGTGACAGGAAGGAGAGGGTTAGTATGTCGCTTTCTGATGTTGCGCGGCGGTGTTTGGTGTATGGGTTGAAGTTATTCTGTTTATTCGTGGGAGTCGGAGGGGAGAGGATAAGTTCTACCATGAAGACATCATCCAACTCCGCCGCCGTGACGAGGGCATACTGCAATACAACCTCCTTGTACCTCTCCCATTCCCTTGACCAAGAGGATACCCTCCAGAACAAGTCCGCTAAAATCCAATCGTAGCTCTGCACTGTAATACTGCACCCTTCCCTCTCAGCTTGTGCTTTTCCCTCCATTCCTGCCTGAAAGGCCTTCATGACTTCAGGAAGGAGATGGATGGGAATCCGCATACTGCTAAAATCTGCCTTCGGATCCGGGAAGAGGCCGTCTGCCATCATGGAATACATGCTTATACTTGCTTCCCCTGCAGCTTGGACCATGATGCGGGCCTTGTTGTGGTCGAAGGACGGTCGTGGTGGGGAGGATTCGACTAGCAGGGAGGTTATGTGCGTTGGGTCTGGGTAGGTTGGGAGGCAGGACCAGATTCGGAAGTCCGATCTTGAGGGGGGCATGGTTGTGACTGGTTAAGGTTCATGTATCAGGGAACGCGAGATGCTGGTGGGGGACAGATTGAAGTGAGGTGGGATATGGCGGTGGCGTAGGTGAGAGGTGGGAGAAGAGTAGGAAGCCTGTGGGTGTCACCACCGGATCGTGGTAATATGTCCCTGTACTTATTCCATAGGATCCCAGAGAGTCGAAGAAAGCTTTGTGTATATTCGCAATGTGTGCTTTGTTATGGAGTTAAAGAGAAGAAACAGAGCTCTTTGCACCCTACTGGGACAATGGATAAACTTAATAACACCCCTCATACACTCATCCCGAATCCCTCCATCAAGCTGAATGCACCGAGAACTCGGATCCCAAAGCGTTGAGAAGTAATCAGACCAGAAATCCATAACATCCCGATGAACAGCATAGACTCTGCTGTCGACGATAAGAATCATATCCTTTGGCCCCTCGGTTTGGAGGGACTGGGCAACACTTCTGCGAAGAACGCTCGGAAAGTGCGGATTCCTAACGAGATGCAACCTCTGCATCCCCGATAATGAAGCCCATCGTGTCCTCGCTGCGTCCTCTAAAGCCTCCACAGGGTCAGACCCGGCAAACCTCGGTACGCCCCTTAGAAACACCCACAAGAGCGCAGAATAAACATCCTCATGCCCACCTTCCTTTGTAGTCTCCAAAGCTCTAACAACAATAGCAGAGCGGTAAAGATGCAGGTTCGCTGCAAAAACCGCCTTATCACGGTTACATCCGTGCTCAGCCGTGAACTGCTGACTCTCGGCCTTGGAAACCTTAATCAGACGCTGAATTAATACATGAACCATATCGATATTCCCGTGCCTTGCAGCGAGGTAAAGTGGTGTTTTCAGGAAATCAAGCCACTCGTTACTCTCGTGCTTGAGCATGAAGCGGACTGTATCTGTGTAGTTCATTCCCGCAGCAGCAGTGAGGGCTTCGTTTAAGATGATGTTGTTCTGGCCATTCTCTGCGAAATTCAGCGTCGTTCCCGTTAAACTGCGTGCTAGAGGAAGTTTCGCATTCCAAATTGCGAATGCGAGTGTTTCGGCGAGGATCAGCACGAATTCGACGTCTGCTGGGGAGGGGAAGGATGTCGGGGCTGCGAGGCGGTAGTCGTAGAGGGTGTCCGGGTGCATTTGGACGGGTGGGAGAATATCCTCTGTGGTTACGGTAATGGAAGTGTCTGGCTGGGATGAGACGCGGTCTTGGTTTCGGGACGTGCTCCGGATGGGAAGGGTTGCGTGGATGAGTCGGGGGGAGTTGTGGCAGGCGGGCTCATACATGAATGGCATTTTCGGCTGGAGATGGGGAAGTCTTTCGTTTGTAGCACGGAAAGGTGTTCAATGGGAGTAAGAAACGCCGTAATGAGGCTTTATATTAAATGATACTGAGTCTTTCATTTTGTTCATGGGAGATTTCATGAAGCAGGACATTCACTGAATGTGGCCGGACATAAAATTCATGTTATGAGACGCTCCCCCTTCTAGTCTTTGAAATGACTGTCTGCTCGATTAGTATAACCTGAGAAGTGACATTGATCATGGTATCTGCTACGATATCAGACTCAGGATGTAGAACGTAGGCTGAGGTTCTGGCCAGTTGAGGGGTCCAGATCCAGAATACCATCCTCAATTGGACTGCATATGGATAGGATGCCTCCTCCCCAGGACATAATAGAAGTGCCTCAAATTGTGGCCATTGGACTGCGACAAAGACAGCATATAGACCACTTTGACCACATAGAAAGCGGATCCAGCGGACTTCAACATAGAATCCTCTCCGACGTCCATAGTCGACGATGGCCGCACCCCGAGTATCAACAATGCCTACAATGGCCATCCCACGGCAAAGAACCGTTGTGCAACGTTAGTGATATAATGCCCTTTAAACCTACATAGTATGCTATACTGATTTATCGTCTTATTTAAGCATAATTAAGACAGAGGATAACTATACAGTCAGGTGACAAAGCTAACCCTACCTCTTCATCCAGACCACCGCGTTCACAACCACAATGACCAGTTCAAGCTTGACCGTGATCACAGACCTTCAGATCCAAATAACCCTGCCCGACAGCACATCCTTCGCCAAGATCCTACTTGATATCCTATCCGGCCCACGACAAGACCGACTCGGTTTCATGCTGATGGAGAGCGTCGTCGAGGGATTTACAGAGACATACAAGCTCCTAGCCCCCGAGGTCTTCAATCGCTAAATCAAAGACGGGCTCTACTACAGAGATATTCGTAGCGCCGTGACCCACGCTATATACCGACGCCGGGAACCTATTATCGAGGATCTACTTGATAGGATCAAGGAACTACCCAAGCGTCTCTGGGTTCATGGGTTGGAGAAAGGGCAGTACAGGTTTATGGATCGGGGCATATGTTTGGACCTACTTGGTTAGAACATCACGGTTGGAATGAGAACTTTCTTCTCTCTTTGCTTGCTGATGACGGGCGAAAAGCGATGAAGGCTGTCAAGGCCAGAGCTTGAGTGCGCGTTTGACGGCATCCTTTCATTGTGATAAATCTGTATATCATGCTCTACAGATATTAATGAAGATCCATAACCGTCCAGCTTTGTCTGATTCTGTTCTCTTAAGGCAATCTTTTAGGATTGACAGAAAGTAGATCGCTCCTTTCCATAGTAAAAAACATTTTCTTTATCTCACCTCCAACGGGGCCATAGGTGCAGTCAGTAAAAAAAATTAAAATGAGAGAATCAATAAGAGTAGCTTAGTATCCATCGGAGTCGGAGCGATCACCTCCCGGACGTCTGAGGTCAAGTCGCAGATCGAGAAAACGGAGTTCCCCATAGGAGGGGCCTTTCATTGAAACTCTGATCTAACAAACGCCATGTAGGCACTTGAGATGCCTTCTGAATGACCAGAAAGAGCCGAACGGTTCAGGGGCGTGGCAGGTTCGATACGTGAACAAAGAGGTCTGATAAAGAGATCAGAACGCGGAACCTGACTTGCAACAAATACCTGCCCGAGTCATACGGTAAATAAAGAATTGTCCAAAGATACTCTCTAGCCCATAAATTCATGCAAGGCCCTTGCAACATGTGGTCACTACTTCATTGGCTTATAGGACTCTGTCCTCGCCCGGGGTGACTTGATCTTCATCCATTCTGAAGTCTCTTTCCAGAGTTTACATAACACATCTCATGGGCTAATCTCAATGAGCCTGTTATTGCGCAACGTACAGACTTTGAGATCATAGATTATTCGATTCAATACCGTCAATATGAACGTCCCCTTCAAAGATGTCCACATCGCCTTCATCAGCGGCAACCACATGGCAGGAGACGCAATAATGTCCATTTTCAACCAGAAATCCAGACTCAGGCGAGGTCCAGAAGGCGACCCAAACATCTACATCACGGGCCTGCTCGGACAACATGCCGTGGTACATACACTGTCCCCCATCGGTTCGCCGGGATCAACGAGCCTGGTAATTACCCTCCACCACATGAAGCGATCTTTCCCGAACCTGCGCGTCTTGATCGTTGTGGGTCACGCTACTGGGGCTCCCGATATTACTGCCTTGCCAAACTCTGATATCCGTCTTGGGGATGTCGTTGTTGGGGTCCCGACGGCGAAGAATGCGGCTGGAGTGAAGGTCATTAACTATATTGATGACATCACGCAGCAGACCGTGCTCAGGGCGCCTCAGAATTTTCTGCTTGACGCTCTTGCACGAGTTCACAAGGACAACAGCCCCGATGGTGCGGCTTCCATCAGCGAATACGTCGACGACTTGATCAAGAGCGGGGAGGCGCCGTGGTTGGTGGACCACGGTATCGACTACCGAAGACCTGAGCAGGCAACCGACCGGCTATTCAGGACAGGCTACAAACACGTAAAGGAGAAGACCTGCTGGGAGGAGCCGTGCACCGACTGTGATACGAGCGAGGTGGTGCGAAGAGAAGCGCGCGCGCATCGTAACCCTGTTGTCCACTTAGGTCAGATCGCCGCTTTCCCTGCTGGAGTGGAATCTCCGGCTCTTCGCGACAGGGTTAAGGCTGAGGCTGGTTCAATTTGCATCGAAGGCGATATGACCTGCCTTAGTGCCAGCTCGCCTCCTGTCTTCGCCATCCGTGGTATCTCTGACTACGGTGATAGCCACAATAACCCGATGTGGGCTAGGTACGCTTGCCTGACTGCGGCCGCTCTTGCTAGGCAAGTCCTGTTAGGTATATCCAAGGAGGAGATTGCCGTCCAAAAGCGTCTAGTTGAGGATTACGGTGGGGATTGGTAGTTTAGTCTTATGTCTTTCAGATTAGAGCAACGGGATGATCTTTGTGGTTCTTCACCTAATGAGAAAGCAGTTTCTTGAATAAACCCATCAATATCCCCATAGCTTTTTTCCTACATACATTATAGCATGAGATGACTGCGTAAGTAACGCGGTTTAGTATTACTCCTGATGCCTGGGCCATATAAGTCAGGGTTTGGCCGAGACTCGTCTTTTCCACAGGTTTCGTATGGAAGCAGTCTGTATTAGCAAGGCGCGCCAGTAAGGATTCCTTCTGCCACCTAGACCAGAAGCAAATTGTTACCGAGCCCTGAGGGGCATGCTGGGGCGATGATACCAATCCCCATAAGATATCTAGGTGCCAGGATAAAAATGGATGCAAAAGCTTAGCGAGCTGCAAAAGCCTTGAAGATAGTACCCAGCCCTTGGATACCCCTCTTCTACAGAAGAACATAAACGGGGGCGACATGAGAAACTGATTCCTTCGGCTTGACAAAGGAATATTTCAGCGCTGAGGGCTAACGATAAGAGGTTCTACAACAGCACGCCTGATGAGGAACGATCTTGATCCCAAAGGATGTCTGTTCCTTTCAGCTTCGGTCTAGCCCTGTAAAACCATAAAGAAAGAGAGCGTTGGTTTTGAAGATACAGCCTCGCAAGAGCATGAGTTAGAGAAAGCACCTCGTTTCCTGTGAATAGAAGGCTTTCCTGACCCCCTGTCACTTGAGGTTTTACCTACTCCAGGTAGCCGATATCAAGGATCCACGAAAGGTGCCGCACAGGTTTCGAGTCCGATACACGGCATGAACATAGAAACCCCTCGATGAAGGGCACCCGAAGTTGAAAAGCCGAAACCCAGCATATCCCATACCAACGCCATGGACGGGAAAGAACTCTTCCTTCTATTCTTCTTAGTTGCCTAACTACCTATCAAGAGACGGCTTTTGGCTAGATCGACGCCATCGTCGTTACGCGTTGCCGAGGCTTCTCCTGTTCAAAAGCACGAAACATGGATGATATGTACAGCGCCAGGTATTTAGTCTCAGGGCGTTGCTTCGAGCTAGTTGCGGCCCTTATGGTGAATGCTTGGAGGTCCATGGCTTCTCTGTCCGCGATCTAAGTCTTGACGTTTTGAACAAAATGGATCCTTGTCAGTAGGTGGATGTACTGCATATCGAGAAGGCGGAGTCAGTCACTCTATTTCTATGAGTGCTTTCCGTGTGTGAATGAAATAGACCTTGGGACCTACTAACAGGGCATTGGATAGACCAAAGGAACTCCGGAAACGGACACTTATAAAGATGACACATATAAGTTTGACAAGGAATACGCGTATGAGTTGGATGTACCAGACATGATGAACGAAGCAGCACCTTTATGACATATGAATCCAGAACAAGGAATCCTGAACCTTGAGCTAGGACTCGAGTGCCCCGGCGAAAGACGTGGCACCCCAAGCGATGAAACACGCAAAACTCATTCGCAGCTTCCCTCTAGATGCACCTCGCACCAAAGCCTGCCAAAGGTATAAATGCTTGTCCAAACCCACTCCAATTCCAGCACCATTCATCAACCAAGCTGTTTTCTATCATCCAGATACATCCTCTCCACCTTATTCTACCAAGAACATCCACTGCTAATCATCGTCATCACCACTTCGCGAAATCAAGCCACCATGCATATCTCAAGCGACGAAATCAAGATCGCCTTCGTCTGCGGCTCCTGAAAGGCCGGGCCGCAATGTCCCTCGTACACGACTGGCAGGTGTTATCAAAGACAGTTCCAGCAGGCGGCAGCAATGTCTACTCTGTTGGTATGATCAGAGAACGCGTTGTTGGAGAAGCGTCCCCGGCTACGGAAAACCAGTGACCACGGCAAGGGCTTCACGAGGCCAGAGCAGGAACTGAACAATCTCTTCAAGGCGGACTACCAACACGTCAAGAACACGTCCCGTCGCGCTCAGTGCGGAAACTGCGACAAGAGCCAGTTGGTCGCGAGAGAAGAACACAGCCATACGCACCCCGTCGTCCATCAAGGCCTGATTGGTAGTAATTCCTGGCAAGTTGACAGCGCAAAGACTCATGACCGGATCAGGGATGAAGGAAAAGGTGATTTGCATTGAGCATAACCTTCCTAGATTCTCAGCGCCTTTCCCACTGCTTGCTATCCGTGGCATTTCTAACTAGGGGTATAGCCATAGTAGCACTCGCTGGTGCCTGTATTTTTCTCTGGCTGCCGCGACCTTTGCTCGACAGGTGCTGTTGGCTATCTTGCCTGAGGATATTGCGAGTGAGAGGCTTCTTGTTGACTATTGATTGGTTTTGGTTGATTGTATGTTGGTAGTATGGATGGTTCAGGTTGGGTCTCTTTCTTTCTGGGGACAATAGGATGATAGGTGGACACTGGATAGGGTCGGGTGCGTGGTCAATGTACCGAGAATAAGTTCGCGTATACTTGGTCAATACATGCGTTTTCGTCTACACTAATCCTCCAGCAAGTGATAGTCTCCCTGCCGATGTATTATTCCATATTATCATTTCTTTGTCCCAGTCTACCCGGGCCTGGACGCTATTTTTTGATACCTATAATACGTATCCGCTGTCTGCCAGCGAACTCTCTATCTACCTATACGTAGATAGTTCCTGCGTCAATTTCGTCCTAGGCGCTCATCGTACAGTTGCTGGATCCCTGAGTCCCGAGTTGCCGTATTCATGTACCTCAAATCAGAGATCCATCAACCCCGAGGCTAGACCACCGTTAGACACACACAACCTCTGTCATTTCCGGACAGCATAAAGATCACCTAATATTGTAGTAAAGACTGCAGTAGTGGTAGGTATAGCTCTATTCTTCCAATACTTCGTAGCTATTCACAAACGAACATCCCCATAGCATGCAGTATAAAATCTGATTAGCCATCTCCACTTTCTATCCAGCACTCTGTGTCTCTACCTTCGTTCATGCTATTCTCTCGCTTTCGGTCAATTAATCATTCCCATGCTCATAGTCTCCACAGCTTATCCTTCTATTTACCGATGCTAGTGCGGGTGATCAGGTTCGGATCCGCTCCGTCCCAGCACACGGACATCGTTAAACGGCCGGCAGAATGGCCAGTTTCCCTTTTTGCTTTACGAAAGCATCTTCACCACATCCAGGCTCAGATCAGGCGATCGACGTCATCAAGACCGAGCCTCTTGGGTACTCTTTCTCAGATGCGACGTCTGGGGCTAGGTGCGGCTCCTCTACTTGATAATAAAGCATCCTTGTTCCGGTCTTGCAAGATTGGACCGTCTTGGTGTAACGGGGGCTTACGTATGTACCATAATCATTGATATATGACGCCGAAGCCACCTTGCTTCTGAAGCTGTTTCGCAATTTGCCAATGGCGTGGGGCTTTAGACCTGGACCATTTCGAGCCTCATGGACAATGGAAGCAAATGAAAGGAAGGACTTCCTAATTTGGAAATTCGTAAACACGGTAGTTGTAGCCTGAAAGAAAGCATTCTGTCAAAGGGAGCTTTGGCCATTACCTTTTTTCCTCCTTTTGTCTCTGGAGCTCTACGCAAAGAGCTCAAACGACAGAGCTTTGTGAGTCGCGGGTCGGTGGATTTGTACCCTCAGAGCTTTGAAGATTCCCTACCTAATTCGTATAGCTATTCTAAGACAGCTGGATAAAGCCTTGGTTTCAGAGATGTTGTAGAAGATTTATCCACCTGCTTCTGGGATAGAATAAATAAGCACCGATGTACGTACTGGATTTATTCTTCATCATCAACATCACAACAGTAATATCAACCGCAACCTCCACACAACCACTTCAATACTTTTCTGAGCAGCGATTGATTCGCCTCGTCATACAAAACTTCATATCACGCATAACCGCATCTGCAAGCCATACGCATCATATAACATACCAAACCCTTCCAACAACATCACATTCCCACAACTCAACAAACCGACAAGATGAGCACCCCTACCTCCCTCCAAAACGCCAGCGTCTCCCCCTACCCCAACGACGCATACACCATCGCTCTAATCGTCTCCTGTGAAGCCGAATACTCCTTCGCCACCGCCCTCCTCGACGACCTCTACACCGTTCCGCAAACCCTTACCCTTACCCAGTGGCAGGCGACCTGGACATCCTACGCCCTCGGCACAATCAAATCCCTTAGTTCGACTCCGCACAAGGTCGTTATCGTTTCCTCTACAGGATCCAATGGCCAGTCCTCCATCGATGACGCAGTCATTCAGGCCTTGAAGGACTTCCCCAATATCCGCGCTATGATCTCAACAGGTACAGCCTCCGGCGTCCCAAAACACACATACCCCGGCGACAAAGACTTCTTCGACATCCGCCTCGGAGACGTCGTCATCGGCGCCGAGAGTCCAGAGTATTACGGCGGTGTGATCGATTACTTTGCTTCCGCCGACGGAATTGGCAAAGAACTAGATGATACTGAGAAGCGCGTTGCTCCGCCGCGTTCTATCCTTAAGGGGATTAATCGCATGCATGAGGCGCACTCAAAGGCATGCTACGATAAGTGGGGAGTGCAACATACACAGATCAACCCGCTCGGTGAAATCATCAAGAAGGCTCTCGACAAGCCGTATGAGTGTCTAGAGGGGAAATGCTATAATGGGCCCCTGGGGTATACCGATCGTCTTTTCCAACCAGGTTACAAGCACAAAGTAGGCGGGGAAGACGACCACTGCTGTCGATGTGACGAGGAAGGTCTCGTCTATAGACACGACAGAAAATGGGAAGATAAGAATACAGATCGCGTCCCACATATCCACCACGGCTTCATCGCGAGCGGCGCGTTTCATCTTGATGACACTACGCTCCGCCATACACTCCGCACCGAACTCAAGGCTAAATGCGCCGAAATACACGCTTGGTCTCTCCCGTCTGATTTCCCGGTCTTGGTTATCAGGGGCATCGCGGATTACGGTGATAGTCATAATGGGGATGGGTGGACTTGTCATGCTGGGGCTGCGGCTGCGGCTGCGGCGAGGGAGGTCTTGGGGTATTGTTATCCGTTTGAGATTGCACTTGAGGAGCCGATTGATGGGGAGGAGTACTTTGGTGAGGAGTGAGCGGGTTCCAATGAATTGATGGTGCATCGGGGCATTGTTTGAGGGGGGGCCAGGCGATATGGTGGCTGGGGGTAGTATATATAACAACGTAAATAACTGCAATGAAGTAACGAATTTCCTTGTTTGAGTTTTCCTTGCTGATATGGTATATGAGATGAGTAGACGTAACAGCCAAAGAGACGGGAACGACGGGGAGGCAAAGATAACGTGGATGGCGATAATCATTACGCAGAAACGCCAGGCGCGATGTAGCTCACTAATCAGGAGACCTGGATTTAGGTGGATTTCTCAGGGTAATTTGGAACGCCCAGTCCAACCATCGGTTTCCGTTATAGTGTATACGGGCCATGAGAGTGGTAGGTTCCTCACGTCCATTTAACATTCAAGTTAGCGACCAACAGTAGGTAACTCGACGTTAAAGAGGGAACATTACGATTTGAAACGTTTCCAGGTACTCAAGCTGTTGCCTCACAGCACCTATGTGGTGGTTACTGCGTCCTCCCTTCCGCTGATCTATACAATATCCAGTCCCGTGATCGTGAGGTTCTGTGGGAAGCGATGGATCAATCTCCTATTGGGTGGCCGGTACGGCCAGCTATCTAGGATACTAATGGATGACTAAGCGAGGTCGACCCCTAGGGGCAGGCGGTGCCGGACGGCAGTATGCTCCGACAGGTTCGGCATAAATAAATCTGCATAAACATATGCACATAATTTCATTCAATCATAGCTATGCTCAATCCCCAGTCGTTTTTCAACTCAACAAAAAACCTCACTGCTTAGCAGCAGCCTTCCACTTCTTCGCAGTGCGTGTCCCCACAGTCTCCTCATTCCAAATATAATTCACACTCTCCTCCTTAACAACTGCTTGAGCCCACTTCAAGAACTTCGGAGCGCGAGTCTCCAACAGCGTCGGCAAATTCTCACTCAAAAGCCCATATTGCGGCTTATAAAGCGACAAAAGTCTCAACAAAAAGCTCCCAGTAAGAACCTCAACCTGCGTCAACTTCTCCGCACCCCGGAAGAACGGCCCAGATCCAGATCCAGCGGGGTAAAGAAGTCCCTCGAGATCATTCTTCTCAATTGCCGTTACAAGACCTTCAGTTGCAGCAGCGCGGTCTTCCTCGTTCGCGGCCTTTTGGGCAGCGAACGCCTGCGACCACACCTTGCTGAAGAAAGTATCGACGAAGAAGGAGATGTGGGCTCGTTGGATGGCGCCTTCGGGGGTGTTGGAGGGTGGGACGAGGTGGGAGGGGTGCGCGTCTGCGAGGAGTTGGGCGACGATGGCGGATTCGGGGATGATGGTTCCGTTGTAGGAGATTGTTGGGACGAGGCCGCGCTGGAGAAGTACCTAGTGTTAGATTGGATGGAGGTCTCGGGTGTAAGGGAGGTAGCATACCGGGTTCACTTCGAGGTACCACGGCTCGCGCGGGGTGTCCAGGTCAATGATGACTTCCTCGTATTCCAAGCCCAGCTCCTTGAGAGCAATGTGGGCGCGGTGAGCCCAAGGGCAGAGGTGGTTTGTGTAGAGGATGATCTTGGGGGGGGCCATTGTGGTGTTTTTTGCGGTAGTTGTGATTCTGGAATGCTGATGCGGGGTCAAGGAGGATTATAAGCAACAGCCAACAGGGATGATTGCATCAGCAGCGGATTTCTAATCCACATCGCAAGCTCTTGGGAGAATGACGGGATGTGTCGTGCTTTGAAAGCCGAAGCGCCAATCCCCCACCCCGTGATTGTGGAGATTGCTTAACTCCGGCTGTTGTTTCGGCTGCCGGCTCGATAAGGCTTATCGATAAACCGATAAGATAACAGCCACCAAGCTCCTCCGATAAGGTCTTCCTGATAAGGCAAGTGTCGCGATAACCACCATGCTAGAAGATGCATCTAACAACATTGCTTCCAATAACTCGCTCTCAAGTTCAACTTTGCATTACGTCAACTCCCCTAAGTCTGTTTCCTATTGCACAGAGCCATCCTACAACGTCCTCACTCTCGTCTCCTGCTCCCCAGCCAGATATATATCCTGGTGACACCTCGGCATAGAGGGTAGATGTGAACTCTCTATAAGGTGGAGATATATTGGTGAGCAACTGAGTTTATCCCACTATTATCTCGGTATAGAACAATATGGGCCACTATTTGGCTTGTTAATCTCACAACTTCCCCTTCTCCCTCTTCCCACCCTCCCCCGGTCCCACCAACCTCAAATCCTCAAACTCCAGCCCCAAGAATCTCCACATATAAGCCCACCGATCACTTCCAAAAAACGGCTCACTCTTCCCATTCCCAGCACTGACCCAGAACCACGGACACCCGAATGCGCCGAGTTCTTTTACCGCTTTGGCCGTTGTACCTGTGAGTTCTTGCTTGATGGCGGGATTCGATGCTCCAGCGAGGATATCTTTGATCTGGGATTCGGTGAAGAGGGATGATCTTGAAAGGACGGAGATCAGGTTTTCAGGGTTTGAGATATCGATGTGGTTGTTCCACATTGCGTTGAAAAAGGCTTGGAAGGTTGATTCGAATTGGCCTTTGGAGAAGTTGCGTTTAATGTATGTCAACGCTCGCTGAGGCTGTGTATATAGTTAGTGTTCCGGCTGATGTAGTGAAGAGACTCGGGAAGAGAAGAGAGTATACCAGCAAAGACAAGATAGGGAAGAAATCGGGCACCGTAAAATCATGCCCGAAGTACTGCTGTGCTCTCTTCGTATCGAACTTCGAGTACGCTGCTTTTGCAGGGAGTTCCCATGGTGGTTTATTTCCTTCACATTACCTATTGATTAGGGGACTATTTGCTGTCATGGCTGTTCTGGGAGGCTCACCGCTGCCAACGTTTATACCGCCGAGGAAGACAGGGATGAATCTGTAGGTTTAGGTTAGCAGAGACCCTGATAAAGATACTGAGAGAATGCTTTACTCAAACTCAACATTCTGCGCCTCCAAAGCAGCTCTGTTCTTCTGCAAATAGTCGAACGAGTAGAAACTATACGGCGAGACTGTCGCGTCGCGTTAGCCAAGCTCCAAGAAAAAGGGAACAGAGTACGACATACCGACGTCAATATAACACTCGATTTTTTTCGCATCCATTTTGGCGCTGCTTTACATGAGCCCGAGTCTTGGGTATATAAGAAAGTTGGCGTTGTTTAGAGGTGTGTTTAAGGAGCAGGCGCCCGGGCGACTTGCCGAGCTGCCGATCGCGGGATGCGGGGATGAGCCGAGGCGTCCACGTTTTTATTGATTAGTCGTGCGTTTGGCGCCGACTGAATTACACTGGAACTATGAAATATCTGTATATGGTTCAGATCGCGTCGTGTAGAGTCTTGCAATCATGTTGCACAAATTTTATGTTTTATTATTGTCAAACCTAAGCTGTTGTTCTGACAAGGGTTGGCGTAGAGGCTGAAAAGCAGCATCTAATATACGCTGTGTAGCCTCAACCGTTCCGACTCGCGGTCCTCCAATGTATATCCAATATCGCGCTCCGGTAGTCAAGCGCTGTTCGACTTCCAGCGATAAGTCGGGACGTACCGTGGGCTTGAACTTAACGCGGCTCATCCAGCTATGAATGTCGCGAATGAAGCAAGCCTCCAACGGCGTCCTTGTCGATGCGTCTTTGATGCACCGGATCGATGCGGAATTGGTCTCGTTGTTGGAGGGAGCCGTTACGCGCGAGCATTTCTGGATTGCCGGCTTTCAGCGCCCTAGTCCAGAGCGCCATGACGATGAAGCCCTCTTCAACCAATTCGTTGTTTTCGTCTCACCCAGACTTCTTTGTCGGCCTTTCCTTCCTCATCGGAAGCTGACGCGTCGCGCAACTGCACCTCCCAGACCTTCAACTTGAACGTCCCGCGATCACCCTTACCAGAGAAAATGTCGAACGACCAGCCATGCTTAGGACACGTAATTCCCGCACTTAATGTGATCCCAAAGTCCTCAATATCAAAAAGATTCCCCTGCGATAGGGGAAAAGCCGAATGTGGACATTGCTGCATTCATCAGCTTCCTGCCCCCCATTCAAAAAGATTCGTACGTACATGATCGATGGCATGAATAGCCCCCTTATACTTAAAAATAAGCACCTGATCTTTCAACTCCCCTGGTAAATCAATGTCCGTCTCAGTAAGCGTTTCGTCCTTTGTGTGCGGGACTTTGAAAGCCTTGCAGGTGGTGGTCACCTGACAGGCTTCATTGTCCTCCGATACCTCAGGGAACTCCGAGACAAGCCCGATGCGGTGCCAGGAGGCGTCTGGACGGGATTGTCGGAAAAGACTGAAGGGGTTCATTGTGATGGAGGAAGAGTAGAGAGAGATTCCATGAAGTTGTCGCGATTTTCTGATAGCGGTGCCCCACGGTCTAACCCGTTTGGGAATTCGGCTATAGACTCGGAAATATGAAGTATAAGAATTACAACAAAATCATATGAGATATCCAGCACCACATTATATTCAAGTACAATAAGTAGTGTATCCACAGCTATTCAAGTTCTGTACCTAAGTAGAGGAACCAGCCTCAACTTCCTGCGCGTATTCCCTCTCTCGCCTCTCCTTGATCCGCTCCACCTCCTCCATCATCTTATTCGTACAATCCATGTACTTCTTCCTGATCGCTTCCTTGTGTTCTTCAGTGCCCTGCTCACTAGCAAGCTCCCCACTGAGCGCCAAGGACTTGATCGCAAGACTTCTCATACGAGTGCGATAAAAGGCCTCCTCCCTTGCGAGGTCGCGGTATTGCTTCTCAGCTTCTTGAGTCTCCAGCTTCTCAATTGTAACTTTCAACTGCTCCAGCAGCTCCTCCAACTCCTTCTGCTCGCGGACCTCCCGCTCTGTAGCTTGCAAGACCTCAATGATTGTCTCCAACTCGTCGACTTCGGCCTTTTCCTCCTTGGACAATTCCCATGGAGTCTGGAGCTTAGCAAGTGCTTCTTCAAACGTGAGGCCCTTGGTTTTGGGGGCATTAAAACCACCGCTGGCCTTAGCCTTCTTCTCCTTACCACCACCGGCAAGCAACTTGGAGAGAGCCCTGCTCAAACGTTCCCACGCCTTAAGATCACTCTTAACCTGGGCATATTCACACCTCTCCATGCCACCCTCATCATACATCCCATCGCGCTTATGCACGAACGCCCGCCCCCCCGAAATCTGAAACCTCGTCTCCCCCACTACACGCTTCGCATTGAACCGATCATGCAAAGCATTCGGCATATAAAGCAGATCCTGAATCGCCTTTTCATGGCTTGGCTGAGGAACGCGAATAACAGAGAGCACCGCCTCCCGCGCATCAAGCCGCGTCTGCAGATCCATGCCCTTCTGGCTATCCCCGAAGTACGCGAAGAGCGTCCAGGGTTCGTGGCTGACGCCCTGGTCGTAGTAGGTTACGCGGCCGGCGGAGAGGTAGAAGTCTCGTAGGCCGCGGGTGTGTAGGTCGGATGCGATGAGGGAGATCATGTTGATTGCTTCGGAGGATTTTTGGGTGTCCTCGTCGTCCCCTGCGGTGAAGTTTATGGGGCTTACCAGGGCGTGGTAGTGGAATGTGCTGTAGAAGTCGAGTTTGGGCATTTTGGTGGTGGGTTGGTGAGTTCTGTTGATTTAGCTTGTTTCTGAATGATATAATATATTACTGATCGTGTTGGGACTTGGTGATTGCTGATGCTCAGTGCTGGATGCTGGATGGTGGTTGCTGAATGTCGTTCTAATCTGATTACAGGAATCGGAATGGAACATGGAGAGGGCCCCAGTAAATATACAGAGCTTACCATGAGACAAGCAAAGATATCGCACTCATTGTCTGCATCGTTGTACTTTGTCTTTTCTAATATTAGTAAAAGCCGAGTCTCACTCAACAATGAGGGTTTGTCTCGGTATGCCCCGAGTGCTTTGTTCGCTATGAAAGGCTCAAACCGCGAAAGGGATGATGGGAAAATCGGCCATTGATCTTGTTTACTTTCATGGTGAAACGGAACTAACACTTTTTCATACAAGCTTCGACACCCTGTGACTGGAAGTACTATGGCCTCTCACAAAATTTCATGTTTTTTGCCGCGCACTTTGTAGTTGCTCTAGGCGTGAGACAGTCAAATATTAAATTGAGATTGATATACCCGCGATCCAAATATAGCAGGTCAAAGGACGTTCAGGTTCCATTTGCGAGCCTTGACTACGAAAGATTGCACCATAGGAGGCCTCGGAATATTCTGAATGATACGCTAAAGCTAACTGTACCTCCGAAAAGAACGTTCATCTACGTTAGTCTATTTGCGGACAATAGCTCTGGGACATTGTGTGGTTCCTGGCAATGGATAAGGCTAATCTTCGCGCTTGCTGCTGAAAAATCGCGCTGGAATGCTCTGAATAGACTAACACATTTTCTTTACTAGTTTATGAGTACCATTCCCGGCACAATCACTTTCGACGAAGGGGAAATAGAACACAGAACCAGGTAAAGCTACCATAAGGACGAGTTCAATGTGAGACAGCCCCGAACGCAGGAAAACACTTAGTTCGGCATACCCTTATCCCTTATGGTTATAGGTAACGGAGCCTGCAGTATAACCCCTATTTCTATCACAACAATGATGAAGGATGCCGCCCTGCAGGAATAAACAACAAGTACGTACTTACTTGCTTATTAGATGTAAACCAGCACCGCTCTCGATGCAATTTTACGAGCGAACGTTTTCAAAAAGCCCAGGAGCAGTGGAAAAGTATAAATTCAACGGCTATTTAAATAGACAAATACCACCCGCTTGTGGCTATAACATTCGGAGATCGGACATAAACTCCTAATCAAACTTGAAGCATACGCATTTTCCTCTCCTCAATCCTCAACTTACACTCCTCAATCCTATGCTCCCAAAGCTTTCTCTCAAGACCCAAACCCGTATTTCTGAACTCCGCAAGGCGTGAATGTTCACCACTCTCCAAAGCAAGCAAAACCTCTACCTCAAGTTGTCTGATCATTTTAACATCCTCATCGCCACGAACCAACTCCTCAAAAGACTGCGAAACAGTCCACTTCTTCCTGTCCGCCGGAGCCGTAGCTCTGTTCTCCACGTCCGGAAACATCAACTCGTAATACTACCCAGTGACATCCCTCCAGAAGGTCTCGAAGAAAGCAGCAACCTCATCAATATTAACCTCCCCATCGTTCTGAATCTGGAAGGGCTTTCTCTCTCAGACTGCAAAACAGGTTTTGTATTCCTGGTACCATCCCCTGAGTAAAGTACGACCGTCTGACTTGAAGAGGCCGCCCAGGTCGCGAAGTTGCATATCTGTGCTGGAGACTTCAAAGTCCTCGGATGGAGCTGAGACCCCAGTATGTGATACAATAGCCTTTTGCGTCCGACTGTTCACTTCATTGTAGTCTTTTGACAACGCGAGAATTACTGACCCTACATGGTATAGCGTGCATCACAGGTTGACAATACATTTGACCACCCTAAATGTTATCTAAGATGATAGATGACTTCAAGCACGTGCATTTTGGTCGTGTTGATATTGGTCCTTACAAGTGACTGTGAATATCCTTTAATTGTAAATAATACATGCAAAATTGATCCAAGACTAAAAAGAGAAACAGCCTAAAAACCCCAACCCTAAGACGAAAAAAGATCAAACTCCTCCACTACGCGGGACATCCCAACGAGGCTGTCCTGCATGTCACGCACCGATTCCACAAGTTTACCGTGTCCCTCCACCTTTTCCAAGTCCTCCCGATTCCCCTCTCTCATAGCCCACATTGCATTAGACTCAAGCCCTCTGTCCGCTTGCGCAGCGTCACTCGAAGCCCACAGCTGGACGCGCGCCCGGTCAACATCCCAAGTTGGTTGATCAACCTCAGGCTGACTCTTCATATGCGCAAGGAGCATCCTCCCCAAGCCCATTGTCCCGTCTCGCCGGATATCATGCTCATAGGCATTCTGCTCCTTCTCATCGCGCACGCTGTCCTTCTGAATTCGATATGGCTTGCCGTTCCAGCAGACGAATTGGGTCTTGTGGTCTAGATCATGGGAACGGCTCCAGCTACGACGAAGAGAAAGCGGCATATCGCGGACCTTGGAGATAGTCGCTTCCTCTGTCGGCACCTCAGCGGGAATGCAAATAGGTTCTCTGCCCCATTCGTCGTTTTCATAAGCCGAGTACGCGGTGTGCGAGAGGACAAGACCCCGTGCTTCGATGCGCTGTGTCTCGTCCATATTTTTCTTGCCGAAGAGAACAAACAGTTCCTACTCTCTAGGCTTGTGCATTGCGTTTTGATCCCTTCGGGCCGACTCGTCTTTGATATTCTTGGGGATTGCGCCGCAGTGGATGTAGAAGTGCTGGAACCCATGATTGTGTAGGTCGCCTGCGAGGTGGCACATGGCTTCCATGGCGATTTCGTGGACTTGATGCTTGCTGACTAGCCTGCTGATTGCTAGGCATCCATTCTCGAAGAGCTTTGTTTCTGTTGCCTTATGATCCTCCTCTCTGCGGCCTTCGAAGTCGATTGGCACTTTATGGACGTCGAAAGTGAGGTTTTGCTTGAAAGTTGCTTTCATCATCTTGATACTGTGCCGTGGAACTGAATGGGTGTGGGCAATAAGGAGCAGTGGTGTGGGTTTGTGAGAGTGGCTGATCTTGAGATCTGTATCAGAGTCTCCTGGGCTGGAATGGTGAATAGATGCAGCCCGGTTCGGGTGGGTGACCACCATATTATATAGACATTGTAACGGGTCGACAAAAAACAACGTCCCGAAAGATCTGACAAGTAGCTGACCCAGTGTGATATACCTTTTCTTGTTATCTGATACTCGGACAACAACCATTAATATTGCACTACTGAAAGACGTTTCGTTTGTTGTTCCATATGCTGATAACGCATTGGACTTTCGAAATCGACAGTATAAAGAAGAGTCCAAGGTCGAACGTTCAGCTATCTCGAAACATTCTATTTCATATTTGAACGCAATGTAAAAAGGAGATGAGGTGTTGTGATTAATGCGGGTAGGAGACCTGATTTTGGACAGGAGACATTATGCTGAAACCTTTATCGCAGATGATGGCTGGAAGGACTGGGAGAAGTATTTCTTCGGGAAGGAACGAAAAGAAACCAGGAGGCTTGTTATTCCGCAGGCTATTACGCTGATGTTCGCGATACCACTTGCTGTGAGTCCACCGATAGCTATCTCCATATTCTCAGGATAACTCAGTTATTCTTCGACTCAACCCTTGTCTATTCCTTTCCTTAAATATGAATCCACCGAGAGAGACGATCTATTCTCCACTGTAAAGCCGGACTCCATTGGTGCCAGTAACCAGCAGTGTTTCAGTGCTTTCCCAACCAGGCTAGAACTTTCAAATAATTATCTGTATCTATATCCAGAACCAGCACACCCTGTTGCTGAAATCACCCTCTCCGCAGGCTCATCCTCGCAACCAGACCTAGATGTAGACTGCACCAACTTTCCAAGCACCTCCTGCATAACATCCCCCTCAACACTCTTTCTCTTGGCACTCATCCCCAACATGTTAAAAGCCCTACCAACCTTCTCCCTCCCTCTTCCCAGCGGACTCTTAGGTCTCCCTTCTCCCTCCCTAGCAAACTGATACTCCTCAAGCACCTCATAATCAACCCTCCCATCCTTCTGAATAAGATACGGTTTCCCATCCCACACAGCAAACTGGGTCTTATGCTGCACGTTCTGCGCGTTTTCAATGTGGTATTTCCATGTCTCTGGCGAGGTACTGTACTCATCAAATGTCTTTTCTTGCGTAGTCGTTGGCTGGAATGGGTAAACATGAGAGAGGACAAGTTGCCGCGCAAGAGAAAGGTCACCGTCACTCATCCCCGTCTTTCCCAGGAACAGGGATACTTCCCATGTTCGTTGGTCTGGTGGTACATACATGGCAGTTGTACGAAGACCAGCGGAGATATGGTAGTGCGTTATTTCGCAGTAGTTCAGTGTGCGTGCGAGATTTTGCACGAGCGCAATAGAGCGGGATTGCTCGTCGCTTTGGTCCGTCCAAAAGTCCTTTTTGGTCCTGACGACGCAGGTTGCTACCCCGTATGTGCGAGTTTCGAGGAGCTTCTTGGGGCAGCCGTTCTCGAAACGGGTTGTTAGGGCGTGGATGCGGGGGGTGAATTTGGTCATTTTGGCGGCTCAACTCGCTTGGGACTTTGGTCGAAGAGAGGAGACACACCAGAAGTAAATAGATTGTACCAGGCCTTGAGTTTCGATTTCTAAGTCCCGGCATTTGAGAATCCGTTGCCAAATGCCTCGCACAGCAAGCAATAGGCGGTCATATATGTATACTGTAACTAGTGCTAGGGCACAAAGACACATCATGTCAAAGACGCAAAAGGGGGCTCTTCTACAGTGCTTGCATTCTTTGACACAAAAGGCCATTTATTTGTCCCACGGTTCATTCTATCTTTTCATTGTCCGAAGCCAGAGTGCTCTGGAGCTTTGTGTCTGCCATGGCCTCTCTATCCTTCATCTCGTGTGCTTTTATGGGTCTCATATAGTTACAGTACTAACCTAGTATCTCGTATTTTCCCTGTTCGCTATCCGGCAAGCAGTTGCAGATCCCGTCTGAACAACGCAAACTTAAAATGTATATGTGCAGATAGACCTATAGCAGAAGGGATATTCTACAATCACTCGAGATCCCTCTTCAGTACCTCCTCAAACCTCCCCCACTGCCTCTTAACCTTACAAGCCGAAGCCCAATAATTCCCCCCTCCATCCTTTCCAAGGATAAAGAACCCATCAGCAGGCTTAACAGGCCCATGATTCTCCTGAACATAACAAGGCCTGCACGACTCACCAGCAACATCCTGATTACTACTCACCCTTGCAGGCCCAAAATCCAAATCAAACAAACCCGCCTTCGCCCAATTCGAGAACCCCACTTGCGCCATCCCACCGTCACCAAAGAGGACAATCGGTAGGCCCGTTCCTGATTCCCGGACTAGTTTGTAGTATGCTTCGTGTTGCGCGCGCGTTCCTTGCTCGTTTATAGCGGCGCGGATTTGGCGCGCAACGGTTGAGAGTGGAGAGTCCGTGATTTCGCGCGCTGGAAGGAGGACATTTGCCCAGCCGAAGGCGTTTCCAACATAGGGTTGCTCGGATGACGGGGAGATCAGATCCCCCTCGAATGACTTGCGGAGGGACATGGCGATTGAAGCTGCGACTGTTCGGTCTGGGTGCGGAGCCATTTCGAGGACCGTCCAGCGGAGGATAGATGCTGTGATGATGTCATTTTCTGTGAGGAAGACCTTTGATGGGTCTTGGCCTCTTTGAATTGCGTCTGCCCGAAGTCCGTCTAGCGCTTTTGAGATCTGGCCTTTCCAGAAGGCCTCGGGGATACAGACCATCCTGTTCTCTTTTGCGCGGAGGAGCATATCAACACCGTATCCGAGTCCCCATTTGAGTAGTCCGCCCCATCCGATTTGTCTATTTTTCAGGATATGCTCTTCTGTAGCCTCGCGCGACCCCGTCTCAAAGATACGAAAGGGATCTTCGTCTGTCCCGCACGGCGTCGGTATCTCATCATCCTTTCCCCAAAGCATAGCATTCCACCCCTCAACAACATATTGTAATCCCAGTGCGTCAAACGCGACATGTTGCCATTGTAGCGTGACAATCGTCCTATCCGTGAAGTTGTTTACCCGTAGTCCTAGGACGGGGGTGTCTTTGTCTGGCTGGAGGTAGTCGTTTATGCCGCCGGGCTTGTAGCCGGGTTCCCATGCTATTTCTTCCAGGGCATCAGGATCTCCGACCACGGTGGGCACTTGGGTGCTTGGCGAGGGTATTTTGGACGCTGCGGAATGCGATGAGGATGGGATATCGTGGTTGACGTGTGCGAAGGATATTGCCGGTCTATCCGGTGTGAATTCCGATGGGATGTGCCATTCTATCTTTCCAGTTGTGAGCTGTGCCAATCATCAAGTTAGTACCTCAGTTCCATATGGTATAATTTCTCGGTAGTTTGGCGGCTGTTTGACGTACGTTTCTTCTCAACCGCCCTCCAAGCCTCTCCCAACCCGCCCTCTTCACAAGCCCCTCAAGCGAGTCGCGCAGCTTGTTCGCATCAAGCACTTCGTTGAAGACAAGTGACACAGCCATATTATTTCCCTGGACAAGGAGACTGTTTTCGAAGAAGTGCAGCGGGAGTACTCGGTCGCCCGGAACTGGAGCTTGAACGGGCCTTCGCCCAAACAACCAATCCATGGCGCTGAGTTGTATGGTGCCTTTGAGTCGGGAGATAGATTGTGGGCAGACTTGAAGAGCGTGCGCCACGTATTGGAGATGTCTCGGACGAGAAGCTTCAATTGACAGGGTCTTGCTAATCCTCTCGACGATGGCGCATTTCAGTTCGGGGCAGACCGTTCCTTATCTATCGGCCTCCCACGGACAGGGTAGAGACTCTAGATGGGCCTCGGCCATGATAGATTGTACCTCAAACACTAGGTGCAGTAAACGCCCCTACCTAGTCAAGGCTAAATACCATAGCAAGTGGAAAGCACAACCCGATTTAGTGCCTTGAAGTTTGAACGCAGCCTATCGTACCTGACACCGAGGCTTCGGATGCCGGAAGTCATCGCAAACATCGTATGCATGGCCCACATAGCTCCGGGGGGTCTAACCGCGTCTGCTCGCTTCGATGGTACTTATGGCGTGGTGCCTGAAGAGGTGCACTGTTCAACCCGCTGTGGAGCCGCGCCGTTGCAGCGATACGCATATTAATAGGATGCACTAACGGACTTTGGATCATTTTCTTCCTAGTGGAGGTCGCTTAGCAGCCGCTTGACAAGGGTATTGTTCCTGGTTTCAACTTCGGCAGTTTCTAGTCGCGTTAGCTGGGGTGTCATGTGGGTGGTGCTGTTTGGGAATGTCCCTCGATGCGGTCGGCCCCCTGTAGTTTGGTAGTCATAAAGTGAGTAGTGTTTCTGCACGGAAGTGCAAATCGCCTCAAAACCTGCCATTAAGAATATGTTTCCATTATGAGTGAGTTCGCTGCGATGGGAGGTCTCGACCTCACAACGACACCCGGGTTAAAACCGCCAGACGGCCATGTCCCTCAATTTCATGCCTCCTGGACTTCGGTCCAGATAGGTAGCGTTATTGCTTTTGGAGTCACCTATTTCTTTGCGACGTTGTTCCTGGGGTTGCGCTATTTCCAGGCAATCAAGTTGGTACAGAAGGTTGAGGTCGATTTGGCGATTGTTACTGTTGCGTATGGTGTTGCGCTGGTGTATTTCGTCACGATGGTTGATTGTAAGCTTTCTTGAGGATACAATGAGTCGGCATTGGCTAACAGCAAGTGACAGTATTCGGTCATGGCTGGGGAAAACACATGTACGATGTCTCGCTCGCGCAGCTTATAGAGCTGAACAAGGTGCGTTTCCATCGTCCCTGTCTCCTATACTCAGGCCGCCGTGCTGATAGTATGCAGGCCCTCCTCCCCAATACCCTTAGCTACCTTATCTGTCCCACAGTAACGAAAATGGCCATACTCTCGGTCCTCTACCGCATCAACCCGTCCTTCCTATACCGCGCCTCTGTTGCCGCCGTGGGTCTCATAATATTCAGCTACACATTAACCTTATGCATCATCACCGGCGGACCATGTAGTCCACTCAAAGATGGCACAACGCAGTGTCTCGAGAAAGTCGCGCTGTCGCAGGCAATCCTAAATCTCATCTCGGACTTTGCCATCATGGCCCTACCCATCCCGACTATACACAACCTGCATTTGCCGCTGAAGCAGAAGGTTACGGTGGGTTGTATCATGGGGCTGGGGTCTGCGTATGTCCTTTCTTCTTCCCCTCCCCTCCTTTCTTTCCGTATCTACAAGCCACTGACGACAGATATCCAGCGTCGTCATCTGCTCAATCGCCCGCCTCCCCTACGTAATCATTCTCCCAACAACAGCGGACACAACATACACCCAAGCCGCGCTCGGAATCTGGACAGTCTGCGAATTGAACCTCGGTATCATATGCGCGTGCGCAATGCGCTTCAAGTCGCTTATTAGAACGTATTTACCGAAATTCTCGCTCTTCTCATCGAGATCCCGCTCGCGGACTACGCGGGGTTATCACGATGGGTCGCGATCGGCGGGGTGGAGGGTGCAGAGCGAGGAGGGGATGGGCAAGCGCGCGAGGAGTTCGTATCAATTGCATAGTGTGCAGAAGGGGAATGAGCTTGGACAGGTTGTGGATGTTGATGTTTATCCGGATGATGATAGTGATTGGAGGACCGGGAACCACAATCGATGACAGAATCCAGTGGACAAGGACAGCTACCTACTTGACTTGGCAGCGCAAGATAAAAATGCATCCGTGGGTTTGACAAGATAGGTGGACGACCACTACTGTAGATCCAGGCCTAGGCGTATACCACCTAACCACTCTGGGCCCTACCCATCTGCTGTTGGAGTCGAGGCTGTGGTAACGGCACCTCTGCCAAATAAAGCATTCTTGTGCCGTTATTGTTTCAACTAGGTACGAAGGGATGGCGCGATCGTTCAACCTTTGCGATGTCTTGAATGTTTGATTCATATACGATCGTGTGCACACCCCACTGTGTCCACCTCAACCAGTACCGATACTGCTCATATGTGGAGGGATCGATGTGAGGTGGATGGGGCATTCCTGTTACAGTCCGACTGGCGGATTGATTGAGTGCATCCCCTTGTAGGAGGAAGTGCAGAAGCCTTTGGAATATATGAAAGTGCATCCGCCTTAAGTCAATCTATCTAGTGTCCTCATGTTTAAGATTGATCAAGTATAAGACCCCTGTCCTGATCCACAGTTCCTAATCTAACATGAATACTCTCCGCCGTCTTCACCATTTGCGCCGCAGTCGTCGTCTTAATACTTCTCACCTCCTGACCGACACCATTCAGCCCATGAAAATCAATGGCGAGGATAGAAGACTTCCACATCTCAAGTTTCTGCCGGTAATTCAGAAAAATAGTAAGAAGAAAAAACACTATGCCGAGGGCGACCAAAGCCGCGTCTAGAGCAGCTTTGGTGAAGCATGGTCCGATGTTCCTTACTATTGGCTCCAGCCCGGTCTCTATGACTTTCCAGGTATTTTATTGTCCGAGGCCATTCCCTGCTCGCTCTTGTGCCGCTCTTCGTTGATCTTAACTGTGTCCTCTGTCCATGCCATACCCGCGATGAAATGCTCCAATCCAAACGACGAAGGCGGGGAAAATGCAATACGTGATGTATCTGTCCATTTCAAGTCACGCTGTAGCAACTTTGTCTCATTTGGCGGGGTGAAGCGCATATCATCAGTTGGCTTCCAGCAAGGCGTGATACTAAATTCAGTCTCATACAAGTCACCGTAGTTGGGCGTTGAAGAACTGATGGATGCTGTTCCGTTGACAACCGCGATAGTGTAGTTCCTGCTGCGCAGGTCAACAGCACACTGCGTGGCTTTGGTAAAGCGCAGGGTGGTCCATAAATCTGGCGGTGCAAAGGTATCCCCCGTTTCGTTCTTGTTGCCAGCCCAGCTGAGTTCCGCCTGCGCTATCACGGATATTTGGTTGGCCATGCCACAATATGTCTGATTTTCGACTTGGGCACTTTGATAGGGAGACCACACTATCGACTCTGGGCCCAGGTACGTGTAGCTCTTGGACCTGTTAACTGGCCCCACGCACGTGACCCATGTGTTGATTTTGTATACCTCCTCCTGAGGCGGGCGAAGCTCACAGAGTATATCAAAGTCACCGCCGTCGTCCTCTGTTTGGTTAAGGTGGGCGGCCCGCATTCAAATGTAGTAGTGGAAGTGATATCTTCATTGCAACTGCATAAACCGATTGACTCAAAGACTGGCCACTCGCAGTTCCCCGACGAGCAGACGACATTCGGTTCAAGCTGGCTAGGCGTCTCGGCCCAACCAGCAGGATTGATAATCATGCCTTCGTTTGAGGCCGTACCTTCGTTGGTGAAGAAGAAGAATGCCTGTTTCGCAACGGCACTACTAGAGTCTGGGCTCTCCATGATCTGTCTTGTCGGGTATGTTCAGATTGGCGGGATGAACGGGTCGAACATGAGAGCGAGAATCGATTGGACGGTCCAGCGTGGTTCTGCCTCCTCAGTAGTCAAGTAGCCAGATAGGGCCGAGTTTTCCCGAGACCTCAAATAACCTGAAGGCGATCTAGAAATTTATACCGATGACGCGGTAGTTGAATGACCAAATGGCGCCGATTAATGAATAAGCAGTCCAGAAAAAGAATCTCAAATAGCCTATGTCATCCTCGAATTCTAGGTACTTACTGAACTGAAAGGCGTCTTCCCTGCTCACCAGTCTACTCGGTTTACCCGACGTCTAGCGCTATTCGGAACGTCATTTCGGCAATGTGCATGGCTCCCTTTTGCTCCTAGGCGTTTTATATCAGCATTAGGTGTGATGGCTCTGGCCTCTCCATTCGAGAGTGTTGGGTCCTTCGGCCCCTGGCTAAGATGGAGCGGCCCCGTACATCCCATATACGGAGCACGTCGACTCAATGACATCGCTGTTATTAGTTATAGCGGTCAGAACGTCCTGTCCGTCAATGAAGAGCAAGTCCTATTTGGTTTGGTCCTACTGGTTGATACAAAGTCAGATGTGGGCTTTGACAGGCACTAAATGTTTGCAGAAAGCAGCCATAGTAAGTAGGCTCAATAGCAAAGTCAAATGAGCGACTGTCGCTCGCAGGCTTCTTTTTCGTTCAACACAACGTACCAAAAGTTGTTCCTATAGGCAATTGCCCACATTTACGTATGACAGTACAGTCTAGTCACAGCGTGTCGCTTTTTCCTTTACCCATTATACTTCATGGTAATATCGATTTGTTTAGTTTTTTGTGCCTTGGAACATTGCATGGCATGAATGACGTTCATCGAGACAGGACAGGAACACCTTGCGAGGGTGGTAGATGGTATGGTGTAACCTCTCCATGCATGATGCACCCGACTGGGAGCATACAGAACGGACTGGATTCAAACCCCCCTCTTCGTAACTGGCAAATGTCTTATTACACCGGTGGCATTTTACGTAAGACGTGTGAGTGTGATTAAGGCTGCATAAGCATAGGTCTAGATCTGCGTGGCTGGCTGCATAGATCTGTATGTATGACTACTGCGTCATGGTGCATTCAAAGCCACGGGCTTCAGGTATACCCCAGTCTATATCCTCCGGTGATCTAATCGATCAGCATGGAGATTCAGGAGATCTAATGTTGGCAATGCCAAGTAAACGTCACCAACGGATCTTACAGGGTACCTACCTAGTAATGTCCTGCAATCTTCATGGTACTCACATGGAGTTGGAGTGGGGCGTTATTTCCATCAATCAGCCCCAGTGCTCTTAAACTACCTATGCATCATGCACGTCAGGCCTGGACTAGACGGATAAGACAACCGAAGTTCTCAGCGGGTCGCACAGGCACGATGATTGATTGGCTGTAGGCCTGCATGCGCATGATGCAGGGCGACTGGGAATTGCTCGGTTCGATCTTGCTTTTTCAACAAGACGCCAATCAGAACGCGGCTGGGACCCTTCTCCGCCAACAAGCCAGGATCAAATATTATATGCTTTTGCGCTGAAGGTCTGAGTTCAAGATGTTGAAAGGCGCTCGTGTTCTATGTGACGATGGAGCATTGGCCAATCATATTCACGCCGTAACTGGCCTGTAGAGTTTTGTTTCTTTGCCTAGCCCAGCTATGCAAGGTCTGTCACATTGAGTGAGAGCGCTCGCTAGACTGAAAGGGGGAATTGCACTTTTACCCCGGCCCTGCTCTGCGCAGTGATGTAATGGCTTGCAGAAAGCTGCGGTTGTTGCGTAGGGCCCCAGCGGATGGTTGGCTGGTACATGAGGTATTGAGTGTAGGTCCAGGTCGCAGTATTGAAGATCCCTATATATTCCATCCCATGGCAGTGGCATTCCGTTGAGACACCATCAAACCCGGACATCTCCCTCAATCTACAGGGAACCGAGCATCTCACCACTCAATATACCATAGTTATGGATCAGATCACCAGGTGAGTATACAATACAGACCTTCAGCAGAAACATTTCAGCCACTTGAGAGTACTCAAGAGCAGCCAGACGCACAATCTATTCTAATATGGCCCCAGCGAGTCCGCTCTAAACAGCGCCATCTCAAATAACCCGTCGTTTATTGTCATGTTCACCGCGCCCTGGAGCGACTTCGGCCAGCTAACCAAGTCTGCGATTGAGAGGTTAGTAAGGTCGCCGTCTTCTTTCCTTCTCCATGAATTTTATGCATAGTGCCATCCGTGCTCGGCTGCATTGCCTGCGCATCCTAGCACCGAGCATCCCTGTCTATGTCCATGTCTGAGTGATAGTATAACACTAACTTGACTCGTCGAGCAGAGTCGGAGCCAGGTATCCCGCCCTATACCAGGCCTGGGTGAGCGTAGACGAGAACCCCGAACTCGCGCAGAAATGGGGCTACACGTCGATTCCGGCTACGGTGGGGTATAAGAATGGTTCCAAGGTTAGAGACTTTGTTGCGCCGCTGTATGAGGACGAGCGAGTTGAGGATTTCATTCGGAGTGTTTTGTGAGGGGGGGAACTTGGACTTGAACTTGGCTTGATCGTTGAGGGTCAGACGAGGACGAGTATGCTTTGTCCTGTTGGGCGTGGTATTGTCATATCCAAACTAGCCTACCGAGGCTAGGAATGGAAGGTGTCGAGTTGTATGGCATTAGAGAACAAGCTTGAGTATTAATTATTATGAGAATACTGTGAAAGTAACCATAAAGACCGACGGGGTTTAAAACCTATCCTTACCCGTGATGATGAGCGCGTATAGTCTAATGTACCTCTACAAATTGGGGAGGAACTTCCAACCGCGCCGGGCACCCTAGTTTCCGTCTTTCTCCAACCCTGCGTAATTAGGCACAAGCACAACGATTTTCCAGCCGGATGCTTCGTGTCTGTACCTGAGTCTGTATGCCTACATCCTTGTCCTTATAGTACACTTGACCGTAGTTGGTGGTTGAAAGACCAATACCATAGACAATGTGCCGTTGACAATCGGGATGGTGTAGCTCCTGCTGCAAAGGGAAAGGGCACACTGCATGGATTTGGAAAGCCAAAGCGTATTCTATCAACCCGGTGCTGCAAACATATTGCCAGTCTTAGCTATAGTCGTGTTGCCATCTAAACTAAAATCCACCTCTACTATCACAAATACTAGGTTAGTTATACTACCACGAACTCCTGGCTGGCCTACCTACCACATAGAGTTGAATAGGCAGCCCAGATCCTCAAAGGATCCAGCACAGTGGACCTCGTGTGGACGTGTCGAAGGTCTCAAATTACGCGACTGGTCGCTCCGCATCGGGCTTGACAAATTCCCAGGGAAGCCAAGTGACGTGCTGCAGGGCCCATCAGTGAACCAGCCAGGACTCAAGATCCAGTACGGGGTCGGCCTTGACTGGGCAACAGTCGCTGTTGCATGGACGGCGGGGCTATGGGGATATCCGGGCCCTCGACAAGTACTTTCAGGCTTATATTTTCCATCCACTGGGCGTTAGCAAGAATAGTTTCTTTCCCGGGGCTAAAATGATATCTGTTCTAGTGAATATGCACCCGCTCGAAGGCATTGGTCACTGAGTATGAGGGGTTATCTTTACTGTTTGTCACTGCTCGCTTGTGCACACGAAGCAGAAGAGAATCGTTTTTGCGTTGGGGGCTTTGGCTGTTTTGGAACATCTGTAGAGTCTTGCCGTATCTTCTTTCCTTTCTTTTCTGAAGGGTGCCTAATCATTTACGCTCTAGTTGGCGTTTATATCTACTTTTCTAAATAATGGGAAGAGGTGTCATATACAGGCGCGAGACTTACAAAACCCGAAGCGGTAGAAGGTGAAGTAATTTCATTCCTCACCCTCCTATGACCCTATCTTATGTCGGCCGCTTATAAGATTGAGGCATGCTTACGGGTCACATCCTGTCGATACCAATCAAGTGCAGCGATTATACACCATCCGCAAGGCCAGAAATTGCGATTCCAACACCGTCGGTGCCTTGTCCAGAGGACCTCACAGAGGGTTCGTGCCTCTCCTGCTCTTTGAGCCATATAAAGAATTCCACGGGCAGGGCTGCTGTGTCTGGGTCGTGGGAAGGAGTGGCCAATCTACTCTGGTTCGCTGACAGGGAACCGGAATTGGATTGCGGGATCGGCAATGGGCTGACTGATGCTGCTTGGAACTCATGGGCTGGCGGCTTAGAGCACGCCAGCCAGGTTCTTGGTGCCGCGTGGTGCCTCCACGCGGCATTTGGGC
Source organism: Aspergillus stella-maris (assembly GCF_047715825.1). NCBI lineage: Eukaryota > Fungi > Ascomycota > Eurotiomycetes > Eurotiales > Aspergillaceae > Aspergillus > Aspergillus stella-maris. Next base: position 130,200 of record NW_027396797.1, read on the forward strand.
TGGGGGCTGTTATGGCACCGCTCGTGCTTACGACCTTTGCTGTAGGTGGTCTCGGTGGAGGCACGTGGTTCTGCTTCTATGACATTACGGTGAGCTATTACAACTGGCGGTTTACCTACCCTACCTAGGTACGTAGCTAGCTAGCAACTCGCGCTGAAACGATCGATATGCTACTATAGATTGGATGTGCTGCCGCAGAGCTTCTTCTCTGCGCAGCAGCATTCTGGGATATGACCGCCGCCCCCGCGGGCGCAGTACACTACTTGCCCGCGGACGAATCCGAATCCGGCGAGAAGCCCAACGGTAACAGGCACAGTGGACTAAGTAAACTGCTGCTCAAGGGCTCCTCGGCTCGAATCACCTGGACGGGCTCCGTGTTTCTCTTCCTATACGTCGGCATCGAGCTCGGCTTGGCTGGCTGGACAGTGACATATATGAGCAATGTCAAAGAAGCCGGCGCCGTTGCGAGCGGCTTGGTTCTGGCTCGGTCTATCGCTGGGGAGAATAGTGCTGGGGTTTGTAACTCCTTACGTTGGAGAACGGTTGGCTGTGGCGGTAAGTGTACCTAGCTCTTTCTCGAGATCGATATCGATGCACATTGCTGCACATTGCACACTGCATGCATAGATACGCTAATGCAAAAGGGATTGCATGGTCCAAACCATAGGTGTACATCATATTAGAAGCCATCCTAGCCATCATCATCCACGTTGTTCCGAATTCCCACGTTGCTGCCGTTGCCACCGCGATGCAAGGGTTCTTCCTAGGCCTCCTGTTCCCGGACATGCTGGTCGCTACAGCACGCCTCGTCTCGGAAGAAACGTACATGGGTGCTATTGGGGTAGTGGCGGGGTTCAGCAGTTCGGGGTCTACGCTTCTTCCGTTTCTCATTGGGGTTGTGGCGGAGACACGCGGTGTTAGTATGCTCGGCCGTTTGTGGTTGCATTGTCCGGCTCGATATTGATACTTTGGCTTAGTCTTCCTTATATACCAAAGGCCACGGTTGAATTGGTCAGTGCGAAGCGCGGGGTTGGGTTTGTGCGGCGGACCTTCTACCAGGCCCCTTAATTCGTTGTTGTGATGCAGCCGTCAAATCTATGCTTATTGGTTTAGGCAAAAAAGGTTCTGTGTTTAATAAAGCGGGTAATGTTAGGATCATGCACTAGCTGTGCTCATTTATTTTACCGTTTGTGTGTTTGGACTGATATAAATCTAGGATATGTCGGACATCTGTCCTCAGCGGTCGAATACTTTGTAGTTGTTGAAGATGGAGTGACGCCAATCAATTTGAGACTCTCCAAGCTCAACATTCTGCAGGATGACTGGAGGCCGGTCTCGCCTTCTCTACAGATGAACTGCAAGTAGGGTGGACGTCGTCTTGAAAGTGGAAGTAGACAATCATCGAAATTGAAAGAATAGACGAATAATGAGACAATCTGTAGGTCCCCGGGTCTGTACGGATAGACCTTCTCCAAGACAGCTTCAATATCTAGACAGGTAGGCAACGAGGTACCACCCTTCAATCGGCGCCTCTCAACAACCTAAGCAATGCGAGCAGGCAAACGGCAGTACTCTGGGAACCCATAGGGCAGTGGAGTGGCACTGCACCCTCCTTTTCACGAGGGAGCTCGCTAGCTAGTTAGCTAGATGGGCAGTTCGGCAGGAAACTGCTTGACTCTTCCATGTGATATTGCGTCGCAGACTATTCATCCGAAATACTATATCATGGAACTTTTATGTAAATGTAAGAGGAAGATATCACGTTCGTCCTGTCTGAGAGAGGGAAATATCCATAAGGCTGCCACGTAACAGGGTTCGGAGCGTATCGGCTAGGATTACCAAACTATACAAATCGCTAAACGAAGTCGAGGAGAATGGTGTGAGGGCAAGATGCAGAAGCAATCGTGTATCATAATGTACATAACCTCGGCGTGAGGCAAGGTAAATCCCCATCTAAATACAACCGTGCCTGTGAAGGCAGGCAGAGCACCCCACCTCAGAGTCTGTAATCCGAGGTGTCTAGTATGCTATATGCACATGCAGATGCGGACCTCAAAGGAAAAGGGACATAAATGTAGCAAATAAAAAAAGAGTAAAATGTAAAACCCCGGAGCAATTGGAAGCAAGGTACAAGAAGCAAAAACAACCAAGTGAGAAAAGTCTAATACTGCTCCATATTATTCCAATAAAGCGTGCCGTGTTGCATCTCACCTCTCGGGTTCAAGTCCCACCCAAGCATGAGATTCGTCCATTGCAGTAGATGGCTCGCGATCTTAATGTGCCCGACGTCCGTGGGGTGGTTTTTGGGATTGATGTCGTTATGCCCTAGGATACCATCTGTGTGGAAGAGGTACACGAAGCGCCACTTGCGGTCCTTGAAGTGTTCGTAGACGCGCTGGATCTCTTCTTCGTAGACGACTGTCTGTTCGTATTCATCGTCTTGTTGGTTCCAGACGCCCCATTGTGTCTGCGAATTCATCTGCGTTAGCAGATAGGGCGTGGGTAGGGAATTTGAGTTGGAAATGTGTACGCACCATAATAACAATCTCAGCATCCGGCCAGTGCTGGTGGATATTCTCGATCAGGTCGACGTAGCCCTGGAAAAAGTTTTCTCCGGGAATGTTGTTCGGGTTGCGGTGGTCGTTTCCGCCCATTTGGATGATGACGAGGTCGGCGGGTTGTTCGGCGGTGACGTCGTACTCTTCGGGTTCGTGGTCGTACATTTCGCGTGCGCGGGAGCCGGGGTCCGAGGCGTGGTGCCACCACCAGATCTAGAGAGTGTTAAAGAGTGGCGAGCAAAGAAGAATAGAAGGGACGGGCGTACCATTCCGTGAACGCCGCCGCCGTAGCATTGCATGTCGACTAGACAAGCGCCGGGGTAGGCCTGTTTCGTTAGCGAACGTTCATCGAATTCGAGATGCCAGACGAACTGTGATGCCGAATTCAACATTCCCAAGCCCCTGCGCGTAGATAAAGGACCAAGAGGAAAGCGTTTCGTAAGTCGCGTATTGTCCGCCCGTAAGACTAGCCAATGTCAACACCCATCTGCCAAATCAAATCCAAAGATTGACGTACGATCCACCAATAATCTCAACCTTCTTCTTAAAGTTCTCCGGCTTCGTAAGGTGATCGTCAACACCGACCGACGCGCCCGCGATCTGAACTGTATACGGAATCAGCGAGGAATGCGGAAGTGACCGAAGTACTTATCCTATGCCCCAGTTGGTGACTTCAGAGTTGTTAGCAAGGGAACGAAAATATCCGGGTGTAATTCGGACATACCTCGCATCTCAAAAATGTGGTCTCCCTCCCCGGGGAGTTCCTCGTACTCGGTGCCCTCTCCGACGAACTGGTATGTGGCGTCGGCGGTGACGTTGGCGAAGAGCCAGTCGAGGCGGCCGATTCTGGAGTTATAAGTATTTTTCGATGGAATATTGGAGAAGGAAGGATACCGGTAGGCCACGAGGGTTCCGTCATTGGTGTGTTCGCCGAAACTGACCGCGAGCTGGAGAGGTTAGCTAGGCGCCGCGGCAAAGTGTCGAAGTCCGTACTTTCGATCCAGAGAACTGCAGCTTTATCCCGGGTGCTCTATGAAGTATCAGTTATCTTTCTTCGCCTGGTTCCGATGCGGAGGATCGGAGGAAGGAAAATCGGGGAGACGAACGACCACCCTAAACAGAAGATAAACGTCAGCATAGTCACACCAATTGTCAGACCGGGGAATTGTACATGAAATGTGTTTACTATCCCAGCGCCCCTTGTAGGAAATCTCCGGGGCATCAGCATCGTAGCTCCTCCACGAGCTGTCCAAATCAATGGCATCGACCTGGCCGGGGTAGGGATCCAGCCTGGGTTGACCGTTCTCCATGATGGTGGCGGAGACGCTGGTGGTCAGGCACCAGGCCAGAAGAAGCGAGAGACAGAGGCGCGCAAACCACATGGTCATGGTGCAGCGGCGGAGAGAAAATCAAGGGCGGAAACGAGCGACATGAAGCGGATGAAGTTGAGGTCGAGGCTGACAGCAAAAAGACAGAGATCTGGCTAGCGGAGTTCGTGGTGAGTGGTGCAGGTGAGGCAGGGTCTCGGCAGTAGAGAAGTGGGCGAAGCAGCGGACACTGACTGGACAAGGCAGAGACGCTAGCGTTGACGCGATCCGTGGTAGGCTGGCCTTATGGGGCGGAACTGTTCACTGATAGCGAAAAGGGGTTGTTCGGGGCGGTTTGCTGGAGCTCATTTCCCCGCCACTGCAACATTGACGAACTGAAGCAATTGATTCGCGCGTTGACTGCGGTTTGTGCCGCTATTTTTGGTGGTCCACTGGCTGTCTCACTGCTGGCCCCTGACCGAGGACAAGTAATGAAGAAAATGATATTTGATATGTCTGTCAATTGATGTATAAAGCACGCAATGCCCCTTAATTGTATTATCCAAATTGCCTGAGTATGCTGGTGCCTGGTAACTACTCCAACTCACGTGAGGCACGTGACTGGGGCTCTTCGATGAGTTCCATCCCGGTTCATCTCGAGACGATCACTCAAATCTTCGAGAACATCTGCTCCCTCTGACTCCGCACATCCAACTCCTGCGTCCACGCGCTCCTCGGCTGGCTATACAGAAACCAATATATCTCCGCCAATTCCTTCGGCTGCATCAAGTACAAATCCTTCTCAGCGACCTTATCCGTCTCGCCCGCCTTTTCCCACCGCCGCTTCACAACCCCACCCACAATGTCACTCTCAACCGGCCCATCAACAAGAATATGCGCGGCATGAATACCCTTACTTTGAAACTCCCTCGTGATGATCTGCGATAGCGACCGCAGCCCGAACTTCCCCGGACTAAACGAACTCACCCCCGCGTTACCTCTCACCGACCCCGTCGCGCCCGTGAACAGGATAGTCCCGCGGGACTTGGCTAGCATATCAGGGAGGACACATTTTGTGGAAAAGAACGCGCCAAAGAGGTTGATGCGCGTGAAAGACTCGAATTCCTCGCTGGATGTTTCGAGAATGGTGCGCGGTGTGAACCTTCTCGAGCCGGCGTTGTAGATGAGGACGTCGACTGGCCCAAGATCGGATTTGATTTGAGTAAATGTAGACTGTAGACTGGATTCGGACCGCGCGTCTGCAATGTAGTATTTTGATGAGCCAGCGCCGACCTCGCTGTTTATCTTATTCTGGATAGTTGAGAGCTTGGACTCTGTTCGCGCGATCAGTGCGACCACGAACCCCTTGGTTGCAAAGTGGTGAGAGACTGCTTCGCCGATGCCGGGGCCGACGCCGATGACTGCTAGTACTGGTTTTGAGGATGGATTGAGAGACATGGTGGTGAGTCTTGGACATTGTAGACTGTCCAGTGATTGTGGTTATGCGGGGATGATATAAGGGTCGGGAGGTGCCGAGGTTGATCCTGATTAGTAGACCGTCAATCAGATTACTGATCCTCGGTGCCACCACTCTTTGTTCTGGGTTTGAGTGCCGAATGATTACAATATTATAATTAAATGACCATGGTTATGCTATCCTAGGTTTCTGTTTTGCTTTCAATTGGTGTGGTCGGCGAGATATGGATGGCGTTTTGTTTCGTCCCTGTTAGGGAGATATATATTTTGATGCGGGTTGCTTCGCCACCATACCTTTCCTGACGACACCGCCAGTCGCAGTGGTAAGTGCAACTCCACTCAGATTTTGCACCGATTTGATTATACTGTTAGATGCAAAGACATGTTCATCCCATTTCTGCGACGGCCAGGTGGGAGGACTTCACGAGCCTGGAACCTGACCGCGATGTATTCAGGGTTTGGCGGGTTGCGGCGCGTCGACACACGGATTTTGATAATGCAGTTTTTTGTTCAGTGGATTACTGGGGGTGGGTATCAGGAGTACACATGAGTTTCTTGTCTTTCGTCTCTAGTTGTTTCGATGTGGCGAGTTAGGGATATCCAAGTTATCACTATTCTAGACAGAACAATGTGGCTTTTGTATATATGATCACGTTTGCTATTACGAATAGAGCATGAAATGCATTGGCTTTCTCTCTCTTCCTGATGATCTAATTCTCATCAGCTACGCTCAATGATGGCAATATTGGTACTTATAGCTGAAACAAATTCCTTCCCCTCCGACAATGCGCGTCCATATCCGAGACATATCCGAGAGAGTAAGCCCTCCTTAAAACTCAATGCAATTACTTTGATCTACCCTGAGATCCGATATATGTATATAGATAAGCAGCGAGGGTACCCCCAATACCTAACTATCTAGCCTCTAAAATCTGTTCTCATCCCCGCCTGCGTGCGCGACTGGGATTTCAAGGTATGCAAGTGAGGAGGGGAAACCCTACCTACCAGGCTCTCACTACAGATGCTGCGAATAGTAAAAGATCCGGATATGGAAGAAGACTCGAGATGTTGAGCGGACTGAGAGGTACCTAGTATTAGTACTGGCCGACCGGCACCGCACAGACGGTAGTAGATCATCCAGATCTCGTCTTCTTGGACTGAATTTGGGGAAATAAGGGGCTTAGGTACCTAGCACCCAATTGTCTTGTGCTTGCATACCATAGCATTTCATACATTGCACTACGCACCTTCCATTGGATGTTGTCTGCCGATGGTTCCCACCTTTACATCGAGAATAACGAATGCATTGTTTGTGGCCTGCATATATGGATTCGCGTGCGTGCCATCATGCATTGGATCGGATGGAGAAGCCGAGCAGTGTGCCGGGCCCGCCGGGGTTTCGCCCAGATGGCTAAGAAAGACAGGTTATCCGGACAAAGGCACGGTAGGTACGTCCTATCGAGGGTAATGCATGCATGTATTATCGACCATCACTATGTGCATTAAGGTTGGATTTCTTGAAGTCCGCTCATGCTTGCAACGGGCCGCGAATATATTTTGTCCTCCACTGCAGGAAGCGCAGACATGGGTTATCTAGGTATTTCCGACAGAATTCTGCATGCGCATTGGATGCTATCTTCGTAGTACAATCTTGGCTTCAAGAAAAAACTCGAACCCAAACGCCTCTAATCCATGCACCCCATCCATAACCTAAATCCTATCTGATTGCGGCGGCGGGCTATATCTCCCCATCCCAACTACTCCCACCATTCTCAGTATCAAGCAAAGGCAAATTCTCCGGATGTCCAATCTGATCCACCAACGAAAAGAACTCATATGATGAAATCCCAATACTGTCTAGGAAATCCAAATTCGGTGCTTGCGCGAGGGCAGAGGGACTACCTGGGTCGCCGGTGATACTTGACCCGGTGGTTAAGTCGGGTATTGTATCTGCGCCAGGCACAGGGAGAGAACTCGCGGGGCCAGCTGTAGCATCATCGCCTATGTGGTTCTCGATTCCAAGTCTGAGAAACTGCTCAGGGACAGTAGCATCCGACAGCGCCGGCGCAGGCGGGAGAACCAGCGTCTCCATTCCGCGTCGTTCAATGCGTCCCGCCAACTCCCTGAATAACACTTCAAGCTGCACGAGTTCCCCCTTCCTCGCGTCCGCAAGTCTATTCCCGCGAGAAATCATAGTATCAAGGATCCCATAAGCAGTTCTCACATAATTAAACTCCTGCGCCTCCATGACATTCGGAAATAGCGCACCGGCCATCATAACATGCATAGCGGCTGCATATGTGAATTCCATGTCGAAGGGGAGAAAAACCTCCTGGAGACTGTTCTCCTCATCCATTAGGATTTGGAGTGTTTTTGCGGCGGATTTTATACCCGCGGAGATTAGGGCATTTGTGGGAGCTACTATGCTTTGCCAATCTTCGGCGCCGTGGCCGAGTTTTTGCAGGCGTTCTTTGAGCACGGAGAGGAGGAGGGGTCTTGTGGCTACTATTACGCACTGAAAATACCAATGTTAGTAGGTAGATGGTGGTTAGAAGAGGGGAACAGGTACCTACCTGGTGGTAGAGCAAGGTGATGTGCCTCGTCCCTTTTGGCATGGTATCGACGGAGTTCTGGAACTTGAGGTGGATGATGCTCTCGATTTCGCGGGCGTGGCCGGCGAGGATATGTAAAATGGACCGAGTCGTCTCGAGGAATGTTCCCAACTGTGTTTTTGTGCCTTTGTAGATTGCTGATCACGGAAACGCATTAGCATCCCCGTCCTACTCTGCGTAGCTGTTATAGTATAAGATGACTTACTCGAAAGAATATAACTCAACAAATGCGACAACCTAACACTCAACCCTAGCGTCGCGTCACTCTGGCTCCCGGCAGCAGGTGGATCAAGCAGTGCACTAATGTCGCTATCTTGAGGCGTCATGCTCGCACCAACAGACGAGGAAATGTGCCGGTCGAGAACGTAAAGCGTCCACCAGAGATTCCGACATCGCGCGACGATTTCAGGCCCGAGTTCGTCTTCTGGAAGCTGTGTGTGCATCCCGTCCATCTGCGCTATGCGAATTGCGTGACCGATCTAAACGGCATATTAGTACCAGCAGGACAGATGGCCCAAAAGCCAAAGGGGAGGGCATCTGAGAATCTACAATGTTTAGTATAACATACGTAGACGTGCGCCGAAGACCGATGATCAATAGAATAAAGATACAACCCTGTCAGCGCAAGGGCCTCAATTGCCACAAACCCACCCCTTGAGAGCGAAGTATGATCCGGCATAAGGCTCATTGCGCGAACAAAATATTTTGCCCCCGGTGGCCTAGTAGCGGACTTTCCCTGCGCCAAAAATGCATTTCCAAATGCCAGAACCAATAGAAATTCCACAAACCAAAGTCTCGACTCAGAGACTTGCTTCACTGCATCGCCATAGTAAAAGCGGTGAACGTTCTCGACGAACTCGGGCTCATGGACGATGCGAAAGTTATGGCCTAGATGAAATTTCACGGTGTTGAACAGGTATAATGCGTGGTCGAGTGAGGGGAGATTGCTGATGTCGGGGGGTGAGTTGGGGGCTGCGGGTGTCCATTGAATTGGGTAGAGGTCGCCGTCGAACAATTCAGGATCGCTGTAGTTTGTTTCGACGTTAAGCTTCTCGGCGATCATGAGTTTCAAGCGCGCTGTGAAGGACCAGGCGGATGTTGGTGCTAGCCAGGCTGGTATTTGTCAGTGGAAAGACGTCAGGCTCAGGAACGGGATGGATGCGTACTCCAATTCCGCTTCGTCTTGTGGTTCTTCTTGATTATTCGCGACGGAAGTGTGAATGGGCTCGTCCAGATTGTTCTTCCAGAGTCGACTGTTAGAAAGGGGATTTCTTCTGGTTGGGAGCCTATTGAGTCTGCAATCCGTTAAAGTAACCGAGTGGCTCAGGCAAGGGCTTGCTCATACCCTCAATATCAACCTCCGATCCAAACGCCGATGCTGACGTCCTCTTAACAGCAGGCTGCGAAACGTGCGACTCCTTCCTTGCATGCGCTTGAGCGTGTTGCGGCGTCTCTCCCTGGCCCTGATCCTCACTCTGCAATCTCAACCGATGCTCTCTACCAATCTTACCCTGCAACTCCCTAAGATACCTAAATTCAAACTCGTCAATCCAAGGTCTCGAAACCGCAAAAAGCCTAGTTGGTGACAAACGAGACGCACCTTTCCGGAACCATGACCTTGCTGACGGATTCCAAGAAGCGACAGTCGACGCGGCGGCGCTGACAGTTTGCACAGGGCTCTTCGCCCGTGCATTTGATTTTGCTCGTGCGGCAGGCGATGCATCTGTTTTTTTGGTGGTTAGCTTGCGACGACGATAGAAAGAGATGCGTTGTGAGGTGGTGGGGTAAGTCAGTTGGAGGAGGGAGGGGCATACGCGTTAGATGTGCGCTTTATCTTGCGCGCTTTCGTTGCGGTGGCCATCTCAAGTGATCGTCGTACGTAGGTTGTTGAGCAATATAATCTATATGCAGTGTATTGGAGAGCTAACTATCAAGCTATGGTAACGCCAGATAGTGGTAGCTAGCTATCACGGATCCAATGCCGTCCGAGTCATCCCCGCAGTTAGGTGCAGTTCGGCGGGGAAACAGTTCCCCTTTTTGTGCATTGGGCCCGGTGACTTGTCGAAGGCTGTCATTGTTCTAATGGGTAGTTTTCATTTGTTGAGTGTGGACTATAAGAGGTACAACGAATGAACATCCTGGTTGTTCCTTGGTTCGTGAGTGAGGTCATGATTGCCGAGACAGTGGGAGCAGATGATAGGGTGGCTGGTACCTAAAATGATGGTAGGGCAGGCATGGGACCCGAGCGTTCCTTCCTTGATCTATTAACACCGGGGTTCCAAAATGCCCAAGCAGGATATATAGCTTCACTAGGTAAGTATTTGACGCCAATGACACAACATCATGCAATCCCATCATTGTGCAGGATAGGAGTTCAACGTCGGGAAGCTTCCCGCTGCCGGGCGCTCCCGCTCGGCTTCTCCTCCCGAGATTGTGGGGTTATACCTACTTGCTAAGGTATCTCGAGAACGTTAGGTATTTCAAAAGGCGATATAAGAGCTCCCGCTGAAGACGTAGATGCCTTGTCTTTCCCACATCCCGAGTCTTTGCTTTAAGAAGTTGTGAGAATGTTCGACGTTATAATAATAGGCGCCGGCCTAAGCGGCCTCCAAGCAGCCCTATCCACTCACGAAGCCGGTCTATCAATCTGTGTCCTTGAAGCGCGTGACCGTGTCGGCGGGAAGATATGGAGTGTGCCCCTGGGGAGTGGGCGCGGGTATGCTGATCTAGGCGGTGCTTGGATCAACACGACCTTGCAGCCGCGGGTTGGAAAATATGTTGAAAGATTTGGATTGGAAACGGTCGGGCAGAGACTTGAAGGAAAGGCTGTTATGCAGCAGAGTGAGCAGGAGAGGTTGGAGTTCCCGTTTGGGGTCACGCCTGATGTGTGTATTTTCTCGGATCAACTGGTTATCTGTCGCTGAACATGGAGTCTAACCTTGGCATATTACAGTTTACCGATGAAGAGAAGCAAAACCTCGAGTTTATCCGCGACCATATACAAGCTGAGTCGCTTGAACCTGGTCCACCAAAGATACCGGACGATAAGGTCAGTCTGGACCAGTATGTCCGCGACTTAGGGGCGCTGCCGGCCATTGTCAAGACGGTCAACCTGTGGGCGCAGGTGATGCACGGCCTCGAAGCAACAGAATACTCAGCAGCTTGGTTTATCGACTACTGTCGACGAAATAGAGGGTTGTTGGCCATTCGCGCAGATGACAAGACAGGTGGACAGCATTTGCGGTTCAGGGACGGTACGTTCTCCTCTACCGGGCCAATTTTCAACAACTTTGGTCCCAGGAATTCAATGAAAGTATGAAGACCAACATATAACCAGGCGCCCAATCCCTCCAAAACAAGATTGCATCTCTAATCCCCGCCTCGAAAATCCACCTCTCAACACCAATCCTCTCAATCCACGACCACGACACGCATACAGTTGTAACATCGACAACAGGCCAAACATTCACATCGCGCAAAGTCATCCTCTCCATCCCAAGCACAATGTACAAAGAACTCAAAATCCAACCCCCTCTGCCCAAGAGGCTACAAACCGTCACGAATGGTACAGTCCTAGGAGACTCTAACAAAGCGAAAGTCTGCTACGATAGACCCTGGTGGCGAGAGAGGGGGTTCAATGGGTACTTCGCATCATATTCAGGCCCCGTCATCCTGGTTAGGGACACGAGCGTCGATGAAGTGGGCCATTACAGCCTTACATCCTTCGTGAACGGCCAACTTGGTAGGGAATGGAGCAGATTACGCCCTCATGAACGGCGAAGGGTGGTGCTTGATCAACTTGCAGCGATATTCACACCCGAGGCAGTCTTTAGCTCAAACAGCAGGAGAGAAAGCGAAGTCTACAAACCCCTTGAATTCTTCGACCAAATCTGGCAGCACGAAGTATATAGTCGTGGCGCGCTAGCACCAGTCACAAAACCAGGTCATTATACTGAATTCGCGGGTGTATACGGGAAATCAGTTGGAAATTTACATTTCGTGGGGACTGAGTATAGTACACAGTGGAAGGGGTACATGGAGGGGGCGCTTTGTTCGGGTGAGGCTGGAGCGAGGGAGGTTGTGCAAGCGCTCAAGGGGAGGGCGAGGGCGAGGGCGAGTTTGTGACATGGCATATACTGGTCTATCTTAGGTTCCCAGCAATCGAATTCTGGATAAGATGTATGGGTTATTTTGGACGTAATCGTTATCTGCTTTATATTGTGTGCTCTGTATAAGGATCTCGGGTTCTCTTCCCGAGATCAACGTGCTCTTGATCCGGACAATCGCCTCTATATGAGCGTTGAGATAATACTCAAACATAGGAGTGGAATGGGCTACATGGGAAGCAGCATAGTAGTGGGTGCGAGATTATCACTGTTCGATCTTTTCCATCCAGTTGACATAGTGTTTGCCATCATGAGGAGCAGGGTATGGATTCTGTCCCTGCCGAGCACGACGAGGTTAGACAAGGGAATAGAAAGCAGTCGTCTCACCAAAATCAATGCATTTATAGGAAAAACAGCATGGCCCTCAACATCTAATAAACAGAAGCAACATTTTGACGTGTAATCAGAGAACCTCTAGGCCTCTGTCTCAAGGAGCAATCTTCCCACCCTCCCCACCACGCCTCTCCCCCTCCTCACTCTCCGTCTCACCCCCAACAGCCCTCACCTTCTTCCTCTTCAATATCAAAGTATCCACAAACCTGACAATCGCAAGCGAAAGCCCAACAGCAAGCACACTAATCGCAACACTAAACCCCCGTCGATAAAGCGGTTTATCGTCAGAGCGGAAGATCTGTGCGCCGTATATACCTGCTATGTTTGCGTTCATGATTACACTGTCCACCACAAACAAACAAAGTTAGCACTGCTCCAGCATTTCGGAAATGGGGAGGGTAGGTAGGTAGCGTGCGCACTCACCCAGCCATAGCAAGCGCCCTCTGCTCCGAGTCATTACACGTCAAACTCAACCAGGCTATATTCAGCGGATGCGAGAATGTCCCGAATGTTTGTGTCCAGACGACGCCGAAGTACCGAACGCCGCGCTTGGGGACGTCGGTGAATGTGCGGTTGAAGATGTAGCCTAGTAAATGGCAGAAGAAGCCGAGCATTACGGTTTCGCCGCGGCGGTTGCTGCGGACTCATTAGTACGGCCACGGACAGAAGGGGGTAGAGAGGGGCACGCTTACTAGTGATCAGACACCCAGCTAAATGCGAACGAGACGGGCACTTGGAGGAACAGACCGACGGCGGCCATAGCGTTACTGACTAGGTTTCCGAAGCCGAAGGATGTGACGATTGAGGGGGCATAGGTGTCGAAGGCGCGCTGGGGGCCGTTGTTGCAGAGGGTTATGAGGAAGTGGACCCAGATGCGCCAGTCCGTGAACTGTAATAAGAAAATATCAGCGTTGTCAGTATATGGTTGGGATTGAGTAGACTGAGATAGGGGATGTATACGCACCGCCCGCCTAAAAGCACTCAGCCCAATATTCCTCTTCTTCTTCCCCTTCATGGGGTCGTCGATGAGAACCCTAGTCTGCAAGATGTGCAACTCCCTCTCAGTGAACCAAGATACCTTAGGAAGGAAAGTACTATGCGGGTTCCTAAACGAGTCCAGCAGGAAGAACCCGAAAATAAAGCCGCTGAACACTGTAAAGGCGCCCATTAGCGCGAACAGCCAGAACCAGCCAGTTTGGCCACCAACACCCCGCATATGTAAGATCCCGTAAGCGAGTAGTTTGGCAGAAGCCTGACCAATCTGGTTGCCAAAGTAGAAGATCATGACTCGTTTGGCAGTTTCAGTACGGGTATACCACGTCGAAAGAGTCCAAAGACCACCGGGTATGAAGCCTGACTCGGTAATACCGAGAAGGAATCGTGTTGCAATGAAAGCACCATATCCACGTTGGAAGGCCTGGAAAGTGCTCACAATCCCAAAGAGGAACAGTTGGAGAGTCAACCATTTGCCAGGACCAACGCGGTAGAGAATCATGTTCGAGGGTATCTCCGTGACAACGATGCCAAGGGAGAGCATTTGCTGTCCGACGTTGAATTGGTCTTGGTTTATACCGACATCTTCCATAAAGTTGTCGGTTATTGCGTTGGCCATGTTGCCGCGGTCGAGTTCTGGTAGAGTCAGTACGCTAGTAGTTGAGCACATATGAGCTTGTTATCTGACTTACGGAGACAAAAAAAGCCAAGGGTGAGAATCGGCATAATCATGAGATCCAGCCTATGGTAATGGTTGTTAGTTCTCCTTGAGCTGCAGGAGAGGGAGAAACAAGTTGTGGGAGCTCACTTCCGCTTCGCCTTGGTTTCTTCCTCGACCGTCCAGTCCACCACATACTGATCGATGAGTTCATCTTCAGCTCGATCGTGAATTTTAGGGCTCGAGGCTTTGAGGTCAGCCATGCTGCGACTTGTTTAAATAACTATCAGTTGACAAGCAGCTTGTCCTGACCGGAAGTCTGCTCAAGGAACCCATCGCGAAGGACGAGGGTTTAAGAACCCCAACCTCACCATGCACCCCATCCCGTCTTCAGCATCTAAATTGCGTGCTCTCGCCATAGCAAAAGCAAAGCTGCCAAGCAAGCCTCGGCGGGAGCCTTGGCCCTCAACGCCGAGAAGACAAAGGCATGGCGGAATGGCGAGATTTGCCGATAAGAGCTGTGGCTTGCTGCGGGAGTCTGGGCGCAGCGGGCGCTATTCGACGAAGCTTCGCCATCACGCCTCTTGATCGCGACATCGCGGGTGATGCTTGGGACGAGGGAAATATTAGGAGAGAAGAAGGTTCTGAACGCGAGGGTTCGGGGGAGAACGTGGGGTGCCATGAGCCCTAACTGGTGAGATCGTCGGGTTGAGTTGCTCTGAGGAATGATTTTCCAGAGAGGCGAGTTAGTGATGTTGAGAAGCAGGTAGACAACCCACAGCCGGAGCGTCTGTTACACAATCAAATCATCAAATTTGCCCCAGCGTGGGACCAAGAAGAGATCTTAGGGCTGCTTGAAATCATCGCGATGTGCGCCACGGAAATGGCGTTTAACTCTAGACAGCAAACCAGAAAGTGATACGAAAGCAAAACGCTAGCCATCACTGGCTTCCACATATCGCGCCTTGCTCGACTTGCTTCGTGCCAAGGGTCTTGTGCGTCTGGACCCTGCGATGACCGCGTGGTGCTCCCTTGGCCTAGTGGCCAGCTGATCTTGGTTACCTGGGCACGGGCGAGAGTGTCAAGGTAGAAGGTGCATATATCTCCGTGGGGGATTTGCTCCGGTGTGAGGACTCGGAGGTGAGATTCGCATTCCATATTCTCGAGCATGGGGATCCATATTGATATCCTGGGTGTTGGGGAACATAGGGTTTATAGAACCAATGATCCTTTAAAGGGTATGATAGCGATCAAGGCCGGCAAAGGCACGCGAATATCTGACATCACCGTTTCAATTAAAGGTTCTGGCTGCGTTGTGGGTTGTTGCTTTTACCTGATCTGACTGTTGACTAGGTATCGTCAAGACATCTGTGATCGAGGCTGGCCCAGCATTCATTATTGGGAATGATGTACCCCGGGTGGCGCAGGAAGAACATGCGGTTTGTGGAGTTCTTTTCTCTAGTCATGCCACCAGTGCCCATAGCTAAGAAAAGAGCGATCTAGTTCCTTCGCATATCGCGAACGCTGTTTCCTTGTACGAGCCCACGGGCCGCCCAGCAGCAACTCGTCCATGAGACTGAGCGACAAATTATTCCGTTCCAACTCTCCTTCCCTTCCGTACAGATGCTCCCAGGCGCCAACCAGAAACCGCTTCCGCCTTCACTTTCAACTAGATCGACAGAGAAAGCTGCGGCAGCGCAGGTTGTTTATTCACTGGAAGTGGTCGTTGAACGGCCAGAAAAGTTGCAGAAAAACATAACGCTCCATAAAGTCCTGAACTTTGTACCATCATATTCGTCAGCCATCCTGAGATCACTACATCCCTCTGTTCGTAGCGCACAGGCTGTGCTCTACGCGACCAATGTCACCTCCACCTTGAACGTCCAAAACATTCCCATACTGATCCTGGAGGCACGCCTACAATCTTCGGTTTTTCATATTGGACAGAGAAAACCTCTTCTTCGTCTATGCGTGCGGGTGCTGCCTCGGTGGACGAACCAGCCGTCCTCGGTCGTGCTAAACATATTGAAGATCAATCTTCACACACTCATTAATATCAGCGCTGTCGGGCAGAAGAGGCTATGGAGGTCAACACTGAGGCTCGTTGATCTAGTGGGTATGAATCAGGTTTTTGCCCGCCCTTCTGACACAGACTCGCTGTCAGAGCTCCACCACAACGCCCTCAACCACTTGATGCTACCGTCAATAGATCCGAGCTTCAGTACGGCGACCTTTGAGCAGAGACATTTACTTGAGGTGGAAGCGGAATTCTCATTATCTACCGGCAAGCGAAAGGTGCGACGTCCTCTGTTTTCTCTTCTCGGATGCTGATAATAGTCCGGTTAAAGGGTCTGAAGATGGAAATCAATGTTCAAATCATTCCCAACAGTTCAGACATGATTGAATCTCAACCAATAGTTTCTAATGGAGACGAGGCCTTCGACGAGAGGACCCCCCTTCTCGGGCGAGGAGGTGAAAACGTGTCTTATCTCGAGGCCTTCGGGGGCGAAAGCCACGATTCCCCGCCTCCATATCTACCGCCTTATACCAATGCCATATCAGTGGGGACTGGGTGGGAATGAGAAGGATCCAAGACATTCTCTATATTTCACCCTCAGCTTGCAATGACGCTATACAGAATATTGTTATTTATAGCACCCTCTAACCTTTCTCTGCCTAGCGTTCCTGCAGCTCGGAGCTAACCGCCAATTAGAATAGTGGTTGATAAGCCGCATTGATAAGCTGATTTCTGGCTTAAAGAGCTTCTCAATATATTTCTCGCGACATCCACGCAACTGTCCACCGGAGACATAGACATTTAAACCTGATTGCGAAAGCCACGCAACATGTCCGACGAATTTCTTGTCCTGCCCAGGCCGGGCGAACCCAGCACCCAAGAGTCAATCTTAGCCCCATCTGAACCCTGCTTTGTCAAAACCTTCGGACAAGTACTACCCCCAGCTTCATACTTGCGAACCGCCAATGGCCGATTTGCATTCTACAAGTTGTCACCCAGTTCCCCAAACCCAGGCCAGGCGGGGGCTCCATCCCGCGTTCTCCTCATCCACGGCGTCCAAACACCCGCCATCGGTCTCCAACCACTAGCCAAAGAGCTCTCTTCTCGCTTTCCATCTACTGAATTTGTCCTCGTGGATCTCTGGGGCCACGGCCAGTCCGATACGCCAATTGCCGCTCATGTACCTGCGCTCTTTCACGCCTTAATACTTGACCTGTTGGGCCATCTGAACTGGCCCAATGCGCACTTCATTGGGTACTCGTTTGGCGGGTCAACGGCTGCCTCTTTTGCAGCGCAGTATCCGGAGAAAGTCCAGTCTTTGACTCTGGTTGCACCTGCTGGGTTCTTTCGTGAGGAACAATTCTCTGAGCTTGAGAGAAGCTACCTCCGAGGTGGTGAGGGTATGGAGGAGGCCGCGGCAAAGTGGATCCTGGAATTCCTCGAGGGTGGAGAACTTGTTGTCCCAGCAGACTGGAAGAAAAGGGTAGAGCGAGGCGAAGTTGTCGCTGAGGCCGTGAGAGACTGGGAGATGAAGAACCATGACGGCCATCTGGCTAGTGTGGTGGGTGTTTTCAGGGACGGCGGGGTTATAGGAAAACATGAGGAGTTCAAGAAGGTGGCGAAGAGTGGAATTAGGTCGCTTGTTGTGCTTGGGGAAACGGATGATGTTTGTGGTCCGAAGGATTTGGAAGAAGTTGGGCTGAAGAATGTTGTTGTTGTCAAGGGGGTAGGACATGGTGTTGTTAGGCAGAGAGTGGATGAGGTTGCGGGCTCGATTGAGGAGTTTTGGAAGGCATTGTGAGCTACTAGATAGAGCTAACGTTTTGCAATTTGGCCTGGCTCATACTTGAAATGGTAAAAACAGACAACGTCAAACAACACTGGGACTTCCTACTGAACAACAACCATCTCCTCAAGCATACTCCCAATAAACCCCCACTGAACCCTCAACCAAGCCCTCCTCCCCTGAACATCAAACTTATCCCCCCTAACACTCCTCTTTATCTCCTCCCTCCTCATCGCCCGAATCCTCTCCTCAAGAACTTCAAGTCTATACTCAAAATACTGCGGATACATCTCATCAAGATGACTATTACACCGCACGCCCGCAAGCACAATTTCGTCAGTGACAAGCGGGTCTCTAGGTCTGAATGGCGTAACCAGTGTGATTCTTTCGCGCCCGCCGGCCGCTTTCAGCGCTTGGTGTTCTAGGTATCGGCCTTGCATTATTACTGCGTAGCCCTGCGCAACATCACAATTATACCAAGTTAGCTTGGCAATTTCTGCACACATGGGAAGATAAGACTCGAATGTGAGGAGTGTACCATAGCAGGCCCCCTAACCTTCTTAGTCTTGCCACAGGGTAACTTAATCGCTGTTTCGCCGCCCACCATACCGGCGCAGTCTGAGAGCATCGTTACGCACACGAAGGGGAAGCTATCGTAGTGCCAGGCGAAGGCGGGAGTGTTATCTTCTGTAGTAGGCCTGGTGAAGACGCTGGTTTCACCATTCGCATTGTCTTTCGTTAAACTGTCGTCTAGCTGGGTCATGTCGGCGTCGACGGGGTCGTCTTGAACAGCAATATTGACATTCGCAATCTCATAATCCCAAGCCGGAATCAAATCGACACCCGCAACCTCTGAGATTCTGGATAGGGCATCGGGTGATTTGAAGACGGAGTAGGTAAATGGGGCTCGTCTGCACGATCCATTCTATCAGCACACATACACCGTCTTAAGCCAACACCCAAATGCGAAAGAGCAGGGAAAGGAAGACAAACCGATGCCCCATCCCCCTAACCATATTCTCACAAAAATCACTCTTAAACCGACAATGTTCCATAACCTCTTCCGAGAAAACCTCACTTCTCATCTGGGCAATCGCATCTTCACTAAAGAGCGGAAACGGCTCGGATATAGCGTTCGGTGAGATTCCTGCGCCTTCGAGTCCAAAATCCGCCATTTTGTGGATTTTGGATGGTGGTTCGTAGATTAGGTGCTCTGATGCATTGAAGGGGCGCTTTTTGGAGGGTGGGAGACGGGATCGTTCGAGGAGGGATTGGGGAATGGGGGTTGTTGGGTGTTGGGCTTTTTGTTGTTTTGGGGGTGTTACTTTTGGGGCTGGGCGTGGGATTGTGATTGTTGAGGGGGAGGGAAAGAGGTCCTGGATGAGGGTTGCTGGAGACATATTGGGCCTGGTTGGTAGATGTCTGGCGTGCTGATTGCTTCTCGTTGTGTTTCGAAGAATGTGGTGTCTTGCCTTTTCAACGCGTTCCGAAGGCTTTACTTATAGAGCATAGATTGCGGATTCGACTTGGATTTGAGCTGTCCGCGATAGGTGGGTAGAACCAGTTGGTGGGCTCCGGTACTGGCGTTGCTTTTCGGTTCGGACGTCGTGGCGGTAGGTGTCATCGGTCGTGGAGGGAGATGCGTCGGGAAATCCATCCATGATCAAGTGTTTCTACAGAAGCATATCTTCCAACCGCCTAAGGCCACCTATGAAGACGTTGGTAATCCGAACCCATCGGCAAGGGCATCGGATGCATCGCTAGCATGAATAGTGATAATGGAAGCGGGTGTACGGCACGAATTAGGGCGCGCTCGGCTTCCACTCCCGAACATCGCCATCATCCTCCGCTCACAAAGCCCATCATACTTCAGGTGTGATTTTGCCTTCCTGCAGAGGGACGGCTATCGCGCATCGCGATGACATGCTGTTTTCAAAACCCAAGGAGGTTGAGCTCCTCCAGTAGGACGTTGGGGAATCCGATGGACCGGGGCATTCGAGACGGGCTTTCACTTCATAGACTTCTTAGCCAATGTTGAGGTGGGCCGTTTGGTCTCAACTCGATCGTCAATCTAAGTGTATACATAGGCACAATTTATCCTTCCGTTAGAGATGTTCCTTGGTCCATGCGCCGCGCGTCGACTTCCTCCTAGTACCTTTACTGGGCCGGAAAAGCATTGAGGCCGGGAGAGGACGAGTCGCAGATAGGTCCATCCGAGGTATCTGTAGGGGCTAACTCCGAAAGATTCAGGTATCTTAATCTGAGCACTGTCGAGGCGTCTACGAGCACTAGCCCTGCGAAAAACATCTGTATATGTTACTTGAGCTGCGAGATGAGAGTGATAGCAATGCCAGTGTACGTGAATGGAAACAATTACTCCCTGTGCCGCATCAATGGTATAAGTAGTAGAAGCTGACATAGCATAATTACAACTTGAGGAAACAATAGTGGGAACCTCAACTGGATGTTAGCAAGCCATCCACATCCAGGGCTATCCTGTCCGGGATTCTTGGCGGCGATGCAGGTTGGACCAGTGATAACGCGACCTGGCATATCGTATGGGATATGACAGGCTGAACAAAGGTCGGCACTACATGATGATTGCAGGTGCATCTCTGCGCCTCACGAACACGTCACGGCGGGGAAGACTCATTGCAAAGCTTCGTGTTCCTCAAGCGGAGTCCAGAAAATCTCCCTTGATAGCAAGAAGAACAGCTTGATCGGCACCGTACCTACGCTCTTGGACGTTTCTACCACTAGAGACGGGATCCTCCGGTGCTTGCCGTGTGGGCTCTGAAAGAAGCGGGGCAGGCACGATGCGTCTCCTCTCACGGATCGGATTGCGTAAGGGGAGGTCCGCCTCCAAGTCGACCACGAAACCCTCGCCTTCGTCCGACGCTCCTACACCGACCACTGCCACATTGGTTTCCACTTCTCTGGTACCCAAAAATGCCATAGCCTCTGCCGATGCCTTGATAGATGGAGCAGAGGGGACACCATCGACAACAAACTTACTGAACCCATCGCCAGCAACAGTACGAGCTATGGCCGTGAGTCAAGGAACTTTTGGGGTGATGCTTTTCGAAGGCTACAACATAGTAATGAGGACAGATGTTCCCTTGTGACATTGAAGGAGCTCCTGGCGGAGGAGGCTGCCATGATATCAGGTTCAACTAAGAAGACCGATGAGCTGTCCTCGGAGCGCTTGCTCAAAGTAATCCAAGACAAGAAAAATACTCTGGACGATGCACAATTACAGCTGCAGCTAGGAGGTCTCAGCATCGACATACAAGCCGCGATCAACAAAGTTGCTAGATTGATGACCCACGCGCAGCAGTTCATGGGCGCATTGGCGTCCGTGGAGCCTCATGCGGCGGTTGCCTTTGCTGCGTCGAGCATGTTCTTGCCTGTGAGTACTCCATAACCTATCCCCTTTGAGGTCTATCATCTGACACTGACACTTCCTCACCTGAAGCTACTTCTCAATGCAGCGAACCAGCCGCAAGCGCTTGTGGAAGGCATCGACCACGTCGCTGACATTCACTATCGTTTCTCAGTAATTGAGAGCCAATACAACCAGCAGCTCATTTTTGGTATTTACAAGCGCATCACACCTAACACTGTGAGATTACGAGCGAGGTTCGAGAGCGATCTCACGGACCTTTACATGAACGTCCTACGCTATCACTGTCGAGCCATTTCCTATTTACGTCAGTCCACAGCCCGTCGAGTTGGCCGTGATACCTTAAAATTGGATAATTGGGCAAGCCTTCTGGTGGATATAAAGCAGTGGGAGGACACTTGCATGAGGACCATGGCTATCCTGGACTCCGAAAACATCGCCAGTGGACTTCAAAGCCTCCACGCCCTGATGTACGAAATGCTCTCGAGGCAAGCTCTGATATTTCCGTCTATGAACTTGGCGATAGAGGAACATACGCGCCGCCGAACTCAGATCGAGCAAGAGCGGAAATGTCTGGAGAGCTTTGTAGTCGTACCGTACGAAGAGCGCATGAATCGAAATCCGGATGCTGTCGAGGGAACGTGTTTATGGGTCCGTCAGAGTCCTGAGTTTGAAGACTGGATAGCCTCAGAGGCATCCAGCTTCCTCTGGGTTACTGCAAATCCTGGCTGTGGAAAGTCAGTCCTCTCCAAGCTACTGGCCAGGAAACTGCAGCACGAGCACCTTCCGGTTACTTGCCAACGAACCATTTCCTACTTCTTCTTCAAGGAAGATGACCCCGCGCAGCAGTCTGCGGAAAATGCAATATCCTGTCTCATCCACCAAATCCTAATTGAACGCAGGTTCCAATCAATGACTCGGGAATTTCCAACAGTCAGGCTCGCAGGCGAAGATAAATCCGCGAGGATCAGGCAAGAAATCGACATTGTCATTGAGGCAGAGGTGGAGCGCCTGGCTGGCGAGCTTGAATTGCCAGCTTCATCACGATCGAAGACTCGAAGATCTATCTTATTCATCAAACTGCTCGGTCATTCTTATTGTCGAAAAATGCCACAAATCAATTGACGCCTACTTCAACCCAATGGCGGTGGTCAATATCTTTGCAGGCGTCTAATCTGGCTTTGACTTCGATTTGTGTCAGGTACATTCTTTGGCACGATTTCGCCAACGGCTGCCCCAATGTTTTGGACCCGGAAAACGCATTGTTGCCATACGCGTCTCGGAACTGGTTCTTCCATCTAGAGCAATCGCTCCCGGTGATGACATCCGAACTCTGGGAGGCCGTTTGCCGAATATGCAACACAAACATCGGCAACTTCAAAAGTTGGGCCAGACTAAGTGGGCTAAGTTGCAAACCAATTGGCAACCTGGATCAAGCGACACACCCTCTTGCCGTTGCGGCATGTATTGGGTTGGATCCTTTGGTCAAAAAGATACTACAGGACGGGATTATACATGAAGAAGGGGTTGAGTTGGCTCTAAATGTTGCAGGTTATCTCAACAAAAGCACTATAATGCGAAAGATCCTTATCACACAGGGGGCAGTGAGTGCCTCATCGGCCTTGGACTGGGTCATGAGAGGGAGGGCTCTGGAGTGTCTAAAGGTTCTTGTCGAGGCGGACGCGATACCAGGGGACCACAAATTGCAAGCGTATGAACAAGCCATGGATTCATGCTTTGATAACGGTATCGAGATCCTGCAAGCGTCTAGTATGGATGGCATTATCGACGATCCCCGCCGGTTCGAGATCCTGATTCGTGTATTGCATTCAGCGAACAGTTCTTTCCTGGCTGTGCTACTGCAGCAGGGGCTCAGTCCGAACGGCGATGCAAACTCTTACACCACGCCACTGGCATGGGCTGCATCTTGAGCAAAAGCCGATATAGTTTCGGTTTTCCTCGAACACGGCGCGGATATCAATCTAGCCGGTGACGATGCTAGAACTCCAATATCGCGAGCTTTAGAGTGCGTGCTTGGAACGCCCACAGAGGAGGGTTTGAATCTAGAAAGATTGCGAGCTAGGGACGCCACTATTACTCTTTTGTTGCAGGCTGGGGCTTCGACAGGGGGTTTGACGGAAGCGGAACAGATCGCATTGACGCAGTTTCACGAACGCTGTCGAAAGAGAGACAACAACACCAAACAGCAGCTGCGAGGATCGCGCTACAACCAGACCATAAGGTTGTCTGTTACTATGGTAGAAGGGACTACGGACTGTGTTACCTAATATAGCGACTGTCCTGGTATTGAGTACAATCTCTGCATCTCCCGGTCCTATAGAGTATACCTGCTACTATATCAAGACATAGCCGTTCCCTTGGTCTTTCTCTCAAGGATTCCATCATAAGAGGTAGGAGGCCCAAGTTGTCCCAGGCAAAGCCATTTATGTAATTTAGCTAATTGTATATCTAGGTACACGAGGAGGTGACATGTATAAGGAGAGACGAATATGGAGTGTGTGGAATCCATTCTTCGGTGACACCATGCCCCTCCTCCAAACTCCAATCAGGTCCCAGCATATCCATATGACTTAAGATACCTCGACTATTCCGTCTCTACCACGGTCATGATCCTATCACGGTGTACGTAACCACCTTCTCCTCCTTATAATGCGTGTGTGTCTTAGAATAAACCACCACCAGAAGCGGAATATCCGGCAATCTTGACTCCAGGGCCAATCTGTGTATTGGGTCTGATGACGGGGGTGATTGTGTTCCTGTATTTGGATTAGAATTCCGTTAATGTCTTGAGATGCTGGGAGGACCACGGTAGGTACGTACTTGGTGGGCTCCATGATGATAGATAGGTATTTATGTATGGTGTGACTAGTCTGATGTTATATGTACTGCTTGAGTAAAGGTTTGTTCGGTGACTTTGTTCGTTCATTCATCTCTTTGTGAAGGGTTCCGTCGACGAGGCTATATATCTCTTCCCCGCGCCAGAATATGTCATGGCATACCGTCATCCATCGTACGTGGCGGTGAACTCATAGCAAGGGGCTTGTAGATGGCTTTCAAGTTTCTAGGTCCAAATGCCACTTTCGCCGGGGAGGATTCAGCAATGGGTTAATGACAATGATCCTTCTCTGGTGACGTGGGAGTCTATATTGCGTATGATACTTATAGTGAAGTGATTCCTCCTCGGATACGGGTGGGTGGCAGTGAGGCGGGGCCCATTTGCGCTTTCCTCGATTGTGTGCGGCTGGATAGTTATAATCAAAGTAGCAATTTTAATAACTACAACCGTGACGGATGTGAGGGGAGCTCTATTACGCCAATTAACTATACATTCGTACGCTACGGGGGGCAAGGGGGTAGTCTACATGAATTGCATGTTTGCCCCCAGTTGCATGATCTCATGTGGTGCGTACAGCCAGTTTACGAATATATTATATACAGAAGACAGGATGACCTTAGTAGGAAAACGAGTGAATTCCATTTAATCGGGATCTTCTTCAAAAGGACCGGCACATCACGCAAGAAGCGCCTATTCACACAAAAGCAACAAAAGCAATTCAAGAGGAAAAGAAAACATCAGACTTGTCATCTGCTGACCGGCAGAACATCAACCGCGCCATTGCCCCTCTCGCGTTTTCCGCTCTTTGCCTCATCGATTTCTGATTTTCGTGCGCGGCCATCAGTACGTCTCAGTAGAGTACACGGCAACCTTCACACCGGGACCGAGCTGGGTCTTGGGGACCATGATCCTATTGTATAATATTAGTGTTATTGTCGTTCTAGTATGCAAATGACTTTCGTAAGGCGGTACAGGAAGGCGTGCAGGAATTGCATTCATGAAATGAACGGAAAGTCCCTTACTTGGTGGGCTGCATTGTGGATGGTTGATGGATGTCGCGTTCGCGGTGAATTCGTTGTTTTGGGTTTGAGTAAATAAGTGCTTGTTCTTGATGATGAGTGAGGTAGGGCTGAGTGACTATTGACATTTATATATGTTCTGGACGCAAAGTAGCGTCACGTAGGCAGGTAGGGAATACAAGAAGTAGGTGGGTTGGAAGGGGCACCTTCTGCGACGTAATGCGTGGTCCATATCAAAATGGTGTATGCCCAGTACCCACCGGGCATGATAAGTTAAAGCGTGATAGTCAATGCGATGTGCATGTCGAATAATGGTGTTTGTTACACCGGATACATAGAGTGATGTCTGAAATATGGGTCGAGGATGCGTACGAGCGGAAAAGGCTTTTCTGCTACCCTCCATAATCTCACCTTGCTTCATTGAGCTCACACCGATCTGGGATGGACCTTGCTCGATTTGAATCGGGGCTGAGGGACGTACTTGGCAGGTTGGGCGCCGTAGCATGGGTTTTTGATTTATGGACTCACATAGAAGCTTTGTGTGACTCTCATCCAAGCCCAATTTTGTGGTCTGTTGATCCTGCCATCAGCATCTCCTTCCATGACGCAGATTTGGCAGGGTTGCTCCGTGGCATTGGTATTCCCTCACGGCTGGGGTCAAGACATGGTTTCGTGCTTACATCGATGAATCATTGACATGCAAGGGATGCGAGGCATGTATGCATGATATTTACAACATGGATCCCTGACCCTCATATCTGGGAATGTCGGCTATGACTCTCAGCTTGAAGTACGGTGTGACGGTGAGATGTCCAAAACTCAGCTGTCGCATATGTATGGTTTTGAGCGGCGCAGAGTGCTCTCGGGATACATGAGGAGTGTTACATAAGGAATTCACGGTACCGAGTCGCGGTATGCATCGTTCACGTCATGTCTTGCATCATCTCTCTGCAAGGACCTTGTGCCTCAAAGAACGTTGAGGGGTTGACCGCGTATCTGTGTTGGAAAAGACCTATGCTTAAAGGACGTCAAGACACTGAATCCGCTAGTCGCCTCATTTGCCTTTCCCGCAGGTTCTGTCTGACCTACTGTTCTTGAGCCTCTGAATCCGTACAGAACCACAAACACCGATATGCCGTCGATTGAACCTACCACTTACGACCACGATGTCTACCACAACGTGACCGATGACTGCCCCGGCATCGCCATGGCGAAGCTCGAAGCCCTCGACGGCATCACCGCAATCAACGAGACTGCTTCTTGAAACACAAGGTCGAGCGCCAATTCACAGCTTGCCTTAACCACCGACACTTCGACTGCCACGCGAACGAGGCAAATGTCGCCGAGTCCGACGGACGCGCAATGGCTTCAACGAACAAGGCAAAGATTGTGCCGTGCTCGTGGCTTTTCCACGGCGGGAAGCTATATCCGTATGAATTTTCCAGGGGCGAGGAGAGGCTTGAGCCGCCAGCGGAGTTTATTGATGACCTCGGGGCGATTTTGGCGGAGAGGGGATTGAGTGATTTGATCGGGGTGCAGGTGTATAATGAGGGCTTTGTGAGCGTTGAGAACACGGATGTTGAGAAAAGGATTAGTGCAACGACTCTCTATCCGGAAGATGCTAAGGAGGTGCAGGGGCAGCCTCATCCACGGGCGGTTATGGCGAGTTTTGCGTTTTTCTGAGATTGAATTGCTATGTATGTTAGCTGAAGGGAAGCGCTGTTCTGGAACATTGATTTCAACTGCCCTGTCAGGGGAAATGAATAGCGAGTAGATGATGATTAGTGATCAGGTTACTTCAATATCTCGGGTGAATGGTCGCTCCAGTGGCGCAGGATAAATCGGAATCGGGACAAGTGCACCTAGTGGGCTGACAATCCTCGGCTTAGGGCTGCTGACGTTCATCTCACCCAACGTTGCAGGCTAGCCGCCTCGCTGAAAGCCCGATAATTCAGAGCTGACACCACGTGTATCATGACTTGGTCCCCTCTGTAGTTGATTGAGTTCTTATGGGAGAGATATGCGCTTGGGAAACGGCCACGTTGACGGCTGAGTGCTGACGTCCGCCCCCAACGGAGGCTCAGCCTCATGAGATGAGACCACCCATTTTTGACGGGAGATGCAACGAGAGTAGTCAAGACACGGACTTTTTTTGCAATTTGTATGACTTATAACAGAAGGTCCTTGCGAAAAATCCCGTATCAAGTCAAGAGGACAACCGGTGATGATCGCTCAGTTGCATGTGAAAGAGACCCTCATAATCGGGCCGATCGACCAGTCGACTGAGTACAAGCCGAGCCCGAAGATGCCTGAGCATGTGTACTAGACGGCAGGTGCGTAGTGTGACTTGGTGAGATCATAAGGCTGAGGCGCTCTTTCCTATTAAAAGATCTACCAGCAGATCTCATCCCAGCTCGGACGCCCTACGTAGTCTTTGTTTACTGTCTCCATCGCATTGAGCTTTCTTGAATCAATAATCTCAATCCCCGTTTTTGGATCGCGTTGGTCGCGAAGAATCAATATCGCGAAATATACTATACTTCTCTACCACTAGCAGTATCAATAATGGCCCTTCATCTTCTCAAGGAGAGAATGGCTCGACCAAGAGACGGTGTGAGCATTGAGTGTGTCCTTCTCGCAGATCGGGAATTATTTGTACTGACGACTAATCGTCTTTTATTTCAGACTCGATCAGCAATTTGTTGCTTTCCAAGGGTCCGCGCAGGAAGCGCTCGCGGTGTACTTAACTGGACACCTCATCTTGCGGTTGGACGAGCCTTTGGTAGTCAAGCACATCCATTTACATCTTTCCGGCATACAACGCATATTGTGAGTCTCTTCCTGACTTGATCGATTATGCAAAATTGGTAACGCTCGCTCAGAATTCCCACGCGAAATACCTGGAGACATCCGGCGTGGCAGGAGGAGTTTTATAAACAAACATGGGAGTTTCACGACAAGTATCGGACAACCCTTCAGGTACTGCCGCCTGGAGAGCAAACGTACCCCTTCAGCGTTTTACTTGACGGGTCGCTGCCGGAGACTGTACAGGGAATGAGCGAGGCCTCGATTACGTACTCTTTCAGGGCAGAGATCGATCGCAAGAATGGCAGGGATATCGTCTGTAGGAGGCCTTTGCGAATCATCCGGTTGCCGGCGCTCTATACCCAGGAGCTGGTATGTCTGTCCGACGGCATTTCAACCGACCACTAACTATTATTAGACACTAGACGAGATATGGGCGGATAAGATCGCATACCGGATTCAGGTCCCCAACACATCTATTGCTTTCGGCACGAAGGCTGAGTTGCGATACTCCTTCATCCCGCTGTTGGGTGGCCTCAGGATCGACCATGTTGAGTCTCAGGTTCTTGAAAGTTCGGAGGTCTCGGCTGATGAATCGGCGGTCTCTTCGCGCGTCAACACTACGAACGTCATATGCAGCGCCAAGCACATTATAGATGACGGTTTCGTAGGGAACATTTCCAAAAACGCTGAAGGATACCACGTGTCACATACTCTTTACCTTCCACGAGGACCGGGACAATGCGTTCAGGATACAGAAGCCATGGGCATCAGGGTCAAGCACAAGCTGAAAGTCATCGTACGGATGAAAAATCCTGACGGACATCTCAGTGAGGTAGGTTCACCACATAATGCGCCAAAATATATATTGACAACAAAGCTGCGACTTTCTATACCAATGTCGATCTACCTGTCACCCGACTATCCCGTATGGGACCCGACATTCGACAACCGATCATTACCTCCACCAAACATCAATTTTCTCAATGAAGAGCCACCCCCGCCGTATGGGAGGCATAGCTTGGATCAGCTGTGTGAGCCAGAGACGCACGCGAGATGATCGAGGCCGGCATTTGTACAACAGCATGAGCTGTTATCTGAAAACATAGATTAGAATACTCATAATACCTTTGGGATCACGCTACCCTCCCAGTAAAACCTTTCATGCGCCTGGTGATGAGGCGGCTCTCGGATGAATTCGGGCAGCCCGCAAGCCTAACCATCTTTGTATTAGCGCCGTCTGTATAGATCGACCGGACGAACAATCCATCCGGCGGTTGCAACATCCCTCCATCTGTCAAGCTTTGGTGAAGGATAGACCCACTTTCCGTTCACTTTGTACCGTGTCTATCGGCCCCGGCTGGATTTCACACATCACACCCTCAAACACTTCTTCTAGACTCAATAATCGTCACCATGGCTCTTCAGCCCCAACGGACGCTGTTCATCCGTAGGATGCTAACACGAACATCCCGTTTATTTAAGTCCCCTTTGCATCTCCCGAACATCGGCAAGCATCGACGATCTCAACTTGCTTGTTCCTGAGTAACTCTGCAAGTCAGCCTCATTTGGTAGCTTCTACAATGTCGAAAGAAGAAGGTGTCCGTGCGGACGCTGAGGTCGCTAGCGCCTCCAGTGGCCATGTCACCCCGGACTCCAAGACAATCACCCCAGAGATGGACGAGTTTGTCCTTGGAAGACAGGGTATCTTGGCTTTCTTTACCTTGTCGGTTTTGGCCCTCATGGTTGCCCTTGATGGGACGTCGTTATCTGTTGCTCTGCCCGTAAGTATTCCGTTTGGGGAGCTGGGAGTCAAGCTAACAGTCTCAGATCATGACCCAAGACCTCAAAGGAACAGCCATTGAGGCTTTCTGGAGTGGAACTTCGTTCCTTCTGGCTTCAACCGTCTTCCAGCCCAACTTCGCTTCCCTGTCTAGTATCTTCGGTCGACGCCCGCTCGTGCTCATTGCCGTAACGCTCTTCTTCGTCGGAACCGTCCTCTGCGCTGTTGCGAAGAATTTCACGTACATGCTCGTCGGCCGCTCCATCCAGGGTGTCGGCGGCGGTGGTGTTCTGGCTCTGACAGAGGTCATTGTCACTGATCTTGTCCCGCTCCGCCTCCGAGGACAGTACTTTGGTATCCTCTCCGCCATGTGGAGTGTCGGGTCGGTGACGGGCCCGATTCTAGGAGGTGGATTCGCGCAGGATGTCACTTGGGTATGCAGTCCTACTATGCCTTCTCCTGACGAGTACTAATTCACGATCGCAGCGCTGGATCTTCTACATCAACTTCCCCTTCATCGGCGTCGGACTGGTCGCAATCATCCTCTTCCTAAAGCTCAACATCGTCCCTACCTCCCTCGCCGAGAAACTGCGTCAAATCGACTACATCGGCACAGTCATCTTCGTCGGCAGCATATCCTCGTTCCTCATCCCGCTAACATGGGGCGGGATCATCTACGACTGGTCCTCCTGGCATACTTTGGTGCCCCTGATCATCGGCGCGGTCGGACTAGCAATTTTCACAGTCTACGAATACAAGTTCGCCACAGACCCAATCATCCCGCCGAAGATCTTCCAGAATCGTACCGCGGCTGTTTCATTTGCCGGTTCGTTCCTGCAGGGTCTCGTCCTCTGGTGTCTCCTCTACTACGAGCCTCTCTATTACGAGGCTGTAAAGGGGTACACCCCCACCATGGCAGGCGTCGCGCTCTTCCCCGCAACATTCACAGTTGCGCCCTCGGCCGCAGTCGTCGGGATATTGGTAACAAAATACGGACATTACCGCTGGGCGATCTGGCTGGGCTGGTTCCTGGGTACACTTGGGATAGGATTACTCTGCTATCTAGACGTTGATACATCCATCCCGGCCTGGATATTCATTAACCTTGTCCCTGGTCTCGGACTCGGCTTTCTCTTTCCCTCTATCGGCTTTGCGATCCAGGCTTCTGCAACGAATGATACACTCGCCATCGCAGTCGCAATGTTCTCCTTTTTCCGGGCAATGGGCCAGGCTGTGGGAGTGGCGATTGGAGGCGTTGTCTTTCAGAACAGGATGTTCCATAACCTCCTCCAATACGAATCTCTGGCGTCCAGGGCGGCGGAGTACTCTGCTGATGCGGCTGGTTTGGTGCAAGTGATTAAGGCTATGCCGGATGGACTTGAGAAGTTGCAGCTTAGGACTGCGTATACGGATTCCTTGAGGATTGTGTATGCGGTTTGTTGTGCTGTTTCGGGAATTGCGCTTGTCTTGAGTGTTTTTACGGAGAGTTATGATTTGAATAGGGCGTTGGTCACCAGTCAGGGGTTGAGGAGTGAGAAGAGTACGAATGGGGATGAGGAGGCGCCAAAAGCGTAATGGGTTCGTGAGTGAGATGTTGGAGAAAATGTGCGATACCTAGATATCTAGTGAAAGATATGGTGGGGGGTGGTCCAACAGTATTTGCGACAATTGGGATTCGGGGCGTTAGAGGTTCTCATGTTTAATAGATAGATATGTCCTGAACTGGCATAGCAAACTATTTGA
The DNA here is from genome assembly GCF_047715825.1 of Aspergillus stella-maris. NCBI lineage: Eukaryota > Fungi > Ascomycota > Eurotiomycetes > Eurotiales > Aspergillaceae > Aspergillus > Aspergillus stella-maris. The sequence goes on from NW_027396797.1 coordinate 161,716, forward strand.
TGACTTTAATTAAAGATTTTCATACTATTCACCTCAGTTGATCTAGAAGAACGCAAAGCTTGCAACGACTGCGTTTTTCCTCGTTGCTTCTATCCCCTCTTCTGATCCCTCAGCATAACTCTTCGTCGTGCTGGTCCTCGTCGGCCGATCTGTACTCTCCATTCCCACGATGCCAGCGTTGTAGGACTGTATGCCGATAACATCACTAATGCGCCTCTCAGCCAGAATCGCGCCTAGTTCATCGATGAATGCTTGCGGTAGGTTTGGGTCTACCTCACCCCGCTCGTCCTTCTCGACGCGTCGGTATTCATACGGATACAGCTTTCCCTCATGGAAGAGCCAACTGCAGGGTACGATACCCTCGAAATCACTCGACGCCATGGCACGACCGTCTGATTCTTCGATATTTCGTTCTGAAGGGTCGAGGTCAAAATGCCGGTGGTTTATGCATGCCGTGAATTTATTCTGGACGTTATGCTTTAGGAAGCAGTTGCGGATGGCAGTGTTGACTGCTTCCATTGCGCTGGCCCTGTGGAAGGCGGACATTGCTTCGTGAAGGGAGGGTTTCGTTATGGCGTGGTAGATGTCATGACTGTAGGGTGCTACAGTGATGGTTGGGGGTTGCATCTTGACAGTCGGAATGTGAACTGTTGGGTGTAGGTTGGCGGCTGTGGTGGAGTTTAAATAAGCACTTATACCACCCGTCTGCCATCAATGAGTATTATAGTTCAATGAGAGAACAAACAGTGGAGATGTAGGTTTGAGAAAGATGCTCTCTGAAGGCAAGACATGGAAGAATCCGGATGGAGCTCACCTAAAGGTGGTGGACTAGACTACTCCGCCCAAGTCATCTGGATGGTGCGCTGTGGTCCCAAGCCTGGTGGCTCCAGCTGAGAGTGTTGATCTGAGCGAAAGTCACTGATCTCTTCACCGGTATCTGATTGCTTGGATCGATCCATGGCTGGCGTCATGCACGGATAGGCTGGGGTCAGCAGGCAGAGTATCGAGCTGGAGTAAGCCAGCTAGCCCCTCTGTCCCCACCGTTCACGAGAGATACGAATCATGTCAATTTAATGAAAGGCACCCTTATGCAGGAGTCTGTATTTATGTTGATCCTCTGAGTGACCTCGATAGTATCCGTAAGCACTAGATAAGGCTATTCTTGACGAGGTTCAGTGGCTGGAGCTGAAGCCCGGAATGCCAAGCATCCAGGTGTTTGCTGACCATGCGCATTTCGAGAGCCATTCATGCCAAGTGAAAATCGACGATGAAAGTCATAGTGGTTTGAAGTACCTGTTTGCCGGTTATAGAATTGTTAGCAGTACTTGCGTGGGCAACCGGGCTAGGTACTCCGGGAGGTAGTTATATTCACGCAAAGTAATAATGACCCCCATAACTGTTGGTGTTAGAAGGCGCAAGGAATGCAGATACAGTGGAGCACCGGAGACAAAATTTTGATCGAGATTACCACCGCGCCAGGGATCAGGAACATCCTACCCGAGTGTGACCAGCTCGCAGCGGATGATCCGAGATGTTACGTTTCCTTAACTTTAGGTACTTTTGGTCTTATTTTCAAGGATTTCAACCATTGAATGTGGCTCTGTTCGACATACAGGATCAGCATCGTACCTACCTATGGAGACCGCCTTGCCTTGGCCGGACTGGGGATGTCCGGGGTGTAGTGTAGTAGCTAATCACCCTGGGCACAAATGGAGGGACCGGGCGAGGACAGACATATCGAGCACAGATGGTCTCTTCGATTCGGTACTCAGGCATCCAGACAACTGTGTTGCTGTGCATATTCAGCCCCACCATTGCATCTCACATCACAGGAGTCAGGTAATACCTGACTTGACATTGAAATGCTGGGGTAGCGCGTAGTATGGTATCAAGTATATGATCTCAGGGTACGTGCCTTGATAAGCCTGCAAGGGAATCAATATAAACCCGATTTTTACACCAGGTCTAGGAGTTGCAATCCCACCACGGAATCAAAAAAAAAAAAAAAACCCTCGTTCCATAACCAACTTAGACTTCCAACTGTTTTTACCCGTGACGCAAAGCAAAATGGACCCAGCCCAGTTAGGTCTCAATTACTTTGAATACCCATGCGGGACTACTGACAGGATACCCGCCTAGGCAACCCACTCTTTCAGTCACAGTGGAAGTGGGACCTGGTGTGAAAGCAGCGACTTTGTGCTCTTACGACCCACTCCCGACGTACTGTTAGTGGAGCACAGGATGTCATGGCAGGGGAAATAAAGCAGGGGAGGTGACAGGCTGGTGTTGGCGCCGAAACAAGCGGACTGTTGAGTCTTTGGTGTTCATGTTCCAATGGTTCCTCGATGCGGGTTTTCGACCTGCAGGTATGCGAGTTTTCCCCGTGTCTTGTTGCAAATGGAGAGGTTTTGCTTGGAAATATATTCGTTCAAAATAAAGTACATATTTCTTAAAGCCCTGCCTTTACCTAGACCATGAGATTGTCATTTCTATGTAGAAGGCAAGGTCGACAATAGCTAACCTTGGTACCCTATAATTGGTGCTGGATGGGAGGGGCAAGTTACAGTCCTCCTTCAGCCGATGGAGCCCGAGCTGGAGCAATCTAGGACTTGCCTCGTTATATTGACCCAATGAAGGTCGCTAAGTAGGTAGGTATAGATCAGGCGTTGATCACACTCGATAGTATGGCTTTCTGCACCCAACGCCCTGACGGATCCTTGGGTAAATCTTCCTGTGAGACTGCAATCAACATTATAAGACTGTATAAATCGACAATGAAGCCCAAAACCGTCCTCATTGCTCTGTTGCTGGTATCCCGCGTGTAGGCATGTCACTGAGAACTTCCGCAGCCAAACCCTCCACCCACACCACTGTTCAATTGGGTCCTGGCGTGAAGGCCCCAACACCCTGCGGCCCTATTTATTGATGATCAACTATGAAACGGTGGAATATGGGAGAGGGGAGAAAAGTCAAGAGCTTGGAGGATCATAGACTGAGGACTACGTAGTAAAGGGAAAGAAATGGAATCTTCCATGAGAGGTAATGGGAAGTCCGCACGTCGTATAGAGCTCGACCAAAACTACGGTATTATTCGTATCGGGTTTTTGATCTCCTCGTCTGATTCTACGTAGGGGTATGTTGAAAGTGGGCCTAGCTAGGTAGATGGCGCTGTAGTCGATTTTCCCACAGATGAACCCAACCTTAAGGTATTCGGTACCTCTACAACACCCCCTGCATCGAATTTAACAAGGACAGGGCCGCTGTCAATTCCTTAATGGCGTGCTGCTCAAGGAGACGTGCGCCTAGAAGTATTAGGTCAGACTATCTTCATTGTTATTTTGCATTACCAGCGTTGCGAGGTGCGCTAGGACCTATGTCCAGCACCAGACTACTCCCTACAGCTCGCAATTTCCTGCTTGCCTCTGCAGCCTCGTACACAATAAGCGCTACCAGCCACCCAGCCGCTCTCGTCCTGTCCTAATAGACAGACATAGGGGGTCCTTTCAGAATCTCCATCCGGGTTCATAACCGCAGACCAAAAACATTCCATGGTGGTAGCAGGAATTGAGGACGGCTTCCTTGTCGCCTAACCACTTGTGTAACGCGAAACCCATATAAAAGCCTGCCTTGTTGTAAGGCGATAGCAGATCCGAACAGGTCCGTCGTGGCTGCAGAACGACAGCGTCATTAAGCAACGAGTGTAGAACGCACAGACGGCTCTTTCCTCAATTGCTGCATGCAATCCAGAATGAACTCAGCTGGCTATGTTGAGCTTTGACCTTCATGCTGCGTATCCAAAGGGCTGTGGGAAATGAACACACCATAGGTACCTTGCCGTCCGGGTCCTGCATTGTAGGACAGGCCACTCCGATGGATGTCAAGTGGCCAGGAAGAGCCAAGATCGATTGCGTGGACAATGGGCTCAATATACAGAGGTAAGAAAATATGTAATACCTTGCCGTCGATTTTTGACACAGTAGGTTTGATGTCTGTGAGTAGAGTCTGGCTTCGTTTTCTGGCGAACCAGGGATATCCTCGTTGCTACTGCCATCGCAAATCCAGGAAATGTTCCAGATCCTGTACTAACCTGACTACCTATGCAGAGGCTTTTCTGTAAACTTAGGCCATCCCATTATTTTTAACTAGCATCCAAGTGTCTATGTGATATTTTCTGTGCGACTTCGAGGCCCGTGTAGGGTTCTAGCTTTGGTCGAGCAGTCAGTCTACAAAACACGATATATAACTCCGTTGAGAACCCTGGGCCTCAAAAATGCAACCCCATGAGTAGACCTCGAGAACTGTTCTGCTCTTGCTATTCATCTTTTATAGTACCACGCTTCCAATTGACCTTGATTCAAAATAGAGCACCACCAGTGAGGCCCCATGACTGAGCAAAAACCGTCGTCGAGCTAATGGTCACTCAGGCAAGGCACATTTCCAACCGAGATGCAGATGGGGGCCGGTGTGAAGGGAGTAAGCTATTGCAGATTATTCGACGATTATTAATCAGACATGTCCTGAATAACGGACCAACGTGTTTGACGTCAAAATGAACTGATTGTGGCGTTGTTTATAGCAATGGTTGCAGGGGGGCCTCGACGCAGGTTTTTGTCTTGTATATATGCAAGTTTTTTCCTGAGTCTTAACGCAAATGCAGAGGTTTAGCACTGTGTCGGAACGAATGCGACTTGAGTACCAACTCAGGACTTGGCAAGCCCGGAGGCACTGAGTGGCTTTATTCCTGCTAGATATGAGAGAGCTGAAATAGAGCGGAGTAGGATTTAGTGTCTGTGGACGGCATAGCGAAGTCCTTACCAACAACAATGTTGAACTGCGTGCATAACAGAAGAAATTCGTCGGCTTCATGAAATGGACAGGCAGTTGTCCACTCCGCACGTCTCGTACGCCAGAATCCTGTGTGCGGTCCTTAGAGGCTAGGTAAGCAAGCCATATTGTAAAGCGATCGCGATCCGGATCGTTCCGACTGGGTTGCAGAAAGACAACCAGAACGACGGCAAAAGAGGGAAAGTATAACCGAACAGGTTGCACAGCAGCAATGGCCCTCTGACTTCTGCATGTCATGGTGGACGAGCTTCGCTGGCCCCGTGTTTGGCAATATCACTGCTGACGACCCCGCCACCGCAGCTAGCCACCCCGCGACACGTCGCCTTCAGCCAGCCATGCAGGTTCTGTGCTCCAAGTCGAAGTTATATCCTGCATTCATCCTCAAAAACGAGTTGTCTTTGGCAGATCATCACCCACCTTACCATTCTTACAGCTGTTTATCTATTTTGAATACCGAGCCAGACCTACCATCTCTTCCACGGTCGCACATACCACGCTTTAATCACAATGGAACCTACCCAGTAAGCGTTGCAGATGTGAAGTACTGGATAGGATGCTAATACTTGATTATTTCAGGTCGCAGCCCGAAGCCGTCCATATTCAAATGGGATCCGGTGTCAAAGGTGCCACTTGGTGTATCTACGACGGACCTTACTGTTAAGGGAGTGGAAAGAAAACGAGAGTCGACTTTGAATTACTATTCGAGAATCCTGGAAAATGCATATCTATGGACCGTTAGCTGCTGACGGAATGTTTGTAATGAGTTGTTTGGCAATAGGGGGTTCCAGGGTGGAGGCCCCATGGTCTGTACCTGAACTGTGGTTTACTTTGCCCTATTATCTAGCTTTGTTTGCAAAATGCAGACTGGAACCTGGCATCGCCTGTCTATATCAAGTGTAAAAGAATTTTGTTTACATTGCGCCGTTGCGTTCGTCAACTAGTTTCCTCACTATCATCAGCCTGATCATACCAGTCACAACACTGATCATCTGGAACCCCTACTTCGCATAGCTCCTTCCCTTGGGTCTGTCCTACTGTACCGTTAACAGGGACCTCAAGATGTACTATTGAAAGCTTGGTTATCTCAGATCAAAAGGGCCCTCGGCTAAGGCCTGTTTGATGACTTGTATGGATATGCGGGGATAGAACACATCATTCGACCGAGAACAACTTATGCCCTTGTTCTTGGAAATCTCAATATTCTATTTGTTATTTTGTGTTAACCTCCGGTTGGGATACACTGGCCATATCACTCCCTGAGGTAGCTAGGTTATATGGGTGCTTCGGATGCTAGGTCATCTCGGATGCCTCAGCCGATTTTACTCCAGGGCTCGGGCGTCCATCGCGAGCCGAGAACTGTGCCCTAACTGCTACCATGTCATGATTACTAGCTACATGAACTATGCGTAGCCAGGAATATCGTATTTGCTGTTCTCATCCTACCTCATTCCTCGCGAGCCTGTAAGCAATCTCCAACGCATTCTCAGCCGGTACGTCCACATCTGGCCTTACTCCGACCCCCTCCCAGCTTGATCCAGTCACCGGGCTGATTACCTCCATATGTGGGACAAATAGAACAAAGCCGTCGTTCAGGACCCATGCTCGGGGCAGGTTGGCTGCTCCTGTCGTTGTCTCGCCCACAACAACCGCCCTCTTCCGCGCCTGTAGACTGTACGCTAGGTCCCCGCCCGCAGATTTCGTCTGGGAGCTAGTGAGAATAAAGATGGGCATATTAGTATCCAATCGGTCCTCCTTTGATATGCTTGTCGTGTGGAGTTTTCCACCGCCCCAGCCAGTGGCCTTTGTTTGAGTAACCAGACACTCGGTGCGTCGTCGAGGAGATAACTCGCTATGAATGCAACGGTCTGCGGATCACCGCCACAGTTTTCTCGGAGGTCTATAATGATAGCATCTGCGCCGGCGATAGAGGACATTATCCCTCCTATCCTCTCTTTGACACCAGACCAATGAACCGGTACGAACCGGCTGATTTCGATTGAGGCGATATTGCCCGGTAGACGGTGCACATCACCAAACCCGTAGTTCATCTTCTCGAGTCGTCGTCTTTGTTCTTTATCATTGGGCTCTTCTGATGATACTTCATAAATACAACGAAAGTGCTTGTCTTTGCTCAGGGACTGAAGGTCAGATGTGATTTTGTTCGCGAGTGTCCACCCATCCGTGATATTGTCATAGGCGCCGCCCGAAGCGTGCTTCCTGAACTGTTCGCATAGGCCCGTTCTAGCTCTGTGGCGTAGATAGGACTCCTGAATTACAGCTATCATCCTCTCTGTCACAAGATGTCGCGTCTTGGGCGTCATTGGGGGAAAAATAAATCTGGGGTCCTGTGGCAACGGTGGATCGGAGAACCAGTTTTTCAATTCAGAGAACTTGGCCATGTCTTCCATTCTTGTCATGAGATTTGTCTCCATCTACAAAATCCAATGGAGGATGTAAATCTCTTTTCGCGCCACCCGCTGCTGTCGCAAGGCTACGACGGCGACGCAAGCTTGTATTTACTAGTTGGATATTAGGCTGCGATGGCATGACGACGTGCCATTTCCTCGTATTCATAGTGCGCCATTGCACGCTATAGATATGTGTTCATCTTCGACACTTTGATTTGTTCGTATTTTACTTGGTATGTTGAACCCCTCTATTTATATCGTGGTGTCTGAGCCTAAAATATATTTCTCTCTTAATACACGCGTCCGATAGTAACTTATATCATGCATAGCCGGGTGCGGAGGGAGGACTATGTGCTCATAATGTTGCCAACATTTTATATATACGTTGACCCGATTTGAGTGAAAGACAAGGCTTCGTCAACTGATTCGGCATAGAATAAGGTTGACCAAGTTGATAACTGTGCGTAGTCTTTCGAAAGATGTGCTGGACCGGAGCGGACGCCATATGAGCCATATCCCAGTGTCGCTCTCAACGCTGAGAATGCCGATTCAAGAGGCTGGCCCTGCTACCTAGTGGACCACCATTGCTCTTTCCACCACTTCCTTTCGCACCGTCTGGGCCTTCAAAGCTGCAACGCTGGATTCTACTGGAAGCCCCGTGCGCGTGAGCCTTGCTGCTTGTTTACGACGAGTGGGCCTACGGCAATGCCAACACTCCAGATTCTTTGCCCTTGTATGTCCCTGACGATTCGTCGCCAAACTGGACCGCCTTTTTTGAGCGGTGCTGCAATAGGAAAATTTTCTAGGTGTTTGGGCTATCAGTGGCATTGTCAAGCGCAGCCGCAGTGAAGTACGCACTTTAAGCACAGCACGAATTTTGAGGCTAGGTATGTTAGATGGTCCACCCTTCCGTATGCCGAGCTCTCAGAGTGTGTAATGTATTAATAAACTTACGCTTGGGGATCATCATATGGTACCCCTTCAGCTTGCCATGTATGCGAGCTGTACTGACGTTCTGTGAAGCTTCGTTCCTAGGCTATACAAGGAAAGCTGTTTCTTTGCGGGACCTTATGCTACTCCCCATGATCAGAACGTGGCACCCACTTCTCAATAACAATCACAACTACTCAAGGGTCCCGGAATTCCTAACATCGTGATAGACAAAACTCCCGCAGCTGACGGCTTCTTATGTCGTCGGGCTTATGCCCTTGCAGATCCCTAAGATCCGATATGTTGTATCTGGGATGTGGCGCTGCCCCCAGGTATGGGCAGCAGCCGGCAATAGCTCTAGTATCCCAAGGACAGCCAAGCGGAATAATACCTGACTCACATGTACGGTCGGGGACCTCATTAGGTTAGAGTAGAGTAGGTGGCCGATGATCTTGGCGCCTTGGTACGCTTAGTGAGTCACGATAAATCTAGATAGGCCCACCTGTGGGTCATCCCATCGATATTGGATGACACGCTGGGCACGCCATGAGGCTTAGACCAGGTGGCTCCGGCACACCTACCTTGACGGCTCACAGCAATCTAAGGACATAAAGACTTGCAGAATGCCTTTGCAAGAGCTCCGATTCCATGCGTTATCCCCTTCATATTCGCTTCTCTTTACGCTTCCGCGCAGCATGACATGGCTACCGATGTCCAGGCCAGACTAACATACCTCGAATGGCAGCCTGAATACAAGGCAACGCGACCGTATAAGATCTCGCAATATGTCGGGCGAAGGAAGCGCAAGAAGCAAGCTGGAGGGAGCGAGAAGACGACCAACTTGGTCTTTCGCGAGGCGGAACCAGAGACGATCAAAGACGTTAGAGGGTTGACCGGAGATCCGCCGTTTTGTCTCGACAGAAATGGGTTCGCCTATGTGCCCTGTCCGCCACCGGCGCTGACCAAGGCATGGGAATATTCCGACCCCTGGAGAATCCAGAAGATCTACCTGCCGGAATGCGAGGATATATTGAAATCCCAGGTTGAAGGGGCCGATGAGGTTATGATCTTTGACTGGAAGGTAAGTTCCCCAGAATAAAGCTTGAACTTCTTCAAAACGTCGCTAACTCTTGGATGTACAACTTGTAGATCAGGAAACAAAAGAGCGCGAAGGAACGGCGGACGAGGAATCCGAACCTCCAGGGGTTCGCCAAACAGATCCATATCGGTACGTACTTGGCTTGGTATTGCACACCGGTGTACCTATGCCTGACAATTTAAGTGTTTACCCATTGCATGTGAAGCTCGCTCACCTATCTATAGATACGGTGCTTACCCGGGATCCGGTTGGAACGCCCATCATGGAGCGAATCCGGAATCATATTCCTCCAGCGTCGCACTACCTTCTGTCTGGTCGCATCCAGCTTATTAAGTAAGAAAATTCATGTTTTCCGTTTGATTGGTAGGCAGGAATCTAACTAAATGTAATAGTCTCTGGAGACCAATAAGCGGCCCCATCGAAGACCACCCAATGGCCGTCTGCGACAGAGGAACCCTCGACACATCAAAGTTGATCGAGACAGACATGATACGCGGAGAATATACCGGGACCATGCTCTACCCGCAGTCCGAGCCGATCAGTACATGCCAATGGTACTATATGAGCCGGCAGGACGTGGAAGACGTGCTTCTGTTCAAGGGGTTTGATACGAGGGACGATTGTGTCAAATGTAAGTCCTTGGACTGGGAATGTTCGTCCATCATCAATGTTGAGCATGCTACCATATACGTGGGATAGACGTACCTGGCTAACGGTGCGCAATGTAGATACACCCCATACATCATTTACACCGCTGAATAGCGCAGAAAGTGCGAGTCCGAGAGTCAGTGTCGAGGTGCGAGCGCTGGTATTCACACGTCCAACTCAGGACACTGGGAATGGCGTCGATATTAACTCTGGATGAATACATTCTTTGATCCCGGTAGTAGCAAGAGAAACCTACTTTTCATCGTTGTGGTGGTTGCGGGTTGAGCCAAATATGAACTATATATTTCCGTAGATATCATGTAGGTGCCCAGGACTAGGTAATTAGTATCATAGCCACTGCAGTTGGTGACCATAAAAAAAAAAAAAAAAAAATTGGATCAAATATTCAAAACACCGCGCGATTCACACTTCATATGAGACGTGTCCGATTCTCTTTCAACGCAGCATAGATAACAACACCCATGAGAAGAGACATCACCGCTAGGCGCCGATTAGCTTTGACCATGCTTGATGAAATCACTCTCACGGCACAACAAACTCACCAAAGATCACATTCATAAAGTAATACCCAATCGACTCCGTCAAGAAGCCAGACACTAGAGGCCCCAAAAACATGCCGAGTTTGAAAGTAATATTGGACAGGACAAAGCCGCGAGAATGGCCCGTTTGCGCACCGAATATACCTGGGTAGTCGGCTGCTAGCTCCGTTGCGCCACCTGGAGTATTTATCATTAACGCGCTTCAGATGATGGGAATATGCTGAGAACGGAGAGGTCGGATACATCCGATGAGGGATTGGATCGGTAGACTTACGCATAACTTCAACGCCACCAAGACCAAGAACGAGTGTTCTGCACACACCGATGGAGACAAGAGTTACTATATAAATAATTTGTCCGGAACGATGATCCGCCCATGCAAAGATTCCACTCCCTGGAACACCAAGTAGCCAAAGAGAGGGAGCCATCAGGAGGAATCCTACTGTAACGGGGACATGCATCCCGTAATAGTCCTTCAGCCAGCCCGCGGGGAATGCTAATATGAGTGATGGAGCCTGTAGAAGCAAGAACAGGATCCCGGCCTGCAGGCTCTCCCAGTGGAAGACCTTTTTGATGTGCAGTGGAATCGTCGCTTCGAAGCTAGAGATCAGCATTGCGAGTAACATTTCGCCAATCACTGCGGACAGAACGCGCCGCTTGCAGAGCATCATCCAGTATATCCGGCTGGAACTGGCGGTCGGGCCGGGAGAAGATTCCCAGTCCTCACCCGGGAAAGGAGTAATATGCCCATGTGAGAGAAGGGAATTGGTCTCACTTTGCTCCTCGTGATTCTGTGCAATCGAGTCTTGATGGTCGTTCTTGACGTGAGGTGGGAAGTTATAAGGCTCCAACAGCAACAATTGAAATGTAGCCGCCACTATCAGTATCAAGAACGCGGAGAGCCATGTGAGGCTGTACGAGATCGAGTTGAAGAGAGCTGCCGAGACACCTGGTCCTGACAGTAGTCCCCCCGAAGCAAACAACACGCAGATACTCATTGCTCTAGCAAGCTGGTTATGTTCCATGCTTCCGCCGAGAATCGCCATGCCAGCGATCCATAGCAGGGAGCCGGAAATTGTTTGTATTAAACGGCCGATAAGTAGACCCGCGACTGGATGAACCTGTGAGATAAATATCGAAGGGTGTCATTTCTTTGTAATTGCTTACTTGTGGTAGACCATGCTGTTATGCCCGTCCCAAGAACGTCCACGAGATATGCCAGAAGCATTAGACGACTCTTCCATTTAACTCTATCCGATAAAGAACCGACGAGTGGCGCAATGAGTATTGACACAATTGCATTCATAGAGAGAATGATCGACGTGAATAATTGGATTCGCTGAGGGTGAAGGTTGAGTCGGTCTTCAAGAATGTCGGGCAGAATGGGGATGATGAAACTGAAGAGGAAGTAGTCTATTTTGCCGGCATATTTTGTTAGACAAGCATTGAAGCAAAAGACATCATGGAAGAAGGGCGGGATACCTGTAAACATAGCAACTGATATCACTATTGTGATGAATAGCTTGGAGGTCCGCCAGCCGTAGCCCCAGGGCCTTGTGGTGTAGGAACCGCTATGTGCCATGTTTGAGACAATGAAATCCTCGGTGCTCCTATTCATGATCTCCAAACTAGAAGATCAATTAGAATTCGACTTATATGCTTCAACATGGGCATGGACTGAGGACCTGGGCAGCGGAAACCCATGGTAGACGAAATGGCGTGCGCTGAGCTTGAGCGGGGCTGAAACGAGCTGCTCCTCACCGGCTGTCTGTGATGGTCTGGATAGGCCAGATGGTGAAGCTACAGAATAGGCCCAACTATCATTGGTGCGTATAGCATAGCTTACGTGTTTCCAATGCCATGGTAGGCGCTCGACCCGGCCTCGTATCATCGCCATTGTCAGGTAGGTCCTTCTATCATCTGCAAGCATAATCGCTGTGTAGGTTCTAGTACGAACCATATGCACGTTATATGACTCACAGCAAGCTGGGGGACGCTTCGCATTCTATGCCTCGGGGTGGGAAATGCTAGGACACCGTGCATGAACATGACAACAAACGTGCTGAAGGATTTCAATAGGGGAATTCAATGGCACGGGCTGGTTGCACAGTAGAGAGGAACGTGATCAATTCCAAACTGCGCTGTTGCACAACAGAAAGTTTGAGCGGGGTTTGCAGCACCTCCTTCACCCAGCACGAGGGTGAGGCAATCCATTGGCCGCAATAGCAGTAGTGTTGACATTCGAACACAGTGGCGTGGTTGGCCTGCTACGACGGGGCAAGCGTAGCCGATGTCTTTCCAGGACTTGTTGATTGTTCCCAGGGTAGCAGCTTTCCTTCGTTCGGGTTGATTTTGAATTCCACCGATCTGGTTCCTGTCATCTGGGCGGACGTCTTAATTTTGATTGTCCGCATTGTCATTGTACTCTGGACCGGCTTCTTCGGACTCTGTGGAACGCGAAAGCTCCGAGTACGGGGATCGTTCAGACCAGGTGAGGGTTATGCTCATCTCGATTCGATGACAGGTACAGCCCTGAAGGCACATAAATTCATGTCTTACAGCTGCCTAATGACAACGCCAACTGAGTATGGATGGTGGTGTGTACACCCTAGCGTCTCGCACAAACAACATGCCACCTTCCAGAATCTACGACTCGGGCCTTCAGTACCTGCCGTCTGATAGTCCCCTTGACGACATAACCTACTTGCTGAAGCGGGATGGCGGTGTGGTCCTACGCAGTTTGATTTCTCAGGATGATCTAGACAAGACATACGACGAGATCAAGGACAGGCTGGAAGAGGATCTGGAGTGGAATGGCGAATTCTTTCCAAGTAAGTTCGTTTGCAATAAAGTCTGAAGATCTATCGTTAAGAGTGCCAAATAGAGGAAACGAGACGCGTCAACTCCATGATCGCTAAAAGCCCAACTTATGTCAAGACACAACTTATGAACCCCGTGTTCCAAGCCATTACATCGGAGATGTTGACTACAACAAATACGTTCTGGTGGGGCGACAAGCGCAAGGAGTCGGTTTCGAAGCCTCAAGTTGGATCGTGCGTGGCTATGGAGATTGGACCAGGCGCAAAGGCACAGCCGCTACATCAGGATAGTTATATTAGCCACCGGGTTGTTCCTGAGATTGAGGAGTGGGACGTTGAAAGAGACCGGCAGAGGGAGACATCGATTGGGATGTTGGTTGCCGGTTGCAAGGTCACCAAAGAAATTGGAGGGACGCAGTTTATTCCTGGTAGCCACCTTTGGTACGTTTTAGGAGCCATTGGAATCCTCCCATCCACATACGTATACTGATGTTGCTCTAGGGCGACAAACCGCGACACCCCGCCCAACCTAGATGATGTCGTCGTTCCTGAGCTGGAGAGGGGAGACGCGTTCATTATCCTCGCCTCTGTCTTCCACGGAGGAGGTTCGAATATCACGGCCGACAAGAGACGTCTGGTATACTCTACCTTCGTCCTTCGTGGGTATCTTCGTCAGGAGGAGAACCAGTACCTGGCTGTCCCACAGGACGTAGTTAAACAGTATGATCGTGCGACGCAGGAGTTCATTGGGTACTATATCAGCGATCCCGCCACTGGTTTTGTCGAGCAGATGGACCCAATCTACGTTCTCTACCCCGAGTTGCGTGGAATGCAAAAGCCCAAGGACTTTTGATATATGTCGACAACTAGCTTAGATAAGTCTCTCAAAGCAATTGAACAATATATTCGTCACTATCTTTGATCGGTGATCAGAGGAACCAAGATATGTTGAACATGCAAGTGAGTCCATCACTGAACTCGTCCAGTTTCGATCCTATCGTATGAGTTCCGGCATTTCCGCACCAAGCTTCGTCTCGGGAATATGGTGAGAGCGAACTTCTTAAATTGCTTTTCTCCCGTGGCACCATGCACTCCCCTCATGCCTGCAAGTAAGATGGTGCTTGGGCCAGCTATCCGTCCTACAACCGAGGGACGCATAGCTTTACGTAGTTGCAATGTACGGTAGTGACACCTGATTTGCTTTTGTGGTATCGTCAAGGTTTGCCCGTGATTGGGGGTGCTATGGTATTTATATCGATCGCATAACCTACATTAACTCCCCACACAGTTCGGACTAATACGTTGTTATCTTATAGCGCCGCTATGTCTACTCTAAAACGACAGACAGTTGTTCTGGCCGGTGGTACTGGGGATCTTGCCCAGTATCTCCGTGAGGAGTTAGTCCAAAGTGGACGATACTCTGTTGTCCTCCTGACCCGGAAGGTATTCTTCACTTTCCAATTATTCTCTCCCCTGTTTGAACTGAAACAAAAGCATCCTAACTACCCATCACTTATAGAACCCTCCCCGCTCCACAGAGCCCCATACAACCGTTCACAAAACTGACTACACCACTCCCTCCCTCCTCAACATCCTCAACACTACCAATGCCCACGCTCTGATTTCCACGATCCGCTGCCCCAACAGCGCCTACATCCCCCTACACACCGCCCTCGTAAACGCATGCCTTGTATCCAAAAGCTGCAAGACATTCATTCCCTCTGAATGGGGCGGGAATATCGACGACTTTCCCGACCTACCACTATCCTATGACCTTACTCGCGGACCTTTCCGGAAACAACTCGAAGCCGCGGCGCCGAATATCAGGTCCACCATTGTCAATATAGGCTGGTTCATGGACTACTTCGTACCCGAGAGATGCTCGCACATGAAATACATTCCGGGCGAGTTCCCGATCGACGTGCAGAATGGGAAGTGGGAGTATACCGTTATTGGCACGGGCGATGAGATGCAGAGCTGGGTGCTGGGGCGCGATGTTGCGAGGGCTGTTGTGGCGTTGTTGGGTAGTAAAGAGGACTGGGTAAGTGGGCTATCGCTCTGTTTCAATTTAATCCACATTGTTAACGGTAATGCCACCAAACAGGAGCCTGTGACCTATGTCTCCGGTGGTTGGAGCACCTTCAATGCCGCTGCGGCGGTGCTTGGGACGTTTTATGGTACGCTCTATTGGCGCATGCTGATCTTACCTATGATACTCAGAGACTAACCCCGACTAGGTCGATCCTTAAATAGAAAGTACCGCTCGGTCAAGGACATCAATACGTCTCTAGCCGAGTACAACAAGCAAGAGAACAGAGAGGACATCGGGGTCGTGGAGCTAGAGCAGTGCATCTTGAAGGGTGCGTTGGCTGTGCCGATGGAGAAAACACTGTGGCAGCGCGACAAGTACTTCTCGGGTATCAATTTCATGTCGCTCGAGGAGGTGGTGCTCAAGGCAGACAAAGGAGAGAGGCTTTGAGTTGTTCTCTGTCTCGTCGCTTACTATAATGTCCTACGTTAACGTGAATGGAGCCACCTGTTCATCCATCACTGCGCTAACTAGGCAGATGGGCAATTTTATTGAGGACTCTTCTAGCATACCAAGGAACTTGGGCAAGAGCTCCAGCCTCTGCTACAGTATCTCCAATCCAGCCAAGCCCCCCCCTTGCCTCCCGCTCCTGCAGAATAGTCATATCTTCTAGCACCTTCAAAGCCTAGCTATTTCTAGATGCATACACCTCAGTATTTTATTGTTCACATGTCTAGAAGAGCATGAAAATCGAATTAAATGCCAGTTTCTTCACAGTGAGAGGAAACGGGGTGGAGGGTATCAGAGGTCCCAAAGACCAGATAAAAGTAGGGAACGAGGCAACCATACCGCTGCCAGTTTGCATGACCGTTACTGTGTTGTCGATGTTATACTGCAGAGTGAGAAGTCTGATCGGGAGGAGTTCGCCTCCGAACATCTCATCGCAGATGTTCTTTTTGACAATGCGAGACCTAGCAGAAACCCATCCAGCCCTATGCCAGACTTCGAATTCCACTTACATCATTAACCGGTCCGGTCCGATACTTGTGGTCGGGAGGCCGCGGAGCCCCAATGTCACAACCCGTGGTGAGCGCTCGGTTGGCCTTCCTATCTCAGCATCGCATACATGTCTCTGCGACTGCATTATTCGCGCAACTACCATCCGTCATCGTTTCACCTTCTCGATGTCATGTTTCACGACCACGAAACATCATCGTAGCGTGCTCGAGTTCCAACGTTTTCTCGTTCTCACAGTCATTTGCCCTAGTCATGTGATGACGTCACCTATACCTACCCATACGTAAAGACCCTCTGCTTGAATAATAAGTGCCAGCATTGCTATTAAGTATGTAGATAGAAGTATTCATAGTGCCGCTCTGCTAACATTGCGTGCCCTATTGTTACCAAGTAGTGCACGTAATGACTCCTTCGAATACGACCTTCGCCACTGGGAGTCTCCGGCAGAGTGCTTGAGCAATGGCATATAGTCCAGCTTCCCTAGCCAGCGTAATTCTCATTTGCAGCCTATCGAGCTTCAGCCTATTGGAATTTAAGACCAGAGTACGTTGTGCAGTCCGTACACCCTCTCGTATGCACCTCCCCTTCCATTCGCTTTACCTCCTGCTCATACAATCAAAGCTTCAGAAATCCATCCACCATGCGTTTCACTTTCCTCGCCCTCTCCATGGCGGTGGCTCTTGCCGCAGCAGCACCAACAGCAAACCTTGACGCCGTTAAGCGAGAGGCAGCACCCGAAGAAGACGCGAACCAGGATAATGACATTAGCGTCGGCCTCAAAGAGAAGCGCGACGCCACTCCAGCTGAAGTCGGTACTCAGGCCGAGGACCTCCACATTGGTCTTGGAGCTAGCGTGAATATAAAGGACAAGCGCGACGCCGCTCCCGAGGAGACTGGAAATGGGGACGATGGCCTTCTTGGTCTTTTAGGTGATATTCTCAAGAATAAACGCGATGCCGCTCCCGATGAGACTGGCCATGATGACGGTGACCTTCTTGACCTTTTCGACGATCTTGGTCTTAAAGAGAAGCGCGATGCGGCACCTAAGGAGGCTGGCCATGGTGACGATGACCTTCTTGACCTGGGCCTCGGGATTGACGTCAAATAATAAGAAGGGTAGGCGCTTTTGGTGTTGATTTTGAATGGTCTTTCTGTGCATTGTGTGGAGGTGATAGGAGTCGCTCGGTCTGGGTACGATACCTTCTGGCTTCACTAGGTAGTAGATGGGAACCGGCTCTGACCCTATCATTCTTCCTTCAATGAGCAAGTGCTTTTTCTTATGAGGGCTGCTGGTGGAATCTGGCACTGATCATTTTCCCACTCTGGACACGCGCGGTTCGGAAGCATCTGTCTCAATGAATGAATATCGGTCGTGAGAGATACCGCAGTTGCGAGATCTGGACTGTACCCGAAGGCTCTTTCAAATTACCTTTATACAAATTGTGACTGTAGAATGTAGCACAAGTATTCAATATCACTTACCAGGATTGAGACTGAATGACACTGGATCAATAATTGAGATGGTGCTAAAAAGTTCATTCTATTCCTGGTGGCAGGATCAGGAGCACAGGTGCAAGTACATCTGCTGACCTCTCTAGTGACGGTGGCACAAGTTTGGGTCTGCTGGGTTTCGCTCGACAATGCCAGCCCTCGTAGAAGATTCTTTGTGGCTATCGACAATGATCTAACATTATTTCTTCTCGTGATCGCTGGAACGGAGACCTGCTACAAAGAGGCATTGGCTTCTTTGACACAAAAACGTTTCAGTCTGTTGTGCGATGTAAAGAAAATACAGACAATGAATTCAATAGTATACCACTAAGGCGAATATAAATAGAGCCATGTGCTCCCATCCTGACTTACCCAAGTTCAATCTTCAGTTCCGTCTAGTAGTCGTTAATCCGCTAGCATGTTGTCCCAAAGGTCTCCTCAGAGCTTCTCTCTGTTGCTTTTTGGAACACAGACACCAGATCCCCATGGCGACTCTAAAACCGCCACACCTTGTAACATCCCCGACAACATGTGCAGCGAATGTCGTCCGCGGTACCAGAAGATGATAGGCCAGTGAGTCCTCACAAAAAGCCAGCTCAGCCTAATGCTAAACTCCAGAACGATCCGGTTTCGCATGGAAAATCCCAAGACTAAAGATCCCCTCACAATCGACTTTAACGAGCCGTCCGTGATAATCGCATGCGTTTCTCTCTCGCTGCCCTCTCCATGGCCCTGGCCGTCGCCGTCGCCGCCCCAACCAACCCCCTCCCGAACGAGAAGCGCGAGCTCGTTGGCCTTGAAGTTGACCTCGGCACAGCAAAGTGCGAGGCTGGTGTTGGTCTTGAGGTTGATCTCGGCACTGCAAAGCGCGACGCTGATGTTGATGTGAACGCCGGTGGTCTCGAGGTTAACCTCGGCACTGCTTAGGGAGCGCGAGGTTGTTGAATTAACTGGTGGACTTTAGTGATACTTTAGTTTGGCGCAATGATGGCCCTACAGCCCCGGTGGCTTGGCTCATAACATCGTGGGTATGATGGATTGGATCTGTGGCAATATTCCCGAATGGAATACTCTTGTACATAACGTGCCGGGTCGTGCACTTATTCCAATGCAATAGTGTTTGCAACCCCCTAAGGATATATACGCACTGTATCGCTTGGGTGCAATGGCTTGTGGCTCATCAAAAGTGTCGTCCCAACCCTCCAACAGCTCGTAAGAGACTGAACTGGTCGTTCACGGAAACGAATGAGAATTATTCCAGAAATTACAAATCTTCTCCGAGGTTCACATCGGACCCATGGGTTCTCTTGCGAAACCTGCTTCCCATTGTCTCACTAGACCGTACACTCCAATCCCTCACCCAACCCCGTTCCGCCTCCCTACGTATACCATGACGGAATCGGATACTTACTCAGCAAAGCAAACCTCCCCAACTCGCGATTCTTATACGCAACAGGATCATGTAGCGTATGAGTCCGAATATCCCTCCAGAACCGATCAAGCCCGACCTTCAAGGACGTCGCCCTAGCACCCGTAACCTCAAAGATACCAGATGTAACCCTCAGTCCAGTGTCAGTGGTAACGACCTTCACGCTAGCAACCCACTCCGCTACTTCGCCGCGCTCCTCTGGCTTAAGCGCCGTGCGATCTGTGCTGTATCTGTTGTAAAGGGAGGAAAGACGATCTCCTGCCCGATCCGCGAGGGCTTCGGCTGCGCGCAAATGCGCAAAGAAGTTTCCGTATCGCTCGAGAATGTAGAATTCTTCTGTTGCGGAGGCCTTGTTGTCGCCACCGAACGGCCAAGCGCGGGTGTTGTCTTTTGTGTATCTTGATGCGAAGTCTAGAGCGCCGAGGGCAATGCCTAGGTAGAAGTTGCTGAAGACAAGCTGGATACTATTGCTCTAATCAGCACAGTTTCTTAGTCTCGAAGGATCGGGTATAACTCGCGTCGGCAGAAGCAACGCAGCAAACGACGTCGCCAGAATATTTCCAATCGGCTTTTTGGTGTTCGCGTCCCAGCCCAGCGCATCGCTCCACGGAACACGAACATTGTCAATCTTGACACCACCGGACTCTGTAAGCCGTAGACCGATGTTATGCCAATTATGCGCGAATTGGATCCCAGGCTGTTTTGTTTCTACGATTGCGAAGATGTTGTCTTCCGTTCCCTCAAGCACCCCTTCGAGCACGGTTAGATCCGATACCACGCCGCCGGTGTTGAAGAACTTGGCGCCGTTGAAAATGATATTGTCGCCTTCGGAGGTGATTTTTAAATCACTGTCGCGAGGGTTTACGGCGCCTCCGACGAAGTAGTTGTTTCTGATTATGAGCTCATGAGTCTGCTCGATTTGCTCGGGGGTTCCGACGACGTTGGCGATTGTTGACCAGAGAAGGTGGTAGCCTAGGAGCATTCCAATGGATCTTATTTCTTGTCAGTATGCTAATCCCCTTCATGAGTTGAGATCTGGGATGATTGTCATACCCATCGGCTTTCGCAACCTCCCGAACAGCCTGGTACCCGACGCTCCAGGGCTGTTCGCCGCCGCCATGCCTCCGCGCTGTCGGGAAGTGTAGACCATTTTGCTTCATATTCCGCGTAGGCCGCAAGGTCAGTAGCTAGGGTTGTAGTCGGCATGTTTCTTCACAGACTGGTGTCCTGTGTGAAGCTTTCGTTTGATGTTGGAAATTGAGGATAGAGACGGGATACTGCGACCTCCTCTCGGGGTGCTTAGTATATATACATCCACGGAAGTTGGTGTATGCGCTAGACCGATACGTAGTTGAATGGCTTGCTATGCGTCGAAAATGATGCCATACAGCGCCATGTCTACCCCTAATATTCCTCAATTTGATGCTTCGCAGATTACTCGGCTGATTGAGCATTGTTGTAGTGTTGTTCGCGTCAACTGCAAGGGCGATGTCGTTATCGCGAACGATGATCGACCGACCCAATCCAAACTTGAGAGCATGAGCTTACAATCTAACGTATCGCGCAAGACCTTGTACTTACTCTCTTTTATAATGCGAGCCTTGTTTCTGCTCCTTACCTCTTGTCTTTCTTTGCCCTGTAGCCTGATAAAACACAATTGGAGCCCCCAAGTATGCCCCGGGTTGAGACGTCTATTAGGTTCCCACCCAGCCCGGTCGGATCCAGGACACCGTTCTAGTCGCCTCTCCCCAAGGCACTATGCTTGAATAAATTCGGGCTTTGCTATAAACGACACTGGCTGTAGTACTACGGCTGCAGTCGCTCGTATTGCATAGTTCATCGCGACGAGTTGCACCGGCGGATGATCATCCGCCCTTCGCGCACGTCATTGTAAGGTTGATTATGCGATCAAGATGCTGTCTTGCCAAATAGACCGCGCCAGCGACCTGCCTAACAGCCCAAATATTGGGTTCCGCTCTCGAATATCAGATCGCCGATCATAGTTTCATGTGACAAAACCTCTGCGATAATCCTGTTGCACGCCATATCTTGCTCTGCATGATGTGATAGCTCAGTACATATATCGAGAGCGCGGCTTTGGTGGACTCGAGACTCTGTCAGAAACTCATCATACTTCGTGCCAATGATTCCCGGTCACACCCTACATACAGCCAACGGCAAGACCAAATCCAAAGACTCTCTCGATGTTGAAGGCCAGGCCATACCAAGGCCCGTCGAAGATGTGAAGCCGAAGACCCTTGGCGCGGGTGTAAGGTTTCCAGTCTTCGAATCGCACGGACACCCTTGATACTAACTGTTTGCATGTAGTCTGCGTTAGCCCTTGGCGTGTTCGGCACCACACTGACGACCCTCTCTCTGGCACTGATGGGATGGCGCGGTGTCACAACAACGAACGCCTTTGTCGCCAACTTCTTCTTCATCGCTGCATTTGGTCTGGTCATCACGACGCAATGGGAACTTTCAATCGGCAATGGATTCGCGTATACTGTCTTTAGCGCTTTTGGTGAGCTCCGCGTCCCTAACCTCTTGACACATCTCCAGAACAGCAGTGCTAACAATAGATATCTAGGCCTCTTCTACGCCGGCTACGGCGCCCTCCTAACACCCGCCTTCGGCGTCTCAGCAGCATACGGTGGAACAGATACAGCAGAGTACAACAACGCCGTCGGGTTCTTCATGATACTGTGGACAGTTTTCGAGTTTACATTCCTTATCGCGTCGCTGCCTAGTAACATCGCGTACATCCTTGTCTTTCTATTCGTTGATCTCGGTTTCTTGACTGTTGCGGCGAGTTACTTTGCCAAGGCTGATGGGCATGCGAATTCTACGGCTGCGCTGCAGAAGGCTGGTGGCGCTTTTTGTTTTGTTGCGGGGTTGACTGGGTGGTATATTGTTTTTCATCTTTTGTTGCAGGAGAGTTTGCTCGATTTGCCGTTGGGGGATACGTCGAGGTTTTTTGGGAGGAGGAAAGGGAAGAAGGGGGAATAGGCAGTTGACGTCTTGGTATGGAGAGTAACATAGGGAGATATTTGAAGATCCAGGCTGTTCGGGTTGTAGAGGTCACTGTATCTCACAGTAAAGAAAGCCTAGACGGCCGCAAAGTTCAAAGAAATCCACAGCAGCTCAGTCCAGAGCTCTCGGGTTGAAGATGAGCCTCCAGATAAATCTCGTAGAGCGAAGGCTCGATAAAGCTGTCGCAGGTCTCAGACATACATAGAGTCCTGCTACGAGGGCTGACGAGGTCTACTGTGCTGCTTTTCTCCTGAGTGCGAAGAGATGTCATCAAATTTACTCCGTGGCGTTCCCTGAGACCTAGCTTGACTTAGACGACAACGGAATAGGACTCCGTGCCCATGGATATGACAGATGCGATCGCGGCTCCACAAGAATGGCGCGTCTACTGACGCATGCAGTGCCTGAGGGGCCGAGGATACTCAACCTACGGAGTAGAGGCTAAGACAGCTGCCACTGCCGAACCCGCTCTTGTGGCTGTTACATGCTCATTCGGAAAATCCGAACAGCGGCATATATTCGACTCATTCGTGGCCAGGAGGTGTCGGATTCAGGAGCTCTCGCATGGCGAGGAATACTACCCAAGGGCAAGAGTCATTGAGTAGCAGGGAAACATGATGCTGGCGGAGGAATGACACAGAATTTCTACTGTCCTCTCGGGCACGACCCGGACTGGGGTCCGGGAACGCTACAGATTTCAGACCCGGACCCGCGCAAAAACTTCCCTTCTCGGACGTCCAAAATTAGCCGTTCAGTCCGGAAATCGGGATCGGGATGTGAAAGATAGTTCGAACTGATTCCCGGAGCAGAGCCCGAATTTGATGCGCCATCCCGCGCTCCGTGGTTACATAGTTGCATCCCTTTCTTGGCTTCATCAGGGTCGGGTTCCGCTAAAGGAACTGCCAAGAGAGACCGGCTCCCGGGGTACGGGTGAGAGTTGCTTGTTTAAGGGTACTTGAGTCTTGACGCTTGAGGTTACGTTGATTTCAACAGCTTGTTAGTTGCAGAGCAGAGAGCAGATACGGACATGTCGTTGCATGGGATGTTTATGGCAATGCAACTCGAAACTTTCCTGAAATCAAACGACTTCTAGAGTTTTCGAGTGAAGCAATTTATCTGTGACTAGCTACATCTTCAACCAAGAACACATGCTACAGCCAAGTTCACGATCGGTGCTGCAGACGCAGGTACGGACCACAATGGGGGATATCCGAGTCAGGTGACGTAGCAGCCCTAGAAGAAGTGGATCAATCATGGCTCCACGAGCGCCAGGGTAAAACCCCTATTTGTCGTTCTTATCAGATGTTCCACTGAACAGAAATTGGGAGCTCGGGAAATCCGAGCAGTCTGCAGAGTCTGACCGTCAAGGGGAAAATTGGCACGCTCAACGGCGAACGCCACCCCTGGCGATCCGCAAGCCTATTTTGATTTGAAGGGGATCATAGTTTGTCTTCTTTTCAAGTCTATATACAAGATGCACACAGTGAGCGTTCGTCTATGACAGCTAGATCTGCAAGGGTTCGCAGCCTCATGCTTAATCGATCTCAATCACCCTGACGAACCCCTGCGGCAGCCAGCGTTTCCTTTCTGCAGACGCGTCCGCGCGGAAACATGGTCTGTATCGCCTCAATTCCGACCCAATTCCGGGTCGATCACTGCCAATACGGGTGCATTGTCCATGTAGCCTACGTAACCTCGTGATTCCAGCTGTCGCTGCGAAACAATTAAATCCACTAGGCATCAATAATGGGGACATCGCTGATCGGGTCCTGAAATAAGCATAAAAAGTGGTGGTTGTCCACGAGGGGAGATGATTTTCCCCAAGCTTCATTCTTTAACTATCCATCCCTTCACTCTCTTTCTATCTTACACTCCTTCTATCCTGACTATCTTTCCTTTCTAACATCTTGCCCGCTTCGTCAGGATGAAGTTCACTGACGTCGCGCTGCTCGCGGCCGCGGCCCTCCCCAGCGGAGTCCTCTCGGCCAGCACCAACAACTCCTCCAACAGCGGCCTCCTTTCCTCCATCCAAAACCTCGGAATCTACGACTCCGCCTACCAAAAGGCCAAAGCGCTGGTCGCTGGCCTCAACACCACAGAAAAGGTGACAATCATCACCGGCGGCTCCCTCGACGGAAAGTGGACGGCCCTTGAGAGCAAGGATGGCGTGTCCGGCGTCAACCTAGCCTACTACGTCTCGAGTTTCCCGCTCGGTAACGCTCTCGCCATGAGCTGGAACAAGACCCGCGTGTATGATCAGTTCCTTGCGACGGGTAGCGAGTTCTATGGGTTGGGATATAACCTCATTAACGGTCCTGAGCCGGGTCCCCTGGGTCGCACGCCCTGGGGTGGTCGTGCTGCCGAGGCTTTCTCTCCTGACCCTTACCTCTCCGGTATTATGATGGCCGAGGCCATATCTGGAGAAAACGACGCAGGTGTCATTTCTTGTGGTCGCCACTGGCTTTTCAACGAGCAGGAAACGAACCGCTCTAGTATGAGTGGAGGGAGTTCATACTCTTCTGTGGTCAACGACAAGACAACCCACGAGCTCTACGCTTGGCCCTTCGCCGACGGTGTCCACGCTGGTATGGGCGCCATGATGTGCGCCATGAACAGCATCAACGGTACCGCGTCTTGCGAGCACGAGCACTCGCTCACCGGTATCCTGAAGGCTGAGTTCGGATTCCCCGGTCTTGTCTCCGCTGACGTGGGTGGTCAGAAAACTGCATTTGGATCCGCCAACGGAGGTCTCGACTATGGATCGAGCCAGTACTGGTCTGATGCAACTATCGAGGCTGGTCTGAAAAACGGGACCCTCACCGAGGCTCGTCTCGACGATATGGCCATCCGTAATGTCATCGGATACTACTACGTCGGCCTTGACGACGGAGAACAGCCCTCTGTCGTAGACACCTCATCTAACGGCCACGTCCAGAAGAACCACAAGGACCTGATCCGCCAAGTTGGCGCCGAGTCGATGGTTCTTCTTAAGAACGACGCCAGTGTTGGCGTTGGTCTCCCACTTACAGAGGGCGGCTCGATCACTGTCTTTGGTGCGCATGCCGGCTGGGCTATGTCTGGTCCCAACCAGGAATTCTCCGTCATGGGCTCTGACGGCGATGTTTACCAGGGCCACCTTACCTGCCCTACTGGATCTGGTGCTGGTTCTTCTCCGTATACTATTACTCCCCAGCTTGCTTTGACTCTTCGTCAGCGTGAGGCAGGCGGTATGATCTGGTGGATCACCAACGACACTATCAGCGATAGCAGCTCGAGCAGCGACGGCTCCGGTATGGGTGGCGGTAGCTCTGGCGGTATGGGCGGTGGTATGCCGAGCATGGGCTCGAACAGCACGGGCTCTGGTAGTCCCCCCAGCATGGGCGGCGGTGGCGGCGGCGGTGGTATGGGAGGAGGCGGCGGCGGCATGAACTTCGGCGGCACAGCAGTCTCCCACACATACGCCGACTTCGCCTCAACCTCATCCCAAGCCTGCCTCGTCTTCCTGAACGCTCTATCCGGTGAAGGCGCCGACCGCGGCGAACTCTTCAACGAAGACCAGGACAGCATGGTCCTTGAAGTCGCGAACAACTGCAACAACACAATCGTCGTAATCAACACCGTTGGCCCTCGCTTGATGGAGAACTGGATCGAGCACGACAATGTCACGGCCGTTCTATACGGCGGTCTTCTCGGCCAAGAATCGGGCTTCGCTATCACGGATGTTCTCTACGGCGACGTTAACCCGTCAGGTAAACTCGCGCACACGATTGGAAAGAACGCTACCGATTACCCCGTTTCCATCTGTGATACTGCCGTCTGTGATTTCTCTGAGGGAGTTTACATCGATTACCGCTGGTTCGACGCGAAGAACATCACGCCCCGTTATGAATTCGGGCACGGTCTCTCGTACACAACGTTCAAGTACGGCGCCGTCGAAGCAAAAGCTACTGCCCCCCGCGCCCTGCAATCGCGGTACCCGACTGGCCCGCGTGGTCTTGGTGGACACGAGGACCTCTTCGATGAGGTCGTCAAGGTTACAACCTCGATCTCTAACACGGGTAAAGTTGCTGGTGCGGAGGTTGCTCAGCTCTACGTCTCGTTCCCCAAGGAGGCGCAGCAGCCTTCCAAGATCTTGCGTGGTTTCGACAAGGTTCATGTTCCTGTTGGTGGGCATGAGGAGGTTAGCTTCTCCATTCGTCGTCGTGATCTCAGTTATTGGGATGTTACGGCGCAGAAGTGGGCTGTTGCGAAGGGCGAGTATAACTTTTCTGTAGGTGCTAGTTTCTCTGATATCAAGGGGACTGCTACTCTGCGGATCTAAGGGGTTGCTTTGGACCTGGAGGATTTGAGTCTGTATAGATCCTTGATTTAGATGCATTTAATGTTCTAGATACTATGTATAATTGAATATTATTGAATTATGCCTCGTCAATATGAGGAAGATCACTGAGTCTCACCCAGGAGCTCTACCCTCAGTACTTTCTCGACTCCCCCCAGGTATCCCTGAATATCTTCGGGCTTCTCATACCCCTCATTAAAATTATACATCAATCTCAACTCTCCACCAAACGTATAGAAATTGATCAAGCTCATCCCCAGTACAATATCCAGGTTAAGCTTATAATCTTTCACAGTCACAACACTCCCATACCCCCGCTTCAAGTACTGTTCAACAACACCAATACTACTCACCAACGCATCAGTTGGAATCGGCGCAGTCTGGTACGCAGGCGACTGGACAAGCCCAGCAAGTGTTTGTGTCAGCGGGCCTGCCATTTCCATGTACTCGGGATTCCCCTTGATGGTGGTGTAATACATGTTGAGAGTTTGAGCCAGCTCCGTGTGAGAAGCTGGAAGTTTCGTCGTGAGAGCATAAGGCGAGTAATAATTGGCGACCGCAGTATTTTTATAGTTGTCCGGTAGATATGGTCGAAAATTGAACTCTGCCGAGGAGGTATACCGCGTCGAATTCGAAACCAAGTCCGCGTTTTCCATGAGCACGCGGATATACGCTGCGTGCACGGCGGGTGTCACGCTTATGCCTCTTTTCTTGCAAGCAGTCACGATTGCTTCGGTTGTCTCGGGACTAAAGCGGTGTTCGATATGTCGGCATCCACCCGGGACAGTCTTTCCGACACCAGACGGAAGACCAATTGCTGGTAGGCGAGCGGTGTAGTCGTTCATTATCATCGCCGTGGCCTTCTCGGTGGCTTTGGGTGACGGTGCGCTGTATCCGAGGATTTCGTCAACAGTCGGGTTGAGACGGGTATGCTCTTCGCCGAAGGATATGTTGGATTTCGGGCTCGCAAGGGCTGTGAAGAATTTATCCCAAAACATAAGGAGCCCGATACCGTCGATAATAGCGTGGTGCGTGAACAGGATGAGTTCAGATGAGGCGGGGATATAGTAAAGCGTCGTCTGTTTATATTCCCGCGTAAACGTTTGGTAGAACTCCTCTGCATCGGATACATTCGATACCACCACAAAGGCCGCATCAAGCCATGTCTCTAACTCCGCCTCAACGGGCACTTCATACACTTTCTTATCTCCCTCAAATGTAACAGCCAACTCAGGCTCATCGTGCCGGAGCTGCTTCCACGCATCGCGAAGTGAGGATCGTACATCAAGAAGGTTAAATCCAACCTTAACAGTCGAAAACATCAGAAAGTGCTCGCGACCACCACAGACAGAGGCTGTAGCCTGCCCCGTGAACCAGAAGTATGTCTCGAGGCCATTAAGCGGGCGTTCCCAGCGGGTAGGGGAGATTTGGGACCAGCGCATTTTGGTTAGGTGATGAGGGTTTAGATGCAAGACTTTGATTTGGACGAAATGTTGCTTCGTGAGAATCAAAGGGCCAGTATGCGAGGCTTATATCCCCTCCGGCCCCAACGGTATAGTGGATGCTCAGCCTCCGCGAAGGGAAATGATTGTTCATCTTGTTCATCCATGGATTGCAAATCGCTGTAATCAGCCATAGCTCCATTCTCATGACGACAGAGCCAATCAGTGATAAGGCTAAAGGATGCTTGGCTTGCGCTAGTGGATATGACATTGGGTCTAGCCTTTTTAAGTAAGATCGCGCGCTTGTCTAACGCTTTGTCGGTGCCGTTTTTCGCCGCCTGTTCTCCGCAGTGTACATAGTTCGTATGGGCGACGAAGGACGGAAGATTTCGAATCTTAATGTGTTTTCTCCTTCAAGAAAATATCTAGATGGCAGTATTTAGTGCTAGATAAAGTCAAGTGGTTGTCCCCGTAGCGACATCAGGTCCATAGTTGCAGGATCCCAATTCTGTTAGAGATATCTATCTTGTCGTGAATATAGCATCAGCAATAAGTTGTATCGGCATTACTTCCTTAAGAACTCGGACTGCCCCAACAGGAATAGCCATACTAGTACGGCATAGTTATTCAGCATGGGACGAGAATGAATTGTTCCAGCCCTGAGGACGATGGACAAAATGGTGACGCCGACCCTTTATTGGTCGGGTTCTGTCTCAATAGGCATTATCGAGAAATGGCTCAGCGTTGCAGGTTGTCATCCTCAATGACTATCGCAGGCAACGAAGTCTGCGAAAGCAGCAAGACGTGGGAATTTAGTTGCAACGATGGGCACGGGCTGCGATGAGACGAACGACGGCAATGATCGGAATCGGAATGGTTATTGTACGCTATCTATCCCAGCCTCGAAGGAAAAGATGCTTTCGCTCTCCTTTAAGCGCAGTGTAGTCTAACCTACGAACCTACGAAGCTTTCCAGTAAAAGAACCATTGCCACTCAATTGGCCAACTGAGTAAATAGTGTGGGTCATAGTGCCACATTTCGCACCGCAAAGATTGACTCCAAACCAGCCGTGAACCCGTTGAAATTCGGAGATGGTGCCTGATATTCTAGCAACAGTCTATTGCCTACATACTTCAGGAATTCCGGCCTGTCAGGCAAAACAACACCGGCTCAAGCACAACTACGTCCAGACTAGAATGGATTGGTCGACGACTGGATATTAAACGATCTTGCCACCATCTGTGTATGACAGGGGATGTTTCTAATGATGACGAGCTTGTCTGTTCAGGGTGGAAATGATTGCGTTGCCTTTGGAGAATCAGTAAATCCTCGCATTTCCCCTCGTCTTTGAATGGTACCGTAAAAGGGAACATGTAAATCCTAGGTATGGTCCGAGCGAGCTGGGGACGAGAATCCGATTGGAGACGGTCATTGATTTCACAGTGACATTTCCTATGGCAGGGAATCGCTTCACAGCGAGGCCTCAACGACCTGGTTGGGGAAGTGATCGCAGGTTTCC
The DNA here is from genome assembly GCF_047715825.1 of Aspergillus stella-maris. Taxonomy (NCBI): domain Eukaryota; kingdom Fungi; phylum Ascomycota; class Eurotiomycetes; order Eurotiales; family Aspergillaceae; genus Aspergillus; species Aspergillus stella-maris. The sequence continues at coordinate 191,324 of NW_027396797.1, forward strand.
CTAAAGCTGTGCTCTTCCGGGTACCATTCTCGTAATCTACCTGAGGGGTCTTGCAGGCAGAAGGTAGCGCCGGGATTCTCGCAGTCGAAGTCAATCTCGAGAATCCATTCTCCGTATCGCCGACGTCTTAGAGCGAAAGGGCTGGGCATAGTCCGACTGGACCGCGGCCTGCCACGATCGGCACCAATAAGCGCCCACCTCCCACCGCATATTTCCGCCTTCTTGGCAACGATAAATATAGAGTCCTCGCGAGCTCAGTTACACTGTAGGATCGTCATTAAGCGCCGATACGGGGCATACCCTGAAGTTCGTGCGATCGCTGCTGTCAAAAGTGCCCGCACGAGTCAGAGCAAACCCTATCCCCTTCCTCTCATTTTGGCCGGCGCTTCCTCAACGCCTCGCACCCCGTTAATCCCTGTCCCATTAACCTGGAACCCAATGGTTTCCGAGCTATTTCTCCATTGTGATCATGGGTTTCAAGCCCGATTTGGACGCGGGCTTTCTTTGTTCTTGCCTCCCAGCCGACAATGGTTAGGTTTCGGCGGCTACAGGGGCTTGGTCTTTCACGCCTTCGCTATATAATGGTCTTCGTATCCCATGCAAGGAAGCCCGTTGGTCATCAAGCAGCAAGAAGCAATCGGAATCTCTTTTTTTGTTTTTGTCTTCCTTTTTCTTCTTCCGTTCCTGCCTTGATCGATTCTGGAGATCGATCAGTCGTTCCTTTTGGGCCAATCTCCATCACTCATTAGAAGGTAGAACGCAGGTCGGAATACTCACTATCCTTAACAAACAAAATGTTGCATCTTCTCTCATTCGCTGCTCTCCTCTCGACTGCCGCCGCACACGGTATCGTCACAAGCATCGACATCGCCGGCAAACACTACGACGGCTTCAACACAGATAACGCATGGGATAAGTCCCTCGAGTCAATTGCCTGGCGCACAACTGCAACAGATCAAGGCTTCGTCGAGAACTTGAACTCTCCCGATATCATTTGTCACGAGGGCGCCACGCCCGGCGCTCTCTCCGCAGAAGTCGCAGCCGGTGGCACAGTCACGCTTAAATGGAACATGTGGCCCGGGGAACACGAAGGGCCCATCATCGATTACATGGCTTCGTGCAACGGTCCATGCAAGGACGTTGACAAGGCAACACTCAGCTTCTTCAAAGTTGACGAGGATGGCTTTGACGGGACCAAGTGGGCGACTGATAGACTTCAGGAGAATGGGCTGACGTGGGAAATCACTGTCCCTTCTGATCTCAAGGCAGGCGAGTATGTCCTCCGTCATGAGATTGTCGCGTTGCATTCGGTTGGCGCCACGGATATTGCGCAGCCTTACCCGCAGTGTATTAATTTGAAGGTTACCGGTGGTGGTGAAGCTCAGCCAGAGGGGAAGCTTGGGACGGAACTCTATAGTAGCGATGAATCTGGCTTTCATACTCCCCTCTCGGGCGACGGGTCGCCTAGTCGTGCGTATGAGGTTCCTGGGCCAAAGGTATTTACTGCTGGCACTGCTGAGGAATCGGCTGTTGATGCGGGGGCTGCTCCTGCGGCTGGTAAGCACTCAGTATTACTCTACATTTCCCTAATTCATAGCTAACACTCTCTGGAAACAGATTCTTCTACAGCCATACCTGAACCTACGTCTCCCGCTTCTCCAACCTCAACGCCAGTAACAACAGAAACTTCAGTCGCCACATCCTCCCCAGCACCAGAAGAACCCGAAGCATGCCCCACCGATACCGAGACCGACGCCAAAGCCCCCGAATCCACCGAACAGTCATCAACAGTAACGTCAACCACAACCGAAACCCTAATATCAACAACAACAGCCGCATCCGTCCCAACATGTACCTGTACATGCGGAGGCGCTGCTGCCTCCGTCGCAGTCGCAGAGGCACCAACAGCCCGCTCCATCCCCGAAGACAAACCGCTTAAGGAAGTCAAGGCGCGTCCGGTGCATGACTTTGAGGCTGCCGAGATGATGAAGAGAGGCACGATTGATGGAAACTATGTTTCTGTGTCATTTTGGGGGAGAGATTGGAATTGTGCGTCGGGGTAATGGTGATTTATTTGTACATACGCATGCTTTGCACATACATGTTTGAATGGATTGAAATAAGGAAGTGCCCTGGTTGGCACAGCGGAATTTTCCCCTTCTCAATATAACTCCCTACATTGTTATTCTTCTTCTCACTACGAGCTCTGTGATCTTGATCCCGCATACGTGTTCCGATCCATAGGTGTCCCGTCCACATTGTCCGCTAGGTATGTTTTTGGCAGACGGAGTTATTGGTTACAACAACCAGGCTAATCGTTCCTTTCTGATCCAAGGCACGATCCTCGCCATCGCATCTTCCGTCCGTGTTTTGTGTTCTACAAAGGCAGGTACGCCCGCTCAGCGGTCGCTCCTTCCTAAATAGTTCACTTCCAGTGTTCGCTGGCCAGGGAAGGCGCGACCCTCGCCGGGGTACAATAAACAGGCAGCTACCCAATGACTAGAACGCGCGACAGGCACTAGACTGCAGCTAAAGCTGCGTCATCGACATATTCCGTCCATTAATTTGTAAAGCACGCCGCCCTTAATTGCCAGCATGTATCATCATAACGCACGATAGGAGGTTCGTTTTATGGTTCCGTGGGTACCGAACTACAGTCTACAGATTGTTATATCAGGGTGATTCGTACCGTGGACAGTGTGCTCTGGTTGCTACTCGCTAAGGAGCGGTTGGTCAAGGCCCGCTTGTAGCAGCTTGACGCCTAGCAGAAAACCGAAAGTCATGTTCTTGAGGAAGCCGTGAATAAAGATGCGCTCGGTGGGTCTAGATGGGATCCGAGGCTCTATTCCGAGGTACCTAGAACAAGGGAGGGGTCCGATGGCGAGGGCCCTCTCATTACGTGATTATGGCAAGAATCTATGGTAACTTCAGTCCATATATATCGAGATGACAGGGTCCAGATGTGGACATGGTGAGCCGTAGGTATTTTAATGCGAATTTCGCGCGTGGAGGGGCAGGAGATCTAGCTCTTCAGCATGCAGAGAGGCGGCTTTGTACAAGTGTGATCGGTCTGTTTCTGCATCCTTAGGAGCCGGGCGATGCAGTTCCCCGAAGCTGTTCGAAGATCCGCGGAAAGCTTAGATGGTTCAGTTTCATTTTGGTCCTGAACTCCTTGTTTTATCATGAAGCCCAGTCTATCTCAAACCCTTGGCATGGTGGAGCGGGTCTCAGGGCTGAAACGCCCTTAACCAGGTAAAATACATAGGCCGTCTTGGCTAATTTCCCCTGTGACAGGGACTATATATGGCGGCCAAACCTCGGAATATTTAACGATTCTCCAAAGCTGGTCCTTTACTTCCATTCGTTTCGTCTCGTCCCTCGTTATGTCTCCCTCCAAGTACGCCGCCGCGGCCCTCTTCGCCGCTGGAGCTCTGGCAGCTCCAACCCCGTCTCCTCAGTCTACATCTACCAACAACACCTCCACTGAACCCTCCGAGTTCACAGCAAACCCCTCTGTCGGTGGTGGCGGGTCCACCCAGACCGACTCAGCCCGCTTCCGCATTTATGGCGCTACCGGCACAGAGGCAGATACCACGCTGCAGATGCTGGAATCCGCGTATACCTGTTTCGTGACGGACCTTGGTTGGCGCTCTTCGGGTCTTTCCTACAACTCTGACTCCGATACTGCAGACACCTGGTATAAGGAAAACATATACTCTGTCTCTTCGATTGACGGCGGGGCAGCGGGCGTCATGAGTTCCGACTATACGAGCGGATACAGTTACGTCCAGGTTGTGTCCGACTACCTTACCGACCCATCTGTGACTGTCCATGAGTACGGACACGCATTGACATACCACACCAAGAACTGGGTCGACCAAACGGCCACCGGGGCCTGGTGGGAGCCGCTCGCGGAATGGTTCGCTGATACATTCATGACGTCTGACCTTTGCGCGAGCGCTCGCAGCAAGTACTCCCAGTCGACCGGAACGTCCATCATCGACGTCGCCAAGGTCATCGGCGACAGCTACCAGGTTATAGTCGATGGGTCGACGGGTACAGGCAATTACTACCAGTCCTGGCCGATCCTGACGTACATCACCAACAATCCCGATAACTTTACGGGTCTGGGTAACGACGCTGTGCTCCAGCTGATCGAGCAGTATGAGGTTGGCTCCAACGAGACCCCGCTGCATGTCCTTGCCCGCCTGGTCACCGATTCGTCCCTCGCGAAGGTTATCGGCCGGTACTGGGCGCACATGGCGTACGTCGATATCGGCAGTCAATCCGCGAACAAGATCTTCCTTCAGCAGCGGGAGACTCTGAGCTACGCCAACCTTGACGCTGGAAGTGATGGGTCTTACACCGTCAAGTCCGCCCGCCAACCGCAGTACATGGGCGCGAACATCAACCCGATTACGGTCTCTGGCTCCGGTAGCGTCAGTGTGACTGTCACCTCTCAGGGCGCATTCACCGCGACATTTGCTATCCGGGATACAGACGCTGGCTCGGTACGCTATGTTGATCTTGAGGACGGCAAGGGCGAGGCGACTATCTCTGAAAGTGAGGAGGCGAGCCTTGTTGTTGCGAATACGCCTGCTGAGGCTATTGACTATGATGCCTTTGATCTTTCCAGTGAGGTTACCGTTGGTCTGGATTATTCGGTGACTATTACCGGTGGTAGCTTCTAGACGAGGGACTCTGCTGAGAAATGTGTCGCGGGCGATACATTCCCGCAGAATCTTGTGTTGACGGGACCTTCAGCATTATATGTGGTGCGTTGTATATAGCATGAAATAGAATAGGAATTGGCCCTTAGCCTGTTCCGATCTGCGTAGGATTCTTCCGTCGACAAAAACGAGTCGCTTGCGAAAAAGTAATACGATGAAGCTAGATAGCATAATTTCAAGCTTCCACGAACAGGCGGAAGAATTCATCATCCGCGTCGCCGTCCGAAGGCCAGGCACAATCAGCCATAAAGGTCGAGAAATCTGCCGCCAGAGAAGGGTCATTTCGCCATAGACCACGGACGGCATCAAGGGGGAGAGAAGGATCTACTATGTCGGCTCCCTCGAGTGTATTGCTGAGAGCCCAGGCAGCCTAAAGGATGGGTCAAAATCAAGGAAAATGAGGGGCATTATAGGGTAAGTGGCACTTACGTCTTGCGGGTCATCCACCGGCGTTTGACGGCCAATGTATCCCCCGAATGTGGTTACAAGATGATGTCGGCAGTCTGTCAAGACGTCACGAATTGCCTTCTTCATCTGCTGCCGCTTGTAGGTCGGAGAATTGGAATCTCGGAGCTGGCTGGAGCGAAGTGCCACTTTCAAGAGAATTATATCTTTCATGTCACTACCAGGTTTGTCCATATTACGCACAAGGGTTTGTACGGTCGATTCCACCTCTTGCGCGACTGAACGTCTGCCCAAGACCATGGCCGATGGCCTTGGTATTAATGAGAGGTATTTGCACATGTCAAGAGCGGCTTGCAGGATGTCACCTTTCGTCAGCGAGTAGAAGAGTTTGCATATTTCAGGGGTTGGCCAGGTCATAGCCTCAATAGCGTTAGGGTCAAACAAATGTTGATTTTTGAGAACCGTGTACGAGGAATCCACTAAGCGCTCTAGTATGGTGGAGAAGTTCTCATGGTCGTGGTTGGTTTGCTTGAAGACTGCGCGACACAGATGGTTGAAAGGGCGACAAAGACAAAGATCCAGCAGGACAAGGCCGAATGTAGAGGGTCGAGAGTTAGTACATGGAATATTTGTTGATACTTTGAGGCAGTACGGGATCCGTTGGATGGTTCTTTCCAATTGTTGGCTAAGCTGTTCGATAATAGTCACGTCGTCGTTGGGAACAGTCATTGCCCGCACTCTCGCGAGAAGACTGGAAGCCAACGTGACTTGAGCAATCGAGTCTGTCCATCTGCCCTCCAACCGGACAGCGGAAGGTTCGGTTGAAGTTTCGTCAAAGTCAATATCATTGATATTAGCCGACACGAGCGAGCGAGGATCCAGGTGCGGAATGTCGATAGGCATGCCCAAGGCGGCAGACGCTTGTAGGTCCATTTCCACAATAGTAGTCCACAGACGACGGCGCATCTCTGCTTGGAAGACGGATAGATCCGGGCAAGTGGAAGGATCTACGTGTAGACCCATCACCATTCCCGAGCGTAAAAGAGAGCCGGACTCTCGCCAGAGCTCATCAGCCGGCTCCGACCAGGTCCAGCGTGCGATCAGTATAAGTGTCTCAATTTGAAGCGTCGAAAGTTCGATGTGCTGCTTTCGCGGTAACTGTTGCAACCATGTCCACACAAGGTCTATAGCAGATCTCCGGAGAAGCGCGACCATTTCTTGGTTAACATCTCGGAATCGGTGGTCTGCAAAAGGTATGGCTGCCGCGAGAACGGGTATGAGCTGTGCAATAAACGCTGCAGCTTGATCGCTGCTCTGGTTCATCGTCCAAAATTCGTTATACTGCCGACGGAAGGTAGGAATATGGAGAACCCGGAATATCTGCTCGTGGTTCGCGATGTACAAATCAACCAAGTGGTCGCATACCTCCCTCTCTGGAATGCATTGGCGCAAATTCTCAGGCTCGATAATTGTAGCACTGTGCGAGATGGACGGTACTCGCGGCGGAATTCTGGTCTTTGTCTGCAGGAACTGGACCTCTTTGGCAAGCCTAAAGATTGCACTGTCATTGTCGCACTCTGCGACTGCATCTTTCGCACCCTCAAACTCCTCCAGAATAGTCATGCGGCTGGTCGGTCCATGATAACGGGTTCGCGTTCCTTTGACGACCAGCGTCCCAGGATCAGGTCGAGCACTAAAGGAAGGCGCGGGGGGCGTTCCTGCCTCGATCGCCGCACCCGCTGCCAGAATCTGCTGGGGACGCGAACCCGTGGAAGGTGCGACTTGCTCTTCCCTCGTTCCTTCCTCTGAACGGGCAACACCGTTTTGTTCGGTTTCGATACTGGTCAAGCCAATCGACTCGGACCTGATCGCAAGGAGTTCCTCTACGCGTTTCAGTCTGCGCTGCAGGTCTTCAATAACATCACTGTCAGTCCCCGACATCACTCGGAAGGGATGGACGGCTGTGGCAAGTCCAGGCTCCAACCGCGTTCGCTTTTCGCTACCTTGTCCATCTCGATACTCGCAGGTAGACACGCATCCTGCTTTCCTGCAGTTCTCACAGGGGGTGACGCGGTCGCATTTCAGTTTCTTCTCGCGACATCGCAGGCATGAGATTACCGGTCGTGGTCGTGGTCGCTTGAGACTTTGAGTCCGGTCAGCTGATGATAGCTGCCCTAAGTCGAAAGGCATTTCGGACGCGAGGCTGGACATGGTCGAATGCTGATTTCTAAGTGCAGCGGACGCGTTGTGCCATGGCGGTGGGTCCATGCCTGTACTGCGCTAATACGCTTACGTTGTTAGCGCCCTCGTATTCCAGTTATTTTGAACAAAACAACGGATTTCCTGCTCTGCCGACCATGGGCCAAAGACATTATCAGGCCTGTATGCAAAGGCATAAATTGCTTGAAAGTCGTAAAAGTGCTTCTTTGCCAGAAGTCTCTACATATATTGCATGGTCTATATCAACTCCTCGAAGGTGAAATCAGAAGTTCCTCAGAGCGCCGGATACGCCGTTGGTTAGCTTCAAAATATATACATTTTCCCAGGAAGCACTGAAATTGTCCTTAACAAGACACTACCAAACATGCGTCAGTTGGTGATCACAGGCGCATCGTTATCCCATTCCGTACTCCCCAAAGCGTCAACCAGAAAACGTGCAACGCTGATCCGACTCGTACTCGCCATGAGCGGCACCCCCCTGCCATGATCCGGCCACATCTTGACATCCTCCACAGAAGTTTCAACAAGCCTCGACGGCCTCACAAGAACGTAATCGAGGCCACTCTCCTTGACTACCCTCTCGACCGCGTTATGATCAGAATACTGATACCTCATATTGGAGTTGCTCATGAGCAACCTCAGAGTGCAGTGCATATTGGGCCATGATTCACCGACTCCGAACGCTTGCAACAGCACGATTTTGCGGACACCGAACTCTTTCATCGCACTTACAATGTTGGTATTGCAGTCTGCCATTAATCTTGGCGGTGAGATTGGTGCTGCGAAGGGGCTGTCGCTCGCACGGGGAGCGCTGAGCGTTACTACCACGGCGTCTGGCTTTGTTTCGAATGCAGAGCGAACGTCATCTAGACTTGTTGGTGTGCCTATGGAGATACAATTTAGAATTTTGTTCCAACAAGGTATTTCCATTCGAACTAGGGTTCATACCTTTCACGACTGTCAGCCCTGACCTGGCGACTCCTAGAGCCTCGGGCTTTCGCGCGAGAGCGATAACATGGTGACCTACGAGCTTGTTCAGCGGGTGCCTGGCTTTGATCGGGATTGGTATTCCACGTACCTCGCCTGAAAAGTTCGTCGATGACAAGCTTCCCGCATCGCCCGGTTCCTCCGATGACAAGGACGCGCATTATGGTTGACTATTTCCCGGTAAGGTATTATATGGTCGGAGAACTCGATTCGAATGAAGAAAACCTAGAAATCTCTATTTTGCAAGGCAACGTATAGAAGGTGATGGATGTACTTCGCAATGCCTCTCAAGTTCGAACTTTATATACCAAAATAACGAACCATCACCATAGCAGAATATCTCGGATCCGACTATCATCTCCGGACCCACTATCTCTCAGCCTCGGATTGAAGCCTGAGACAGCACGTCGCGAGCGGACCATTGGGCGGCTTGGGACTGCGTGTACAGAGCATAGGTACGTGGTAATACACAGTCAGATGACTGCGCGGCCACTCCCGCTTCAGATGGGGCTCATCACCTCAGACCATTGGCTTGTGTAGCGCTGTATTGCCCCACTTTCCGTACCAGCTTTTAAGTCCACGCCTTGTCAGCCTCACGGTACACGCCTTCCCCCAGAGGGCACTAAAATACCGAAGGGGTCTAAGCTACGAGAGACGAAACGGACAAAGTGTTATCCAATCGGATATTGAGTTCGGATCCGAACTTGAATCTAATTCATTCATACAACACTCAGCTTATAGCTGAGCGATCTGGGAATTGTAGGGGGCCTAACTACGTAGAATGGAAGACGGTGGAGGGGATATATAAACGGCCAAGATCCCTCTTGGTTCGCAGTGACCTTAAGCAAACGAGAAAGATTACAGAGAACTTTATTAGCCTTTTCTAAGACCATTTCTCTACAGTTATCCCGACGATCTCCACCACCACAATGAGCACTCCCAAAACAGTCAGTATAATTGGCGCCGGCCTCTCAGGCCTAACCCTCGCCTTGGCCCTGCACCAACAAGGCATAACCTGTACCCTTTATGAAATGCGTTCTGCACCCCTCGACATCGGTGGCGCAATCATGCTCTCCCCCAATGCGCTGCGCATCCTCGACGCCCTCGGCGTCTACTCAAGGATCAGATCCAAAGCCTACAACTTTGAAAAACTCTACTTCCGCACCGAAGACAACAAACCAGCCGATAGTTACGAGTTCGGCGGCGTGCAGAAATACGGCTACGCTGCGCTGAGAATATACAGAAACGTACTGATCACTGAACTATCGACCATGGTTGCGGACGCCGGTGTGGAAATCAAATACCACAAGAAATTCAATTGCGTCATTCAGGAAACAGAATCCAGCGTAACATGTCAATTTGAAGACGGCACAATCGCTACATCAACCGTCCTCGTCGGCGCAGACGGCATCCACTCCAAGGTCCGAAAGTACATGTATCCCGACCTCGAGCCGATCTTTACCAAATCAATGGGCGTATCCGCCGCTGTTCCGACAACCCAACTGCAACTCGAAACCGCCGAGCCAGAGGGCTACGACCTCCCCGTAACAATCATGAACAAAACACACGGCGCATTCGTAATGGCGCTCCAACAACCAGACGGCCACGAAACATTCATAGGCCGACAAAAGCGCGCTCCGGAACTAGATCGGGCTGGCTGGGACGCACTTCTCAACGATAAAGAGTGGTGCGTCGACTATCTCCGCGAGAACATCTCTTCCTTCCCCGCCGTCGCGCAGAACGCCGTTTCAGCTATCAATACTGATACAATTAATATCTGGCCGTTCTATGTTGTGCCTAAGCTTGATCGTTGGGCGAGCGAGTTTCAGCGCGTCGTTATGCTGGGTGATGCGGCGCATGCGATTCCGCCGACGGCGGGGCAGGGTATTAACCAGGCTTTTGAGGATGTTTTTACCTTTGCGTTCGTGCTTGGGCGATGTGGTGGGGATGATCCGGATTTGGCGAGGGGGTTGACAGTTTGGCAAAGGGGGAGGCAGGAACGGATTGATCGGGTTCTGGAGTTGAATGCGCAGATTGATAAGAGGAGATTGCCGAAGGTGGCTGGTGCTGCGGGTGAGGTGGAGGTGGAGGATGAGCCGTTTGAGTTGGGGTGGCTTTATGCTCCTGATTTTGGGGAGATGGTGGAGGGGTGGTTGAAGGGTGAGGGTTTGTGATGGATGCATGGCCTTGACCATGATCGATGGGATGAGATATGAATGTAATGAATTTGATGAGAGTATATGAACGATTGACTTTTGGATATCTGGTGCTATGAGCATTGCTATGCTATGCTGAAATAAACAACAAACTGAATAGCGCGTGTATGACTACCCAGGGTATTTCAACTTTCGAAACAGAGAACTCCCGAAGCCTGAACCGGAACACCGTGGCTGTCCATAACGAACGTCGCAAAAATAGTAGAAAAATCAGCAGTAGAGAATATGACAATATAGAATAGATCAATCTGGGAGCACAAAAACAAAAACAACATCATCAACATCGACAATAACAAACTTTTCACTCATTCTGCTTTGCAGCCTCCTCCAAATCCGGGATCTTCTTCTTTCTCACACCCAAATTCTTCCAGAAATTCCTCCGTCGGAGGTACATCGCCCTTCGGACTCGCTTGGGACAGTAGTTAATAGGACTCTCGCCACCAGTGAAGATAATTGCATCATAGATGAAAGACCCAAACAGCGCCCCCGAGATATCCGCAACCCAGGGACCCCAAACCCACCATGCCCAGTACTCCGTAAACATCGGGTTACCACCCCACCCAGCCATAACAGTAACAAGGCGGGGACCAAAGTCGCGAACAGGATTGAAGCATCCGCCAGTTGTAAAACCTAGCGCGAGTACTAGGACGGAAGTCAAAATTCCAATGATGAACGCTTGCATACCGGCGCCCGGTGGTGCGTTGGAGTCATCTCCCAGCGCCATGATCGCGCCCATGAGGATCGCGGAGCCGATGAACTCCGTGAAAAATGCAGTTGGCGGGGTGATGAAAGACTTTGGTAATGTGACGAGGGCTTGCTTCGCGGGAGACTCATTGTGTGGAACGCCATTAACCGTGGAGATGTTTACGATGGCGTCGTAGTATATAGCGTATGCGATCCCACCGGCGGTGATGGCACCCAAGAGCTGGGCGAATAGATAGGTGAAAACGCGACGAGCAGGGAACCCACGAAACCATGACATTGAAATCGTAATTGATGGATTGAGGTGTCCACCAGAGATACCACCGCAGACGTAAATAGCAATCATGAACGCAAACCCCCAAGCGGGCGCAAGTGTGCCAAACGAGCCGGCCTGAGTCTGCGACGTATAAGTCGACAATCCCGCACAGAGACCGAGCGTCATGGCGACAGTAACACCAAGCCACTCCGCCAGCTCTTGGCGCAGACGATGCCGGACCTTGCCCCAGTAGTTGAAGTAGATGCGATTATCCTCTGTTTTCTGCTGGGCCTCGCGTTGGCCCTGCGCCTCCGCATTATCGGCGGGGTGGGCGGCGGGGGGCTCAGTAGCGGCTGGTTCGCGCTCCTCGTTGATGTTCTGCTTCTCCACTTGGCCGTCGGCCTGTTCTTCGCCTTCTGGCGCTTGTTGCTTCGGTGGTTCTTGTCTTGCAGGTCTTATTTCCTCCTCTGGTCGCATGCCGTTGCGCACAATGCGCGGAAGCGGCGCTGCGAGACTCCAGACTGGAGGCTTGTCTTGTTTGTCCTGCCCATAATGCGGGTTCAGACGTGCGTAATCCGGGTGCAGATAGGTGCTATCATTTTGTGTTGTCTGTGGTCCCGCGAGGGATTGAGCGGGCCTGATAGTGCCGCCTTGGGTTTGAACCTGGCTGGCTGGACCCTGGCCAGACATTGTCCTGCCGGCAGTGGGGTATTGTCCCAGTGCTAGAATGAAGACTGTCAGTAGATGTACGGGAATAGCGTGCTGTTGAGCTCGATATACGCACAATTGTTGGTACCAGACGTCGCGGTATTCTGCCGCGGTGTAGACTGACGGGTCATGGCGAAAGAACGAGATAAATTTGTACAGAACAAAAAAAAAAGAGGTCTTCTTGAGGGTGCATCCAACTTTTATGCACAGGGCGAACTATGGTGGAGAGCGGTTACATCACCCGGTAGTCACTCAACCGTTTACCAGGACTGCCGTCGGGTCCTTATCCTCGACGCCGTGATTTGCAGGGAAAAATTTTTCTTCCAAGGATCCCATGGCACCCACCAATGTAGACCCTGCCGAGCTTGAAATTCATATGATATTACCTTTATCATGGTGTCGAACGCGATATAGCTCACGCCGTCGCTGTGTCATGCTGCGGTGGCGCGTTAGGAAGCCGCGACCTAGGTGACGTCGATGGACATGATAAGAGGGAACAACGAAAGCTCTGGAACAATCTCTACAGGGGGAAACCATGAAAAGACTAAACATGTATAGAAAAGATAAGCTATGCGCCAAGCCAGCGCAGCACCAAATCCTGAGTAGATTGACCGAGATACCGCCGCGTGTCTGCGGGATTCCAAGTTTGGTTGATCGCAAAATCTGACAGCTTGATGCAATGACATAATACCATCCAAGATCGGCGAGCATTGAGTCAGACGCTGGCATTGGGCCCGATTGGCGGGTTCTCGGCCTTGCTGGTGGTGTCCGGGCAGCCGCTGTCGATCACTGATTCATTACTGGCGGGTTCACTGTTAAGGTCTCGGGCGCCTTGCCGGGGTGGCTGGAGGTGTCCCTGGCCTGGTATCTGTTCCTATTTGTTGATTGAAATGTTGGACTACTGTCAAAAATTACAAAGTGCGTTTGTCTCATCTGAATTTCAGTAAACCAGAGGTTGTGCAGAGAAATGTTCCATTCTGGTGGCTAAAGCCAAAATGAGTAAAGCAAAGCAAGAGATCTATGATAAAGCCGTGAAAAAAAATTAAACCAAAAATGGGAAGACCAAAATCCACAAGAGGTGTTTGCCTCAAGGGGCGAATAATTGACAGGAACGGCACTCAAGATAGATAGTGTCAGGGCATCCAAGGCAATTCTCGCAATGCACTTTATGCACGCGTCTCCTAAACCACAACTCTATTCATACGTGGACTCTAGAAGGTCTTTGTTTGGCAGTATAATAGCGTGAGAACCCGTCAAATGCTTTGTGAAAAGCATTTTCTTAATTCAGTGCTTCTTGACCCTTCTAGGCCTCTACAGACCCCTGATAATGAGGTGAAATAAAAACTGAGCCTAAAGAACAGGGGCCAGGAGGAGAGATATTGTAGAATTGTTTAACGGTACTTGATGAGGAATTAATCTAGCAATCCCGGTCCGGAACTCCGTTGAAAGGTACATTGTGCGGCGTAGATCCACGGTGGCTTCACGATACGAGGAGAGCCTATAAAACTAATACACACAAAAGCAACATGAAGAGAAAAGGCAGAAAAACGCATTTGGTCCCCCGAAAAATGAAAGAATGTTAAGGACCAAGGCAGAAGGAGTCTCAATTGACGTGGCGAGACAAGTTAACTTTAAGAACAAAATCAGTAAAAGCAGAGACATTGCGGGTCAACTAGCCACACATTATGGCCATATGCCACTGAGGGTGGGGTTGGGAAGGTCATTTCATTCATCAACTACTAGACCAGGTCGTTCGAATGGTGGTAGTAGTTATGGCGTTAGTTGATATGCGCATGTATTTGGCTGAGGTTCTAGCTTATTGTCTTTATTTAGAGAACGTCTAACATAGGTATTGTATATATATGCATATATTCAGCCGATCATATCATCTACAAGAGTTATTAAATAGGCCATCCTGGGAAAAGAGTCTGCGGCGGATAACACCCATCACAGCAAAACCTACCAACCAATTAGCCCAGATGGTTCAAATAGAACATAACATGCAAAGGCCAACTCACGTTAAAACAGGCAGTTTATCAAACTGATGAAACTCCATCTTCGTCCGCCACCAATTCAACCGAAAGAAACTCAGACACTGGTCGTTCATCGGCGTCTTCTTGATCCACCTCTCACTACCCCCGGGCATAGAGTCAAAGATTATACTCATTAGCTCAATATCGATCTGCACAAACTCAGGGAAGTCAATAAGTACCCACGCAGCAGCAGGCGAGTCAGCGCCCACAGACATGATCGAGAACGCATGAACCCGAACATGCTCTGTAAACAGCCTCGAGGCATTCTCCATGATATGTTCCGTCAGATCATGGATTGTGTTGTTCGTCGCGCCTTCCTCGGGCTTGAATCGTCGGAAGAATTTAACGGGATATGTACCCGGCGTAGCCAGCAGATACGAATGCGGGATATTATCCTTCAGCGCACTCATTGTTTTCCGGCAGCCATCGCACTGTGTAAGTGGTGAGAGGCAAGGGTCGTCTTTTCCAACGACTGACTGGCCCACGCCTGCTGTTTCGTACGCGCGCCAGCAGTAGTCGCACATAGTACTCAAGTTCGTGCAAACGCTGATTGGGCGTGATGAGGGACTCTTCCCGGCCTCGAACTGCGCCCAGCAGTAATCGCACATTGTGGCATGATCTGTGCAGCCTGTTCCGTAGTAACAAGAGTGGAATTTTTTGATTGGTATCATGTTGAGGGGAAGCGGACGGTGCTTGGTTCGGGATGAGGACTGCATCTTGGCGGTTTGATAGATTGTTGATGTTTTGTTGAGGATTTTGTGGTCGTCTTGAAGGGACAGTTGCAATGGTGGGCTTATATGGTCCGTACAAGCCCCGGACAAAGGAAGACATAGTGCCTTTGTGAACTGTGTTATTGTCTACCAGCCTTTGAACTCCTCTTTCAGAGGCATCTAGCAGGATCATGTACGCCCGTTTGCCTTACAGATGCTGCGAGGTGTGGCTACACCCCTTTACTTATCAGTGAATACAGACCCTTTGGGAGACTCAAAGCCAGGGAGGAGATACAATAGAGTACCGTGAAGGAGAAAGCCTGTGGGATTAGATAGTGTAGTTCCTCGCAGGGACCGAAAGAGGTCGCGTCTTCAACGGCTGAACACAGCTACACACTACTAGAGATTATCGGCAACCTGAATAGACTCTATATTCTATAGCTTCCTGATATTACCTTTCATAGGATAATGATAAAATACTTAAGCTGCGCTATAGATAGTCGCATGTCCCAGGCATAGTGGACTCAAACCGGGTCCAGGACAGATATTTTGACCCTCCCCTCCAACTACGCAACCAGAGGAGCAGGCTTACGGCAATCAGGAATGTTTGTCGTAACAAACCCCTTAGACGTTATGAGAAAAGGGATCTCGGGCATAGGCAAATTTACACCATCATCCGCCTCGGACTCGGACTCATTGGTTCCCGCTTCCTCCTTAACCACGATTTCCTCCTTCGGCTTAACAAACCCACGCATCGGATCCAAACGCCACGCCAAAAACAACGTATTTGGACACTTACCATACGCCGGCAAGACGCACTGAAAGTCATGTATGTCCTGAAAAGCCCGGAATACTTGACCAATAATCTCCGAATTAGACCTGGGAAATTGAATCAGAATCGACACATCGATCTCCTCTTCGTTATGTGGATGTGTCTCGAAGCTGCTATATCCCATCACGAGGATAGGCATCTGGAGAGTGTCTTCCAGCGTACGTCCGAGGTTCTGCGCGAGCCGGACTGCGTAGTCTAGACCAACGTCTGAGAGACGAAATCGACCACGGAATACGACGGGGTATGAGCCTGGTGGAAGGAAACGCGAAAGAATGTATCTTGGGTATTTATCTCGGAGGCGGGTGAATTCCTTTTCGGACCTTGTGCACATGTTGTGGAGTGATGTGCATGGGTTTGAGGGATTCGAGGGCTTGAATGCGCGGGTGCAGTGTGTATAAGCAAGGCGAGGCATGCTGGATTGTAGTTTTGATTGGGAAAAAAATGGGTAGGGGGTGACAGGGTGGGTGGTAGAGGAGGCACCGCTTTTTGAATAATCCCGACAGAAAGGGAGAAAGACTATGTTCATTATCACCGTCTTTATCCTCATATGTTCCTTGTTTGTTTCGTTCTCTATAGACAATGGTTCGTTCTTCGTCGGTTCCCTCATTGAGCCTTCACACCAGTGGAGTTAAAATGGCAGTCATTCGACATCGATACGCCTTTCAAAGAACTTGAATTAGTGGAAGAAGGGACCCCCCAATCTTGCAAAAGACCTTGTGGAAAGAAATTCCACACCGCATACTGACCCCTGTACTGCCTACCGTTACCACCTGGGAAGCTAATATAGCATTATTATTATAACCATTACTTGATACATAATGTCATCGTGAAACTAGTTCCAACTTAATATTGAGACTATTACTGCAACTTGAACTACCATTGCCTAGGCGGCGTACCTAACAATCTCTGAATCTTGTCACGTTTGTACGAATTATACCTCCCTGATAGTAGGACTCTGCAAGAAAGACCCAGCCTCCGACCCCCTATAAACACTGTGCCTTCTCCTTTGACGGGAACTCTCCCCACCATCCTTCGACGAAGGCGGTGCAAGGAAGGATTCGATGTCACTCTCGCGACGCTTCCTTCTCGATTCTCTCCTGCGATGCCTACTGTCTGAATGATTATAACGGGACTTACTAGGTGCTCCGGTGATCTCATTGCGCATAGAAGAACTGCCAGAGAATAGAGACTTGAGGAAGCTTGCTCCCTCTGACTTCGGGCGGGACTTGGACTCCTTAGAACCCCTGTGACTGGTAGAGCTCCGATGACTGCTAGAACTCCGATGGCTATCGGAGCTCCGACGCCTGGATGAGTGTTCAAAGCCGCGCGATTCAGACTCTTCATGTCTGGAGCTCACTCGGTCGTAAACATAGGGGTGAGTTTTAGCCCACCAAGATAGACGCTCGCCACATGGGTGATCTCTAATCAAAGTCGCCTTCTGAACCGTGACGTTCGAAGGAAGGGCCTTGATCATCTCGAGCTCAATCGGCCCATCTTCTTCAATAGGAATGCAAATATCGATGAGAAGCCTGAAATCTCGCAGTTTGCGCTTCTCGTGGCTCATCTTCCTTTTTCGCTCGTCCCGGTTCATGGTCCATCTCCAGAAGAATACCTCAAGGGGTTTCGTCTTCTGGTGACACTTCACAAGCTTACCCGACGCAGTACTGCAGCCCTCCTTTGTCGTCACATCGTACCACTTCCCTGCTCTGTGTGTCCCTGCAGCTGCGCGTCTGACGACGGCGTGGACAGGAACGTCTGTAGAAGTGAACTGATTGAGGCGCTTAGAGACGGCAGCAGCAATGTCACCAGCGTCGTTGGTCTTTCCGTGGAGGACACAACTCAATGTGACTGGATAATATTCCGGGTCACAGTCAAGATACCTTTGTGGTACAGCTGAGGTGACCTTCGTGGACTTCTGTTGACACTCGCCGCACCAGTCCTCGGACGAAGTACATACCACATCCTCGCCTTCTGGTTCGTCATCTGCTTGTGTAGAGTTAGCTCTCCGTTCCCGTTGCCGATAGGCTTTATCGATCACTTTGCGTTTGTACTTCGGAGACGATGATCGGTTTTGTATCCGCACGTGCGATGACCGCCTCAATGGACGCTCAGAAGGCTTCCTTTGCTCGTCAATCTCTTGCTCTTCGAAGCGTACAGATTTCTTTCGCTGCAGGCCTTGAGGCCGCTCTTGGTCCTGGATGGTCTCGCGCTCAAAGTCAGGCACTGGTGGTTCTTGACTGGCCGGCGGCTGACTGGCAACACTGGGCGACGCAGGAGGTGGTCCTGGCGACGATGGTTCTTCCGTTGACTCACGTCCATCAGGTAATGCAGCAGGCGCCGTGACAACATCCTTACTGGCCCGGTGGTTAGACGAAGGGATTGACTTGCGCCTCAGGGCCACTTTTAGGGGTCCTGGCGGCGTAGGTTTAATATCCTTAGGGGCCTCTTCCTGCGGTGAGCTCTTGGGCGGAGTGTTGGATGAAGGGCCGGGAGCAGTGGGAGAGAGTGTCGAATCTTGGAGTTTGACCTGTAGACGCGTCGGATCTGTCTTCTTAACTTCCGTAGGCGCAGGAACCGGTGAAGTCAGCGCGCCAGCAGTAGGAGTGGAAGAAGACTCGATCTCTTCGTCTTTCTTTGGCAAACCGGTGGTTTTCCTAGGCTTGCCCTCTGGTGTCTTCACAGGGTCTGGTGCACTCACTTTGGCCACACATGCAGCTGCTACCGCAGTTGGGGTTTCCCCATCATCTTTGCCCACCTTGGTTGAAATGTCGTCCCTCTGGGTAGAATGCTTAGAAACCGTTGGTTGTTTTGTGGCATTTTGGAGAGGAGTTTTGGGGGACATAGGAGGTTCAACTGGGTCTTGTTCACCGCATTTTGGTAGATTATTTGGCTTGCCAGCCGGCAGGAGGGAAGAGGGACTCAGTGTATCCAGCTTTGTAGCTTCTGGAACCTTTTCATTCACACTAGGTGCCAGAGACGAACGCCGTGAGCTGGCCTCGCCCACCGCTAGTGACCGTTGCAAACCACTGGGGTGGCCAACCGTAGAGGACCTCGCAAGTGGCGCACTCAAACCATTTGACGAGGGGCGCAGGGGAGACACACCAGCAGCATCCTTGTTCATCTTTGCTGCCATGGCAGCGACGCTGGACCTAGGAGCGGAGGGCGAGGGAAGCCGTGGTGCATGTTCCTCCGCTGGCTTATTCTCAGTGGTTGTGTCTGGCTCCTCCTCAGCACTCGTGTCGGGAGCCTTTTTGGCCTTAAGGTCCCCGTTGGAAGCTTTGCGTGCTCCTCCTTTCTTTCCCTTCTTCTGCCCCCTGTTTTTCCCATCACCACCAGTTGGCTTCTCTTGGTCCGGCGCTGGAGCCGGAGTCCCATTTGTCTCATCAATAGTTTGGTCCATAGACCGAGTAATGTCTTCCATCAGAGCGTCCGTGGCGGGCGGCTCATTGGACTTCCGGGAATCGTATTCAGCATTCCACACTTCACTGTCATACAAAGGGCTCCATGAATTGCCAGAGTCTTTCCCCCTGGCCGTCAGTGGAGCGACAGGTGCAGGTGCCCCATCGATGATATCCTGAAGCCACCTGTCATCCCTTCCCACGCCAGGGTCTTTAGAAAGCGCCGGAGACGAAACCGGATCATCATCTTCGAAAGTAAGGTTAGGTTTGCGCGCGGGGGTCTTCTTGGGATTCCTGCGCACCTTGAGGATTTCGGTTCCCTGCTTACCTTCTAATTGCTGCTCGTGCTCCGAGCGTTGGTCCTCGAATGGGTCGTTGGGCACCTCATCCGGCCGGTGCTCATCGCCGGAGTGGTTGTAGAGGTCGTCTTCGGGATCCATTTTGCCTGTAGCTTGTGTAATCAAGTCTGCGAAAAACGATAGTAGGTAGCCGACTGGATCGGTGCAAGTCGAGGTTATGACAACTGCGACTGAGGATTGCAGTCAAATTTGCTAACGCGCTGATTTATGTGCTGGGAGACACAAAGAACAATGCACTCCTGCTATTGAAGGTTCCCTTCATCCGTCGCCTCCAAGGACTTCATTCACACTAATTATTGTTCGCCGGCATTTGCCTTTGTCTGCCCCTTATCAAAATGCTTTGTGGTTGTGATATGAGTGACCGGACCATGGGGACATGATATTTCTTCGGTTTTGCATATCGATGACTGAAACAGGATGATTGATCCTGGACTACCACTTCGTGGTCCATGAATCAAATCCTTATCCTGCTTGAAACCACGGCCTACAGGATAGGTTGACGGCATGGGGAGGAGTAAGGATACTAACCCTGCAAGGCTTGACGTGCCCTCATTGCCGCGTTTGTCCCCAGCACATCTGGATGTCAAAATACTTCTTGAAAGAGGAGAAACTATAGAATTATTACTGAAGTTATTTATTGATTCTCTAAGGATTAGCCGCTGGGAAGCCTCCGTAGGTTGAGTTATCTGTCAATGACGGGACCTCGCTCCCTAGCCCCTGTCACCTTCCACACTGTCAATCCCCCTATGTACATTATGATATCCATTCTTTCATGTTTTTATAGGTTGCATCAAGGTATCACAGAAATAGCTTAATCCAAGAAAAAATAGGCTTAGTTCTAGTTTCAAAATTCGTTCTCATATTACTAATGCACAAAAGAAATCAAAAGCACAATAAGCGCACCCAAGGTCGACTACCGAAAAAACACAAGGTAATCACAGGAAGTATGGAGGTTTGACAGAACTCATTTGTACTGCCACTTGGAACTCGTCCATCCTTCACAAAGAGACAGCTGCTTCAAAGAAATCTGATAAAACCCGTATTTGACCTTGCACTTTCCACCTCCGAGCGCCACGACATCAGTGTTTCCAAACTGCAACTTTCCAAAAAGCTCGTAGACAAGAGAAAGTGAATACTCGCCCTGTTCAGGAGCTACAGCACTCTCGATCCACGTCAGTTGCGCGAGCCCAGCATCCTCCTTCTCAGGCATGAAATCCTGCGTCCGATTCAAGCCACCTAGTAGCTCCAAGTCCTTCAACATTGGCGCATCTTCTTCGACGTACGTCATGACAGAAATCGGCGTAATGACCTTGCCGCCCACCTTTGGGATTTTGACCCAGAAGCAAGCGGGGTGCTTTTGCTGTTTACCAAGGCGGAACTTGAATGGGAGTAGATGTGCTTGATGATCGAAGTTTGATTAAATCTGCTGTTGGAGTTACCGGGGATTTGCGCATCGGGAACCTCAGGGCGGAAGAATAGAACTCTTGGCTTTTTCAGTACATCTAGCTGTCTTGCCGTGAGAATACCCTGTCTTATGAGCTTTCTGTAAATTTGCTCGCACTCGGTACACATTGCCTTTGGGAACTGGCACCTTGTCTTGTTGGATGCCATTTTCGGTGAGGACGGCACGGTCTCAGTTGCTGTGGCAGTGCACATTTTGATGAGAGTGGAACGTGATAAGCTGCAAAATGGTGGGGTTTTTTGACAGTCTTGGTTGCGTACAGGTTAATTTTTGGGAGGAATACCATATATTTATACCTGTTCAGGTGTCGAATGGCATTGGTCATGCTCTCCTGCCCGTGGTTCGTATAAAATGAAGTTTCATGGCTTGTTGCAGAAAGGATAGGTGATCGTTGGGTTCCCGCAGCATCGTGGTTCAAAACTCCTTTAACGTCAAAGCAGCATTTCCACAGCAAGGTAAACAGCCCTTGCTTGAAAGAAAGAATTCAATATCATAGGGCAACTGCTTTTAGTGCAAGTTAGCCCGTTATGACCTTTAAAGGCCTCAGACCCTGAACCACGTTATGAATTGAAGTCAAACTTGACTGAGAAATAGCCATCGCGATAAAGGACATGCTAGGGGTTGATTGGGAGTTTGTATTCGACACAATTCGTACTGGGCGTTTGAGGAGACTGGACTATACACTGTTACACCCTTACATTACGATTGAATCATTGCATAGAAAGTTGATACGGGAAGCCTGAGGTGATGAAATATTTGGGGACATCTTTGTGGCTGAGATCTATCCATTTATGATTATCCGTTCCAAGGGCTAAATAAGTTGTAAAGGTAACAGAAAGATAAAGCTAAACTCCGAGGGCAATGGCGTAAGGGATTCCAACATAGAAGACGACGTCAGGCCCGTTGTTCAATTGTCCCTTCACCCGGTAAAGTCAAAAGGCACACAGATCGGGGGACTCTGATCTTTCAATATCTCGTAAGTCCCTTCAGTGACGACGGCGCGGCCATTGGAAGATTTCCTGATTTGATGCAAGCAGAACTGCATCTTCCCAAGGCAATCGGTGAAGCACGCAATTGAGAACTCACTCTTCTCAGTAACCGTTCGCTCTTCGAACCGCTTCAACCGTGCCAAGCTCTTGTGGTCAGTGGCAGGACGAGGCTCAACCATCCACTTCACCTCATCGCGCTTCGGCAGGTTCCTTAGAATCGTTGCCATTATTTCCTCAGTAACCTAGATATCGTGGTGCACATCCGCCATGACGGAAATGGGCGCCACGAATCTATCTCCAACCACCGA
Organism: Aspergillus stella-maris; assembly: GCF_047715825.1. NCBI lineage: Eukaryota > Fungi > Ascomycota > Eurotiomycetes > Eurotiales > Aspergillaceae > Aspergillus > Aspergillus stella-maris. The sequence goes on from NW_027396797.1 coordinate 213,639, forward strand.
CATCTTGATCCAGAAGATAGTATGGCGATCCTTGGGATCCTTGATGAAGGACTTTATAGCGCGGAACAGCTGGAGGATCATGGCTAGTTTGTTGGTATCCAATGTCAGCGGATCCGCATCGACGAATTGAGCACGGAAAAAGATTGGCTTGGTATCTGGGATATCTGTGACGAATACATCTAGCAGGAAGCTCTTCTTCTAGAGCCTGTTGTAACACACTGTACACTCATCGCACATGCGTCTTGGGATATGGCAACCATTGTCAGTTTGCGCTGTTCCGGGTTGCTTCTCAGATTCCTGGTCGCGTGTTTCTTGGGATTTGGACCGCTTCCGAGATGTTTCTGGGGAGTTTGCCCGTGTGTTCTTTGATGCCATCTTGGTGTAATGGATTCAATATATTCTTCCCAGTGGCTCGATAACGTCGTCAGTCACAGCCTGAATACCAGTACCGGAGACTGGCAATGTGATTAGTGCTTATAATTGTCCACCGGCACAATACCCTTTCGCGTCGACACTGCGGGATTTGTCACCCCAACAATGGTGTTCAACCCATTAGATGCAGAAGGGCTCTGAGAATATCAACAAAGTAGGAATACCAGAGTACACCAAATGTAAACGTTGCCTACCTTGCTTTTTTGACAGATTATATCCAATCCTTTGACCGATCGTCACAACAAAGTCCTTCGTGATTTTTGTTTCAAGGTGGGTATTGATATCAGGATTTTTCGAAACGCGACCGGGTCTTCTTACGTTGGCGTGGGAAAGCTGTTTTATCCGTAAACAACAAGATCAATGGCAGCAGTGCAAACCCCTCAACTTACAGACTATTGATATTCCATTGCCTCGTACAAGGCAAACTATACTGTTCACAATAACAAGCATGCATTCTTCATCCACTACCAAGTCAAATAATATACATGCTAACGTACCCACATACGTACAAACGGAAAAAGACAGCCAGTAGCATCATCAACCAGCTAGAAAGGGACCCGGTACTCTGAAAATGTCAAGGCCCCCTCTCCTTCGCCGCCGGAAAGCCCAACATCTGCGTAACACCCGACCTCTCCCCCTCCGGCTGAAACGCAATATTTGACCAGAGCACCAGCGGCCACGCCGCCCTGAGTATCTGATTTTCAAACCACTTCAACCTCCACACAACCGGGTTCAACTCAGTCGGACAATACTGCCAACACCAGTACCCGCCCGCTTCCCTCGGCAACATGCGAAAGACATCACCTACCATTTCCTCATCGACCCCAGTAGCCGCGGGAAAGTCAACAAGCACACTAACATACATTGCCAATAATCCGGGGGCATACGGGATGGAGGCTGGTCGGGTCGACAGACGCATGTAGAATGCCTGCTCGTTTGGCGGGTAGTAGATGTATGGGAATAAAGCCATGCGGACTTTCTGGCCGAATAGCTGTGGTGGGACGAGCGCTCGGTTTATCGAGTCGCAGTGGTATGTGAATATCATGGGGATACTGCCGTTGACGAATGTCCAAGCGCGAGTAGGGACTTGGATGAGAGAGAGGCTGATGCAGATTTCAGCGACGAGCTTGTCGCAAGTAGAGCAATACACGCCGGTGATTGCAGCGGGTAGACACGTCTCACATACTGCTGTGGCACCGGCTTCGTTCTCTGATGGCTCAGTTTGGGTTCCTTTAGACTCGTCGGCGGTGATGGCTTTCTTACGCCTGCTACCCGTGTTTCGGCGCACAGGAGGGGTCTTCGCTGTCTGTTCTTCTGATTTCTTGGCTTTCGGAAGCATCTTCAATAAATTGACCTAAGAGAAGCGATCTGAGGATCTTCTATGGGTTCGCGTTACAGGACTGGAGAACAATGTCTGGCAGCCAAAGGTCGGGAAACGAAAGACCAGGAATTGGCGGGGAAGAGGTATCTATTTATGTTAGTTGGAAACCATAGGAAATAGGAAAAAAAACCTTGTAAATGTCCTTCCATAACAACCCTTTAACAGTTCTATTCACTCGTCTACGAATTTGGGCTTTGCAAGGCCATTCCATGAAGTCTAGGCTCTTGGTAGATGCAAGGCATTCATAGACTAAAGACTAGAAAAACACAAAGTGAAAATCGAGCACGCGCCCTTTACATCGGTATATGATCACCATAGGCTTTGTATATTTATCAGATCAATTCATGGTACCAGCATCCAGGCCCTTGAGACCTGGACGCGTTCGGTACGAATCGTCATCCCGGCGGCGCATGGGCCAAGAAGCACTACAGTTGCAATCCACATCAAAGCTACTGTGAGCTACAATGTCTACATGGCTATTATAACAGCAGCACCAAGAATTTAAAATGTTCATTTCCTGCTACACCCTGTAAAGCTTCCCTGGGTAAAAGAGAACGTACATGGCTTTCTTCAGTTCCAACGTTCCAACTCTTAAGCCTTCGGATCCCACACAATCCCGGCCAATCTAAACGTTCCAAACCCAGAGTAGGGAGGCGCCCACCTCGCCAGATCAAAGTCAACGTGATTCACATCCTTGAAGCCCTGTTTCTTGAAGTACTCGTATACCTGGGGTTCACTTGATACGACAATGGGGATGCCAAGGGACTTGGACTTGTTAAACAGGTGCTCCATCAGTCTCTTACCGAGCCCTTGGCCTCGGTGATTTGGATGAATGATTATGAATGTGAGGTCTAGAATGTATGTCAGACATGAGGAGCTCCAATAGTCGGGGCGCTTGCTGGGGGTACCCACTGAGGTGATCGACATCGGCCATAGGCTTGTCGAGCTCCATGCAGGCTTCTTGCACGGCTTCTACAACATCTGCGTTGAAAAAGTCTGTAGTCCTGTGGGTGGGTGCATCTTCATCCCCGTCTGCTTCGCTGATTTGCGCTTTTTTCGAGGTGAGCCTCTTCCGAGTGACTGTAAGGTGGCCGACGACTTGACCGGACTTGTCATCGATAACGGTCAAGGACTCCATGATCTTGAGGTCCAGATTCTCGAGGGTACTCATGTAGTTCTGACGCTGGATCTCGGCATTGGGCCAGTTGTTGAACAGAAGCCGGTTGATCGTGAGTTTGAACTTTGACTGGTAAAGCAGTTCGCCGGTCGCGGGAATGTCGGCATTTTCGAAAGGGCGGATTGTATAGTCCTTAACGGACATTGTGAAGGGCGTGTAGTATAGGACGATTAACGAGATGAATTGGTTCGCATCCGCTCTCATGGAGTAAGCCCTTAAATAGTTGTTCCTCGATAGGCGCCAGGGTTCATGGCGGCTCGATCCGACAGGATTTACGTTTCCAGTTGCGTGAGTCTGGATCGCCATTCAGCTGGTGGGTACGAATCTTCACTCTCCAGCTCAGGTGCTGCGTAAGCTGCCTATATCATTATGGTTCAGGCAGCAACCACCTTCATGCTCTGTTTCTCAGCGTGCTAATGGATTTCCGCGGTTCAGCTAGGTCGTGGACGGTTGCGAACTCCCGCTTCCTCTAGGTACACCACGATCTACTCAAGAGTGACAAATTATATCCAGTTCGTCAATATCTACGTTGCGCATACCACCCCAGCACCCCACAACCTTGGGAATAGTAAAGTACCTACCAATTCCGATCCAACCGATTCCGTATACCCTTAATGTGCCAAACCGCTCCACGCCCAACAATCCACATCCCGTGTTTCTCGAACGCAACACTGACAGCCAGAGCCTCGTCCCCTCCAACGCGAGTAGTACCGAGCGTAAACCCAGTCTAATGATCAATGACATCAACGGCATCGCCTACACCGCAGAAGATCCACCCGTTCCTCGAAACCTGGACACCATCGTAGAAATACGAGATCGGGTTTGAAAGAAGTCTTCGATTGGACAGCACAGATCCGGATGATGAGAAATCAAAAGCTGATAGGTCGCGTTTGCCGTAGGGTGTCTTCTCTGTCGGGTAGTACTTCGACACGCCGGTGCCGGGGATGTAGAGGGTTCGGCCGTCCAGGAAGGCCGCGACACGGTTTTCGTTTCCCTCAGTGATATGACCGGGTTTATTCTCCAGGTATCGCACTCGACGAAGTAGACGGTTGGATTTGTGGGCATTGTGAAGTCAACGATACCTCTTTCCTGCACGCTTTTAGTGGCGAATATATATGTCCAAGCCCGCGTTCTTTCCCCATCCCGACTTGGAGTCAGTCAAATAGAAATTCCCCTCCGGATCTATCTCGAGCTCATTAAACCCCACAAATGGCTGGACGAGGAAGTTATTGAGGAGCATCTCTTGTTTTAGTGTCTTCGGATCTATCCGAACGAGATGACCGAGATAACCAGACTCCTTATCACTGTACCCGTCTGTCACAACGTACATCGAGTGGTTGAAGTAGACACAACCATGCGCGTTATATTTCGGGGGGTCCGTCGTGATATCCTTAAGTTCGTTGTATCGACATCAAGGAGGTACTGCCATGAGTGCGTGCCATTTTCACCTCCGCCTGGTGGGCTCCATTCCACAAAGAAGAGCTGGTTGATTTCTTTGAGGTAGCATGGTGCTTCGTGGCTTTTGAATGCGAGCTCATGCACTTGTTCGATGGTCGCGTCTGGGCCGAGGACATCGAAGAACTTCTTGTCATATGCGACAAATTCGGTCGTGTTGAGGTAGTCCAATCTGAAAATCGGCATGTTAGTACGTGGAATTGACACTCAAAGGATATTAACTGACGTCGTTGAAAGACTTGTGTCAGAAGCTTCCTCAGTCACCCATGGTGCATCTAGTGCTGATCTATTGAACTGTTCCGAGAGCGTTGCGAAAGCGGCCAGGGAGACGTACGCCCATTTGGCGACTGTCCCGTTCATGAACTGGGGGAGTGGGTTGAGGTAGTTTGTACATGCTGGATGAAGCGAACTTAAACCTTCCCTACGCGCTCAAAACGGTGGTCTTCCATTATGTATATAATCAGCATCGGTCCTATAAGCGAGGTACGCTGGAGCCCAAATCTGGGGCCCCGCAAGATGTGTCACGGAGCTATCCGTCACTTCCCCAGGTTGCCAGGAACATGCGAGAAAGAGATCTTCATATCCTTCAGTAGATCTGGTGAAGATCATCAAGTAGAAGACCCCAAATGTTACAGGCCTTCTCTCCGATAATTGCGCCCCTGTGCCGCGCGAGGGCGGATAGCTCCGTGCTTTCGGAGTGTTCCATACGTCAGTGTTGAGCCATCGACGACTGCATTTACACGAGACATCTACAATTCGTTAAGACACTGCTCAGTTCCTATTGCTTTTTCTACGGTCATGTTAAGCCCAATAAAGCGAGAATTTGCACAATCATGTACGTGAGACGTCATGACGTGCGAACCTGCTTGACAAATGCTAGTACGGTTGCTCCTTCCCTCCTTCCCGTCGAGAACGTATTTTTTATACGCACTCGGTTTTTTAGCATCTCCACCCCTTGCAGTGGATCGCGCAATGCCGCGGTCTCTCGACGTATTCTTGAAGAGCCAAGACAAAAACTCTAGCCAAGGAAGCTTTGCGCCTACTCACCGCACAAACCTCCCACGCGAGCGATGGCTTGGCATGTTGACCCTCTCCACACCCCACGCCGCACTAGGTTGTGATTTTTGCCTTCCGTATGGCGTAGTCCCGGCCCCTTCAATTTTATTCTTCCTGTGCTGATACGTTGCAATTGACTTAGTCCTAGAAGCGCCAAGGCACCGCTGTTTCCTTTCCCTCGACGGCGTACACAATGATGCTTCGGCGGCAGGTCTGGCTCTTAATGCCAATGTGGCGAACATCAGTCTATCAGGGAGAAGGGGCAGTGAGCCAGCGGGAAGTCGGAACTGCCGGATCCTCGCCCGTCCCAAACAAGATGGTGGCCGAAGTGAAGGGTTCGCTGCGGCGTTTCCCTCTTGTCTACCATCGTCGGTAGCCTTCGGAATTCTGCCTTGGCTTTCCGTCTCAGATCCTTGACCTGGTGGGCGTTCTTGCTATTCGCCCATTATTGCTATTGAATGCATTGTGTGGTCTGGTGAGATGCTGAGACTACATTCGCAGATTTGATCTTGGCATTATAAATTACGTTGCTACATGGAACGGCCGACAAGCGCTGGGAACCGACGGAGCACATCCAGACACCGAGCGTATGCGGTAGCATTGTCTACATCTTGTGAAAGTGGTTCTCTATGCACCTTGTGGATTCGGACATCGCTCGGGAAGTGCAAGACCTTGGGTATCGCGCTGCCAAGACTGCGAAGCACCACGCCATACAACACAGCGTGGAATCTAAACTTCTTGTCGCTAAGAGAGGTGTCGATCACAATACCTTTTGATGGCAGTGGGGTGGCCGGAAGGCTTAGAAGTGGGGGTACAGGGTTAACGGGTACTCGATGAAAGGCGCGGATGCCCAGATATCAGAACTCAGATGCTCATACCTCGACTTCGCTGCAGACCGCGTAGTTGTATCACGCAACACTATCACAACTGACAGAGCTAGACGGTCTTTGGAACTTGGAAAGGAGTCTGTGCTGGCACTGCGCCACGAGTGTAGGCTCCCAGTTTTCCTGGTATCCAGGCAACGCAATTGCTTCAGCAGCAACCCTGCGCTTGATTGGACTCGCATCCTACCCTAACCAATTTTCAGAATCCACTGCCAAGCGACACGGTTTCTGTAGTGGCCCTTCTGCATGAATCGCTAATCAAAATCTTATCAATCGTAGACAGGACTGAGGATACCCACCGCTAACTCCGACGACAGATGGAACTCGGGTTAGATCTCTAAAAACAGTAGGAGTCGACGCAGATCAACTGGTATAAAAATGTAAAAAGTCCCGACGGCCATACCCCTGGCTGTGCCTGCAGGTCCGATTAAGGTTTTGATCAAATTTAACCTCATCTTATCTGATCTAATCCTCCACCGCGATAGCCATGAGGTCGCAGACTTTCTCGCTCGCCGGGTTCCTGGCCTGCGCTGCGCCAGCACTTGCAGCCTGCCCCTACGCCAGTCAACTCGACCTCGATGCTCGCTCGGACGCTGCCAATCCTCACAATGAGGACCACCCGAGCTACCACACCTCCCGCGCCACTGTCGAAGCCGGCAAGAAAGGTGTCTTCTTCATGAATCGTATCGCCCCCGGTACATCCGAACTCTACATCGCCGACGCCGACGGCTCGAACGAACGACCTCTCCTTTCCGACCCCGTTTTCGAATACCACGCTACATTTTCACCAGACGGACAATGGATCACGTTCACGGGCGAGCGCAACGGCGACGGCAACTCCGACATTTACCGAGTTCGTCCCGACGGGTCGGACCTGCAGGAGTTGCTCGCGACGAGTTCCATGGAGGACTCTGTTGTGCTCAACCCCAACGGAACACTCGCGGCGTACGTGAGCACGGAAAACGGATACCGTACCAACGTCTGGGTCATGGACATCAAGACTGGAGAGAGGTGGAATGTCACTGATACACCATCTATCTCGGCGTCTGCAGACCACGATCTTATGAACGGATACTTCCGTCCTTCTTGGTCGCCTGACGGTCAATGGATTACATTCTCATCGGATCGCAACACGAATTGGAGAGGGCATGGTGACCCGACGTACCTGGGTATTTCTGGGTGGGAGCATACTCAGGAACTCTCTATCTATGCCGTTCGCCCCGACGCTAGTGGATTCAGGCAAGTTGTCACCAAGGATGGATACAGCCTTGGAAGCCCCAAGTGGTCCACCGACGGCAAGAGAATCATCTACTACGAGATGACCCGTGAAGCCACCTGGGGCGCGCACCGTCCCGAGTCAATCGACAGTACAAGCTCCGACATTATCTCCGTCGACTTCAAGACAGGCAAGGACAGGAAGGTCGAAGTCTCCGGCTCAGGCGTCAAGTCCTTCCCTCAATACATCAACAAGAACGGGACAGTCGGCTTCCACCTAAAGGGAACCTCAGCAGAGGGAATTTACACCACATCTGGCACATACCTCAACACAACGATCCGCTCTCCCGCCTGGTCTCCCGATGGCAAATACATCGTCTACGAAAAGACAGAATGGGACATCCGCCCTATGAACAAGAAGCTCTACTCCTGGGATGATGACTGGGAGTACCAATTTACCGATGTCTTCCCGCAAATGTCGAACCAAGGCCGCATGGTTATGACGGAAAAGCAACTCGGTAACTCCTCCATCGTAACGCTGAACCCCGATGGATCCGACGAACACGCAGCCTACGATAACAGCAAGAGCACCCTCGTCGAATCGTCGCTTGTCAGCCAGGGACTAGCAGGTGCATTCCAACCTTCTTGGTCCCCCGACGGCGAATGGCTTGTCTTCGGTGAAGGAGCATGGTTCCAATCCCGCGCTACGACAGGAGGCTGGCTTGTTCGCGCTACAGCCAATGGGTCAGACTACGAGGTGCTCACGAGCAGTAACCAAACTATCACCAATACGAGTATCATCAACTCCGGATTCCCGACATTCAACCACAACGGCACGAAAATAGTTTACCGCGTTTGGGGCGCGAACTCGACGAGCGGTGATAAAAGCCAGCTTGGTTTGAGAGTTATGGACCTCGCGACTAGGAATATCACCGTTCTTACGACAGAATGGGATAACCTCCCCTTTTTCTCGCCAGATGGTGAGAAGATCGTCTTCACGCGCAAGACGGGCGTGTACAACTATGATGTTTGCACTATCAAGCCTGATGGCACGGACTTGAAGGTTCTAACAAGCAGTGGTGCCAACGACGCACATGCGATCTGGAGCTATGATGGGCGCATTATCTTCTCGACGGGAATGTTTGGATTCCAGTATGAGTGTGCGCTTTATGATGATACGTTCCAGCCATATGGGCAGGTCATGGTTATGGATGCAGACGGTAGCAATAAGCAGGTTCTCACGGACTCGATTTGGGAGGATTCGATGCCTTTGTTTGTTCCTGCTGATGAATACTAGCCTCTCCGGTGAGGGGAAACGGCGTGGTTTAAGTATTAAATTCCTAGAATGCATGTATAAAGACCGTTAATCTTCTATCTTTAATGTATGTACAGTATATTGTGGTCGTCCTCTCGAAATGAGGTTTAAATTTGATGTCCGTCCACCCATCGGATATACCCGATCTACCTAAAGTGGTGCACGTCGTCAGTATTTAAGAGGGGATACGTAGGGAAATCAATGCTCAATACCACCTCCCCGGGTCATAAAACGCGAGACAAATTGTTGGCCATGGTGGTGCTGTCGGTCAGCATAAGCATCTTACTCCTGCTTTCAGTATTTGTCAAGGAACATCCGATGATATATATTTCACGAGATAGCCGCCCCCGACTGAAAGCTCCCCATAACTCATTCATCCGCATGATACCTACCTTTCAGAGTAACAGGTAGGCTGAACCTTGCTCTCCCCCCTCATTCAGGTAAGGGGAATCTCGGAATCGCAGTACCCCAAGTACGGCTCGCTAACCCTATACCCAATATCGCCCAGCATCTGATTATCATGGTCCATACTTATCCCTTTCTCGAAGACGGTAGCCAGGCACTGGTTCTTCTCCAACCTTAAATACGACTTTCCTTGTCCCGAGAGATTCCAGGCCCAAAGTGTCGTCGGGCAAGCTACTTGCCCGTAATGGTCCCATTAACTACTCGAGGAAAGTATTTATTCAATAGAGTCCTCATGAAAGCAATATGAGTAGGTTATATTGAACGATAGACAACCTAAACTCGCAACCTTAACTCATCCTCCACCACCATCACGAACCGCACGTATATGTCTTCCAACGAAACCATTCTAGTCCACCCTATCCTACCTCACCCAACCCATGACGACACATTCATCATAACCCCCTCACAACCCTCTCAAACCATGACCCATTGTAGACCTAGAGGTTAAACTCGCAAGAGATCCCATGATCCCGATCCCCACAGTTGTCACTGCTCCCCTCCAACGAGACAACCTGACTACCATACTTCATCTGCGCACCATTCAAGTTCGACGAGCCATCCTCGCATCCGTTCCCATTAACAACCGTAAAAGAGGTCTTCAGTCCCGTGTCGCCGGTTCCAAAGGTGTACTGGTCGTTGGAGGCCGCGCAGTCCATTGTAAGCGGTGCTTCCTGACTCCAGCCGTTGCCGGAGGGGTGGCAGATGCGGATCTGGAAGTGGTTAGGATGAGTATGTAGATTAGGCAGTGGGCAAGGGGGAGTTATATGGAGGGGATTAAGAATGGGATGATCGTACCCAGGGTTTACCGTCAATCTCGGTGTCCCGGATAGACGTGTAATGGACGACAAACTTTCCGTTTGTAGGGGGAAAGGCGTGCTGGTTGGATTGGCAGTCGAAGAGGGCGGATACGCCTGGTGCGATCGCGGTTAGGGCAATGGGAAGGATGGCGGTGAGCTTCATTGTAAAAGTGGTAGGAATGGTTCAAAGAAATTGGTGATTTGTTTTGGATTAGAGATTGCTTTGAGAGTGCGAGACTGAATTGATTGTCGAATTGAGAAGCAATTCTGCTGGCGACCATGGTCCCTTTTATACCTTGCTCTCCCTGTACAAAGTACCCTGATCTCCAAGAACTCATGACTATACAGAACTTACGCTGACAATGCCATGTATTCCATGTCATCGAGCTCCACCGACTGAAGATCCGATGCCAGATCTAGTGCTGTCGAGCGCCGCCTGTTTAGTGCCTACTCAATCTCGTAAGACGCCGCGCTCAAGGTCACGTATCTCCACCGTCATCGCTGCGGATCTCGGGGGTTTGTGGAGATTCAGACAGACGAACTGACGATACATGGTTCAGATCACATCTAAATCCTAGCTGCAGGGGCCAGGCGCGCTGGGCGCTGCCCTGAGGTGTGGGAGATCTGCACACAGCCACGGCTGCGGATGGGGCCGATTCGGCGGGGGATCGGAGGTTAGAACGACTGTTGCTCCTGCGCGGGGAGTAAGCTGTCGAACCAAGGTACTGTAAGTCTCCATGTATCGTGCGTTATTCAAGTTAAATGGATAAAATTTGGAGTTGATAGTCGGTGCCCGGGCTGATTCGTGTCCTTGCTGATGGGGGCCATGCATACCTATCCAACGTGAAACAGCACCGCCGCGCGCAGCGAGAAACCCGATATAGCGACATTCTTGAAGATCAATCTCCATCAGGGTGTTTAATGGACTATTCAATTGGTTGACAATTACTCTGTATGGCTGAGGCTGAAGTTGTAAGCTTTCACCCCTGGGCTGACGAACATGCAGCCATAGCCCTGTCCGATCACGCTATAAGCCACGCTCGGCGTAGCATCAGGATCGACCACTTACGTAAATGCAACATCACTGCGTAGGTACACAGCAAGACTTGGATCTTGTATCAGCTGCCATGGGTGTACGGCGCAAGGTATCACTGAGATAGGTAATCTATGATTGTGACTGGGAAGGGGAAATTGCGGGAGCCACCACGATCGCCTCATGCAAATGAAGTGTTCCCCGCTCGGCGTGCAAGAACTTTTTTAGATACGTGAGATTCATGTTGAGGGTTATCTTATTGCATTCATTCGGTACACAAAGTCTCAAACGCAGAAGAGAACGAAAGACCTGGTGGTTCCACAAGATCATGCACCCTACAATGGCATGGAGGATGGTGGCTATGTTCTCCACTGCGCAGAAAATCGTCATCACCCTGCACCTCAATTCGACAAGTAAGGAGAGGGAACATCATTGAAGCCCGGTCGAAATTCATAATCTTCTGCCGCATGTTAGGTACTAGAGTGTCAAGGTACATATCGAGGCTATTTCGATCAGGATTGATTGTGGCCTCCACCGTTACAAGAGGATCAAAGTTTGGCAGTGACAAGACATATTTATAGCCGTTTAGGAGCTGCCATCATTCCCAGCTGTTTGTCAAGTGGAAGCCATATACGGTGTCACATTCCCTGTCGAGATGGGTTTCGAAGTAAGAATGGTACATTCGTCCTTCATGCATTCGAAAGCAATCACAGTATTTTCCGGATAGGGCATGATCCACACTAACCATCAAACGAAATACCGCGTATTCACTATCCGATGGTTTCGTGAGCTTAATGCCTTGCTGAAGCAAGTTCGAAATCTCAATTCCATTAGTAACCATCAAATTCGCCATTGTAGAATTTTCGTACGCGGACACAATATCCTCAAATGCGGCGCCAGATTCTACCAAGGACAGGTATTTCAAGCGAAGATCTTTCCGCTGCCCATAGGTCCTACAGTAGCAGAATCCAAAATTCATCCACGCAGAAAAATTGGTGCCCAGATGTCCCCAAACCGTGGGCTGGATGATGATAAACAATTTGAAAACCTCGAGTTCTGCCTGATTGAAACGGTTCCCGGATTCCATCCTTTCGGCAACGTTAATATGGGTGATGGCTTGGCATATTGCCTCTATCTGCATTTCGTATGGGCTTTCGGCTGGACCTGGAATAGGAAACGGTCCACTCTCACGGCGAGCCAGGTATCACGAGATGCAAGAGGAATTTGTGGTACCCGCGAGATTGGCGGCATCAGTATAGATCTGACAGAATCGCGATAAACGATAACCGAGGTTCCCCTGGGTCAGGTCGAGAAGTAGTCCCTTTGCCGACAGCCCAGATAGAGCGATCATGTAGAGGGAGACTAATTGAACGGTTTCGGTCATGTAGCAACAGTTGTTCAACCCAAACGTGCGACACACCACATCGTCCGCGAGCAATATCAGAAAGGCTTGCTGGACACCTTCTCGATCTCACTTTGCAATAATGACCTCAGTCGCCTGATATACAGCTTCAGGTAATCAATTGCATTGGGTCGTTTTTTCACACAACATGTAAACAGATGGTTTCTCCAGTTACTCTTTTGACATGTCTTGGAGCGATATCAGGCCCAACAGACTGCACACCGACTATTTTCTGGTGAGCGGCATTTCTTGCACAGAGTTATAGCTGAAGTTCTCTCAGGGGGCATCTCATTCAATGACTCCAGTCCACAACGCTTTCTATCGTGGTCAATTTTGTACCGTTCCGCAGCTTCATCAAACGGAACGTCTGGCATGTCAGGTGCCATAAATACAGCCTAGCCTGGCTCGTCCGACGAAGACACGAACTGCACCTGCCTATTCACTGCACTGACGCCACCGGGAATCGTCAACATACTACTATTTCATATTCGGACACCATCTTGTGGGTACAGTTGGAACAAACTTACATCTGCGTAGATGGCCTTTTACTAAAGCACGGCCTCTCTACCACTTCTGCCGTTGAGAGTGCGGCCGTGGACTGTCGAACCAAGTTCCCATGGTGGGGAGGGTACGGTTCCTTGGACACTTGCGAGAGCATCCCTGAAAGCGCCAATCATGTTTAAGAGAATATTTGTTACAACGTTGGCATGTCCTGGAGGCATGAAGGGTAGACCCCATTGTGAAAGCATCGTTCCATGGGTTCCACAGGCCGAGAAACCTCCATGTTGGCGGCATAGTAGGTCGCAGAAGAAGCAGCACTTCTTGCTGCTTGCGATGTAAGGGAAAGCATTACCATCCATATTTGGGGCATTACGAGCGACCTTTGCCTCTAGAAGGTATATCAGCTGGGTCTCCGCATGAATGGCAGGTTTGACGCGCAATAGTGTTTGGTAGGCGCCAAAATGGCTTGAGAGGATTGCAAATGATCCCTCCAACCGTTGTCACTTGGAGCCATATCAAGCTTCTTTAAGGACATCCATAGGTGATTTTGGGGTTAGCCTTGTCTTTCTGCGGCATTTGTATGCTGTCCGACGTGGGCAAACCGGATGTTGGCGAAAGCGTTGATCTTGGCAGCGACCTCTGCCAACACGACCGCGGCATGGAAGGTACGACCCAGAAAGAACAGGGCGCTCCAAACTTTAGAACAACTCCGCTCATTCTGATGAAGCCTCTGTATAACCCGATTCTTCATTGCGGACCGTTTCTTAGCATGTTTGATTATGTTAAGGAAAATTTTGAGAAGGGCCTTCATTCCACCTGAATCCTCATCATTTTCCTTGGATAAACCAAAGAGACACACCAATTGGTTCAAGACCTCTTCTATTGAATTCTCATCCCCAGCGTTGGATAGGCAGTCGTTGACGGTTTCTGAGCCGTCGTGGGTGTGATTCTCTGGTTTCTGTTCAAAGCCAAGACCTTGCTATTCTTTTGGAGCTGCTGAGGGTTGTTCTGGGCTTGGAACCCCTTTTCGGATATTATTTGACCCATTGACTGATGGCAAATCACGAGAGACTTGACTGAACTCGCGACGGACAATCTTGGAGTAACATCCTACTCGATTCTCGTTGTGCCGAAATATGTCCTCAAATAGAGTCCAAACATCATCATCCTTAATCGACCCTGTGTTGTAGTTGTCAGCCATTTTTATGATGACCAGATGCAGCTATTTAGAAGCGGCCCTCACCTCGGCGTGGTATTTCCTTCTAAATCCTGGACAGACGATCCAAGAATACTTTATCCATTTCATTGAGCCCTTCAATCTTCGCACAGACCTATCGTTACAGAGTCTGTGTCCTCCACCATCACCACACCAGTAACGTGCTTTGCATCGAGGTTGTCTTTCTTCTTGCCTTTTGACTTTTCGCCCCTGCGGTCGCCATTTTGGTGATGGGTTTTGAACCTAGTTAGGGCCTCTGCTAATCGGTCTAATGCTTTCCTTGTCAGCAGGACTAGCGCTCGGTTGGATTAGTAATATTGGAATCGTCTTCAAAGTCTATCCCGTCATTTTCATCGTTATTCCATTGATCGTCGCGATGGAGGGCCCTCGCGCACCATGCGGCTCCACCGGTTCGGGAGGGTGTTTGAAGAACAGCAGAGAGATGAGCGCATTAAGGTAGCGGGTGTCGTTGCGTAACTCTGTGTATTTCTTCAATTTCAGATACTTGCGCGTCTCATAGCGATCTCAGCGAATCTAGCAATCAACAATGCGGGCACTTCTCAAGCTCTGACCAGCCTGAGGTCGGGCAGGCAAGCACCCCTCATTGCCGAGCCTGGCCTGAGATACAGGGATCGATCACGAAAGAGGTTTAGCTGGCTCGGTCATAGATTTGTGAATGGTTCATCGCTTATGCAAGTGCAAGGATAGGATGAGTTGCTCATTGGTGGCTATCCGCCACAGCGATATCCTCTCCGCCATACCGATTCCTTCAAAACCGAGTGACCTCTGAAACATTCAGAAGCCATCGAGGCCAAGGATCTCTCTTGCAAGAGGTGCGCATGTGGGCTACCTCAACCATTCGGTGTCCTTCGTAATTCACTCATGAAATCGACATCCAGGTCATCTGAGTAAAAGCCCAGATTATGTGCAAATGCTGGCTCGACGCTGAACATGTTTCAGTCAGCAAGATACAGATATCGCAGTGAAAGGGTCTCTCTCATAACGTACCCTATACTTGGAAATGACGCTACAACCTCCTGGTACAGATCGTCGAGTCCGTCCGTTTCCCCCAGTAGCGGTGGACCCGCGAGGGTGTCGAGACTTGAGAGTGGCGTTGGGAATGTAGGGGTATTGTTAATCTCTGTACCTGGTGAGAATTCATGGAATCCGGCGGGTTGGGATGGGAAGTCTCCGGTGCCGACGGTATTGGGGTTATTTTCCGATGCGGTGCTCGGTTTATTCTGTGTGTTCCGGTGGGCAGTTTCAATAGGGCTATGTGGTACTAGGGGAGGTCCTCGAATGATATAGCCTGGAGCGTCGTACGCAGCTTGAGGCAACGCCAAGTATGCTGACAGACGTGTGGCCCTATTTGAAGCATCAGAGACATTTCCGTCTTGACCGTCCGTCAACAAGCAGTTGTGGCATTGAAGAGCAAAGTATTGGAGCAAAGGAGATGACCTTGCTGACGCAGTTATGGTAGTGTAAATATCTAGCAGATCGAGGGTACGGTTTACGGCTCTGTCAATGACTTCCCGGGAGATGTGAAGTGACCCGAACTGGCGAAACGCCGAGACTTCCACGAAGGCAGGAATCAGGTGTAGAGTAAGAAGAGGCGGCGTCGCATTGTCGGTTGTCGGCTGTAGGTGGCTGCTGAGAATGGCTTTGGTGCTTTCCATAATACTATCAAGACCAGAATGTGCATTATTAATGGGACGAACGGAATACAGGATCTGAGACAAGATATCCATCAGTCTCCTGATCTGGTTGAAGATACTTTACGCGCGCAGTGGGCCCCTGGGTAAGTCCATCCGGGAGATGCTGCAGCTATCCCACTCCTCGATGTCATCCTCATCCACTGGACCAATCTGCGACTGCTCTGCAGGAGACAATGTGGGTGCTCTACCGAGGATCGAAGACGCAACGTTGTCCAGCAACATACAGCCGTTGAATACGTTGCGAAATCGGCCACTTTTTGACGAGGCTGGTAGCAAGACAAGCCTTCTGGCGGCTTGTCCCATCAATATCCAGGCAAGCTCAATACTGCCCACTTGGAGGTATAGTAGGCCGAGGATTATCAGAGCTTGGATATGGCCTAGATCCAGTGCGCCCGGCCGACGGAGAAGCCGTTCCTGAATTGCGGTCGATAGGAGAGGTGGATCAAGTTGATCATTTGAGCTTGTAGCAGAAGATTACGCAACAACCGTCCATAGAAGCAAATGACTGGATGTATGGGGCGACGACTCGTCATTGGGATAGGTGTGTATGGCACGGAGCAGATCACGGCGCTCCAGAACGGGAAACCACGAATGCGTATGCACAAAGTAAAAGTCTAGTAAGCCCGCCGTATTCGCCGGTAGCCCGTTATCAAGAGGACCTGCTAATTTTAGGTCTCGAGATGGTGAGGCCCGGTATGTCAGGACATTGTTGGAATCCGCGCCTGCAGCAGCTGGCAGGAGATTCTGGGGCTCCTGGCTGGCGGGAACCATAGACGATTCAATATCCCACGCGTCGTCACCTGGAGTGCCGAAAGACATATCACCAGCACCAGATATCATCATTTCCGCCAGGCCTGGCGCAACCTCGGATGCCCGCCATCGCTCCACAGCCAGGTCTCGAACTCCTTCGGCTGATGGTTCACGCAACGCCCCGAGAAGTGTCTTCTCGCTGTGAGGAATATGTTGAAGTAGCAAGCCAAGAGCAGCCTCTAGACTCCTCACGTACCCAGTAGGCAAGCCCCGGCGACCGCCTCCATTTTCATAAGAGCAGTCGCAACCGGCGGCTTGGCAGATCTTGCACACAGGCTGCGTGCCATCGCACTTGGACTTTCGCCGCCGACACGGATCACACGCTCTGCAAATTCGCTGTCTCTTTGAACCGCGTGAACTCGACATTGAGATACTGATCCCCGCATTTTGGGACATACCCCGGAGCTTGGACGTGCTTGTCCAGGAGAACAGCGTGAGTCACGTGATATTCTATGCGTTTAGCCGATGAATGTGGCGAGCCAAACTTCGAACAATTATGCCCAAGAAAGGATTATAATCGGTCTCCAAGTGAATAGGTACCACTAGGGCGCTCGTTCAATGGGAATTGATGCGCGGTGTTCGGCGCTTGCGCAACAGCATGTCCTCCTCAGTCTACCAACCCTTTGGGCCATACCGGAGTCCAAGTTGGGCATTATAGTCGTCACTTTGCTCCGGACGCGACTATTGTCTTGATCGGATTCCCCAGGTCAGGCAGAAAGACCCTCGAAATCATTGCGTGTGTGGGTTTGCGCCGGCGCTTAGTGGACTTTGTTGTGGCCTTCCAGGAGCAATTCAAGCTGCCTCCACAAGAGTACATCTCAGCTTATGAATTGGGCCCTTATCGCACTGTCGAAGATCAACTTACTCGTCACTTGATTTCAACATGTCCGCGAGGCTGTGTGATTGTTGGTTTGGGTGATGTTGCTGGTCAGCAGATGCAAACCTTCTTGACGAGCTTCGGGGAGGAGAATCCGGTAATATATATCAGACGAGGAAGGAGCTCTTTAGAGCAACTAGTACCGGCAAGTGAAGACAAGATCGAGCGCTTTTACCAGGTCGGAAATACCTTCTTCGAGTCGCATCCAATTTCGAATTTTTCAACCTGGAAGAATCACGGCCAGGTGACCGCCAAACACCCTCCAGTCTCAAGCTGAAAGATACCGAGCGGGTATTTGTCCGGTTTCTGAATCGCATTTTCGGCAGACCCGCGTCGTCGATGCTGTCATCGGACTGGGCATACCCATACAATACATTCGTTCTGCAGTTACCAGCGTTCTGGCTTGACAGTAGTCAAGATTTGGAGCTTCTCGATGCCGGAGCCGATGCGATAAGCCTCATACTCGATTTAGATCAACAAGGTGGAAGTAACTTCCAACGTGGCTTGGCACGTTATATTGCCATTCTAAGGATGCACTTCAGAGGTCCCATCCTGATTGACGTGAACCCAGCGGACTCTCAGATTGCTGCCACAGACGACGTTCTTCATTAGCTCCTCCGAGTCGCCCCTGACGCAATAACATGTCCCATGGACTGCGATCCCCAAATTATCGACAGCTTAAAGAAACACAAAGGAGCTACAAAGGTCATGGCAACCTACAGACAATCGGTACCACTAGGATGGGAGAGCCAATTGTCTGAGCTATCTGCCTTACCGCAGAAGGCTGTAGACCTCGGATTCCACTATCTTCATATCACTGGAGAGTCATCCCACGCCGACGACAATTTGGGATGCACTGCTCTTAGACCAATAATCGCTTCCACAGCTAAAATCCCCGTTGCGATGTACAATACCGGGGTCTTTGTACTATGGGCCTTAACTCGACAATGTCTCCGGTTTTCCTGCCCGGCACTGCAAACATAGGGGTTACACTGGCCGAAGCACAGAAAGCCCTCACTGCGTACTTTATCTTACATAGAAAACTCTTCACAACGGTTGGCCAAGCCGTTGAGGGTACCTTATCCCCGGCGATGCATAACGCGGCCTACGCCTCATGTGGACTACCACATACCTACGACTACATGCAAACCCCAAGTATTGCACGAGTTCAATCCCTCTTCGACGACGAAGCACACGGTGGAATCGCAGTCTCGCTGCCCTATAAGTCTACCATAATCCCATACCTAGACGACATTTAACCACGACGCAAAAGACGTCAATGCGGTCAACACCATTGTGCTTGATCGACAATATCGGGCTGATGGGACCTACGTGACTACCTCGAAAGGCTATAACACCGACTACATTGGGCTCAAAAACTGCATCCACAAACACTTGTCGCCGGCAAACGCTATTCGCAACGGCACAACAGCACTGATAATTGGCGCTGGTGGTATGGCTCGCGCTGCGATATACGGATGCTATCAGCTTGGGGTGCGCCGGATATGTATTTATAACAGAACACTCAAGAACGCGATTTCTCTCGGTAACTACTACAACAATTGGGCAAAGGGCACACAATCCACGAATTCCCTTGTAGAAGTTATACCGAACTTGCAAGCCCCGTGGCCTGCACACCTTCGTCTCCCAACAATCGTCGTCGCATGTCTTCCAGTGAAACTGGTCAACAGCGATGAACTCGTCAACATCCGGATTCCAGACGACTGGCTAGGTAGTCGAACGGGCGGCGTTTTCCTCGAAGTATGCAAGTCTTTCCGCCATCCAAAACCCTCGCTAACAACCGCAGGTCGCGTATGGACCTTCCTAGACACCGCTGCTGGGGCAAATGCTGCAGTATCGAACAAAAGGCTGGGTCGTAGTCGGGAGATTGAATCTGCTTATTGAGCAGGGAATTGCGCAGTACGAACTGTTTACCAAGCGTCCGGCGCCCGTGCATGTTATGCGACGGACGATACAGGAACTAGCTGGGCAATACGGGTACCTACTACAGTAATTTGGCATTTCCACACTCAAAAAACCCCTCTTGTCTATATACATACCCACCTAGGCAGTATAGCGGCGGCCCATCGGCTAAGAATAATGCCGACGATGTCATCGGCCAAGTATACAATCTCCACCACCAACTCACGTCCACTACTCGCTATTTGGAATAGGACTCTCGTACATAAGCTTAGATTATTATTAGCCTTCCGTTCTTCATTCTTTTTGAAATACTAACAAACAACCCCCCAAAATGGCCTACCAACCCAGCATAATGAGCGCCTCCCTAGGCCGCGCCTGGATCCACGCGCTCCCCCACAAAATCAACCAGGCTTCGCTCGCAGGCATCAAGGGATTCGAAATCTTCTACGAAGACCTCGAGCACTTCGCCCGCGATCTGGCCGGAAAATATTACCCAGAAGATGAACCAACACCAGAACACCTGCTAAACGCGGCCTCCGAAATCAAATCCCTCTGCGACAAAGCAGGTCTTGAGATAATCGACCTGCAGCCGTTCTTCTTCTACGATGGACTGAAGGACCGAGATCAGCATGGCCGGCTGATTGAGAAATTGGCTGTTGTTAGGTCGTGGGCGAGGGAGACGACGTCTTGTAAATTTGGGCACTCTGTTCCGTGGAATATCCATGGTAGCGAGAGTAATTTTGCGATGTGGTTGTGCATCCCTGGGGCGATGGAATGTGTTACACCGATGCCGACGAGATGGAACTTTTTTTGATCAGTGGACGCCATTCTCGTGAATATCAATTGGGCTTTCTGTAAAAAATATACGCCGCGCGTGTTCGATGCTCTGTGTTATTTTCAAATCAGCATTTATTGCAAACGGTACCATGTTAACCTCGTCCTTACGTCCGACACCCATCGGTTGTATACTTAGCCTATTGCGGGGGTCAGTAACCCTAGGTACCTAGGTACGTCCAGAATATCAACCACCATCGGATCCACTATGAGCAAACTACAATCAAGGTCACTGCGAGCCTCTTGATATCTTGACTCAAGGAAAAAGATAGCGCCGAACGGATTGCCCGCTTCATCGACGTGGTCTATTCTATGTGATTGATATGACCTCAGCCATGCCACTCTGATAGCCAATTCTAATCCATCTCCATTGACACACTCGAAACCTACAAACTCACAAAACAATGCCCTCCACACAATCCCCCTCCAGTACCCCCATCCTCACCCCCAAAAACTTCTAGATCTTCGGCAGCGGTATATCCTTCAGCATCTCCCCCACAATCCACAACGCCGGGTTCGCGCACCATACCCTCCCGCACAACTACACTATCGCCGAGTTGCCCAGCATAGACGATGTCTCCCACGTCATCCAATCGCCCGATTTCAGCGGCGCGAGCGTGACCATGTCGCATAAGCTACAAGTCAGCAAGTTCTGCGACGAGCAAACTGAGACCGCGAGGGCCATTGGGGCCATTAATACGCTGATCGTCAGGGACGGAAATGCGGAAAACGCCCCGGCGGCAGGGAGGAGAGTAATCGTGGGCGATAATACGGACTGGTCGGCTGTACGCTATTATCGATAAGTATAAGTATAGGGAAACAACAACTGCCATCAAGCAACGCGCCCCGGCGCCAAAGACAGGACTTGTTATAGGCGCGGGTGGTGCGTCGAGGGCTGCGCTGTATGCATTGTACCGCGCCGGTGTCGAGAGGATATACCTCGCCAACAGGACTCTCTCCGTCGCAGAAAAAGTTCGAGATGATTTTGCTGGTCTTTTTGAGATATCTGATCTCCCGTTGTCGGATCTATCCGATCTCCCACCATCATCAGCACCGGACATAACCGTCGGAACGGTTCCGGCGGATACTACAACCGAACAGCAATTTCAGGCACTATTTACCGAGCAGACGCAGGGACTATGTATTGATATGGCGTATAAAGCGCGCCGAACGCCGCTTTTGGCTGTTGCGAGGAGGCATACGGGGTGGACTACAGTCACTGGGATTGAGGTTTTGCTTGCGCAGGCTTTCGAGCAATATCGGCTTTGGACGGGGTTAGAGGCGCCTAACGAGGAAATTGTCAAGGCCGTTATAGACAGGGAGGGAAACGGTGTGGATGAGAATGATTTGATGAGCGTGCTATAGACTAATAAGCGCCACCAAGACTACTTCCCTTTCCCCGGGATCCCTCCAGCTACCTCCTGCACAATCTCCTCAACCTCACCACCCCCATCAAGTCTCGCACCATCAAATTCATCCAAATACTCCTTCGGCTCCCACCATCCCCGTCCCCTACACACCCCCTTAATCCCCCAAGCACAAACTAAACCATAAAACACCCCAAACCCAATAAGCAACCCCACAACATAAGCAACATAATAAAACCTCTGCACACCCATCCCCGCAGCCACACCCATAGAATTCAAGAATCCATAGAAATTCGGCACAATGGCGACTATATATGCGATGAAAGCCTGGATCCCGAACCCGTGGAAGTGGTGGTATGTACCCGTGGAGCTGGAAGTGTAGAGATCTGGAATGTTCAATTTGCCGCGGCGGAGGAGATAGTAGTCGCATATTAGAATCCCGGTTATTCCGGACAGGAAAATCTGGTAGCTTGAGAGGAAGTCGATGAATACTGAGGCTGAGGAGAGGAGGTACCAGGGGTTTATGGCGTAGGAAAGCACTAGAGGATATGTTAGCATACACAGCTGAAGATAGTGGGGACGGCTTCAATACCTGCGCAGATGAAGAAGCCTCGTTTGACAGTGATGTATTTCGGTAGCAGGGAGGCGATGTCATTTCCCGCACTAGCAGTGTGGTCAGTAACCTTCCGGAGAGATTAGGATATTGACAGATTACGCACGGTATAGAGTTCTCAAAAATTGCCGAAAAAACAGTCGAATAAGCCAACGCAAGCGCAATAAACGCACAAGCCGTGCGATTCCCACTCGTATACCGCTCACCCGACATAAGCATATCCAAAAAGTCCAGCGGATTCCAGACCAACTCGCCAAATATAGCTTCACTGGCACTCGCAATGACATTCCCAAACACCGCAACAATAAGCCCCGAAAAGGAGAAGCTGATGAGCTGGCCCAGGATGACATCCGATGGCTTCCTCGCGTAACGCTGTAGATCAGACGCGTTCGAGATGAATGTTGCGCAGCTGCCTAGTCCGATGAAGAGGAAACGGCAGATCATCCAGCTCTTTTGGGCGCCGTGGATTCTGGATCCGCTGCGGAAGGATGCCGATGCTCCGCCTGCTAGGGAAACAGTCCAGGCTGTCATTGCGATTACGGCGGCGTAGTAGACGAAGACTTTGATGTAGACTAGGACCTTCATCTTGGGAACTGGAATAACGAGGAACGCGCAGTTTACGATCCTGGATTCGTATATCAGCATTTATCCGCGTTGGGATAATGAATATAGCATCCATACCAGTAGACGAAGAAGCAAATCATGCCTGCCGAGTTCAAAGCCGAGTTCGATCCCATCTTATCCGGGATATTCTCAATCGACGGGAATATTGCATGAAGAAAGACACTGTACCATATCAGCATGACCATTCGATACCTTCCACCACCACAGAACAGTGCAACATACTAAATACACTGCGCCCCCTGCACAGCCTGCACCCCATTCCAAACAACACTCATAGCAGCCCGATTAAATGTCGGCCAAAGCGCCCCCCAAACCCCAAAGCTCGCGCGACACTGCACAGGAAATGGAATGCGATAGAGTGCGCCCGCGCGCCCGTTCAGCGCCATCAGAATGCCTGCCAGGAACCAGCCTGCAAAACTGCACCCGACTGCTTCCCACATGCTCAATCCGACTGTTAACCCCGTTGACGCGGCATATAGATTGCTCACGTTTGCGGTCGCGGAGAACCAGAATGAGATGTAGGTTAGCTGCGTCCATGTTCGGTCTTGTTGGCGCGTTGGGCGGATGGAGTCGTTGTCTAGGGCGTTGATGGGGCGAAGGATACCGTTTGCGTCGACGCTGCGGACGATGAGCTTTTCATGGAGGGCTTGAAGGTAGGAAGCCATAGTGAGTGTCCACGGTCAATGCGACTTTCGACGGAGATACTCGAGGGGGGTATGTCAGGACATGGTGGTGGTTGTGATTGTGGCGGCCGTGATCCATGGCGGTATCGCTGGCGCCAGCCAGTCACCATGTTGCGATACATGCCGACAGGGATTTGTCTTTATACTTATCGCAAGCCAAGAGTCTGGGCTGTGTCATCTCCAACCAAACTCCAACTCCAGTGTGTTTGCCGCATCGGCCAGCGCCGATTCTTGTCCATCTGGTATCAAGGATCAAAGAACCTTAAAAGAAACAAAGAACTCCATTTAACAGGTCCTCGTCTGGCGCAAGATCACAAACATGCCGGATTACACGCACGTTGAACTCCGGACCCTCAACGGCCCCGAGTATCGCCGGGTCTCGACTGCCCCGCCTCGCATTCCCACCGACGATGAGATCCCTGTGATCGATCTGACTCCCATTTCTGGCGATCTCGCGGAGAGAAAACAGGTCGCGGCAAAGATTAGGGCTGCGGCTGCGAGCACAGGATTCTTCTATATCAAAAATCATGGTATTCCCGGCGAGTTGATTGGGCGCGCGCTACACCAGGCGAAAGCTTTCTTTAACCAAAGCTCTGAAGATAAGGATAAGGTTTCACATAGTATCTTCCCGAAGAATGACGGGTATCATGGAGTTGGAACAACGCAGATCAACAACAAGGAGTCAAAAGGTGCACATCCAACCTCGTTTTCATCTGCCCGATGGCTGACAGAGCGCAGATCAAAAAGAGACATTTTCAGTCCGATATAATCCGCAAAATGACCCAACTGTCTCAGACCAAGCATCTCTCCCACCCGATGCCTCCGGCGCATTCGCTAGCCAAGAAAAACTCTGGACAGGAACAAGCCACCTCCCCGGCTTCAAAGAAACAACCCTCGAGTTCTATCAAGCACGACTCACCCTCGCCCGGAAAATGATCCGTCTCTTCGCACTAGCCCTCGACCTCGAAGAAGACTACTTCGACTCCGTAACAACGCACCCAGGCGCAGACGGTCTATACGTCCATTACCCAGGTACAAGCCCCGACAGCGACAATGCAAATCCCGACGTCGGCATCGGTTCTCACACAGATATCCAATGCGTGACGCTTCTCTGGCAAGATAATTCCGGCGGACTGCAGGTTCTCTCAGCTAGTGACGAGTGGCTGGATGCAAGACCGATACCGGGGACGCTGGTGGTGAATATCGGGGACTTCTTGCAGAGGCTGTCGAATAATCGGTTCAAGTCGACTGTGCATCGGGTTTATAATCGGCAGCCGCACTCGAGGTATAGCATGCCGTTCTTTCTGGGGTTTAATCCGGAGAGTGTCTGTCGGGTTGTAAGGACTTGTGTGAAGGAGGGGGAAAAGCCGCTTTATGAGCCGATTTCTTGTGGGGAGGTGAGTTCTTGTTTTGGGATTTTGAGCTCTTTGGGCTTCCTTCTATTTTATGTTGAGTTGTTGTGCCATGGTGCTGATGGTGATTTAGTGGCATCGCGCGAGGCTCGCTCTGGCACAGAAGATGACATCTTAGAGCAGCCGGGGCAGCTATCCTGAGTAACAGTCATCGAGAGAGAATCCATTATCGACGATAAACAGATCGCAGATTATTATTGGAACATGGAATTTGTACCGAGGCAGAAATATATATCCCACGTATCACCTCTGGGTGTGAGGCAAGACTATCTATCCAGGTAGTCCAACCTGATACTAGAGATCAATTAAGCAGAGTGACTACATGACCTCCTTAGTGACAGCTGCCACTTACAAATGCCAAACCAAAGCCCTTTCCTATCAGTGGCCCACTGGACCCAAACCCCCAAAACCGAACCATGACTTCATTCCATCAGCCCTCTAAAGCACACCTTGAAAAAGTGGGTAAAGTGGACCCGTAAGCAACCTGCATTAGCGCCCTTAAATTCACCAGGTCGTCCAATCAAAAGACCCAGAAAAACGGGCCTTGCCTCGCCGGATCAGCGTCTCGCATAAAACCCCTAAGTCCCTTCTCTATTCAATTCTATCCACGGACCCGAGGGTACTCACTCACGCGCCACAGTCAAGCACCTGGCTTACGCTTATGCTTCCTCCGCTGAGCTGCCACCGTAACCTTTGAAGTCGAAATTGCAATGGCTGATCACGAGCATAATGCCGAGAACGAGGGAATGGCCATGCTTGATAGGTCGCTCATCATGCTCTCGCATATGCCGCAGCAGCTTAACGTTTGGGCGCCCGATGATGACTGGACGGGGATAGTGGATCGCAAGGAGAGAAGGAAGTTGCAGAATCGGCAGAATCAGAGGAAGTGGCGTATGTTCTTGCTTATTCTCCTTTGTTGTGACAAATTCACTAGCCACACCGGTGTTAATGTAGACACATTGACTAAGTGGCACAGGACAAAGAAAGAAGGCTCTTCGCGGCGAATCAGGGTCGAAGTCAACGTCGCCGACTTCACCAACGGAAACAACTGACTCGGGCAAGTCAACAGGGACTCGTACGCTGAGCCTCCGGCCTATTGTAGGCTCACCACCAGAAGAACCACAAATCAAGACAGAACCCCACGACGAAAAACCTCTATGCCCCTCTGCTCCGCGAAACTCCCAGGCCTACAAACGCTGGTTTGAAGCCACACTCCGCCAAAGCTACCTCGCCGGCTCGCCGCAAATAGAGCACCTGATAGGTCTAACAAGGTTAAACGTCCACTACGCGATCAGACACAACATTGAAGCCATCGGCATGACAGGCGACTGGATGTGCGGCGACGACGAGATCTCCATCTTCAACCTCCTCGCTCCGCACCATGCATCCTACAACGCCGATACCATCCCACTCGCCCTCCGACCAACACATATCCAGCTCACGATCCCGCACCATCCATGGCTGGACTTCTTCCCATTCCCGAAGATGCGCGATCGGCTTATACTGGCTGAGCATTTGTTTGATGATGATGAGCTCTGTCATGATCTCATGGCGTTTTGGGATACGAGGAATTCGCAGGCGACGCTGATTGTTTGGGGGCAGTCGTGGGATCCGCGCTCTTGGGAGGTCACGGAGGAGTTTGTGAGTAAGTGGGGGTGGTTGCTTAGGGGGAGTCCTGAGTTGTTGCTTTCGACGAATTATTGGAGGAGGAGGAGGGGGGAGAGGCCGTTGGTTTGGAGGGAGTTGCTTTGATTGAGAATTGCATTTAGGGTTGCGGGCGTTTGAGTATACCTAGGAAGATGTGTGTATCTATGTATGTATTTATATGACTGAATGTGTGAATATGATATCATTTTATATATACTCAGATATATACCTATGTATGTATCAAGCATAGCGATAATTTGGCGTCGGCTGCATAGTACCCTGCCTAGGTGCGTATGGAGGCGGAGGCACATATCCAGGCACAGGAAGACGAGGAGGTAAAGGCCGTTGAGTAGTAACAGGGGTCATACTCTTCGGCTTCCGTAGTCGACAGCAGCAACAAATACAGCAAGCGAAAATAACAAGAACCAGGAACCCTCCTATCCCCGCCGACAACCCAATAACCAACGACCGATGCCGATCAAACCATGAACTTCCATCTCCACCATCACTGCTATTACTCCTGCATACTCCACCCCGACAAAGACCCCCACCGCATGGCGTCCCATCAAGCACATCGCCAACGCGCGAGCAAGACTCCTCCCCGCCCCAAACAGACGGCGCCGAGCAAGAAAGCGCACACGTACTATTTCCGCACGAGGAAATCGTCGAGTTATCACCATCGACTTGCCCCTGACACTGCAAGTCACGATTCGTGCACTGCCCACTGGAGCAGAAGAGGTCGTCGCCACTCCCATCCCCACAACTCGACCCATCATCCTCCGTCTCATCATCCGGACAATCCCCGGAGTCACCAGGGCACGTCTCTTCGATATCACACTCGCTAACCGCAGCACGGCATACCGATCCAGATGCCATAAACCGGCACCCCGAGCAACAAGACCCCTCTGCATCGTCGCAGACGGCATCGCCTCGAAACCGACACGTCGACCCATCGCAGCAGTTATTATCGTCGCACTCATCGCCGCAGTCGCATTCCTCGCCGACTTCGACTATACCGTTTCCGCATTCACCGGATGTTATTGTTGGTGTGTTTGTGTTTGTTGTTAGGCAGGATGTTGAGACGCGCCCGGAGCCCATGGATGAGCAGACGTTGCCGATTGTGCAGGAGGAGAAATTGGATTGTGGTGATGTTGAGACTGGGTTCATGATGTAGTCACCGCCGGCACTACATGTTGATGAGGAGAAGGGGCAGCATTGCCGGGTTGAAGAGGATAGAGAGCATGTTGTGGACTCGCAGTCGTGGTAGGCGCCGAAGGTGTGACCTGATTCGTGGCTGGACACATCCAAATGTTAGAAACAGGGTGAATGGGAGAGAAATAGGTAGGTACACTCACGCAAAGACCTGCCACTGATTCGACGCCGTAGCAACAACATTCGCGCTCATATCCCCATTACACAGCTCACCAATCCAACTAACCCCGACCTCCGTCCCCGTCGGACACCCCGTCATAAGCGTCCAGTAAGCATTATCGTCACCCCTCAACCCACCCCTCCATTGCGAGAACGCATTCAGGCGCCATTGCAAATCACCCGCCGAACACCCCGCGTTCCAGGGCTCCTCGTCCGTAGGTGAGTTGGGGCAGCCAGCTTCCTGGATAGAGAGGTTATGGAAGCTAAGGGCGACGTTGAAGGAGCGTTCGAATATTTCACTCGCTGTGTTCACCATGCTAACTAGTTCGGAGACGAGATCTTCGCTTGAATCGTAGTTGGCTGTGAAACTGCAATCTGTTGCGATTCCCACCAGTGCGATTTGTCTGTCACTGGGACAGCCGGAGTTGTCGCCGATGGAACTTTCCAGGTCGTCGCTGTCTAGACCTGTGTTTTGTTGGCGCTTGAACAGTTTTTCTGGGCCGGTCCAGATGGGGCTCGTGGCATCCACTCCGGCTGTCGGTAGTGACGATAGATCCTCATCCTGGTACCCGCGGTGAACAACCATCCGAGCTGGCGAAACATCGCCATACTCATTTCGCTCAGACTCAAGCTTAACATCATACTGATCCTGCCCAATACTAAACGCACCGGTGAACAAAGGGTTCTCGCCGTCGCGAATAACATTCATGCGTGCCCATCCTGCATTTTCCCATTGGAAGGCCGCGGTCTCGATGTAGACGGCGCCGCGGAAGACTTTGTGTTTGTTTCGTCGCAAAGTCTCTGTTCGGTGGATACCGTCGTTGCCAATGAAGTTGATGTGCGGTTCTTGGAGTAGGAGGTCGTGGTTTGGTGATAGGACTAGCTTTATGGGATGCGTGTCTTCGCCGCCAAGTGTGAATGAGATGTTGAAGGTTGAGGATGGGTTGATTTTTTGTGAGGGGGTGTATATGGCAATGTTTTGGAGGGTTGTTGTGTTGTAAGATAGTTCGGAGCGGATTGAGTATGCTGTTGGATGTTAGTATGAGGCCTCAATGTGTAGGTAGATCCAGACCCAGACGTATAGGTAGGTAGGTACGCACCAGAAACATCCCCCAAAACCAAAACCCCAACCAAAACCCCAAGCAATATAGAAACTCCTCGTAAATTCATATCGGCAGCAATCTCACAAAATGACCCTCTTCAAAATATCCTCCTCTCCGCCACGCCCCGACGACACCCCGCGGAGTATATAATACTCCCTACGGCTCCCAGGCCAGCATATCATCCGCCCAACTCCGTCGCTTACCTCTACATCAGATCCAAGTCTCTCAGCCCCACTGCCCAGTTTCTGCGTCGGCAAGGCCAGCGTGAAGAACGCAAAGCGCCAAGCTTTAGGCATCAGGATAAGTCTCTCTAGTTGGATCGACGTGGGTCGGCGCCAAGACGGACTCGTCATCGGTGAGGGTGCCAATGCTGACGGGTGCCGGTGTATACTCGGCTCTTGTGGCGGGGTGGACAATGAGCGATGTGCACAGCCTCGCTGGCATGCAGATTGGTTTGGGGACGTGTCAGGTGAGGATGTCTATCGGGTTCGGTTTACGGTGTTGGTGTGTTATTATAATTCTGGATCTTCTAAAGCTGAGGCTGAGGCTCGTATATGTAGGCTGGACGGGAGGTTTACCCTTCTACTCTGGGTGTTGGAAGTGAGATAAGATCTGTCAGACTGAATAGTCGCCGATGTACTTGTACCACCGTAAGATGAACATGTTTGAGAAACTGGATCCTAACTCAGACAAGGCACCTCAAGCCAACATTACCTCGGCAATAGACACCAAGTTCTATACACATAAAGCCATCATACTGACGACTACCAGAAATGCGGGGCATAGTCCCATTCCAGACCTTCAACACCTTTCATTCAAGAGGCGCAGCAAGCCCTAGTCTTATCTCCGATCGATATCCGGGCTTGCTTATGGGGTCTTACGCGTTCCGCAGACTGGGCACAAGCCACAGGCCACATGTGCGCTAATGCAAGATACTTATCCTGAGTATCCCTGTCGGGACACTTGGCAAGGTACTTGATGAACTTGCATAGGGCAGCGCGGATAATGGGGGATATTGGCGAGTCATGGGCTTGTTCGGTTGCGTGTTCCGAGGGTAGTGGGTGGGTGTTTTAGATGGGTTTACCTACTGTTCCAGGATGGGAGATTACTGGTGTTCATCGGCTCTATTGACTGTTATATATGGATCTCACCAGTCTGCGTGGCTTGATGTGGCATATAGGTTATCTGACGGATGCGGACTGGCAGCATCTTAGCCTCATCTCGACTTAACCACCATAATCCTTCATCGCATACAGCACTCAAGAGTAATACGAGGCTACTCAGCCGACAGTGGAGGCTAAGCGCACCTCCCTTCTCCAGCAGAGCCAAATCAACTATGAAATTTGGCAGGCGCGTTGAGTATCGCGGCAACGTTCAGCGAGTCGCTCCTTCCTCGCTTCGTCCTGCACCTTCCCGTTGGCATCAGTAGAGGGTCGCTTTTTCCCTCTCTGTATACGTTTGGTTTCGTCTTGAGGCAGGTGCGGCCCACGCCGAGTGCCGGTCCCTCGTTCCTTCTGCCGATGTAATCTCTATGGCTTTCTGCTGTCCGGATCACGCACCTCAACGGATGGAACGTGATAGCTCTGTTCTCATCAGGAATCGCAAGGAAATACATCAGCTCATATTACTAATAATGAGATCTTTGAGAGCGGAATAATTACTGATCAACAGAGAAGCTGCGACGGGCTAGCAGGGGCTTTGAGACCACTGATCACGGAAATAAGTTCCTGTGAGTGGACACTGCTCATAGAGAGGCTACGGGGCCTCAACATTAAGCCACGTGTGGTCGGCTGCCCTGTGGCGAGAGTAAAAGCTCCAGTGTGCCGTTTAAGTGGATTCCCGGTCCCTCCTGATGATGCGGAGTTTTGAGTTTCTTATTGTTTGGTGAAGTTAACGAAGACACTGACTCTGCTTAAGGATGGCCCTGTCTATCCCCGGATAGGTCTGAGCCTCCATATAAATCGAGATGCCACGCTTTTTGCTTGTTGGCAAATTCGGCAGGGCCCCTAATGTTGAAGAAGTTCAGAGGATACAGACAATTGGCAGTTCCGCGGCACCCTTTCCATTATGCAGCCCCATTCCCAGTGAGCTCCATCCGAGGGAATGCTTGAGTTTCTTGAATGGAGTTGGAACGGCAGCTCCCGTCGGCACGGTTTCCGTCGCCTTATTATCGGCTAGGATTCTCGGCTGCAGGGTCAGGCTTTGGGATCTGGGTATCACGGAAATACGGTACAAAATACTTAGGAAACATCCGAATTGTACTCGGACGAAGCGCAACGTCTAGACTCCCCACACGATCGCCAGACTCCATAACCCAATCGCGATCGCCAGTGGGATATTCTCGGAATTTCCAGCGTGGGGGCCGCCGTAGCTGCCATAGAGAGTAGGCGTCCCCACGTTAGCAGGGCACAAGGGTCGGGAGGGGCTCCGATGGTCTGATTGACACGGGGATTCTTTCTCCGTCCGTCCCTATCTTGACCCCTCATCTCCAATTCCTCCTTAAAATTGAGAGTTGAGGGTCCTTTGAAGGCTGTAAGGCACAGCACATGACATCAGAGACAATGTCACCAGCAGTAACATTGAAATCCGACCGACCCTACACCGATGAGGTCCCAATTCTTATCATCGGCGGGGGCCCATCTGGCCTGTTGTTAGCGTACATGCTCGCGCAATTGAACGGTTAATCGCCCCATAAGATCCCCGGGAAATTCATGAAAATGAGCTCCCACTAACTCTGAATCTATCCAGTCCAAACTCTTATATGCGAACGCTACCCAACTCGACTCGCAGCGCCGAAAGCGCACGCTCTCTCCCCGCGAACCCTCGAGCTATGCCGCCAATTCGGTCTCGACGTGAACGAAATTCGACAATTGGGATCTAACCGCGAGGATGCACACTGGGTGAATTTTGTTACGAACCTGAGTGGGAAGCAGGTTGGGCGCTTGCCGTACGAGCGCATGGATAAGGAGGTCTTGGATGCGACGCCGACAGTAAGACAGATCCTACTCTTGGGAATAATTGGTCTATCGATTGTTAACCCGCCGCAGATGATCCATAACATCCCGCAGCCGGCATTCGAAGAGCTAGTCGCCCGAGAACTCGAAAAGAACCCGCTGAACGAGATTCGGAAGAACCATTCTTTCGTGCGACTAGAACAATACGACGACCACGTTCTCACAACAATTGAAGATCGCGCCTCTGGCCGCGAGTACGTCGTCAAGTCTACACACGTTGTCGCATGCGATGGTGCCAAAAGTGCCGTACGTCGACATCTCCGGGTTGAGAGCGAGGGCGAGGATTCCTGTATGCACCAGCAAATCAACCCCCAGCGCCCCCATACTGACTGTTACAGACGAAACAATGATGACCATCCACTTCAACGCAGACCTGCGGCCTATCATCGGCGAGCGCGTGGGCATGCTGCACTGGATCATGGACCCTGAGACGTCAGGATTTATTATCGGCTATGATCTGTCAGGGAACCTTGTACTCATCTGTAACTTCGATGTGCGAATCCCTCCTTTGAATTATCCAGAAATAGTCACTAAACAAGTTCTCACAGTCCAAAAAACACCCCCTTGAAACATGGAACGACTCCCTCTGCCGCAAAACCGTCAACGCAGCCATCGGCCGCTCCGACATTCCCTACGACGTCCTCTCCTACAGACCATGGGTCCTCAGCAGAAAGGTCGCAAAGAAGTACCAAGTTGGCCGAGTATTCCTGTACGTCCCCTATCCACCCACATCCCCTCCCCAGAACCCCCAAATAACAAATATCAGAGCCGGTGACGCAGCCCACTCCTTCCCCCCAACAGGTGGCCTAGGCCTAAACTCCGGCCTCGGCGACGTGCACAATCTAGCATACAAGCTCTCCTTCGTACATTCCGGCCTCGCATCCCCTACCCTCCTAACCTCCTACCAATACGACAGAAGACAAGTCGCCATCGTGAACGCCGCACAATCTGTCAAGAACGGTCAACAGATCTTCGGCCTGTTGAAGGCCCTTGGAACAACGCACGAAGATGTCTCTATCGCAAGGCAAAATCTGCACCGGAATATCGAGGACCCGCAGGCTATGGTCGGTATTAATGAGGGGATAGATGGGCAAAGAGAACACTTTGATAATCTGGGATTGCATGTTGGGTATGTTTATGGTGATACTAAGGTTCCTGGGCACGCGAGTGTGTTTAGGCCTGTTTGTGTTCGGGGTGCGAGGCTGCCGCATGCTTGGATTTGTGGTTTGAAGGGGGGTGCTGTGGAGGGGGAGTTAAATCCAATTGATTCCTCCTATGTGAAAGAGCTTAGTGAGGACGAGGTCAAAAGCAAGGAATTCTCAAGCCTCGACTTAATCCTGATCGACGCGTTCACGCTCTTCGTTGACTCAACTTTCGCAGAGAAGTGGAAGACAATCCTAGAAGAAACACGAAGTACTCTTCCTGATCTCGTCAAGGCAGGACTAAAGATCAATCTCGCTGTTCTGGATGTCGACTTCGAAGTTCAGCCTGGTAAAGCGGGCGAGGAATGGGTTCGGCTTATGAAATTGAAGAGCGGACAGGTCACGCTTGTACGGCCCGATCAGCATATTCAGGCGGTGGTTGGGTTGGAAAGCGCTGGATCTGCGGATCTTATTGCGGCGCTTAAGGAGCATTTGGGGTGGTAGACTAATCGTCAGATATGTATAGGCCAGCAATAGAGCAGGGCTCAGTTTCCGTTGAGACAAGCTAGACGTCAAGGTTTAGAAGATAGATCTTCGGTTAGGTTGCTTGAATATAACGCTAGATATTTAAATTGAATCTTTTATTAGAAGAGCGTATCTCAACCCTAGAACGTCGAAATCGCCTCAGAAACAGCCTCCGGAACCTCGAGCGGAATCAAGTGCTTGACGCCCTTTACAACCGTAAAAGAAGTAGACACTCCAATGTCCTCCAGGAATCTCACAACTTGATCCTTTACCCTCTCAGACGTCTCAACGACATCCCACTCGCCAGCTAGAACGCGAGCGCGTACCCTTCCAACCAACGGTTTAAGCGCCTCTTTTACATCCGCACTCACATCCTCTTGCATTCCGTACCTGGGCCAAGCGGCCTTCGCAAGTGGGTTCCCTGCCAAACTGTCTCGGATAATGATGTCCATATCACTTTCTGCGAGATTCTCTGGGTTTGAAAGAACATTTTTGACAGTCCAGCGAATGGACTCCTCGGAGTCGTATGCGGCATTCTGCTTCTCTCTCATCTCGGGTGGGAGCACAAGCGCCGTTGGCGGTGCGGGCGCGACGAGGACAAGTCCTTTGAAGCTGTTCAGGAGAGAAGGGGATAAATATTGTATCGTAGCAAGAGCAACCTTCGCGCCCATTGAATGGCCGACTAGAATAAAACCATTCTCTAGAAGGGTGCTATGCCTCGTGTGCTCGTTAAGCTGAGAGAGCACGTTTGCAACGTCTTGAGCCATGGCGGTGATTGAGTAGGAATCGCCGCGGTCTTCGGCTGGACCACTTGACTGGCCCCATCCGCGGAGGTCTATGGCGGCTGTTGGGTGAGATGTTAGCTTTGTTGGTGTTGCGGAGTCGATGGACGTTAGTTTGTGCCATGCCGATGAGGAACAGCCCCAGTAGTGTAGGAAGACAACGAGTGGTTCTGTGCTGGCTTCCTCTAGTCGACTGATACAGATGTGGATCGTGGTTTCGGAGTTGGTTGCGAAGGTGAGAGATTCCATGGCGTTAATGATGAGGGTAAGTCCGTGTTCTCAATGATAGTGGTATCCGAGTCAGTCTGACTGAGGGTGTTCCAGCTCAATATATAGACATTCCAGGGGCACAGAAGATTGATCGCTACCCATGTTGATCTGTCATGTTTGCACTTCAAGCGGTCAACTGATTGCAACTATTGGTACTTCCAGAGACTTGCGCTTCGTATATTTCCAGTCGAGTACTGGATGCAGTGACTGCAGTGAGACTGCGCATAGTTTGTAGCGTTTGAATATGTTTGCACTGTCGGCATGGTCCACAGTAAGCAAGGGTGGCCAACCACAGGCCCAAGATCTCAGATGCATCTATCCAAGTCAGGAAGTCCGGACCGCGAGCCACACCCTGTGGATCCGCTAGAGAAACAAGGAATTTTGGGCGCGTCCAGAGTCCAAACAAAAGACCTCAGTAGGCCAACCCATGCGAAGTACGCGTCCAACGATAAAGAGAAAGAATCTCCCTTCTCCGAGCTTTGTGCGTCTCACGAAATTGCGGGTCAGCGCGCTGCGCATCATGCAACATTGATCTGAAGACCTTGCGGATGTTTTTCTGCTCCTGTCAGCCTTTTGCTCTTCACTATTCTCCCTCGCAGAGCAGGAACAACGGACCTGGAATGTCGTATCTAGAGTTACAACGCTCACTTCATGCGCGCGAATGATGGTCTCGCAGACTTCTTCGACGGACTTGTTGAACCCCAATTCAGGCATTCGGTCTACGAACAGGAGGAGGATGAAACTCCCCTGTAGTAGATAGATCCCGAACAGATATGGCATGTAAGTGAGCTCGGGGTCGAGGGAGAGAATTTGTTGCACCGCGGCCGTCGCGCTCAAGGCATGCGAGGCGCAAGCCTGGAAGCTATCCGAGGTGATCCAGTCGTCTTTGTCCTCAATCATGGATATTGGGTCCCATTTTCCGTGAAGCAGGATGTAAAAGACATGCAGCATATGCGAACTGTATGCGATGACTAGTGGCTTTTTTGAGTCTATCGACGACATTGAGCTGTTAGTGTATTGGATGGGGTTGTATGGATCTACGGGGTGCTGAGTGGGTAGCGGATTCTCCATTCTGCTTTGGAGGTCTGCGAGGTCCTGCTCTCGCTGCGAGATCAAAGTCTCGATTTTCTGAATGGCGACGTGATTGACGGTATCTCCAAGAAGGGGATGATTCTGCGCATGGTGGAAGTCGATGATATGTCCCAATACCGTTGCTAAGGGGAGGAAATACTCAAAGAACCCATATCCAGTTATCCTGGCTGGAGGGCCTAGGCGCGCAGGAGGAATAGAGGCGAGATCGACTGTTTCTAGCGACTGCCATATGCTTTCAGGTAAAGGTGCGGCGACGCAGAATGTTCCCTCTGGAAAGTTGACCGCTGCGTTGAATGAAAGCGCAAGGTGGCGGTCAAGGCAGTAAATAAGCCAGAAGAGTCTTCGGCGTTCTTCCTTGACGATCAACCACTCGCAACTTGGGGTATGATGTTGGTAAGATTGGTTAAAGATGCCGCCATTTTGGAGATTCTCGTCTTCCATGCTTAGCCCACTAGCCCGAGTTAAACGGATCGCTTTCGACAGCCATTTCTGACAATCGGCCTTGAAGTGGCCCCCAGATATTACAAGCGTGAGGATTACCATGGCGAGTATCGCGTCAGTCGATCCGAGGAAGTCTGGTATAAGCCCGCTGCCTGCAGCATGGGAAACTGAAGAGCGACCGTCCTTATCAGTGAACCCTCCTCGCGGGTGAAACTGCCATCCATCTGTTTGAATCAGCCAGGTAGCGGGTGAACGTCCGAGGCAACTTACCCGTTGTTCGGAAGTAATTGTCCCAGTCGACAGGCTCTAAGAGATCCATGGTCAATCGATACAAGTCTAAGGTGACGCGTTCCCGAGCACCTGGGGGATCGAATATCTTGATATCGGCAGTCTGCGCGACGCAGAGGAGCATGGCAAGGAGCAGGACGGACGAAGTCGGTCGCGGCGCCGTAGGATGGAGGACAGAAGACGGATTGATGACATGTGTTATTGTGTAAGGAGATGTGGCTTTGAAGATTGGATTCCGCTGCTCGTTGAAGTATAACTCTAGCATTTCGGATGCGTCCGTTGAAGAGAGGATGCCCTGAAGATATGGAAGCAAAGGTTCCAGGCAGGGTAAAGATTGTCTGCTGTGAGTTGGTCCAGAGCCCAAAGGTTCCTGGAACGCCTTGTGAGAGACCGTAGAATACAGGCCACGTGAAGCATTCAGAGGAATCGGGGTTGTCCTGTCCAGCCAATGCTCAATGCGACCGGGGGTAAACGTATTCTGACTGCTTGGGCGACCTGGTGTACCAAAGAAGACATCTTGAAAGAGAAATGGGTTTATAATGTGCGGGAATGAGTCTCGATGCACTTCGGCTCCTGCCAGACTGGTGTCGACGCCGAGTTGGTCGTTCCTTCCTCCTCTGTTTATGTTTCCCCCATTCTCTCTTGAATCGACGGTGAGGTGCGTGGAATCATCGTCTGTTCCTGAAGGCGTACTCATGGTATTGCTGGTTCTTTGGTTCATCTCATGTGTAGGGCGACCTTGGTCACCGTGCGAATTTCCAAAGTCAACGGGGTTGATCAAGCTATTCAAGCTCGGAGGGCCTGGTGCGAGTGTTCTATGGACTGTGTTTGCAGGCTTTGGACGACGGCGGCGGCCTCGTTTTCGAACCAACTTCTCATACTGGCAGGGTGTGTTTCGTTCTGGTGTGGGCTTGGTCAGTCGTCTGGCTATCTTGGAGAACTGTCAAGCCGCTAACCTGCGCATCGTTGACTGGACAGTGTCAGTGACTATTGAGTGAAAACAGCTCGAATGGAAAGATTACCATGGACGCTCGCCATCACAGCGCTGCTTCGACTGTGAGCAGCGGTCACAAGCTCTCAGTACTCTGAGTCGACTCTCGCAGCCATCCAGCATTGTCGGACTGCAGTCCATTTGGCAAACCTTTACCAGACCCTCTGTGAGTCTCGGAAGAACAGCTTGCAGTTCAAGAGATTCGAAATGCGGGGAGAGAGCTCCATCTGGGGACACTAAGCCCCCGGCCGGCTAATCTCCCCTTTCCCATTCGGGGCATTCACCCGTTGACTCGATCCGGCACGGCTAGGATCATTCTAAATAATGCTTATAATTGATTGTCTAGTTATATCTACAGCTTTGTCTGGACCAAGGCCTCTTCCGCCTGCGACGGCTGTTCATCCCCAAAGCTGTAGTTCCTCCACTTCCCCAAGATTTCATGAACAGCTGCGAACAGCTGCGCGTTAAGTCTCAAATCTTCGTTGCTACTAACAGTGTCGGGCAGATTGTCACTACTCCATATCCATTTTCCATCGTACTTCGCTAGCACTCTTGCTGCTGTTGTGATGTTTTCTTCAATCTCGGCCACGGACGTTCCCCCAAGGATTGTTCCGACACGAGTGTCAGAAGTGGAACAGTGTTGTGCCCGCTGTAGCGCATAATGTAGGGCCAACCGTACCATCGACTCACCTTGAGAAGAAACATACATAGCAGCCGTGTGGACGGCCTTTCGGAGTCCCTCCGGTGCCGGGTGCCAGTCTCCCAAGGCGGCTATAGGTACGCCTTCATCACGCAGGAGGCCACTTGCAAGAGGACTCGAACTGCAGACACAGCTGACGCCGGCTTCCCTAAATGCACGCAGCCCCTCTCGTTCAAGTCGATTATTTTGTAATGTCAACTGCGCCCAATTTTGAATCACATCTAGGGGTCGGCCATACAGTTCCTGTGAGCGACGAGCAACACTGGCCAGCGTATCGATCGGGTACCCTGATATCCCCACATAACGCACCACCCCGCTCAACACCAACTCATACAGCACTCCAATAGCCCCGATCACATTCTCCTCTGAAACCAGTTCGATGTCATGACAGAAGACAACGTCCAGGTAACTGGTTCGTAGCCGCTCGAGCGACCGACCGACCGAGTATCTGATCCATTCAGGAGAGTAGTCAGACTTCGTGGCACTGACGCGGCCGACTTTCGTTATAAGGAGATATTCATCCCGTTCATAGCGCGCCGTAAAATCTGGATGCGATAAGGACTGGCCAAGTAATTCTTCGGACGGCTCATAGTATGGCGACGTGTCGATGGCACGGATTCCCAGCTCGAATGCTCGTACTAGAACTTCACGCGTTCGCTCCGGACACGGTTCGGTTGTAAGTTGATAACTGAACCCTGCTCCACCTAAAATGAGGGGTGGCAGCACTTCTTTTAACGCCGTTGACGGTTGCAATGTCATACTGGGGGACATGAGACGGTATTATCGACTTTTCTAATGATCCGAGAATTGCTGGGCAGGTGTATTTTATGTTCAACATCTACTCAGTCTAAGCTTTGGGGTATATCTCCACAAAAAGACATACAACCAACTGCGTCTATCTTCTGCTCCCCCAGACTTTATTTACCCGGCTGGATGGGCTGCGGCTAAATTCGTCCAATCGGCACATTTA
The DNA here is from genome assembly GCF_047715825.1 of Aspergillus stella-maris. Taxonomy (NCBI): domain Eukaryota; kingdom Fungi; phylum Ascomycota; class Eurotiomycetes; order Eurotiales; family Aspergillaceae; genus Aspergillus; species Aspergillus stella-maris. Next base: position 253,162 of record NW_027396797.1, read on the forward strand.
TGGTTTCGGCAGCCGGGAATGCCGAGCATTTTCCACCAATCAGATCAGCGCACTCTGATGCGGGGCTCGTCCCGTCTCTGAGCGCGGGAACTTGTGCCTCAGGCCTTAAAATACCAGCACTGCGACAGCGCGACAGTATTGGTGCTGATGGAGTCAAGCCATTTACCACTATTAAACTTGCTTAAATAGAATAGAAGACTATGTCACTTGACAGCTTATATATGAATACAAGACCTCAAACTTGCTAGCATTTTCTATCGTAGCCCGCTTTGCTGTCTTCTAACTTTCCCAAATACGAAGACCCCATGGTTATATATATAGTTCGCACAACCTTTGAATCACCATACCATTGGTCCAAAGAGTAAGCTTTATGGATCACCGAAGATTCGTTTACAAAACACTTTCAATAGAACTAAGTAGCAATGGAGTTTCAATGATACTCACGTCCCAGTCCGCATCGCCTCTAATGTCGATATCTACGATTCAACTCGTCAATGATCTCGAAGTTCGCGTTCCGGGTTTGTTTACGTTCCTTGTCGCCTGTAAGTTAGCTTGCCGCTGGAGGATCAGCCAATCAGAACTTTTAATCGAGCTGTCATTTTTGCCTCAGGCTCTAGGACGTCAGGAGGCTGAACCGCGAGCATCCAGATTCCAGACCCATCTTCGCTTAACGGCATGATAGTGTTGAGATGCTCAGTCACAACAGAATGATAGCCATTATGGTGATTAAATAGCTCAGCACATTCATACGCGTTATTGGTCCTGGAGAACGAAGGCCTGATTTTACAGCGCGGTGGCCTCCACTAAGCTCTCAACAAAAATATCGGGTTCGAGAATGCTGGACTCGATCAGCGAGCATTTCTGTGCTATGAGTTCGACATATCACTTGTTGCCTCTAACGTCATTCTCGCCTTCGCATGTAAGCTATCTGTCGTGACAAGAGCACGTCAGTACTCATGTGGTGCCGAGGCGTCTGGTATAAAGTTAGTTCAGCTTCATTTGCCGGTACCTTCCGAACAAGCAAAAATAGCACCAGTCGTTCCTGCCAATTTACCTGGAGATGGGAGTACCATGCTGTTCAACGCATGGTCGCGACTTCCACGATTCCGCTGGTGGTCGAATCGAACGCACCTTCCGTTAACACCTCGCCTGCGAACAGCCCGCCTCCCTCCTGTACTTTTGAGCTCAACCTCTGGCCTGCGATCTTTATTCTTTGCACTTTGAAACAAAGCTTATCAATTCGCGAGACCAAACAAACTGATGCAATTGAACTTGTAGTTTGGAACGAGGTCCAACCAAGAAGACCTATTATCCACCTCAAACGATAAGAGGTCAGAGGACCAGCTGAGCGTTATATTACTCGAGAGGCTGTCAAGGCTCCTGTCATAATGATTCTGGCGAATGTTAGTGGTGAGTTTGGCTCAACGTTTAACTCCACTTTACCGCTCCCTCGGGCTCGCTGTCAACGGTCGTTCTCCACGTTGGCTCACTGATTGGCAGTCTAGAGCGGAGAGACTGCGAGAAAGAGATGTTCACAGGCAAACGATTCTCATTTCGAGGATTTGGTCTCCGACAACTGCTCTATCTCCGGGTCACGATAACATAGTTAGTGATGCCCTCGTCACGTCATTCAAGACGCTTGCAACCTTTATATAGGATGAATCTCCATGTTTCTTGGGTCTTCTCCAGCAGACAATCATTGTGATAAGTGGTATGCATACTCTTGCATTCCTACCGATGAAGTACAATGTGGGTTTTATATCAAATGCGTAGGATACGCAAAGCCGTGAGAAATGAAATGCGAAGAGAAGTGGTACGTATAAGCCTAAGAGGGATTGTTCAGAGCTAACTTCACAGGATTTTGCCCGTGAGGGGGAAGAAAGCGTCATGCGCGCTGTTGAAGAGCTGCCGCCTTGCGAGAAAGGAAGACGCTACGTTATCGATGTATGGACAGATGACAAGATTGGTTGGATTGACGCTCATGACTGGAATTACTCGACGAAATGGTTGGCGACGCTGCTTGTGTCCTTTATCTCCGGCATAGTTGCGTTTGCAACCGCCATACCAGCGTCTCTTGCCAAAGTCACCGCGCAAGACTTTGGAGTAACACAGCTTCATGAGACTTCTGCCACTGGTGGGAAACCCCTTCTCCTTTATTATAACGCACAGAGCTGATGCTTGGTAGCCACGTTTCTCTGGGGCTTTGGTATTGGCTCTCTGGTGACTGGCCCTTTCTCCGAGACCTTCGGTCGCAGCATTGTTTTCGTAATAACAATGGCCTTGATGATGGTTTGTCTTGCGATTGCGGGATGTGCAGATACCCTGGCTCATCAAGTGGTGTTTCGATTCTGTGCTGGGTTTCTGGGATCTAGTCCCCTGGTCTGCGCGGGAGGCAGCATATCAGATCTATGGACGCCACATCAACGAATCTACGTCTTTCCAGTGTTTGCCATCATATCATATGGAGGTTCTGCGGTCGCGCCAGTTGTGGGAGGGGCAATTGTACGCAGTGGCGCGTCATGGCGATGGGGCGACTGGATAACAATAATCGCCTTAGGGTTTTTCCTCTTTCTGGTGATTCTATGCATGCCCGAGACCTTCCGCCCGATCCTTCTCAAATACAAAACGCGAACTATGGCCTTCGAAGCAGAAAATCAACATTCCGAGGACGTTATCTCGAGCGAGAGAGAGGCGGCCCCAAGTCTGTGGTACCAAATAACGCAAGGCCTCTATCGACCCTTTGTGCTTACAGCGCACGAAGGCATAGTCATCCTCTACACGTGGTACATTGCGCTCATCTACATCATCCTACTGACTTTTCTCAACGGATTCAACTACATCTTCCAAGACATCTATGGCTTCGATGAAGTTAAAACTGGCCTTACATTCATGGCTCAGCTCGTCGGCAACTGCATGACCGTCTTGCTGATTCCCTATGCCAACCGCTTCTACAGCCGGGACCTTGGACGAGTCCATGGCCGTGCAGACGATCATAACAGGAAACAAGAGACCGACCATGGGGAAACAGTCGATAAAGCCGCCATAACACCTCCGCCAGAAAGCCACCTCTACTATGCCATGGTCGGCGCGCCGTTCATCCCAGCCAGCCTTTTTTGGATGGCCTACACCTCCCGCCCGGATATCTCACCCTGGTCTCCTATTATCGCGTCAGCATTGTTCGGATTCGGCTTCACAAGCGTCTTCATATCATGTTATCAGTATCTTACAGCCTGTTATGGGATCTGGTCCGCCTCTGTGCTGGCCGCCGTAAATTGCTTGCGATCTCTGTTGTCCGGCGGCATGATGATGGCCAGTTTGCCAATGTATTCGAATATTGGGGTAATGTGGTCAGTCACGATACTCGGCATTGCGGCGGCCGTCATGACGCCCGTGCCATATGCCTTCTACGTCTGGGGTGATAAGGTCCGGAGTTACAGTCGACACGCTTACAAGGGTGGAGTATAAGGTAATCGTTTTTCATGAGTTGACGGCGCAAATATTTCGAGCTGTGCTTTTGTTGGCGGCGTAGTCAGTCAAATTTAACGCGACAATGTATAGATCTAACAGTTCTGTATCTAGTTTTTAAGCGAAGCAATTGAGCCTTCCAAGTTACAGACAACCAAAAGAATCAGATTGCTAGTCCTCTTTCTTCATCTTTTCACAATTTGCATCTGCGATTCACTTTGATGAGGTCATCACAGGACGAGGATATCTCGGGTCGAAGGCGTTGAAGAACATTCCGAGCCACCACTCAGCAGAACCTTAACGCAGGGAATGATGCAGTGGTGAACTATAATCCTAACTCACAGGGCCAAATTGGAAATCGTTCCTAGGTTCGAATCTAAAAACTTCTTCTTTCTTTGCCTGTTCATCATCCAGCCTTCTCTTCTTCACCTCTCGATAGCACGTTCTCTACGTTCTACGTTCTCTATCAAGACCTACAACGTTCGCTCGCATACTACGTCTAAGCCACGATATATGGTTACTACCTTGAGATCATTCTCCTTCAGCCAGATCCACCATCAGGCTTACGATTCTGCTTCTACCCGGCCTACAATACGTGAGCCGTGATAATGGACTACCCATTCCCCTCCCTCCCATACATCCCTCCAGCTCCAGCGCCAACTCCAAGAGCAGCGCCAGGACCAGTACCACCACAAAACCCACCAACAAACAGCCCTCCTCCTCTCAATCCCATATTGAGAGCCAGAGGTCGAATTCCATCCGAGCCCGTTCCGAAACCCAACTCATTTCGACGTCGCGGCCGCGTCCTCCCGCGTCTTATACAGGGACACCTGCCTTCTTCTCTGCCTCCGCCGGGAACAATCACATCTGCATCTGTTGTATCTAATGTTCTATCTAAGTTGCAGCTAGCGCGAAAGGGGAAGTACTTGCGGTTTTTGTTTCATATGGTTGCTGCTGTGCCGGCTGCGGTGTTTCTTCTTAGGAAGAGAGAGTGAGATGCGACCTCGTTGATACTTTGAGAATTGCTATGGGAGGTGAAAGAGTTAAGGGTTTGCTCTAGCATGAGCGGCTTGCTGGTTTATTTCTGGCTTGAATGTTTGAGATCTTGATTATTGACCTTGTTTATTGTCGGATGAGATATCACAGCTGAATTGTCTTACTACTCTCTTGGCTGTTACTGTCTTATGTTTACAGAGTTCCCGCGTCTGAATTGAACGGGGCGGCGTTTCATATTCGTCTATATTGTCTGAGCGGGTGTTGGGTGTTGAGTGTTGGGTTTTTGCATTAGTGATAAGAATGAAACGCCTGTGTCTAACCTGCATCTGTCTGCAATAATATCTTATTAAGCCCGAACTCGGACCTTCGTAGCTAACGTAGCTGATGCCGCGATCAGGGCAAGGACTAGCGACAGGCTCGCCGGCCTCGCAAGGTTTCCCAGCGCCCGAATATACGAGGAAGACACCAAAGAAGCTGAAGGAGACCCCAACGCAAAACTAACCCGAAACTCGGAATCAAGATCCGCTGTCTTGAAGTACCGTTGGCCGGAATAGCTGCGCAGAATACCAAACTTAACCGAGCCCTTCGAGTCTGACCAACTAGAAAGCATGGGTGATTCACGAACCTCCAATGAATAAGACCCATATAAACATCCTCGCAGCCACGGATAAGGCTCTCCGTCTTCGTGGAGTACCCGCTGGATTTGCGCAACGCCTTTGCTCGCGAGTTGAACCCGTCGACTTCTGTTAGGCAGATGTGGTAGGCTAGTTGCATTGTTTGGTTTGCTGTTAGGCCTGTATGGGCCATTGTTATTGGGATGAGGTTTTCGAGTTGGTTGTCGTTCTGGAGGGTGTTAGCAGGGGCTAGACACAGTGGACGAGAGGTATTGAAGGCCGCTCATACAAATTCCTTGCGGAAGGAAAACATGTCATTTGTTCTATTCACAATCAGCCCTTTAGTCTGTTTTACGCGGGGCGGGGGGGGGCGAAGGAAAGAACGCACATATGAACGAGGTAAGAGGCGTGCTTCCACAGGAGCATCATATTGTCGTCCTCGACATCCTCCTTCTTGATATCAAATCCATGGGCAAACCTGGAGGGACCGAATTAGCAAACGCCATGGCCTATCCAGTCCGCGGAGATAGAGGTCGCTACTCACGGAATCAACGCCATAACCGAATAAACAGCAGCCGTCAGCTCTCGCCTCTCCCAATACTTATCCAGAGACGGGATATCATCACCCGTAAAAAAGCTATCCACATTGCTCACGCTGGCCACATAAACCAGCATCCAATCAAGAAAGAGCTGACGTGTTTCTACAAATCGTCAACAGGGAACGAAGAAAATAAACTCAGATTGACGATTGTGGTTCCCTGGAACTGGGGTGTGGTTTCGACCTCGGATGCTCAGTGGAGATGGCCCTGACAACGCACCTGTGGAGCATTCTTGACGAATGTGATCGCCGATTTCGTCCCAGCAGAGAAGAGCATTTTGTAGCTCAGTTGAGAAAGATGATAGGTCGGGTTTTGGACCTTCGGACGTAATGGCCTAGTTGAAGTATTGGAGGCTTGCGTCGCGGTAGGTTTTGGCTAGTTCGACGTTGTATTGGAGGGCCCCGCAGTCGAATACTAGAGGAAGGGTTCAGCTTGTCAGTGGATGTAAATTTCCCAGGTCACTGAGGCTTACTGTCGTCCCAGATGAAGTACTATTGATATTGGGGGCGAGGTTAGAACGCTGTGAAAGAGTAATGTGGAACATAATCTCACCCATGCAAAGTGCTTCGCTACGGTACAGAGCCTCTCAAAGGACGAGTCGGAGCAAAGCACAGCGGCAAACATGGCGAAGTTCGCTTGTTGCATTTTATAGCATATCTTGTCGTCAGGGACCCATCTGTACTTTGTCAATGTCTTCTTTGGGCTGAGCTGCTTAATCGTCATACCGTCTAATCCAAGGATCCAGGACCTCCCGCGCTTTCACGTAGTCAGGGTGTATTGACGGTTTCCAGTCTGGCGCCAGTTGGTATAGATTCGGGACTGTAACATGTTGACCCTCGATGGTCGTGCGGAGATCGGAGTAAACTGGTGTCTTTTTTGAAGGGGTAGTCATGGTGTCAATCGATTAGAGATGGAATATAGTATCCTACTAGGCGTGTGCTCTCTTATTATACTCAAAGGTAGCGCAAGACCTCATTCAGATGAAATACTCCGATCTCATGCACGGCTATGGAGATCGCGGTACCCACTTCCAAGGAATGAAGATTCAGCTTCTGATATATCAGCCAATCTGGGCGATCAGCTACGCCACTTACAGTGTGTCGTCGTAGCGGTGAGACTAAAAATCGAGATAAGAATATTACTATCTTTAAAGAGCATTATTATTTACTTTAGCCTCTTTTCAAACACCGCGTGCACCCCAAGGACGGCAGACAATCAAAAAAGATTGCCTCAACCACGACGCCGTAAGCTTTATGCGTCGTGTAGAGTGCCGCCGTTTGACGCTCTGCAGCGATCGCCGTTTATCGCAATTAGTCTACGCGAACTAAGGGGCTCTAGCTAGGAGGGGGGCACGGAGAAACCGAGGAAATACTGGAGATAGATTCCAAGTTTGCTTACGTAGCTAGCCACGTTCTGAGGTACGTCAAACAGGGCTAAATGCGGATAGCTGAGGTCCTATTGAGGTCACTTATCTGCATACAGAGTGCTGACCACTGACTGCAGTGGAGTCCTTCACGCACGGGAAACAGTCCCGAACACGTACTGTCCAATAATAATTGGTACTGCCTATATCGATCCTCAGGTCATTCCGCTCAGTCCATTCCGCACGGGACAGGGCCGAGCCTTGGATGGCTCAGAGAAGTGGAAGGTTGAACCGATAGGGCAGGATTGCCTGTTGTTGGCATGACCACCAAGAATTATTATTGGTTATTCTGTACCAACATCACAGGCTGTCTGAGGATGCACAGAGATCGGATACAAGCCCCGGACCCAAAGCATCGCTCCCGTCCAGACAAGTCTTCGACAATATGGATGACTTCTCGCGCTACGTCGAGCATCCATGCCGCACGTCAAAGATACCAATTTTCAGTACCTCATACAGTAATTCACCACCCACTCAACAATAACCGAATATAGCGTCTTGCACTAGGTACTGACTATCCATCCGCCATGTCCGAGCCCAAAACCGCCACGAAGCCCGCCCCCCTCCTCCAACACCACGCCCAAGCGCTCATCAAGCGGATCGCATCCGGAGTCACGAGCGAGCACGGCATGTCCTCCATGTCCGCCTCAATCTACGACACAGCATGGGCCTCCATGGTCCCGAAGCCCAGCATGAAGGGCCCAAACAAATGGTTGTTCCCCGAGAGTTTCGCATACATCCTATCGCACCAAACCCCTGACGGCGGATGGGACCAGCTGGGAGTCGACGAGGACAACGGGTACCCCGAGTACTTTAAAATCCCCGACTGTATATTGCATTCCCTTGCTGCGCTGCTCGCGCTTATCAGACACTATCGCGATGATCCGCATGCGCTTTTGGAGAACGATGGAGAAAAGAATACAGGTGGTAGTTCGCTTACACGCGGGTTATCGCGGATCTCGAATGCGAAGCGGTATCTGGATATCAAGTTAAAGAAGCTGGACTTGGAAAAGACGACGCATTTCGGGTTCGAACTGCTTGTTCCTGTTCTTTTGACGTTACTTGAGGGCGAGGGGTTACCCTTTGATTTTCCGGCTAAGAAGGAGTTGATGAGGCGGTATGAGAAGGCGTCAAATGTGGACTTGAATTGGCTCTATAATGGGAAATGTCGAGTGCCGCTGTTCTCGTTGGAAGGGTTCATTGGGAAAGTTGCTTTCAGTCGCTTGAGTCATCTTGTTACTCCTGCGGGGATATGTGCGTCTCCTGCATCGGCTGCTGCGTTCCTGATCTATTGGCCGTCTTGGAATGGGTGGTGCGAGAGGTACCTAAAGCATGTTGTTAAGTTTGGATCGGGACAGGGTGATGGGTCGGTGGGTGGTGTGTTTCCGTTGGATATTTTCGAGGCCAGTTGGGTATGGCATCCTACTCTTTCTCCAACTTGAACGGACACTAACGGGATATAAGACCTTGTGCGCACTTCTCGAGAGCGGATTTACAGCAGAAGACCTAGGCAAGGAGAATGTAGATATTATCACTCGGGCACTTACAGTGAGACTTGAGGATGGTCTTGCAGGTGCTAGTAAGTCCTCATACTCGTTATTCAACCCAACTTCCTACACGTCTAGTCCTAACTTTGCAAATACAGCACAGACGTTCTTCCCCGATGCCGATGATACAGCTCGAGTTCTTACGACCCTAAACTACCTGGACTACAAGGTCAGACCAGACAAGATGGTTAAGGCCTTTGAGAGCGAGTCGTGCTTCCGGACCTTCGACGACCGAGTGCCACCTTCGCCGACAAGTATCAGCATAAATGCGAACGTTTTGAACTGTCTTCTGCATTCCCCGGCGCCGAATACATTCACTTTGCAGATTGAGAAACTTACCCACCTTCTTTGTGAGCGGCTCTTGGAGGAGAGGATGGCGGATCATTGGGTGGTTCTTCCTACGACATTAATATAAACCCTTAGTCCTACTGCTCTCGACCGCTGACAATGGCTTCACCTAGAATATATCCGAGTACTACAGCATAATGACAACCGCCCAAGCCCTCACCTCCCTCCTCCCCCAACCCGGTCGAAACATATCGACCGCCGTATCCTTCGAAACAATGTTCAGCACCGTGCCATCACGACTACAACCCCTCCTAAACCGGATCCTCGACTCCCAAAATATCAACGGGTCCTGGGGCGACCGAAACTCCGTTGAGGAAACGGCATACGCTGTAATTGCTCTATCGCGACTCAATCACAACGCACTTGCCGGCGGCGAGAAGCGAAGGGATATAACCATTGCGATTGGACGTGGTAAGCAGTTTTTGTTGGAGAATTGGGTTTTGGGGAGTCCGCAGCCGGATCGGCTTTGGAAGGGGAAGTTCTTGCAGGGGTTTGAGGTTGTGGGGGAGGCGTATGTTCTTGCTGCGTTGAGGACTGCGGCTTAGTATTGTATTCTATCTCTCTGTGATCGGAGCCGGCGTTGTATTATTGATTAATTATGGCGGACAGAGTGTGGAGTTTGTTTCTCAGACGCGTTGCGCAGTCAAAGATAGGTTTCGGATGGATCCGAGGAAGAAATCCAACATCAGCGCTTCCTCATCAACAGCCATCTACTAAAATATTTGAATGTTATTTCTTTTGACGTACACTCGAGCACTCAGTTACTCCTATCTTCCATAGTTAATATTATTTCCTTGATCTGGGAACCAATCAGCCTGCAAAGAAATCTCCTTATCGCAGTTTAACCCTAACCCAGGGACCTTGGTGCTCCCCCTCCAGGTACCTTGGAGCACGCGCGACCCAATCACATTTCCGCAAATGTCATATCCTAGTCATGTACTCCATACATCCCATACAATTTAATTGAAGATTGTATGGGTTGCAGTCGTGTGGTGGTTTGGCGAGATACCTTGGGGGTGTACTAAGGGCTTTTGTGATTGGGGTTGTATATAAGGCGGAGGGTAGGGCGCACTTTTAATTCACGAGCAATCTTCAGCTTTTGAAATTATTGTCTCTGTTTACTTTCCTTGAAAGCGAGCCTTTTAAGAGGACAAATACTGACAAGATGATTGCAAAGGATGAGCCGCAGGAGACGCGACAGCTTCCTGTTACCCTGCTTTCGGGGTTCCTGGTACGTTCTCACCCTAAACTCACCGCAATAACCTCATTCCAGCACTAGCAGCAACGAAACTCAGGACTGGGTAATATGCAAAGACCATATGTGCTAACGGCGTCAATTAACAGGGAAGCGGCAAAACAACCCTCCTCGAACACATCCTCAAGTCCCCCTCCCACGGGCTACGCATCGCAGTGATCGTAAACGACATGAGCTCGTACGTCTCTCCCCCAAAGAAGCCCATTTCGATGCCGAACCCCGTAAGCTTACAGATTGCAACTTTACTAACATTTAACCCTTTACGTTAGTCTTAATATCGACGCAGCCCTAATAACCCACCACAAAGTCTCCCAAACAAAAGAAAAGCTCATCCAGCTGCAAAACGGTTGTATCTGCTGTACACTGCGCGGCGACCTTCTCTCTGAACTCGCGCGCCTGACAAAGCAGAAAGAGGTCGATTACGTCGTTATCGAGAGCACGGGGATTAGTGAGCCTATGCAGGTTGCTGAGACGTTCACGTCGGAGTTTAGTGCTGCGATGCTCGAGGCTGATGGGCTGCAAGATGGCGAGGGGATGGATGTTGATGGTGCGGGTCCGATGGGGGAGGTTGATGAGGAGAGTAGGAAGATCCTAGAGGAGATGTATGCCTTTCTCTCACTAACCTTACTTTTCCTTCGTTTGCGTCATTAGTTATAATAGTGCTAACATGCGTATGTGTTCCAGAGCACAAATGGGCGGCCTGCACACCGTCGCGAAACTCGACACAACCGTAACAGTAATCGACACCTTCAACCTCCTCTCAAACTTCGACACAGCCGAGTTCCTATCTGACCGGTACGGCTCCGATCAGATCATTCCCGAAGATGAACGCACAATCTCAGACCTAATGGTCGACCAAATCGAGTTCGCGGACGTGCTCATCATGAACAAGATCGAGACAGTCGATGAAGGCACCAAGAATAAGATTCGGAAACTCATTAGCTTGCTTAACCCCGACGCTAAGCTTATCGAGTGTAGTTACTCGAAGGTTGACGTGCGCGAGATTATTGGCACGGGCAGGTTCAACTTCCTCAAGGCTGCGAGTGGTGCAGGGTGGTTGAGGAGTTTGCATGAGATGACTGTTGTCCAGACGGGGGTTGGGAAGAGGGTTGCGCCTAAGCCGGAGACGCTGGAGTATGTTTACCTGCATCGCCCTTCGTCTTCTAAATATGGGTTTTTGTGACTGACTGTGACAGATACGGCATCAACAACTTCGTCTACACAGCTAGACGGCCATTCCACCCTCGTCGCCTCTTCCAGCTTATCCACGATAAATTCATCCTGCTTCAATCACTGAACAGCCACGACCACGAGCACGGCAACGGCGACGACGAAGATGACGAAGAGGATGAAGACGAAGAAGAAGAGGACGAGGAGTCAGATGAAGAAATAACCGACTTCGACCAACCAGACCAATCCGTCATCCTCTCCAACAAGCGCTCCAGCCTCGCCTTCGGCCCTGTCCTCCGCTCAAAAGGCTTCTTCTGGCTCGCGACCCGCCCCATGCATTTCGGCGAGTGGAGTCAAGCAGGCGGTATGTTGACCGTTGGATGCGGCGGGCCCTGGTTCGCTGAAGTCCCTGATGAGGGCTGGCCTGAGGACAAGGATGTGCGAGAGTCCATTGAGCGGGATTTCCAGGGGAAGTGGGGAGATCGGCGCCAGGAATTGGTGTTTATTGGCGAAGGGCTGGATGTTGACGCCATTACGAAGCTGCTTGATGGGTGTTTGCTTGATGATAAGGATTGGAAGAAGTGGGAGAAGGTGATGGGGGATAAGAAGTTGGATAAGGCGGGTAAGGCGGAAAAGATGAGTGAGATGTGGGAGGATGGATGGGAGGATTGGCCTGGGGTTGATGAGGAGGAGTTTGGGGATTTGATTAAGAGGTAGGACTCGACTAAAAGTAGATGTGATGATAGTAGTTATAGGTCATGAAGTGTAATGAAGGTCAGTCTATTGCGATCGAAGTCGTATACACATTAGTACTTATACTCTATCAACTGCCCAAGATCTCAATATCAACATAAATGCAGGAGCAGGGGATAATAAAATATAGAAAAAGTGGAGATTGCACCTCTCCATCTCTATCCATAACATCAATTACACCACTGTCACAGGATTCGCCTAGTAAGACATACCCCAGCGCGGCGCATTAATAATGATACCAACCAGACAACCCGAGATGATACCAGTAACAGGCAAAGTAATAATCCACCCCATGTAGATCCAGGCAACCATGCGCCAGTTGATCGTTCTCCAGGTACCGTTGCAAAGACCGACACCGACAGTAGCACCGGTGATACACTGCGTCGTGGAGACAGGTAGCTTAAGCTTGGTAGCCATGATAATCGTAATTGCGGAACCAAGTTCCATGGTAAAACCGCGAGAGGGCGAGTGCAGGGTAATGCGGTTACCCAAGTTACGCATGATGTTGTAGCCGTATGTCCAGAGACCGATGACGAGGGAGACGCCGCCGAAGGCACTACTTTTGTTAGTGGAGTGTATTGTTGAAGGGAAGAATGACTTACAGAATCCAGTAGGGAACCTCGGTCTTGGAGCCCTCGAGGGTACCGCTGTTCCATACGGCGTAGATGGTGGCGAAGGGGCCGACGGCACTGGGTCTATTAGTAAAGGCTATATAATCTTGAAGAGAAAGAACATACTTAGACAAATCGTTGGCACCGTGGGCAAAAGAAGCAGTAGAGGCAGTGAGCACCTGGAGGAAAGAGAACATGTACTCGGCGCGGTTATCAAAGTGCTTAGCATGGGCGTGAGTCATCTCGATATCACCAGAGAGGATGTTGCGCTTGCTCTGCATAGAGACAACATCCTGCTCGATACCACGGAAAAACCAGCGCTTGGCCTGCCAGAATAAGACCTTGGGGTGGAAGATGGGGCCCGAGGGGCGCTCGCCGGTGATGTTGAGCTTGTCGTCGTTGGACTCCTCGGAATGAGCATCGGCAGCAAGAACACGGGGCTCGCCCTTGGGCTCTTCGGAGGAGGCATCGCCGCCGACCTTGTGAGCGGTCTCCTCATCGTTTCCGGCGGCGCGCTCCGCCTGGAGTTCCTCCATGGTCTTGTGGCCGCGGTAGTAGTTTTGGACAGTCCTGGTTCCTTCAGGACGAGGAGGAACTTCGCCGCGGCGGAGGACGAGGGGGCCCATGAAAATGTGCCACGGGCGGATCTGCCAGTCGTCGAGGATAACGCGACGGTACAGCCAGGGTACAAGGAAGAAGGCCGCGAGGACACCCATTACAGCGCCTGTTCCAAGGACAGTACCGGCAATCTCATTACCCTCGAGGTCAATTCTGCTAGAACCACCCTTCCAGACGATGAGCACTGTCTTTGTTAGCCAATGGGTCACTATCATGGAGGGTTGATGGACGTACTGGCAAGCAGAGTACAGGTGATGAAGAAGTATATCGGAATGGTGTACAAAGCCTTCAATGCTGGAGCGCTGCGGTTGAGGATGACATGCTTCGTGAACATGAAGATAATCATGCCGAAAGCGGCAGAGATAAAGGGCGCAATAACCCAGGCAAGGAACACCTGAACGACTCCTGAGTTGATGTCTCCTCCCCACCAGATAACACCGTCGGCCCCGAGCAGCGCGATACCCATACCAATAACACCGCCCATGATCGAGTGGGTGGTAGAGACGGGGAGACCGATTCTCGTGGCGAAGGTAAGGTAGAGGGAGGAACCGACGAGAGCGCAGGTCATACCCAGCATGAGAAGGGGAGCATCGTTCTCGAACCGTTCGATGTCGACGACCTTGGTACGGATGGTATCAGCGACCGTAGCACCTACACCGATACTGGTTCTGTTAGTTCCGTCTTTGACTCGAGGTGGTAAGCATACCCTCCAGCAAACTCCATGATGGTGGCCAGGACCATAGCCTGCCAGTACTTGATGGAGCGCGAGGACACCGATGTGGCCCACGAATTGGCGACATCGTTGGCACCAATGTTCCAAGCATCAAGAAAGGCGAAGATAATGCCCAGGGCAAAAATGTAGTCGAACTGGTGAAGAACCATGGCGGGCAGGTGAGATGATCTCAAGGGATCTTCGTGCTTGTCTGGACAGATGAAGGGGTCAGGGATGGGAGATGGAATATTTTATACCAACACCACGTTCATGCAGAGTGTCAAACTACCGCAGTCAGAGTCGCATGGAATCTCCTGGTATGTAATCTAGATTGATAGCGCCCAGACGTGCCAAGAGGCTCCGCCTGTTTTCTTGACTGCGAAGAAGCTCCCTTGGAAGTCTTGTATAGCCAATCACCAAGCCCTAACTAGGAACGTGTTCTACACTTCGGCCAACCCCGTCCACCACCACAAACTTCCCTGTCTGCTTCATTCGTATGGGCTCTTGGCGTCTCGCCACGATTCCAAGTGTCTTGGCCGTTTGCTCTCTCGAGGTCCAATCCCCAGTGCTCTTGACACCATGCGCTGCACCCTGCGAGTCACTGCCCGTCGCTGAACCATCCCACGTTGGCCTACGCTCTAGAAAAGCGTCGAAGTTCTCGCCAATACTTGATTCCCATTGGATTGTTATGGGATAAATACTCTGATTCAGCTCATTCACCCGGTCGCGTGTCGTCCCCCTCTCAGCTGCTCTATTTGCCCCTGCAAGCTCTGGATGTATTCCACGGCTGCCTCGACCAGTTCCGCCTAGGTAAAATCTCCGATTAGCGATGACCTCGTGGGGGATGTATGACAGTGCATTGGCTGTGGGGTAGTCTCATCGAGCCATCAATGTCGTATCGTATTGTACCTTCGTCCCTCCAGTCCCTGCATTGGTATTCGCCCCCTCACCTGTACTCGCTCCCGCTCCTGTGCCTACACCTGCGCCATCTAACATCGTCGCTATTCTGTCCAGGGCAGCTTTCATCCGGTCGCGCTGCTGCTTCTGGGCTTGGGCGTGCTGTTTGCGCTTGAACTCCGTCGGGCTGCCCGATGCCACGAGAACGAGTGGGCCTAGATGGTGTCAGCTTTGCCTCGCTTGTGCCATACAACTCCTGCTCAACATCTAGGCGATGGAATAGTTACCCTTCGGGCGCAACTCAACTAGCCTACCCTTTGTACTCGATAAAGAACCTCTTTTCCTGGAATGCGATTGTGATTGTGTTGTTTGTGGATATGCCCGGCCAAGCGATGCCAATTGTGTATCAAGCTCACTCGACATGGTTGGCATTTCTTGCTGGTCCTGCCAAGTCTGTGTTCCGTTGCTTGATGTCTTGAGTCTTGGTCTCTTGGTCTCTTGGTCTCTTGGTCTCTTGGGAGTACGTGGGCCGAGCTTGGATTTATAAACAACAGGAATAAACAATTTATCTACACTCTTAACTCCAAGTGTTCGCTGTGCGCTGTGCATACCGCTATTCAGACTGTGATAATCGTTATCAGTGTTCTATACCCCAGACACTTTACTTAGCCTGGAGTACGCTGCGTGCACGGTTTGCTGGGTGGGTTTTTATTGGGTGTTGTACGCCTCGTCGGCTCCTTTACTAGTTTAGCAGAAACCGGACTGGGTGGAGGTACTAGAGCCAGTTCAGCAGTAGTGCGATGGAGGCCTGTGTTTCGTGACTCTTTCTCTTCATCGCAGATGTTCTACCATAGATTAGAAGCCCAAGCAATCACCCGTTATATGAACACCTACATAGCAGCGAGCTATACTTTTTATTACCCGGCTCCCCTCCCTCAGATGATGCATGTAGACTGTTAGCAGCTGTGCCATTCTATAAGCACCTCCTGCGACCCGGACATGGTAAGGTACGGTAGCCTCTGTGCAGACCAGCAGCCTGGATGTATGTTCAAGGTCGAGTGCACTCCGCGCGCCACAATGCCAAGGATGGAACCTGTTTTCGAACAGCTAATATGTACTTACCTTTCTCTAATTTCAGACTGGCTGAGGAATATGGAGGGTTATCGCACCCACGTGGTGATTTGGGGGCCGTTATTGGCTGCCAGATGCCGTGGGTCAACAATAACGAACCCGGCTCCAGATGTCAGATGCCATGGGGTCGGGGCTTCTGTTCTATGCGTGCAACGTGCGAACCGCCACCTGGGCACAAATTCCGTGTGTCTGACCTGGACTATATTGTCTCGGCGCCCATCCTCCCTTGGCGGGAATATCTATCAAATGGCCTCCAACCAGTACGGACAGCGTGGCCCACGGTGGTGACGCCGAGTATATACTCCAAAACAAAAATGGTATTTTAGACAGTCTACGGGTTCCGGCTGCGCATAGCAAAGGGGGGGGGGAGATCTCTGGATGTCGAGCGGTGTCCCGGACATACTGGCTTGCTTTCTCTCGATGGCACTGGTCGATCGATTTCTAAGGGCGGCGTAGGGTCCGGGTACATGTCCAGCCTATGAACCGATTGGCTATCGTAGCCAGAGGCTCGAGCCCGATAAATCTCCCAATCCTCGCGTAGTGTCTCATTACGGGTGTTCATAATTATGACCTCCTCGTCAGTATACCCGTAATCTCGGTCTGACAGCGCCTCTAAGTCATAGGCTAGACCCGTTTGATTGCCAGTATTTCGGATTCTGGGTCTCGTATCTCGGATTCTGGGTGCTCAAGGGAGGACTATCGGCACCAGTCCGTCCGTTGCAGCTTCCTCTGTCTGAAAGTGCTTCGGAATCATAGGCTAGGGAGCCATTTGATTCCCAGTATCTCGGATTCTGGGACCCCAAAGGAGGGTTATCTGCACGAGTCCTTCTGTGGCGCATATGATTGCCTGAAAGTTCACCGACACCGGAATCGGAATCATAGTCCAGGGAGTCATCTGAGTCGGGGTAGGCCGAGCCACCGGACGGTGCATCGTGCCCCTGGCCCGAGCAGGTGTGTCAGTTGCACTGCTGCTCTGTTGACGCGCTTGCTGTCTTCCAATTAGCCTTCTCATGAAGGTTTCCGTTGGTTCTCCTGGATTAGCTTCCTCTGCTCTTCTGTCAATGGAGTAGTACCCGTGGGCTGGGCCAAGGTCTCGACGATCCCTTCGAGTGGAAGGGATGCTGTAATCATATGCTGCGGCGGCATGGCGGGGGTATATCTCTGGGCGTTGGATTTCCAGCTGGTTCCGGTTCTAGTTCTGCGTGATGAGTTCCCTGTCTCGAGCACTTGCGTCACTTGTAAAGTCATCCTCTTGATGCTCTGGCTGTCTAGCAGGTAGTCTTACCAGAGCACTCGCGGTGCGCCCCCCTTGATCTTCCACCACTCCAGCCCTCTCGAAAGAGTAGGATCTGTCGTCTGGTGACCCTAGGCTCTGGGATGGAAGTCCCCGTTGAGGGCGATCCCTGCGGCTCTGGCGGCCTTGTGCATGGTGATTGTAGCTCATGTCGGCACGTTCGACTTCTATGTTGCGTCAAAGACTTTGGTATATTTGTTGTTGGATGTGATAAATGACGCATGGAAACAGGTACCTAGCTATGGGTGCTTTTTATAATGACATCCGAATCCCTTCAAAGGCACATTTGCTGAAAGTGATAAAAGGTCCCTTACATTAAGTCTTTTACTCGGGACAGTTTGTGTTTCTGGAACACTATGCTTTGTTTTCTTTTTCCTTCTTAGTTTGTTATTCATTGATTCAGACAAAAGGTCAATCAGTCAATGTTGGAGCTGAGTCAGTCGAATCTTTGCAGCGGTGTAGAATACCTTTCAGGCATAGGAGCGAAATCAATTGCCATCGCCAAAGTCCCCGTCCTCTGCCTCGCTATACTCTTCATCCTAGGTGAAACTTGCGATATGTTAACTTCTTGCCTAATAACGCTCATTGTATAGGCAGGAGGAATGTAAAACATATTGTGGTTCCCGTACTCACGCTCATCCTCTTCCTCCTTCTCTTCCCCCCCTTTCTTAATTTTCCTCATCATCTTCGTTCCCATCTGCTTCCCCATCTTGCTCCTCGTCCCAGGCTCTATCTGACCATAAAACGTTCGGGCTCCGGTTAATCATTCTCCATACTTCAGCGGCCATATTACCTTCTCCAACTCTAGCTAGACGCTCGAGCTGTTCTGAAGTCAGCTGATCAAACAACTTGTTGGTGGAATTCCTTGGTTGCTCTTTGGCAGTCGCATTGACTTTATAACGTGGGTGCTCTGTATAGGTGCCAAAAACACTCATCTAAGGATGACATATGGGGCTCTAGCAATTCGGCGCACCATGCTGTAGGCAGGTTATCACGGGCTTGGTGTCCATCGCTTGAGGCTTTCGTAGGTCCCGAGGATTTGATGAGGGTGAGAGATTAGGTCTTTGCGGTCTTAAGTCGCGAAATATAGCAATATTGTTCGTGGTCCTTTTTGGATGAGGCAACACTCATTCCAGGCATTTCATTGCCCTCGATGGTCTTAAGCTAAACCTTGTTCTCTTGAATTATCCTTTGTATGACATCTAGGGACCTTTAGACTTCGTGTCTTCGAACACTTACAAGGGGTATAAACGGCTAGGAGTCAACGCACCGTTTGGAGGGAGCGCTAAATATGAGATTCAGAACCACAGATACTCGGGTGCTCAGTCTATAGTAAGCACACCTTATAGTGTTGTCAAGCACAGTTCAGAGACCTGTTCATGATATTCTGAAGATGAAACAAGCATAATCAGTTCACTGTTGTTATAGGAGGACTCTACTTCTGCGACAGACATATTGCCCAAAACTTTCTTTCGTTCTGGATCATTCTTCTATTATCGGTATATATAGTTCCACTAACACGATAGGAAAGGACCAGACACCTAAATCCAATAACACAACGCTCAATGATGGATGAACCGAGTATAACCCAGTATACAAAACGCACTACCTCCGCGACCTCGACGGGAAAAGCGTCTCATACGCAGGAGGAGCCTCCTCGTACACTGGCGCCGCGGTACCTCTATTCGAAGCTCTACCCTCGCTCCTTCTTGAGCTGCGCTCAACCCGCTGTGACCGTCCAGGTCGTGCCCTCGAGCTTCCATCATTATTAAATGCTCGATTGTTAGAGACTCGACTGCTTTGCGTCTGCGAGTTGCCCCCTGTACGTCGAGAACTCCTAGAACCTGCTGATACAACACGTTCACGCCGGGGCTGTTCTTTCCTAGAGCTTTGTCCAGCACGCCGAGCACGCTCGTACTGGTCAGGGCATGTCCTTGAGCTGTCACTATGATAGTTGCCCGAGTCATGCGTGTCTCGCCTGGTCTGCGCCTGCAAACGTTCTCTGTCGCGCCGAGCGTACCGGTCTGAGCGTTCGCTTGAGCTATCACCACTATACTGCGCGTCGCCATTCGAGTTATTTCCTAGCGAGCGGACGTAGTTGAGCGCCGTCCAGTTATCCTCTGTAGCTCTGGATACAGATGCTGTCCATTCGTCGCTAGAGTCAGAGTCTCGCGTGATCTGCGCCTGCGAACGTTCTCTGTCGCGCCGAGCGTACCGGTTTGAGCAGATTCTTGAGCTATCGCTGTGGTAATGGGCGTCATTATCCGAGTTATTTCCTAGTGAGCGCACGTAGTTCAGAGCCGTATAGGTTTCTTCTGGAAATCTGGTTCGAGGGGGTGTTCTTCTGTCGCTGGGATTGGAGGAACCGCCTGACCGGCGAGCTGCAGGTCGACTGGCTGATGATCTTCCACCCGCTGAGCGTCGAGTCGCCGTGCGTCTGTGCAGAGGCGGCCTGGTATTTGAGGGTCGGGTCTCAGATGGGAACGCACCAGGGATACTCGGAGCATTGTCCGGTGGGGCGTCATCCTCGCTAGATGGATCCTCATCTGCGGCGTCGGAGATGTCGTCGTAGAATGTGTATCTTGTTCCGTTACGAGGGCCGTAAGCGAGTTCTTCCTCCTCGCGACAGATGCGTTCCATGCACATTATAAAGTCGTGGCGCTCGCAGCGGATGATTCGACCATCGCTTCTTCGAGGCATTTTGGTTGTTGGTATCGTTGGTGTTGCTGGTGTCGAATAGTGATGGGCGACGGCGTTGAAAGTCAGAACAGGTTCGATTTCCATGGCGTACTTATAGATGTCTTCGTGGAAGGATCGAGGTGAAGCAGACAATGGGCTTTCATTCGTGTGTCGAGGGTTGCTTTCACCCATCATTGTCTATATAAAAGAGGTGTCAAAGATGCAATCGAGGAGAATCCCTCTTAGTCGGAGCTATTGGATCTCATTGAAGACTTTACAGACTCCATAGTCGGGTCTGGAACAATGGTTTCGAGTCTCTCAAAGATAGGCTGCACATATGTGGCAGTCTCAACTATCCAAGCTTTCAATCCACCAGTACCATGCTGCAGAGTCAATGCCGAGAGAATTTGAATTTCATAATAAAAGGGTCTCTTGCAAAATGGTTGCATGCGCGTTCTCTCTACCTAGTGGAGGTACGTAGAGGGTCGATCAATCTATAACATACTACGTCGACGATATTTCCAAGTAGGAAAAACATACAAAATCCCACTAACCGAATATATGATTCAGAATTGATATTCAACTAATCAGAAGACCTAAAAGCCCCGTCATTCGAAACCCACACAGCACTCAATTCTTCTCCAGAATCAGCCACCCGCCCAGCAGCTCTCCTGCGCTCATGAACCTCCGTCATTAACTTCCTCTACTCCTTCCTCGATGCAGCATATGACAGCGTTACCCGAACACCATACTCAAGTTTCTTCACGAAAAAGTGCAACTTTGCATGCCGAAGACAAGCACCCTCCTGCGGGATTTTCACCTTCCACGCCCGCGCTGATCCTCACCGACCTTTGAAGATCTTGTGCATTCTGGCCGCGTCGATGATGACCGGTTCTGGGAACTCAATGACAAGCTTCATTTGCTGCTCTGTTATGACCCGGCAGATATTGTGGTCTGATGTGAGATGTTTGCCTAGGCCCCCTTATATCTCAACTTTTGTGCTGTGGTCGTAGGCGCTGGATTTTTCGGCAATGAATGTTACGGGGTAGTGGCTTGATGAGAAGGTGAGGTGGTGGTCTGCAATAAATGTGCCGTATCTGGTGTGTTGGTGGATGTGGATGAGAGCATCGTTGCAGGCGCTGCAGTCGGTTGTTGCTGTGCAGACGGACATGGTGGACTGGATGGTTAGTGCTGGGGATAACTAGATTTTGGTTTCGTAAATAGAGCTTGAGACCCGTAATAACAGGAGTATTTAGCTAGATTATATGCCCAATGGAACAAGGCGCTCTACTTTCGTTTTATTACACAAGCTCTTTATCGAAACTGGCCCGTTAGGGCTCTAGTACCTATATCACTTTGTCAGGGCTGTGAAGACTCTAATGTTGGAGTGGGGAACGTGCTATTGCATTTTTCATTCTTCATTCTTGATTGTATCTTTTTTTATCCTCCTTGTTTGAGTGGAGTAGTCATCTTCGTGGAATATCCACCGCATATGCTCCCGAAATCCACAGCATGAAGCCGGCCCTGCCCTCAGGTCTCTCCACTGTACTCAGTGCATCCTACCTACTGCGTATAAACCACAAGATTGACACACTCCCTCGCATTCCGAATCTCCAACCAAAAAAAAAACCATTATCATAAACCCTCGATCAAACGGCTCCCACCGCTCATCCTCACGCCCAGCAGGCTGCGCAACACCCAGCCAGCGTCTGAAGAACCTCAACCTCGCATAATTCCAACAAACACCCTCTTGCGGAACCTCAAACCTATACAACGAAAGCAGCACATAAGCACCCCTAAACAAAGCACTTACAGTCTCCGCCGAGATATCCACTTTCTCGCGCAGATCAAACATGTAGCTTATCTTGTTGTGGTAGTGCGGTGTTTCGGAACCTGGTAAGCCGCATCCGTTTCCTGGGAAGACACGTGCGGCGCGGTAGACTAAGGCTTCGTGCGTCGGGGGTTAGGTCGCGGTCTGCGAGGCTGACGACGTCGCCGATTTCTCTGGTTGTGTGCTGCTCTGGGACGTTGAATATCACGGGGTATGTGCCTGGGAGGCAGGTTAGGTAGCGGGGGTTCGGGATGACGGGATCTGCGCCGTCTTTGCTGTTTATGAGGGAGATGAGCTCGTCGTAGGGGGGTTTGCACTGCGTGCAGTGGGCGGGGGGTGTACAGGTTGGCATTTTGGGCGAGGTGAGTTGTGCGATAGAATGGGAAATGAACATTAGAGACGGATGGCTTGGCAATGGTTCTTTTGGACACAGGACTGCCTGATGGTATTTATCTCGCTTCTTTGGTTGTGCGATTGTTCTTTATAGGGGGATAGTGAACAGGGCCACGTTCATCGCTAAAGGTTTACAAATTCAGGTACTGTTTATTCATTTCATTTGAGTAGAGACCTATCATGAGAAGAAAAAGGTGAGAGCTGGAAGAAGAGTAAATAGTTCAAGAATAACACAAGATCAGAAAGTTCTGGCTGATGGCGGATTTGGTAAATTGGGTAGCCCTGAGTCTCTCAAGCATGCTGTCACCATGTACGCACAATAGATGATCTGGAGAAGCTATCTAACAAAGTCTCTCTCGATGCCAAATCCGCGTGCCTTACGTTTTACAGTTCAAGTGTGTGATCCACAAAAAGACCATCAAATGCTTTATGTCTCTGAGTAGCAGTACATTCAATCTATCCTAGCCTCTCACCCTCAAATCAATCCCCTTCTCAAACATCCCCTCCTCCACAATCCCCAACACATCCCTAGCAGTAGGCATCTCAACCTCCTGCACAGCCTTCAAGTTATCACTAAAAAACTGCAACCGTAGCAGCAGAGGACAAGTCACCGGAGAGGGAACAGTAACATCCCAAAGGTGAAGCGGAAACTGGTCCCCGTAAAACAAATACTTCTTCACCTCATTAATCTCCATCTTCTCAGGGAAGTCAACCATGAATTCAATCATTGCATGCAGGTGTCTTGGCCCCGTAGATTCCAGATCGCAACTGAGTGCGTCGTCAAGCACTGCAACGCGGAAGACAGACTTTGATCCGTGTGCTGCCAAGGGGCTTGAGTTCGCGGTCGAGTTCTGCGACGACGGCTGCGGGGGGGTTGTCTACGTGTGCTTCGGGCACGCTGAAGATTACGGGGTAGGTTTGTGGGGTTGTGTAGAGGTGCACTGGGTCGAAGGGGATTGGGGGGCGGCCGGTTTTGCCGTCGAGACGGGCGAGGATTTTGGTGCGGAGGGTTTTGCATGCGGGGCAGCTTGTGTTGCGGGTGCAGGTTTGATTAGACATGTTGATTGTGATATGATTCGGGGTTGGATATGAGGGTAATTGTGGATGAGGTGGATAGAAGAAGATGGGTTTAGGTACGGTTGAGAGAGTTGTAGAACTGGTTTAAAAACCTACTTCACAAGATGAGACTCGTTGTGCTTTGAACTCGCTTTGCGCTTTGAGAGACGAAGTGAATGACATTGTTTCAATTGCTGTTTTTGTTCCAGACTGGAAATAGAGGGAGGGTCATTGATTGAACGGGGAACCCTTGCCTTGCCTTTTCCTACATATACAAAGCTCATTAGAGCTCAAAAAGTAACTGCAAAGCGCTGTTGGTCTTTCAGTAGAGCCATTATAGATACGGAGCTCCACTTGACTTTTCAGTCCTCGACTCAGATCGACAGTCCTTTCACTTGCTTTCAGTTCCTGTTACTGCATCCATGGCTCCCTGGCACAGCCTTCGAGAAGTGTCAAGTGAGGACAGGCCTCAGAGATGACCAGAGGTGACGTACGCAGAGGCTGGTACTCACTAAGCAGAGGAAGATGGATAGTACCAACATCTACGCGTGATGAACGGTGGGATATTATCTAGCTTTAGAGTGCTGTAATTTTCTAAATTATCCCAAATCTCAATCTGCTCTTGATAGCTGTTGTATTCTCTATAACATCCCCATCTAAGAACCTCGATATCAACACTTCCAAGGCCTATAAACCAACGCCCTATTTATATGCGGCACCAACCCCCCAAAAAACGCCAACCGCTGCCGATTCATACACCGTTCAGGCAGTGGCACAAAAGCCGTCCAACTACCCGGCTCAACATCCGCCACATCCTCCAGCAACTCCTCCACAATATCCTTTACCCTTCTTTCCCCTCGTCCAAGTACATTCCTCGCACCAACCGGCTGCGTATCACCACTCATCCAAGCCATCTCATTCGGAAACTCAATCATGAACCATACCTCGAAGAAGTCACCGCCTCCCTCAGGCCAGATGTGCGCTTCCCAGACGCGCGGTGTGCGCTCGGGAAAGATCTTGCGGATGACGTCTTCGAGGATGTATTTCGTGGGAGCGCTTATCGTTGAGCGTTGTTCGATGCTAAATTCGCGTTTGAGGATTAGGGGGTAAGATTTTCGGCTGTTTAAGAGTTCGTGGGGTGCGAAGTGATTGGTTGATAGGAGGGATGGGAGGGCTTCTCTGCATTTCCGGCAGAGGTCTTCGGCTGACGTGCAGGTGTAGATGTGGACGGCCATTTTTGTCGTTCTGGCTGAGTAGTGAAGGGGGACTCAATCTTCTGGATTGGAGCGGCGGTCAAGTAGGAATACATGATTTTATGGGAAGAAAAAAAGCGACTGCTAAGTGGCACGTTTCATACACTCTTTCAAGCATTCTCCAGGCCATAAGGACGTACAATGCGGCAGTGACCTATTCATTATTGTCTTTATGACAAAGGACAGGTCGAGTCAATGCGCTGGTGAACATTGGAAGAAAGCAGAGAGAGAAACGGGTATCGTCCTAAGGTTCTTTGCGGTGTTTTAGCGTTCCTGGTATCTATTGCTTTTTTGCCCTCTTGACCATGGCGCTGTGGTTCTCTAACAGGGCCATGAAACTCTTCTGATCCACCTCGAGGTTCCTGCCGTCATTTGTGACAGTACGAAAGACCACTGACAGACCAAATGCCGGCAATCTACTACTCACAGCGAAAGACCAATTAACGCTGGAACCACACCCCGTCCAATCATTTCCGGTTGCATCGTATAAGATCAACTTACACACCTCCTCTGGAGGAGCGACTGAGTCCAACTCTATCACACCTTCCCTGAAAGCTGTAGTAGCATTGGGAAGGAACGATCACGAATCCCCTACAGGAAGGACCTAGCAGTCTGCCACGTCGAATGGGAAGGAACGATCGACGTGGACCCAGCTTGTGTACTCGAGACTCAGCGCCAGAACATTGGCAGATGAAGAATCAGATCACTGGCCTATCGACACCAACAGCGGGAAACTCTTCCCACAAAGTCATCTGGTAGACAGGACGGTGGGCTGGGGCGGACGTCAAGGGCCCAAATCCAGCCTGTACAAATAGTCACCTGACCTAAGCGGGCTCTGCTGGTTTCTGGGACTGGCTTAGCGGGTGCGCCGCTATTCAGTACAGTGCGTGTGCTGAGTGCATAGAGGCGCGAGTATGGCTCTACTTGGTGTTCATAGCGTACACAAAGTGGCAGGACTAACTTAACCAGACATGTGAAGCACATTAAGTGTGGCCTCGACGGACCCAGAGAAGATTTATTCTCAGGAAGGCCCCTGCCCAATCTCAACATCCTCGCTGGCTTGCCCTTACCCGAAAATGCCAATGCTGTTGTAATAGAAGGCAAAATCGACCAGAGATAAATCGAGAACGGAGCTTAGGTAAATGACGGGACCGAGAGACGCTGCTACTTTAGGTATGTTGAGGTCATGGGTCGCTCCTTCCTCAAGTTCCAAAGAGATTGATGCAAACACCAGGGAGGAGCGACTGGTGTACCTTTAGGAAAGAGCCGCCACAGTAAGAGAAGGTGCAACCCGGATGCATCCGGATGGGCCATTACCAACGCCTCCAACTATGAGCGAATGTACTCTACATAGCCGGTAACGATAGGGCTCAATTACATGAGGCAGAGCTCGCGGCATTGACCTTATCGCATTCGAGGTCGCCAGCCAAAGCAGACATCGATCCAAGAGGTGCGTGTCATCCAGTTACAAGTACAGGTACGCCTGACGTACCGGGCTATAACCGGCCAGTCAAACCCTCGGCATCACAGCCCTATATCACGGAATACAACGTTGCATCCGCGACCTACCACGCGACAACAAGGTCCTCGACTCCTCGGAAAGCCGAGGTTCGTTCAGGGTCAGTCGGCGCTCTTTCCCGCGGAGGAGTCGTCAAACCCTGACCTACCTGACCTTTGGAGATTTCTCGTCTTCGATCAATCTTCGTTATTGCGGCATTTTTCTTGTCTCACGATCAAGCGAGCGTTTAAGCGCGATGACCCCGGGATTCTCATATTTGCCGGAGAACCCGGGGTTAAGGGCTCACGCAATCCTACCTTTCCATCCCTTTACGCAAAATTAGCAGAATAATCGCGCACCCTCGGCCTCCCCGATGTCCCCATCATGCTTCTCAAAGGTTTCTATTACTCAAGCGCCCCGCTATACCTGCTTTCCCTGGTGTTCCTGCTTCTTCGCCGTCCAAAAGAGGAATTTCTTGTCGCGGGGTTCCGAGCGGGTGGATAATGAGGGTGAAGGGTTTTATATGTGGGGAACTGATAACCGGGCGACTGGGGCCGTAGACTCCAGCTCGCAGCACTGTCCTCCGTCTGACTGGGAATGGGAGGGTGGAGGTATGACGAATATGGAGGGGTAGGAAATTTCTCATTGTCTGCCCGTCTTACTCTGTAGTCTGTACGCAGTAGGAACTGTAGGAATGAAGGCTATGTTGAACAACAAAAAATGCATGAAAATCACTAACTAGCTATCCCCAAATCACAATCATATCGAAAGTCGAAACCAATTAATCCATCGTCAAACAATACATGTAAAAAAAATCCTCGCTCAATCAAATCATCCAATCCCAAATCAATCCAAATCGTTCCAAACCCGTATCATATCCATGCAAGAGAATAACCAAAGACTTTTGTCTATCAATGTATCTCTATGCGCGCTTCCAATCCAATCCTTTTTTATCCAATCGAAAATGTTGTACAATCCAATCGATACATCCATTCACTCAACCCAGATAGCTGAGTAGTTGATCTAGTCAACATACTTAGGCATAGTCTTGAGCACACCATCACGCGCAATATCCTCCATCGCCTCCTTAATAGTCTTGACAAAGCGCTCATCACCACGGAGATCATCACCGAAGAGGTTCTTAATGCTAAGCAGAGCCATGGGGTCCGTACCGCCCTCCTTAGCCTTAGCCTGGAGTTCCTTAAGCATAGGGTCCTCAATATCGAACTTGTTGCCTGCGTCGTCGATGCCATGGAGGTATCTGAACCAAGCGGCGGCAACGAAGCAGAGGCGTCGGAAGGGGCCAGAAACCCAGATCGCTTCAGCGATGGAGGGCATGATGAACTGCGGGATCTTGCCGGAGGCGTTGAGGCAGATACGGGGGAGCTGGTCCATGATAGTCGGGTTTGAGAAGCGCTCAATCAGCGTCGCGCAGTATTCGTCGATGTTCACGCCGGGGATTTCGGGCAGGGAGGGCTTGACTTCCTGCTGCATCATTTGCCAGAGGAACTTGCGGTATGTTTCGTTCTCGAGGACCTCGTGGACGTATGCGTACCCGGCGAGTTGGCCTGGGTAACCGATAGCAGAGTGCGAGCCGTTCAGGAGACGGAGCTTGTGCTTTTCGAATTCCTCGACGTCGTGGACGTTCTTGACGACCTTTACGCCGACTTTCTCGAAGGCGGGGCGGCCGTCGCTGAATTGGTCTTCGATAACCCAGTCCATGAAGGGCTCGGTTACAACGGGCCAGGCGTCGTCGATGCCGAAGTTCTCCTTGAGGGCTTCCTTGTCTGCGGGGGATGTTTGGGGCGTGATACGGTCGACCATTGCGTTGGGGAAGGCGCCCTTTTCGGCGATCCAGGTTGCGATGTCCTTGTTTCCACGGAGTTTAGCGAAGGAAGTGAGCATGTGACGCGTGATAGAGCCGTTCTTCTGCATGTTGTCGCAGGACATGACGGTGAAGGGGTTCAAGCCAGCAGTGTACCGACGGGCGAGGGCAGCGTAGAGGAAGCCGAAAGTAGTCTTGGGTTGAGTTTCGTTGGCCGGGTCGAGATCGTGCTGGATGTCCGGGTGCTCAGATTGCAGTTCGTGCGTGTTCTCGTTGTAGTAGTAGCCTGATTCCGTAATGGTGAGGGAGACGATCTTTGTGTCCGGGTGAGCCATCTTGGCGACGACGGCCTCGCGGTCGTCTGCTGCCAGGAGGTACGAGTTGATGCTGCCGACGATGTTGGCGAAGGAGCCCTTGGCGGAGCGCTCAATGACGGTGTACATGTGGTCTTGGGAGCGGAGGGTGTCGCGCATTGTCGCGTCGAAGGGGGTGAGTCCGACGCCGGCAATGGCGTAGTCGGTGACGCCGTGCTTCTGCATCAGCTGGTCGACGTAGACAGCTAGATGAGCGCGGTGGAAACCGCCGACACCAATGTGGACGATGCCTTCCTTGACGGCATTGTCGCGCTTGTAGGAGGGGATTTTGATAGCGTTCTTGCAGGCGGACGCAATCTGCGTCAGGTTCTTGGTGTTGAGCTTCAGGGGCGCCATTGTGGGAGAAGCAGCAGACCGAGAGCTGAGGAAAGGAAAGAAGAAGGAAAGGAAGGGGGAGAGCAGTAGAAAAAGGACAAGTTTCAGGCAGCTCACCGCCGGTTGAGATCAGCAATTTGTCTTTTTGGGAGAGAAGAGGAGGAACACATCATTACATCACCAGTGGGGAGCTCGATTGGCTGCGTCAGAGCTCCACGGGTCTGAAGTCTGGATCCATTTTCTAATATTCTATTCAATTCTATTTTATTATCTCTATCTATTTGTTTTACTACTTCTTTTCTACATCTTCTCAACATATTCTATAACAATTCTACGCGGGGCAGCAGTTCCGGGGAATCGGTATGCTCGGGATCGCCGAATCCAGCAATCCCAAAGCTCCGACCGGTCGTTCTGGGCTTCCCTATGCACTGACCGGTAGGAGTGTTATGCACAAGAAACTCAATTGCAGAGTTACCTGCAGATAGGTCAGAATCAAATAGCTGCATGCTATAATTATTCTGTGGCTTGGTCACTTGATTTGAACAGTGCGCGTGACATGCCCCTTTCTTTTGCACCGGTCTAGACTCGAGCTTTATCGCTGGGGTAACTGCTGGCATTTGTCAAGTGTTCTGTCAATGTTATCTAGATTGGGGATATGGGGTGAGGTAGTAGTCAGATGAGTAGTAGTTTGCAATAGACTTTCAACAATTTTTTAGAATAATTGATGTGTTGTTGTGTGCTGCGCATGTCCGAGAACCAGTTGCAGCTCGTTATCATTAGAAATGCGATTATATATTTTTGACCCTGCCGTGCCGAGGGAGTGCTCAGTAGGTAGTCACCGACAACTTCAAGTGAGGAACAAACTATTATTGCCACAAGACAAGGAGGTTCTATTCACTGAAAAAATTGTTAGCATCACCTGACCATCTAGGGATCTATCAAATGCGACCACTATTGATGTATAGGGCATATAGTCGATGGGGAAAATTATGTGTGGTGCTTGAACCCGAGTCGAAGGTGCCGCTCGCCGCACAGGCCAAGACCAGTAGTCGATCCCCCAGAGACCATGTCACATTAACAGGCGGTAACCCCGGGTTCCCAGAAAAATCATGTTGCAGTCAGCCTGTCCTTATTCATTTACCTAGCTTACTGTCCTCTGAATAATGTCTCATCAAACAATATTACTAAAATACAAAAGCTCGTCTGCATGCATGAAATTCACTAATCAACAGGGCCACCTGGTACGAACGTCAGTGGCCAACGTCAAACGTCAGTCCCAACGTCAAGAAAAAACGTCATACTGCCAGTGCCAGTGCCACCTCTTCTCCAACACCACCAAAAGCTCTTCTGCCAGCTGGCCAGGAGCTCTGGTGGAGATCTTCCTGTGCAGAGTGCAGTGCATGACTCGCCATTCTATGACTAGACCGTAATGGGACGGCAACGCGGCTCAGGGCTGAGGTCATGGGATGGGTATGGGGGCCAAATGGGGCGTTGGAGGTGCGATGTGAGATGAGATTTGATCGAGAGATCCCTGGATTCTTGGCTGTTGCAGAAATCATTTACATCGACATTGGCAGTGAGTAAAACGCGTGAAGCTCCCAGTGTTTTTATAGTTGGTGAACTAGCTATCGACGGACGCGACACGCTAGCCCCGATCGGGACGAGGACCCTGGCTTGTGCAGCATAAAGTGTATAAGCATAGTAAGCGACCGTCTGTCCCTTACGACCGGGAAATAAACCCAAGATCCCGGTAATCAGGGATCATCCCACGCTGTCGGAGTCTCGGAGACCCCAATGGTAGTAACTACCTAGTCTGACGGAGGCTGAGCGAGAGCCTTACCCCAAGGCACCGCTAGACAGGTTGCCATAGGTTATGACGGGGCGTGGGCCATGAAACTCTCACCATACCAGGCCCCGGGATCCGAAGACATACATCTAATAAACTGAAGATGAAACAAGATGTCTTTCTTCAATGAGGACAGCCTGTCTCTCTGGAGATATCTAGATGTTTGTTATCGTTACGATGGGTAGGTGTGGTCCTGACTTTAAGAACAGCTCAGCAGCTGACGAGTGTACGCAGCCTAACGTTCATGCGTTTAACACCCTGGGCGGTGCGAGGCTGTTGAATGCCAAGGCTCCGTCTCAGTTCCTGGGTCCAGGGTACGTGCTTACTTACCTAGTTGGTGGAGTGGGTGCCTTGTGAGGCTCTGCTATGGACCCGGGGTTTAGGTATAGGCGTATCTGCCAGACTGAGCGCAGTCCTTTGTATAGAGCTTCTAGGTATCTTTGTCTGATCGGGAGATTACAATGGGATACATGGATAAGGACAAGTCCGGGCAGGAAGATGCTCCTTATTACCGAGAGTACAAAGTCGGGGTATTCACCTTTGACCCCCGAGACATCTAGATCACCTAAAGCATACTGGAACCGGCTTTTAAGCTCTCAATTCGAGAACGAACATGAGTCGATACGAGTCTTGCCCAGCAAGATGCTGACCCGTAGTAACTGTAAGTATACCCCGCCATTCCAAACAGACTCATCGGGATCTCTCACCCTCGTATCCCAACGATGGATAACGAATCAAGCCCTTCCTATCCCGGCCCTTACCGCAGCTGCCCTGAAGGAAAGTCAGCCTTGCCATGTTGAGCCTCTCATACGCGCTCTTCATATAACCAGTCTAAGCACTGAATATAGATCCAAGTCATTGGTTGGCCCAGTGAGGTGCCCAAGGCTCCAGCCCTTTCCCACTCTTCCTCATTCAGCCACCCGTCCATCTCCCATGAAGTCAAAACAGATAATTCATAAGAAAAAGGCAGAGAACTCACGACAAGCCGTCAAAAACGGCATTCGGGCACTACCGTGCCCTCCATTGCGAGGCGCAGCTCTACTCTCACTTTCTTTGAGATACGCAGAAATTCCCCTTTGGTTCTCTTTCGATCGATCCAATACTACCGTGACCATGAACGCTCTTACTAGGCCATCACTAGGCCAAACGGCGCAAATTAGTACACTCTACGATGCAACAACAGACACAATTCTACCCGAATCACTCATCGCACACAATACCGAAGTCCCACCGTCGGCAATAACATCCACCCCCCTCGATAAATGCAAAACAACTATCATCAAGACCGGGACTACCAGCGAGACAATCAAGTCATTCGGCATCGAGCGCGACTTAGGCGCTAGTATCCTTGCTGAGACTGTCACTCCTAAACCCACGGGGTCAGGGAAGTATCTATCCAGACAGCGGGATGATGAACCCACGGTTCACAGGGCGGTGGTTCAAACTATCACGACAGGGGAGCAACAGTTGAACTTTATGGGCGGGGACTTAAGGAACTTGCTTGACCCTGGCGTCTTGCAAAGATCTCAAGCAACGCATGTTCTTACTGGCGTGACGTTCGGGGCAAGGGCCATCGTATCCGCGTCGCGAGATGTTTCAATCTCTGAGGATCGAGCGGACTGTGAGTTGATTCCGGACGATACGCTGAAGGTTCTCTATGAGGGTGATCAAGAAGAAGAAGCTGGGGATGAGGGGTCCGGGTCCGGGTGTAACTGGTTGGAATTGCCTTTGGACAATGACAATGAGGCGTGCGAGCCAGACGCCGGTGTGCAGATTAAGCCGTATACCGATGCAGAGGAGGCACTGACCGGGCAGTCGGACAATCTTGCAGACGCTCTATCGCATCTTCGTCAGCTGGGCCCTTATGTTCGAAAAACTGGCGGGAACCATTGGTTTATACGCTCCTCCCGATTGCATTCCTCATGACGCTTGGAGCAGTTATTCCTTACTTCCAGCCGACGGGACAGTTGAGTCCCGAGTGCTTTGATCGACTTGTGGATTTGGTGGATTACATTGCTTACCTGCGTCAGACGTTGAATGCGCACCACCAGAGGATTATCGGACACCGGTCTCTTGTCTTGGCAGCACATTTTTCCAATATGAGAGATCGAAATGCACAAGGCTATGGCGACGCAGGCTAGACTCCGCGCTGAGTTCAAGACAGCACTCCAAAGTGTGCGGAACAATACAGCAACGAGCCAAATTATCGTCGACCTGATTGACTCAATCACGGGCGAGCTACTCTCGGCTTAGGATTTGCAAAATCTCACCGATAGCTGCGACATGAATCTGGGCTTCCTCTCACGAATGGAGGACCTTGGCGCTGTATACGTCGGGGACCAAGATCACAGTCCGCAACAGGTGATTGATCGGGCCGCAAGGATACACTCGACTTTCCACGTCTTTCATTTCAACGGGAAGAGCATGGATACAAGCGATTCAACATGGAAGCAGAACCAAAGACTTCTCGAAGAGATCCTTGCGCAACGCCCGAAGCCTCGCGTTGTCTTGATTGACTGGGCCACCGAACAACCGGATCTCAAAGAGCCCTATATTACCGTCTACAACAACGGGATTCTTGTCGTCGACAACCTGCTAGAGCAGAAACGAGAGACTGCAGGAAAACATCTCGTTCGATACGATCGTACATTCCTAGAGCCAAATACCGACGTCCCGACATACCGCAAGACGCTTAGGATCCCATGTCTCGGACCGTACTGCGACGAGCAAGAGATCCATCTGTGGTCCTGCTCCGACTGCCAGGATGCAATCGAGTTCGGGAGTAGAGATGGGTACTTCTACTGCGAGTGCGGACGTGTTCCATTCGATAGGACCGAGTTCAATTGCCAGGGCCCTCGGCACAAGGACGTGGACTTGGAGGGTATTTCCGTTTTGAACGCAATGATTTGCGAGACCTGCTTCGTTCTCTGCCTGCGCCGCGAGAAGTCAATATCTCAATTCTGGGCGAGACGGGGGTGAGCAAGTCTACCTTTGTTAATGCGTTTGTTAACTATCTCACTTTTTCGTCGTTGGTTGAGGGGCTTAAGTATCCGAAGTTGAACTGTATCATTCCTTGCTCGTTCACCACGCAGGTGGTCGATGACACAGGCCGGATGATTTCAGAGGATATTGTCGTTGGGAAAGACAGTGATGAAGCCGATGGGTCGAAGGGCGACTCGGCTACTCAAAAGGCCACTGTCTATCCCCTATACTTCAAAGATACGCTCGTCCGACTCATCGACACGCTTGGCATTGGCGGCACGAGAGGTCTCGACCAGGATAAGAAGAACATGGCAACCATGCTCTCAATCCTATGAAACCACCAGAACAATCCTGCTGAAGCCTAATGCCAGGCTGGGAGTCATGTTCCGGTTCTGCATCAAGGAACTCCTGACGCATTTACACACCAGGGCAGCACAGAATATGGTCTTCGGCTTCACGAACACTCGCGGGTCGAATTATACACCCGGCGACACTTTCAAGCCCCTGGAAGCCCTTCTCTCCGAATATCGCAAAGTCATCCCGCCACTATCTCGATCCAACGTATACTGCTTCGACTCGGAGAGTTTCCGGTACCTCGCGGTGCGCAAGAACGGTATTGAGATGAGCCATATGGATGATTATCGTTGTAGCTGGGAGTATTTGTTGTAGGAAGCTGATCGACTTCTAATCCACTTCCGATCGCTGCGTCCGCATCATACCCAGGGAACGCTCAGCCTGAACGAGACGAGACATATCATCGCGCAGCTAACCGCGCCGATGCAGCAAATCTCTGTGGTCATCACAGACACTATTGCGAAGAATGAGAAAGAGATGGTTGAGTTGAATAACGTGCAGGGTACGATGGACGACCTCAAGGGAAAGCTAAACATTCACAAGACAACTATTGTAGCGACGCAATTGACCCAGCCAAAGACCGTTTGTGCGAACCCAGCGTGCGTCGAGACGGTTCGCGATAAAAAGACCGATTCGAAGATTAAGTTGAGGAAGAAGCTCTGTAAGTAGACTAATCCGATTAGCTACTGAACTTTTGCTAACTTCTGCAGGCCACAACCCATGCTGTCTCAGAAATGTTCCTGTTGGCATAATAGAAACCCCCGAGCTGGTTAATTGTGCTGCATCAATGGTCCCAAGTGCGCGCTCTGCAAACATAGCTGGAAAGAGCACGAGCACATCCTCGTCGAGTATGCAAAGCAACAAGAAGCAGCCATAGATGCGACCGTGCAACGCGAGATAACCACTACCGGCAGCATGATCAAGACGAAGAAGGCTGTAATCAAAGCAATCGAGAAGAACATCGCCGAGCTAAAGGACGAGCACGCGGCCGTTTAAACCGCCGCAGCGAGATTCAGTCTCTATCTCAAGAAGAACTCCATCATGCATTATAACGACGCGACCGTCGAGTACCTCGAGCACTTAATCAAGGACGAGAAGATGAAAGTTCGAACGGGACAAAGTCGGCTGCGACTGGAGGCTCTGGAGAGAGGTCTCGACAAGTACAAGAAGTTCGTGGATACAATGGAGAAAGGGGGCAAGGCAGAAGGCAGTCAGAAGACATGCGCTCCACTGAACGAGGAAGGCGTTGCGAAACTGGATCAGAGCCTGTACAATCTTCCGCACTATGGACAGATGCTCAAGGACCTGGCGCAGGTGGTGGCGAGCGCGTACGAGGCGAACTTTCGCGAACGGCCCTATCGCATTAGCCGAACAAGGCAATGGCGCCATCAGTCGGCCGCTCAAGGATCTAGTAGTGCGATGTATGGAAGGAGGCAAAATCAAATTCCTCGCCGCTCGTTCCTGACACAGACGACAACCAGGCAAGCTCCTTCACCTACGGCCGAGGAATTCGGCACGAGCAGTGCCAGCGCAGAAAGGCGCATGTTGATTCCAGGAAAAGGAGAGGAAAGCAGTGATTTTTGGCCCTCGGAGAAGCAGCCGTCCTCGTCTGGGCCGGTCCGGAGCATTATGGATTGGGGAGACGCTGCCAATAGGGTTGGATCCTCTGCTGCAGGGGGTGGTATGATGGCCTCGGGCCTCTCCCCTGCACCACCGCCGTATTCGGGGCCCGGAGTCCCTGAGTCAAGAGACGGTAATTCGGGAAGCGGGACTGCTCCTAAGAGAGGGTTCTTCGGACGACTCAAGGGAAAGCTCAGGAAGAAGGAGTAGACATGTTCGTGGTGGACGGGGATAGGAAACAGCGACCCGAACCGGAGGGGCAGTTCCTTTGGCGAGATTTTGTAGAGATTTGTGATTCTTACCTTTTGATACCTCAGATACGATAGTTTATTGATATTGCGTCTTTACTCATACATCTTTCTCTACTACTGCGTTTGGCACATGGTGTAACCACATGGTACATTGTCTAGGAATCGCAACCTCAAACAACGACAATGTTGATCAACGCCGTACTCATTAGAAATGCCAAGGTCTCTAAGGCACCGATGCACTGATGCACTTGCACAGACCCCGAAACTCCACGGAGTTGATCGCTTCTGGGGTGGGGAGTAGGGAACTCATCCGGTTCATCGCGGCTTCACGAGCATGTCGGATCTCGATGAGATCGCAGCCAAGGCGAACCAAGTAATCTCGACTACCAGGTGAGAGCTGTGGACCTTAGAGTGTGATACATTTTTAGGGTCCGATCTGGCCGACACGCGACAACGGCTCAAGCGTTCACCAGAGTGTCGGGTCGTCTAATAGAGACGAACAGGAAACGGATCAAGACATCGCCGCGGCTCCTGATCTCATTCGGAGAGTCTGTCTATAGAAAACTAAAGTCTAGAGTCTGCAGAGGCAAAGGAGCAAAAGCCAAGTGTCTCCTGGCAGCGACTAAGCCTAATTGGCCCCGGAGATGAGGCCGTGGGAGGAGCACGCGAAGGCCTTGCGTGAGCTGGTGAAACAGCTGAGTCCATGTCTCGGCTAGGGTGATCTAGACCAGCCTATCACTGCAGTTTGTTCAGTTTGAAGGGAACAGTGGCTGGCTTTTGTCTGTTGTTAACCTCTTTGCGCTCGGTCTGCCGCTCGCTTGTCTGGCGGTTGCTGTCAACAGACATATGACAGCCGGATGTCGCCCCGAGATCCCTAGCAGGGACAGCTTGAAGCTCATGATTTTGAGTACCAACCGGCTGGATTTGCTCACCGGGGTGTACATTGGGAGAGCACTGCGACGGAGCAGCAGCCTCATCCGAATACGCCAGTAGGGAGGTTCCCGACCGGTTCGAATACGCAGGGCTGGTCGCCTGAATGTTCACATGAGAGAAAGTCGGTCGGGATACCGTGATACTGCGATATCTGTAACTGTAACTGTCGATCTTTTGCGACGCTGAGTCTGGACACTTCCGCTAGGGCTCGCGGTGCCAGGGCCTCCCCTCCCCGTTCTCGAATATCCTCAAAACCCCTAGCATAAAGACCTTAGTGCAGAACCCCTAGCATGACTGTGACCAACCCCAGATCCCTCGGCAGCGAACCGAGAGTCTAGCCAGAAAAAGCACGGGGAAAGCAACTGGGGGCTGCAGCATACTAAACCCAAAAGGATACGGCCCAACAAGGCCAGGCGACCCCAGGGCCAAGCGCCGTTGCAGGAACGGAGAAATTCCTCCAAGGACATTTCGCCGCGGCCAGTTATTCTTTCTTCTGACTGGTCAATCCATATCTCACCACCGCATGGTGCGGCCCCATTTGCTGGCATGCGGAGTCTGGGGTGTCGCCCCCCGCAAGTCCGCCCAAGTTCGATGTGCACTGCAGCCTGCAGCATGCGAGCAGCCCAAGCTATTTCCAGGATGCTAGACCGGCTGCCAAGCACATCTGTCCATGAGTTGCACGGACGGCGACAGGGTATGCAGGTCGTGAAACACCAGGTTCGGGATATAAGAAGCTGCCCTCGTCCCACCCAGTGCAACCCTGCTCGTCCTCGTCTCTCGAACCATCCCCACTCGTTTATCGACTCGACCAGACGGTTTTCGACAACATGGTTTCTGAGAGTGAAGAGAAGCACGGTATCTCGGTTACCGAGGGGGCGCACGTTGCCAACCTGCATGGCCAGACTGCTGAGAAGCCTGGTGCGAAGACCAAGGCTGTCTTTAACGTGAGCGGAACATCCTGAAGAAATATGGAGATGAAGAGGGTTAACAGTATCAGGCCGAACTCTTTGCTGCCATTAATGAAACCAAGATCGAGAAATGGAGCAAGACCACTCTCCACCTGTACTGTATGTTAACCGATCCCGGCCTGAATGCCACCGCTGACAGTGACAGTCTGTATCTTCATCGCCTTCTGCTGTGCCTGCGCCAACGGTTATGATGGTACGCGTATCTGATACTCTCAAATATTTACTCCACTAACGAGAGCAGGCTCTCTCATGGGCGCCGTCCTGGCCATGAGCCACTACCAGCTCACGTTCAACACCGGATTGACTGGCTCCAAGGTCTCCGTCGTTACTTCGCTCTACACCGTGTACGTTGAACCCTTTATCGATAACTGGATATAGCTGACAAGTTAATAGTGGCTCCATGGTCGCAACCCCCATTTCCGCCGTCATCTCCGACAAATTCGGTCGTCGCAAGTGCATGTTCTGTGGAGGCTGGATAATCATCATCGGATCGGTCATTATTGCAACTGCCAATACCCTCGCGCACTTTATCGTCGGTCGCTTTGTTCTTGGTTTCGGTATCCAAGTCATGGTTGTCTCTGCCCCAGCATATGCTGTCGAGATTGCCCCTCCTCACTGGCGTGGTCGTGCAGTTGGTATGTACTCCTGACCTCATAACGAATGGCAGTAGCTAATTGGGAGTGTCCAGGTTTCTACAACTGCGGTTGGTTCGGTGGCTCTATCCCCGCTGCCCTCGTCTGCTATGGCTGCAGTTACATCGACAGCAACTGGTCCTGGCGCGTCCCCTTCCTCGGCCAGTGCTTCGCCAGTATCATTGTCATTATCGCGATCTGGTTCATCCCCGAGTCCCCACGATGGCTCATGTCTCAAGGCCGCGAGGAAGAAGCCATCTCCATCTTGACCAAGTATCATGGAAACGGCGACGTCAACTCACGTCTGGTGCGTCTGGAAGTTGAGGAAACCAAAGATGGTATCCGTGTCGACGGAATCGACAAGACCTGGTGGGACTGTATGTTCCTCCTCTTCAATATTCGTCTCCCTGTATCACTTCTTGCTGACACGTATAAAAGACCGCCCCTTCATCCTCTCCCACAGCGGGCGCTGGCGATTCGCCCAAGTCATCATGATCTCCATCTTCGGTCAGTGGTCCGGCAACGGTCTCGGATACTTCAACCCTGCCATCTACGAGACCCTCGGATACACCTCCAGCTCCATGCAGCTGGCTCTCAACGTCGTCCACTCTGTCGTCGGTGCCATCGGCGCCCTAACAGCCGTCTACTACTGCGACCGCATGCCTCGCCGTACAGTCCTAGTCTGGGGAACACTCGGTATGCCTCCTTCCCACCCCCAAACCCCTTTGAGCCCACTTGACTAACGGAACAATCCCAGCCTGCGCCGTCTGCATGGCCATTAACGCCGGCGTCTCCCAACCCATGATCCCGCAGCGCGAAGCCGGCGAAACAGTCGACCACACGCTCGGCCGCGCCGCGCTGGCATTCTACTACCTCTTCCAAGTCGTCTTCTCATTCACATACACGCCGCTGCAGGGCGTCGTCCCCGCCGAAGCACTGGAAACCACCACGCGCGCCAAGGGTCTGGCCCTCTCGGGCTTCCTGGTCTCGGGCACATCGTTCATCTCGCAGTTTGCGTCGCCGATTGCGCTGGAGGATATCAGTACGAACTACTTTTGGATTTTTGCCGGGTGGGATGTTGTTGAGAGTGCTTGTTGGTACTTTTTTGGGTATGTGCTATCGCTAACACTATTTCTGTCTTGATTTGGACTGGTCGGAGCAGTTGCTAATGATGTCAACAGCGTCGAAGCTCAAGGCCGTACCCTCGAAGAACTGGAGCATATCTACCAGCAGCCCAGCCCCGTCAAGGCCTCCAAGAGACGCGACCAGGTTGTCGTTCAGCAGGATGGGCATGTTACTGAGAAGATCGCTCCGGATGAGGCGTGAGTGTTTGGTGTACGTCGCTCTGGCTACACTTAGGGATAGCTATTTGTGGTCGACCCTCCATACCGGAACGGCGACGACCAGAGTGACTCCTTCAGCTTGACTCCGCTCTTGCTCTTGTGTCGTGACTTCAATGGTTTCGCATTATATCCTCTCTGTCTGTCCGGATGTTCTGTTTGCATCGAGTGGTGGTCTTTGCTTTGATTTGGTTTGTTGAGGGCTGGACTTGTTAGTAGCTGTGCTTGGTATGATATGTTATGAAAACCGAAAACAATATTTAATGGCATGGTGCTTTGGTATATTCACCGATAAGTTGTCACCTGTAAGGGTAGTAAGTAGCATTACATTTGTATTGCAAGTAGCTCCCGACCTACTAAGTATATCTTGACTCGCTAATCGCGTGAGCTGTGCGTAAACTGATGCCAGGCGTGGGCTGCTCTTTCCTGCCCAGTGCAGACCCTGCTCCTTCCTCATGCTTTTATAAGTGTCAGGGAAGGTGTGATCGGTAGGTATGGTCCCCGCCTGCCGTCAACCGCTCCTTCCTTTTCCTCAATAAGTCGTAGAATATCATCGACGGAGTCTTGTTCCTATTTATAAAAGATCACTGTGAACTCTAGTTATGGGAATCCTTAGCCATCATTGATAGCAGTGGACACGAACGTGCCTTAAGACTGTTCAGTGGAATACTTATCTCTTTGAGGCTCGGGACCGGCTCTTCAAGCTCTCGAGCACAGGACGGCGTGGGATATAGCCCATGTATAGGAAAGTCGCCAATTGTTAGACTGAGTCTGTCAAAGAGGACCCAGACCTGACAGCGACTGATGACTTTTGAGGGATCGGATCCTTGCTGATTATACAGGGTAATGTCAGCAAGGAAATGACATATCGCGCTGTGAATGTGTCACGGGGCCTCAACTTGTCACATCATTTTTCTCTCTGCTGTGCTGTCTGCGGGGGTGTAGATTTATTCTCGAGATTAATTCTGTTTGATAGATCCAATCATGAATACGTTGTCTGTACTACTATGCTTAGGTAGCTGCTGGAATCTCCTCACTACGTATCATTGATTTGATTGAGTTGGCTGCGGACGTATTATGGGGCGGATGGGCGGCATGCCTCCTGCTGCTGGAAATTATATCTTCGCTACCACCACAATACTGGATCGCTACTCTTAACTCTAGGAACCTCCCAACCAAACTACCTACAGATCCCAAACAACAGCCGTAACCTCACCCCCCAATTGCAACTCCGCGAGCAAAGGCTCAGGCCTACCATGCTCCCAATCAGCAAAAACAACCTTCTTACTCTGCAGCGCAATCGCCAACAAATCTCCCCTGGGCGAGAACGAGAAGTGCCGCGCTGAGGGTCCGAAAGAGGGATACAATCCGTCGAACGAAACCTCGTCTGAGTGTTCATCGGGGAGACCGAAAACAGCGAGGGAGTCTGTGTTAGACCCGTTTTCTGCGCCGAAGGTGTTGTCGAGACGGTTGGAAATTAGGATGTTGGTGTTGTCGGGCTATAGGTTGGATAGGTGGTTAGCTTTGTTGGAGATATGGAATAGGGAAAAAAGGAGACGTACCGAAAGACCAATTTCACCAGCCTTGGCTTCAGATGAGGGAGTTTCGCCGCCAAAGGTATTCTCCGCGTAGAATTGAGAGAAGTGAATTGTTCCGTTGGACGGGTAGGAT
Source organism: Aspergillus stella-maris (assembly GCF_047715825.1). Lineage (NCBI taxonomy): Eukaryota > Fungi > Ascomycota > Eurotiomycetes > Eurotiales > Aspergillaceae > Aspergillus > Aspergillus stella-maris. The sequence goes on from NW_027396797.1 coordinate 294,416, forward strand.
ACGTCGTAGGCCTTGAGGGTGTTGTCGAGCTCGCTGACGAGGTAGAAGCGGGTGGTCGACTGCTGTGTTCTAGCTGAGGGAATTTCCTCAGGAGTCCAGAAGACAGCATGCCTGGGACCGGATCCTGGAGACATGACAAGAGGTTCCTGCTGTTTGAGCGCGCCAGAAGTAGGGTGGACGTTGAAGATGCGCAGGAGATCAGCGCCGAGATCGGGGACAATGATAAAGCGTCCTGTTGGGTCGACAAAGACGCCGTGCGGGTGAGGTGCATCCTGTCGCGATGCGTCTGGGCCGGGACCAGACATTGTAAAGTTGAAAGTCTGCGAGTGGTTGAAGTGGCCCGTGGTGCGGTCAACGACGTATGTCGTGACTGCGGATCCAGCGCTGTGGAACATATTGTTGGCAAGCAAAAACGTGCAGGATGGTTAGGATACGTACTAGTGGGCAACAGCAAAGAACTGAAGATGAGATGCATTGGCCGGCGAGTAGAAAGCACTCGAGACAGGCCCAGTGATAGTCTCGCGCCGCTCAACCTTGGTCAAGGAACCATCGTCGTTCTTTTCGAAGGAGGTGATCCCGCCCTTGGGGAGGTCAACACCCTCATCCAAACAATACAGGATATCGTGCTCCTCATCCAGCATCAGCCAGGAGGGACTTGTGCCACATTCATCCGTCTCAGAGATCTTGGCCAACGCAGGCTCTGAATTGTGGTCGTCAGCGTTGGAAAGCTGGAGTTCCGTGACCTTGCCATCGTAGGAAGCAGCATACAGGCGCGAAGCCATGGAACCGCCGCCAAGAAGCAGCGTGGAGAGAACTGGGAGATGCATTGCGTCTTCAGAATGGATGCACCGTGCAAAAATGACACGTCCAGGAGGTTAAGGAAAGGAGAGACGTTTTATCGACCTTCAACCTCGACAACCCAGACGGGACCAACAAAGTGACTGCCTAAGATTCACGTAGACTAGCGCAATGCACGACGCGCTGCAACTGCGCCTCGCGCCAAGCCAGGGTGACATCAGCAGGGAGGAATCTTCAATGAGAATCGGAATCTCTTGGCGGAATGCGAATTGTTTGGCCAGTGGGTCAAAGGCTTCATGAAGAATGTCGAATCAGTGAGCTCAGCGAAGCCACGCCGCAAGGTCCTCAGCAAAGTAAGTTCTCACCGGGACCAACTGCGGCAAGGCCAGGTCGGAACCGGGATTAGTGTAGCAGGAAGAAAGGGGCCCGAGGGGGAGTCCAAGGAAGGAACAACCGTAGATCATCGGCATGCCGAAGCGTGGGCTCGGGATGCCGAGAGCGGCCCACCTGTTCTTCCCAATCATTGCGTTAGCTCGAGGACCAGGGGGCCTGGAGCCAAGTAGTCTATTTTTCAGCAGTGCGGTCTGGATCTATACCTAGGCAGACGTGTTGGGCTGCGCTTGTGCGCTTCGTTGCTCGTGCAGAGGCGCTGTTGGGCATGATGAAGATCTTCGATAGGCAGCATCTGATCGCCAATGCTCTTGGCTGGGAGGCTATGCAATCTGCGACAGATCCAAGATTTTCTCGAAGAGTACATATTGTTGGAGTCTCAGTTTGCAACAAGATATCGTAATCATGAACTCAAAGCTTCAAGGCAGCAGTATGACCCGGGGCAGTGCCATCCGTACGCCAAGGTCTTTTTGTGAGCCGCTCATAGCGCCCAGACAAAGAGAGGCTCCATACGAAAAGCTATCAAGGTGCAAACTGGACTCCTCAAACTTGACTTGACCCAGATACCGCACCGGATGAAGGAAAAAGACCGGTTGTGGCTTGTCTTGGCATGAGTGGGTATACTTTGTCCTGACCGTGGATGGACTCGATGATCTGCGTAAGCAACTCATCGCCAGAATCTCCCCTATCACGTTTGCAGAGAGCCAATGACCTGCCACTGTGCTTGCCATGTGAAGAGGCAACAACGTAGGAAAGTCAATGCCGAGAAAAACAACCTCTGGACCTGCAGGAGCTGGAAACAGAGTGCTGACAAAGTTCAGCACGTCTGGCTCTGTTCGAAAGTCTATATAACTCGTAAATTCGTCACCTCTGCTGATCTGTTGAAGAACAAGTAATTTCTCTCATTCCTTCCATATCATCCTCTTTTCTCAGGAGGTCACCATGAAGTCTAACAATTACCTCCTTCTCCCCCTCGCTACGGCAGTAGGAGCCATAACCTCCTCCTCCCAACTCGACATCCAACCGCGCCTCCTCTCCAACCCCCTCGATGTCTCGAACAAAACATACGACTACATCATCGCAGGCGGCGGCCTAACAGGCCTCACCGTCGCGGCGAAACTCACCGAAAACCCAAACATCGAAGTCCTCGTTATCGAAAAGGGCTTTTACGAGTCCAATGACGGTCCTATCATCGAAGACCCAAACAAATACGGCGACATCTTCGGCACAAGCGGTGACCAGAACTACCTCACTGTCTCGCTTATCCACAACCGCACTGAACTCATCAAATCCGGCAAGGGCCTCGGTGGTTCGACGCTCGTGAACGGGAACTCCTGGACGCGCCCTGATAAAGCGCAGATCGATTCCTGGGAAACGGTCTTTGGGAACAAGGGCTGGAACTGGGACGGTGTGTTTGAGTATATGAATACCGCTGAGCGCGCGAGAGCTCCCACCCAGGATCAAATTGATGCAGGCCACTACTTTGATCCGTCCTGCCATGGCTTCAACGGCACCGTCCACGCTGGATACCGCGACAACGGCACGCCCTGGTCCCCTCTCATGAAAGCGCTGATGAAAACCGCTGACGCAATGGGCGTTCCTACGCAGGTTGACTTCAACTGTGGTCGTCCTCGCGGCGTGTCAATGATCCAGAACAACCTCCTCGAGAACCAAGTTCGCGCTGATGCCGCGCGCGAGTGGCTTCTGCCTAACCACCAGCGACCAAATCTGCATGTTCTGACGGGGCAAGTCGTCGGTAAGGTCCTCTTCGAAGAGAGCTCTAGCTCGTCTGAGTCCGACCTCAAGGCTATCGGCGTGAACTTCGGCACCCACAAATCCGTCAACTTCAACGCCTACGCCCGCCACGAGGTCCTCCTCGCCGCGGGATCCGCTATCTCGCCTTTGATCCTGGAGTACTCCGGTATCGGTCTCGAATCTGTCCTCGACGCCGCGAACGTCACGCAACGCCTTGACCTCCCCGTCGGCTTAAACATGCAAGATCAAACCACTACAAGCGTTCAAGCGCGCACGTCCGAAGCTGGCTACGGCCAGGGCCAAGTCGTCTACTTCGCTAACTTCACCGAGACATTTGGTGAAGATGCGCCGCGCGCTATTGAATTGCTGAACACGAAGCTCGACCAGTGGGCTGAAGAGGCCGTATCCCAGGGTGGATTCCATAATGCGACTGCTCTTAAGATCCAATACGAAGTTGCGCGGAAGTGGTTACTTGACGAGGACGTCGCATACGCAGAACTCTTCATGGATACATCGGGCACGATCAAGTTTGATATCTGGGATTTGATTCCCTTCGCTAGAGGATCGGTGCATATCCTTAGCAGCGACCCGTACCTATGGCAGTACGCCAACGACCCGAAGTACTACTTCAACGAACTCGATGTCCTCGGTCAAGCCGCTGCCACGCGTCTCGCTAGACAACTTCAAAACAGCAGTGCGATGAAGGAGTACTTCGCCGGCGAAGATTCTCCTTCCTTTGAGAAGGTTGCGTCCGAGGCTGGGCTGGATGAGTGGTCTGAGTATGTGACTGAGTACTTCCGGGCTAATTACCATGCTATTGGGACTTGCTCTATGATGGCGCGGGAGTTGGGTGGTGTTGTTGATTCCTCTGCGAAGGTTTATGGTACGAAGGGACTACGGGTTATTGATGGGTCGATCCCGCCTACGCAGGTTTCGTCCCATGTTATGACTGTTTTCTATGGGATGGCGTTGAAGATTGCGGATGCGGTGCTCGAGGAATATGCTGCGTCGGTTTAGGCGGGTCCATCATGTCCTACCTACGATGGTATTCGTTGTCGACATTGTGTTCGGCGACGCAAATTCCCTCCACGGGCATTACTCCTGCTTCTTGGTTGATCCTTTGTTGTTTTGCTGTTGCTAGAGTATAGAGTATAGACGAATAGACATAGACTACTTTCGCGACTACTCAGTGATACAATGGTGCCGGTAGCGAAAGACAAGAAGGACTGCTTCTGTTTAATCCCTGGACAGAGGACCAAATGGTAATATGCTGGGAATGTAAAAGTATTCATGTATTGAACGAAAATGAAGTGCAAAATACAGTAGGTGTACACTCGGCGCCTAACACAAGACGGACTCTGGCCCGACCACACTCTACTCACCAATGGATAAGCACAGCGGCATCATAGTAGTAATTCAGCGCCTATTCAAGGAGCAATACCAGCCTATCAATTCCAGCGCCTCATTGAAACCGCCGAAAGGGGTCTCCGACGCCCCCACCCACCCACCCACTGCTGTGACAATGCCTCTAAGCGCCGTCAGCCTCAGGATCCAATTCAGTTTGATGATATTTAGACGCCGATAACCTCAATGACGTTCTGACATCCATCCTCATTCCTGAATCAATACTCAAGACTTCAGACAGTATGACAACCTTAATACCCATCCAAACCCTCCCGCCAGAACTTCAATGCTGCATAATCCGCTACCTCGACCCATTATCCCTCATCTCACTAAGTCAAACAAGCACTGCATTTCGAAAGCTGATCAGTCCGAGAGGAACACATTTTGTCGAGCGCTTGCTAGCCCTTGAACTCGATAAAGAGACAGGCGGTCTCCCGCTCAAGGTATCCCGCTTAGGAACCCTAGATCCAGACAAGCATAGTTCCGAGTGGGAAGAAAATCGTGAGGCTTGTTTGGATTGTCTTAAGCTCCTACCGCACTATGCATTTCGGAACAAGGCTCTGTCTAGCTTGCCATGTTGGAAACCGTTAAGAGGTTCGACAAATGATTAGAAGATTACGTCCTGGGAACCAAGTGACGGGATGATCAGATGGAGTCTGAAGTCCCTAAAGACAATCTGCTAGATGAAGTCCTCACAAAAAGAGAGAAAATTAAGAGAACGCCACGGCCGAACGACAAGCAAGAACTGGGGCATTGAGAGGTGCGATTGGGACGGCCTCCCACGCCCCCCAGCAGCGCAATGGGCGCGGCTCAACGCATTTCAAGAATGCGGCATGGAATAGTTCATTGATATGAGCACATCGGAATTCGAATCGCTATCCCAAGAGCAGGAGAACGAAATCCTAGAGCGCGAACGACAAGCTATCATATTCTCTCGCGCCGGGTCAACCAGGCACATCCGGCGATGCAACGAGTGCTGCTTCCAACGGAGCGAGCTGCGAGGGACTCAGAATGATCTGCCCTGGAGCGGGTCAGGCTCATTAAACATTGCCTATCATTGTTGGTTGCGAGAAGTGGTACGGGACTGTCGTGGATCGGTATTTCCCTGGTGTATCAGATGTTCTGAGGACGGAGAGGCCGCCGTTCAACGCGCCGTTATATGCGATTTATAATGATACCAGACGCGAGAGACTCTGGATGTTTTATCGAGTTCGGTGTAGCGGGTGCGCGAACCGGAAGGAACTCCGTGCGTTTCGCGTTGGAGGGGGGTATACCATCGGTGGTGTCCTCGCGATAGTGGACAAAATGCCAGCGATCTGTACCATAATTGGGACAATGCACGTGTTGATGAGGAATTTCTCGATGGGATGCGGTGTAATCACTGCTATCTGGCAGAATATGGACGCGAAGCGCTAGGTCAAGAACTAGTTAGATGGCTGGAGCATCTCGCTGAGAAACAACGGGGTGAGTTCGCGGGGAACCTTTCATCGGGGTATAACAGCTTGAGCTATCGATTTAAGAGTGCGCCGAAGCACCTGAAACGAAAAATATGAGGCCTGATTTGGGATATGTGATTTATGTTGGATAAGGATTCGAGCGATATGACGCGGTTTGACGTTGTGCTGCTGAGGATTAGGGGGGGGAGTATATGAAAATGGGAGAGGAGATTCAGGAGTGATTGCCTCGGGATAGCAGCTTCATGAAGTGGATTGACTGCTATCATGAAATTGAAGCCTTGTGGATATGGCTTAAGGAGATTGGTGAAGAGATCAGGGAGGAAGGAAAGGCAGATGTCTTGGTTGACTGGGCTTTGGGGCGGGATGAACTCGCCGACTCATGAATGCGATCTCTGCTCATATTAATAGCTGAGATTAATTTTATTCCGGAGAACCGCATATTATGGAGTTGGATTTCTGCTGTTCAAATCGGTTCTATTTGGACTGTGTCAACTACCAAATGTGATATCGAATGTGCCCAGCTAAGAAAGCTCTTTGACTCCAAAGGCCAAGATTGAATTATATGAGTGAATGATATTGGGTCCTTGACAATCCAAGAAAGAGCCTATGTCCTGGCACCTCGAATTCTTAGTATCGACAATGGTGCTTTCATGTGTTCCAAGTTACATACAAATACTGGAACTTCCCCTCCAGAAACCTGAAGAAACCGTGAAATGTTTCTCGAATTTACATTTGAACGATTACAAACATTCTTTCACTCACCATCAAATCACAACTATGGGACGCGCGTGGGATCATTTTCGCACCATCGGCCACCTTGCCACTGAGCCAACGCGATTGCGTCGTCGAGTTCCAAACGAAAACTCCCTTCCAGCTCTCTCCAACCAACAGGATGGCCATGACTCAGTAGATAGCCCGGAAAGCCCTCCTTTGCAATGCGCACTTGATGGAGCATATGAAGAACCGTCCGATCCACGTCCAGCATACCTTACAATCCTGCCTTCAGAGCTCATTGGTACGGTCTTCCAGCATCTGCAGATATATCTGCCAATGCACCTTTCATGACTTTAAACAACTGCACCTGAGCACCTTGATAACCGAAATTTCACGACGATCCCTAGAACGTATTATCCAATTGGCAGCAGATAAGGAGCTGGCTAAGTCAGTGAAGGCACTGCGAATGCAGAGAAAATTCAACAATCACTTCTGCGAAGGGTACGAAACAGCAAAGAACAATCTCTCAACCGTCAATCCGGGCTTTGAAGAAAGAGATCTTATAAGGGCGCTCCAAATCCTCCTCAATTTCACCTCGCTGCAGTTATCCGCAAATGACCTTAAATGTCCAAGAGGAGGCTCCACCTCCTACAACAGTCTGTTTTTGGCAGGGTTCATGAGTATGGTGTGCAGAGTGCTAGAGGAAAGAGAGAATATCGCACTCAAGGAACTCAAGATTGACGTCCTGATTGACGTGGGAGCCTTCGGAGATCAGCAGTTCATAAGCCTTGGGACCTGGTTTGGTATGATAGAAGACTTGGATACCTGGGCGACGACGCGGTGGTTGGGCTTTCGCAGCTTGAGTCGCTGACTCTGGCGCAGACGAATGCGAGTCGGTCAGAGCACTGAAAATAGGGAACGCAGGTGCTGGGGCTTGCGAGAGGGCTTCTAAAGCTGGATATCAGGCATCTGGAAGTTGGGAGTTAGTATTGGAGGCAATGTGAAGGCTTTGAGGGTTTGGTATTTAGTTTGAAAGATGTAGATTCTGTAGTAGTTTGAGTTGGCGCATCAAGATGAGTTAGGTCGCTTATCATGTCTACCTATGTAATTGCTCGAGGTATAACTGGTCAGATAGCTAGGATCCGACTATGAGCTCATCCAAGGGACACTTATAGAATTCTATCACTTGATCTTTACAATAGAGAACTGAACCAAGTTCTTTCTTCCAGTATCGGGGCTTAGATGTGCTGAAAAGTGAATAGCCCTAGTCGCCACCATGAAGGCATTAGATAGACCAGAGCAATGAAAGACCATGAGCGAATTTTGCTTGTTTCCTCACTTCTGTAGGCGCTTTTATTCCCAAAGACAGTCCGCGCTTCTTCAGCATCCTTCGACGAATAAACCATTCCATCCGTCGTTTCATTCCCACCTCTATGAGCAGAACATCAGTAGCATTCAGCATGGCTGCCATGAGCACAATGATGCCTCCCAAAATCCCCGTAGGGCTGGCAGACCTCCCCCCCGAGCTAATGGATTCCATCGCCTCCTACCTCCCCTCCGAAACCATCATCTCCCTGCGCAGCACAAACCGCTACAACTACCACACCACAATCACTCAGTTCGCCGCTCGCTATTTCACATCCATCCACACAGACTTGTCTTCCGACTCATTCATGAGACTACACAACATCTCCAAAGACCCGCGCTTTGCACCCAGCATCAAAGCCATCCGCTTCACCCGCAAAAGACCCGCCAACGTCGGACACGGCATCTTCTGGCCTCGCTCTGGCGTCTACCGCCAGATAGACCTAAACTGTGAAGCTGTATCCCTACTAGCTGAAATCATCAGACGGTTCGAGAACTGCACAAGTTTCGACTTCCATCAGCCTCAGGGTCCCATCCGCACATTCAAGGAAGACCTAGTCATAGCTGACGCAGCGTACATCATGATGGAAACTCTGGTGTGCTTGAACCGCCCCATCGATGAATTCACGGTTAATTTGCAGTGCATGTCCTCGAACGACAGCAAATTCAACCTCCGCGCACTATGCCGGATCCCCGAGCGGTTCAGCTTCATGTTCTTCGCGCAAGGGATCCGGAAACTCGTTCTTGACTTCGAGATCCGATGCGAGTATCTCGCTGATAATATCGCTGAGATGCTGAGGTGGGCTACTGGGCTGAAGAGTCTAACTCTCATCGCCCAGCATGGTCGATTCGCAACTGAGTTGATCAAATGGACTATCTCGCGCGCGGGCGTGTTCAGACTGCAGGAACTTACACTTGTCGGACCGCCGAATATCATGTTCTGGGTTGAGCCGCTCCGCAGAAAGTCTCTGTCGCGTTTTCTGAGCATCCATAGTCGGACTCTGGAGAGACTTACGTTGCGCCACCTGCAGGTGGAGGATAGTACTGAGTGGGGTGATATCGTTGGCAGGCTTGGAACAAAGTACCCTCATCTCATGCAGATTTACCTTGGTAGATTGACTGGCAGAGACGGCGACGGCGAGACAGATAGGATCCACTACCAGGTTATTGGTTGGAAGGCTTTTGCCCAGCTTGGTGCGATCAAGTTTTATCGAGATCATGGTTGCTCTAAGACCAAGCTGAGGACGGGGGCTGGCCAGCACGCTACTGGAATTTTCTATGAGGGGCCTGAACTTGGGAAGGTGATGGAGGGTATTGAGGTGTTGTATTTTAGTTATGCGGGATGGTAGAGATAGTGATTGGCTGGGTTAGGTGCAATTATCCGTTTGACTCTGTACATAGTCCGGATCTACCTAGCTGTACGGGATGTGGAGCCGAATAGTTTTGTCGTTCTTATTGTTCTAGTGGGACGTCTATCAAATCGGGTGATAAAATGTGTTAGGAGAGGTCTACATGGGTCAAACGGCGTCCTAGGCTAAGAGCCTTTGGCTTTTTAGTCTAGTGGTAACGCCGACAAAATACAACAGCTCCTCTTACAGCCAGTAAGTGGTAGGACTTATACAAGAAATCTCGTACTTCGCTTCAAAAGTGTGAATACTGTAAAAATAGCTAATTCAGTAGGGGTGGTGTCTGGCAGGGGGCTTCTATGGCCTCCGAACCTCGGCCACTGCACTCAATGCATATAGAAGAGCATTATTGTCGGAAAGTATAAGTTCCGAGTGTCAAAATTTGCGAGATACGTTACTCAGAGGTCTGGTGATGAGTGTGTGCACATAGAAAAAACCGAACCCTAGAACTGCGGGTGCCTCTATCCGGTATTCATGCTTCACTCAAAGCCCTTCTCTCACGAACCCGACAGAATAAACCAATAGAGTATTAGAAAGTCTTCATAGAAGAATCTAGTGATGACGCAGTGACGCGAAGAAAGTGCATTTCCCACACTGGCGTTTGTTTCGTGTTCGAAAACATGACCCTTAGAAGGCCATGGATCGTCCCACACCCCTCGACAAATTGTTTACGTCTCCCTAAACGCTTCCTTCTCTGATGATCTTTTTTGTCTTCAGAAATCTGCTTTATCAGCACGTCTTCATTGTGTACCTTTCTCATATCGTTACCAAGGACACCGCTCCCAAGCAGACCGCGGTTGAACATCCATGTCCGTCCACAACGCCACAAACACGATCCATTCCTCCGTTCCGCAGGGGTCTGACATATCCTCAGATCTCAGGAATGCCGTCCAAAGACACCTCGATGCGACAGCAACCCGCAATCTACCCTTCGGATGCTCCCTCCCCGAAAGAACCACAAACCCACTCCTGGACATCATAGGGGTCTCTACATTCCATACAGATCTTACCGTCAAATCGTTAGCAGATCTCGAAATCATGTCCCAGAATAGCTTTATTGCCTCTCAAGTCAAATCACTGAGGATCGAGCACATCCAGCAAGACCAATTCGGAAACCTCGTTGCTTGGGAACGTGACCCAGCAGGGACCGTCCTCATTGATCGAGCCGGCGGGAAAATGCTCCTCGAAATCATCAGCCGATTCGTCAATTGCACTTCGTTTGAAATATACCGCAAACCTCGCGAGACCCGTGACGGTCTGCAGTGTCTCGTCGCCAGTGACGCGGTTACCATGATTCTTAACATTGTCATTTCCCTCCAGCGACATGTCGATTCCTTCTCCCTTGAATTACCAGAGACATACACGGCCTTTCATCCGAACTGGGTATCTGCGGATCTCCGTGGTCTGAGCAGCGCACCACTCGAGAAAAAAGGATTTGGGGAGTGCTGGGCATCTCTTCAAAATGTAAACCTTACAATCAACGTCTTTACAGAGCCCCAGCGGGACTTTGTTACATCGCTCGTGCAGAAAACGCAGAATACCAAGCACCTAAAACTCAAGCTAGCCTTCTCGGATCCGTCTTTTGAAACAATGTTGAATGTTCTTACTATGCCGATGCGCTCGACTCTGGAATCTGTTTATCTAAAGGAAGGGAAATTGGCCTCGCCGAATATTCTCATTGACTTCCTCTGGTATCATCGTGGGACGCTGAAGAGTCTTACGCTTGAGGATGTAAGTCTTTGGTACCAGGGTGCTTGGGATGAAGTGTTTGAGGTTTTGGATAGTGAGTTTCCGGTTCTGAAGCATATTGCGCTTAGGGCCTTGATGGAGTTTCATCCGAATAGACTGGGTCTTGTTCGGTTTGGATCTGTGATTGAGAGGGATGGGATGTTTGATGTTACTGAGGTTGTTAAGGGGAAGAATGAGGAGGATGCTGTTATCGGCCTTAGTTATACTGGTCCCAGAATGGATGATGCGGTTAAAAAGATGAGGGAGTTGATGGCTATTGGGCTGGTGTAGGCTTGAGATCGTGGACCAGGATGCAGACCTCTATGGCATCCTCACGGATCTGTCCTGCTGGCGCAGCGAAGAGGACAGCCCCTGTTTCGCGGAAGACGAGAACGCCGAAGTCCTCCGCTTAACATGGGCGCAGAGCGGGTCTTTAGCGGACTTTTACAGTCCTAACACGTCTTACAGTTGGGATCAACTGCTTCGTTCTGTTCGCAATGGGGATCTTCTTTGGTTCGCCTGGAGATATGTCGCGTGATAATCATATAGTTGATGCTCTGCCGTAGAGACTGGAGTACCTGTGTATTCGTGGTTATCACCAGTATGTGCCTCCTGAATGCGGTATTTCGTTGGATACATTGCTTTGGGGTGTAAGGAAGCATAGGCCTAGTCTGAAGGTTAAGGGGCTTCAGCCTTGGATTCCGCATGTGGCTTCTGATATTGGGGATGGGGAGTGGTCGGAGCATGAGTATTAATTTGTTTTTGAGTAGGCGAGTTGCTGCTTTTCCTTCATTGGCATTGTTGAGAGCTGATTAGTTCAGCGATGTGCGTTATGTTTGAGTAAACCAAGTAGTTAGGTATCGTTTAATGAATGCACCTTTCCTCCAAGAGCACTTCAGTACGATTGTCTTACAACCCACCATCAACAGGTACATCCAGATACGTGCTCGATACGTCATCATTCTGTCTCAGTTTATCAAAGGACGCAATTTAGGCTCATTCCGTCTCATCAACTCAGGGGTGTCACGGCATTGGTGCAATAATCTACGTCTGCAACTAGGGCACGTTCGGCTGCGGGGAAGCTCACCCCAGCCCTGATGGTCGGGGCCAATTCCTCCGATTTGCGTAAAAGCGCAGGGTCGCCCGCAATGCCTGGCTTTACGAGTTCATGGACTTGTCGCATAGATTATACTCATGAAGATGCTGTCCGCGGTATTTTTATGCGCCTGGCTTCTGCCTACCCTAGCATTAGGGGAAATTGACAGGTATTCGTCCCCAGCCCAAGCATCACATTGAATTGAGCTAACAATAACCCTTCCAGAAAAACCATAGTCTCAAAATACAACGTCATCCGAATATTCCTAATCGACAATGAAACAACCCCCCTGCAGGTTGGAAACGGCGACTTTGCATTCAACGTCGATAACACAGGGATGCAGAGCTTCCTGCCTTTCAATACACTGTCTAGCTGGGGTTGGCACAATGACTCTCTTCCTACCAATGGGTCATATTCACCTTCTATTCCCTCGATTTCCAACATGCAGCACGGCAGCTAACTGATTTTGATGGTACAGCGAACAACTCTCAGACTACACCGGCGTCCCAATGCTAACTCACGGCCGGAACGTCTCGTACGATATCCCCGACCCGGATCTCCCCGAGGTATCCCAGTGGCTAATTGGGAACCCGAATCGGATAAATCTTGGTCGGATTGGGCTGTGGTATAAAAATGTCACGCTTTCCGCAGAGCAAATAGCGAACCCTCGACAGGAGCTGGATTTGTGGAATGGGACGATAATCTCGACTTTTGACGTCGACGGTACAAATGTCAGGGTTATCACGCAGGGCGACTTTGAGTCTGATGCTGTTGCGTTCGATATCGAGTCTGAGTTGCTTCAGACTGGGGATCTGAGCGTTGAGTTCGATTTCCCTTATCCGCCTATCCATACGACGGATTACAAATATGAGGTCTTTGTCGGGGTATACGACTTTCCAGACAACCATACGACTACAATCATTCCGAGTCGAGAAAACACCACAGCGCACATCTTCCACGAGCTGCAGGAAATAAGCTACTTCGTGAATCTCCACTGGCCTTCGTCGACGCCACTGAAGTTATCCCAATCCAGAAACGCAACTGGTCTCGCGAAACACCGCTACACCCTCAAGCCGCGCTCTCCAACATCCAGGATATCATTTACAGCACACTTCTCGCCCGAACAATCCACCCCGGCTGCTCCCTCCGAGATACAAGTTCGGAACTCAGTAGCCTGGAACAAATACTGGTCCACCGGCGGCTTCATAGACCTCGCTTCCTCCACCAACCCCTCCGCACCCGAGCTCCAACGCCGCATAATTCTCTCAATGTACCACGTCCGCGTGAACAGCGCAGCAACAGGCCAGTCGCCGCAGGAGAGCGGGCTGATGAATAATGGATGGTATGGTGAGTTCGCCCGAAACAATCCGCCCATCTTGTTCTTTTCCCTAGCGCCTTTTTTAGAGAGTGGAGGTTGATTGCGCGCAGGCAAATTCCACATGGAAATGCTCATCTGGCACAACGCGCACTGGGTAACATGGGGCCGAGAAGAGCACTTCGATGCTATATTCCCGCTGCTATACGAGACTCTTCTTCCCTCGTCCCTCGAACGTGCAAAAAAGATGGGCTGGGAAGGTGCTCGGTGGCCGAAGATGACGGAGATAATTATGGGTGTGAGTTCGCCGGGGGGGATTAATGGGCTTTTACTTTGGCAACAGGTGTGTGCTTCCCATATCACGTTTACATCCTTACCCAGCGGAGGGCTTGGTGTGAGGTTTTGTCTGATGATGAGGATGTTGGCAGCCTCACCCCCTCTACCTCGCCGAACTAAGCTACAGCGTCTCTCCAACACCCTCAACACTGAACAAATGGGATAAAACCATCACAGCAACAGCAGACTATCTAGCCTCCTACGCATGGTATAACCAGTCCTCTGGCCAATATGACCTCGGACCGCCAGCGTACGGCGTAACGGAGAACACGCCTCCCGAGGAGAGTAGGAATTTAGCTTATGAAGTACATGCCTACCCTACCCTTCCTCCCTCGCTCACTCTTTTCCTGTTCCGTCAGCGTGGGCGATATTGACGGTTTAACGCAGATAGCATACTGGCGCTACGCCCTCGACACCGCAATAACATGGAAAAAACGCCAAAATGCTCCGGTCCCAAATTCCTGGATCACCGTATCGAAACACCTCTCACCACCACCAATAATAAACGATCTCTACGCCGTCTACGCCGACCTAAACGCCACATGGTGGAATAACCCATCCCTAACAGACGACCCGCGCAGTCTCATAATGCTGCAGGGAATCCTCCCCGACAACGCGGCCGTTGATCCAGTCATAGCTAAAGCGACAGCGGATAAAGTCGATGAGATTTGGGATGACGAGGATATTAGGGGTTGGGGACGGCCTGTGCTGGCTATTAATTCTGCGCGGGTGGGGGAGAGAGATAGGGCGATTGGGCATTTGACGGCTTTTGAGAGGTGGGTTTTTGATGATGCCGGTATGTCAGTGCCATATTTATTCATCCTTCCAAGAATGCTCCTGGCGAGGGAGGGATGCTTAGAGTGATTCTGATTTTAGGGTTCGCTGAGCGAGGTGGTGATGGGGGGACGCCACCGCCTTTTATGCCAGGGAATGCGGGGTTCTTGCTTGCTGGTATGTCGAACCGTTATTATACAAGCAGATATAAGGCTGACTGAATGGTTTAGTTGCGTATATGGCTGCTGGATGGGAGGGCTCTGAAGGGCATGCGCCGGGATTCCCCAATGACGGGAGCTGGGTGGTTGAATATGAAGGGCTACGAAAGGCATTGTAAAGCAGTGGCGAATACCGAACGCTGGTAATTAGCTACTCAATAAGAAGATAACATGCAATGCGGGAGGAGAAACCTTGAACTGAGTTGTTAGGGCGCATCTAGCATGCCCCTAAAATCAGAACCCCCAACTGCCGGAGCAGCCTTTCCAGCTTTTCCTTTGCCTCGTCGCCTACATCTACAAGGCCGCCATCGATATCCACCTTCAACACCTCCAGGTAGGCAGCTCCAATGTCCCTTATCTTCGGAATCAAACTATACCCATTTGCCTCGAGGGTCTCTTGTGGTAGATGGCAAAGTACCTCGAGTAGGTCACTGACTATCCTCTGGTGTTCCTCCATATTCCCCGTGTCCGAGAGAGTGCCGAACTGCTGGAGGAGATTCGATCGCACATAGAGACTTGTAATAAATATATTTGCAATCTGCACGTCATGTCCCCGGGTAGCATTTTCCGGGCGGGAAAGACCACCGCGCCAACGCAGTTCAGGTGGAAGAGTATCGATTGTTGTCTGGATGGCGCGAAGGCCCGAGGTAAGGAGCTGAGACGCTGGGAGGTAAAAGCGATCCGTTTGGCAGGTGTGCCAGGTAAGAAATATTGATCTGAGGTACGTCAGTCCGGGGACGTATGTTCCTCTGTCTGAAGGGATTGGTTGGGTGTTCATATCAACACCTTGCGATGGAAAGTGCGATACATCGAGATCGGCGTCGGTGTAGGGGTGGGGAGTGGTAGGGAAATCGCTTCGCTCGCAGGTCAGATGGCCAAAAGAGGGTTCACCAACCATCACGACGTTTCTGTCGATAGTGAACTGTCAGTATGAAGAATGATAGCAGCTTAGGACAGGCATTAACGCACATTGCACTAATTTCCAGCAGGCAATATAGCCTCTTCAGCATCTCCCCTTCAAGTAAGTCCAGATCATCAGCCTTGTAATTAAGTAGGTACCGAGTCCCCGTCACAGCTTCACTTAACATGCGATGTGTCCAAGGATCAGATAATCCCTTGATTGCCATGCTAGACGTTGCAATGTTATATTTCGCGATGCACCAGTCTGCGGTGTATGGTCCATCCGCAGAGAGGAGGTCCTGACTCCGGATAGTTGAGACGCATCTTTTGAATGTGATCGGTTTGTATTCTGTGAAGGACTTCCTTCGAAGCGTTGCGCAGGTGGCGCATATGACGCTGATGACGAGGCCGCAGAAGGTGGAATCACTGTTGGCATCGCCGCTGTGAAGTCTGCTGAGGAAACGACGGCTATGGAGAATGGGCGCGAGGGGGTGAATGTGAGTAAACCAGTCGTCTATAATCTTATGGATCAGGCGCCTAGGACCGACTACGTCGAGGGCGTTTGTGGACGGTGAGGAGGTCGGTGACGCGGATACTATGGAGGTCTCGGTAGAGGCGATCGATGGCTGGAATGATATTGGTGAAATTGGGGGAATGAAAGACTCTTCATGTCCAGCAGAAGGACTCGCATGAGTAAGGTGTCTAAAAACAGTCAGACCATGGAAGGAACAACTGCCTGGGCATGACGTACCGATTGGGAGGACCGCGTCTTCGCCTAGGCCTATTGGATGTACACGCAACTCCTAAGAACCTGCATCCTTCGCAGATCTCCTCACCCTCAACAGACCGGCACTTGACCCGCCTACTACGACACATATCACACGCATTCTGATTCCTCGTATGCTTGTTGGAGTTCATGATTTTGCAGGGAATCTAATGGAGTTGGAGAGGAAAGACGTCGCATATGTTCCGCTTAAACTTCGGGTAAATGACTCGCCCATCCCAGACGCACCCCGGACTAATCCCCAGACTCTCTTTCCCCTCCACTTTAGTGTTCGTTTAAGCCTATTTTGCAATAGTCTCCTGATGGTACGATGCCGGACGTTCTCCCTTCTCCGCACCCACCCTGGCCAACCCAGCAGGGGCATCGTGCCCGTCAAAGAGCACAGCAATCTCCTCCAGTGTAGGGCCCCGGGTCTCCACAAAATAGAAGTAGATCACTATGCATTCGATCACGAGGATAGCGATATAGACGAAATAAAACTTCCACCCAAGGGCTTCGAGGCCGAGTGGGTTGACATACTGGTTGTATATTCCAGCGAGCGCAGCGACGCACGTACACAGTGTAAGCCCTTTGGCTCGGATGTTAAACGGTAATATTTCGACAGTGTATGCGACAGTCAGACCGGGCCATGCTGCTCCAGCGGTGCCATAGAAGAGAAATATCATGGCGAGGACTGCTCGACCCGCTGGCTCCGAGCCTGTCTTGTTGTAAACGGCGCTGCAAGCCGTCCAAATACTGAAAGAGATCAACATTCCGACGCCCGCAAAGAGAAATAGTGTCTTGCGACCAAAGCGATCGACCAGGAATGCAGCTGCAAGGGATACCACCAGACACCAGATTGTTAGGCCGCCGTTGATTTTGGCTTGATCGATTGACCCAGTGATCCCAATAGTGTTGAGGACTTGAGAGAGGTAGTATGAGACAAGCCCGTTTCCACTACACTGCGAGAATATTGCTGTCAGAATGATTAACAAACACCGTTTGCGGTTTCCCCGTGTACGAATAAGCTCCTTCCACCCCGTTGCAGCAGCCTCTTGTTCCAGGCGTAGGGTTTCGCGAATCTCAGCAAACTCCCACTGCACGAACTCATCATTTTCGTTGTCATTGCCGTGGTATTTGACCAGAACAGAAAGTGCCTTGTCGACCTTGCTCTTGCTGATCAACCAACGCGGTGACTCAGGAAGGAACCAAATACCGAGGAGTTGCAACCCAGGCATAAGAGCCTGCAGTGCTGTCGGAAGCTGCCACTGGACATCGCCAGTCAGATTCTCCAGGGTCCCAAATGCCGACCAAGCAGCAACGATTGCACCGAGGTACCAAAGTGTATTATATATTGTGGTGATCTTTCCTCTGTGGTCCGGATGAGCCACCTCTGTGATGAGGAGCGGGCAGGCGCCGTTGCATACTCCTGAACCAATACCGACTATGATTCTGCCGGCAAGATACATCCCATCGGGATTTGAGCGAGGAGGAAATGTTTGTACGAGAGCGCCGAGGACGATTAAAGCGGACCCAATTGCAGTTCCGATACGGCGGCCGAGACCGTCAGAGATATAAGGAGCGATGAGAAAGACAGCGAAGGTACCGATTCCGGGAAGGGCACCGAAAAGACCAAGGCGACTGCCGGTTGGATTGTCAAAGTCTATTAGTTCCGAGCATCAGTGCTATCCTTCCCGGTACGATCGGTCGCCGAGGTGATAGAGTATGTAAGAGGCAAGTAACTCACAGGCTGTCCATGTATCCATAGTCTGCAAGCCATTAAGCAGACTGGCATCGTATCCCAGACTCGTTGAAGCGAGGAAAAGGATTACCATCATCAGATAAAGCTGGTGTAGCTTGGGCTGCTGGTACCAGGGCAGGGGGTTGGAAGGCACCCCCAGGGTCGCAGTTTCCTTGTTGGCTGTCATCGTTGCGGTTGTCGGAACGTTTGCTTCGTTGTTGAATCTCTTCAGGCCTCAATCGTCCGGCTTATATACTGACTCCGTCGGTTAATTCTGCCGTAACCCCAGAAATCTAATATCTGGGGACGGTGGGACCATTTCTCGGGGAAGTGGAGGGTTGATGGCCTTCTCTGTCTCGATCCTTGCAGTGCTGCCCTTTACTCGATCTGGGAGATGGCCAGTTACACTGCATGAAGTTTGTGCAGTACGCCAGCCAGTCAAGCAACACAAGGCCGCCAAGGTGACGCGGCAGGATCCGAGGTTTAAACGAGGTTATTCCCGTCCACTCCTGGTGTGTTCCTGTGGTATATCCGATGTTCAAGCGAACTTTATGCAGCATCCTTGCCCAGGCAGACCAACTATCCCATGAGCGAGAAATTCCTGCATCGGGTATCCCGAGAGCGAGTGATCACTTCCTAAAAGAGCAGATCTGACTGGGAGCTCATGTCGCATCTCTCCAAAATCTCGATACTTAAGACTCCCTTTCCTCAATTTTGAGTGCTTTCCGGTCGCACCATCACCTCGATTTCTTGAAAGACTCAAAGATGTCAATCGCACACCTGCGTCATAGCGAAAATGGCATCCACCTTATCGTCAAAGACAAACCCGTTCTGCTCCTCCCTGGCGAGCTTCACAATTCCTCCCTCTCCTCTGCCCGGTATATGTCAACAGTATGGCCCGAAATGAGAGCACAATCGATAAATACGCTTCTCGGTGCCGTGACCTGGGAAATGATCGAACCGGTTGAAGGCAAGTTCGACTTTACCGAGCTGGACAGAGTCATCATCGACGCAAGACACTACGGTATATATCTCGTTTTGTTATGGTTTGGAAGCTATAAGAATGGCATCTCGACGTACGTCCCGCACTGGGTCAAGGGGAATGTCAAGCGGTTTCCGCGCGTGCATGTATGGGATCCGGAGAAGGGTGAAAAGAGGACAATTGAGATGATTAGCCCATTATCTGAAGAGGGATGGAAGGCCGACGCCCGTGCGTTTGGAAAGTTGATGGAGCATATCAAAGAGGTGGACGAGAAGCATAGCACGGTGGTTATGGTCCAACTGCAGAATGAGACCGGGTTACTGGGCGATTCAAGGGACAGGTCTGTTAGAGCAGAAGAGGTCTTTCAGGCTGGGGTTCCAACACACCTCCTAAATTATCTGCTCTCATCCAAGACTCTACACCCCCGATTTACCGAGAGATATGGGAAACGCCTCCCTAGTCACACCTGCGGAGGGTCATACACCTGGGACAGCATCTTTGGCCCAGGCACCGCCGCCGACGAAGCATTTATGGCATACTACATCTCCAAATATGTCGGACACGTCGCAGAAGCCGGAAAAAGAGCATACTACATCCCGCTTTACACAAACACCTGGCTGAACTTTGACGACCATTCGGCACTTGACCTCCACGGATATCCAATTGTCGTTAGCGGCGGCGCAAGGCCAGGAATATACCCTTCTGGCGGGCCATGTCCTCATGTCTCAGATATCTGGCGATTCAATGCACCAGCATTGGACTTTCTTGCACCTGATCTGTACTTCCACGACTATGAGCTCGTCTGTCGGGATTATACGGTCCCGTCAACAAACCCACTATTCATCCCCGAGCAGCGACGTGACGAACACGGAGCGCGCAGAGTCTGGCTGGCCTATGCTACCTATGGAGCGTTAGGTACAAGCCCATTTGGCGTCGACACAGAAGCGACCATCGTCGGCAGAGAGTACAAACTTTTGGAACAGACATCGCAATTTCTACTCAACGCTAAACCCTCGCAACGAATGGGTTTTTTCTTCGACGATATCCCAGAAACAGGAGAACGGAAAGGAAAAGAAACATGGACACGAACATTTGGTGACCTCGAGGTCATCATCGAGCGAGCCTTCGTCTTCGGCAAGCCAGGGCCTGGTGGTGGAATGATCATCCAACTCGGCGACGAAAACTCCTCCCGTTTCCTCGCTGTTGGTCGCGGATTCCAAGTTCGATTCAGAGGGTTAGATGAAAATGCCACATTTACAGGCATTCTAGGTGCCTGGGAGAAAGAGGTTGACGATGTGACTGGGGAGCTGAGTACGCTGCGGACATTGAACGGCGATGAGACGCGCAGCGGCGAGTTCCTCATTATGCCCAATGATGACCCTGACTATGGAGGGTTTCCTATCGCAGTCACTATTCCAGCGAGGACTTGTATTGCAGAGGTCGAGGCTTATACTGTTTCTGAGAAAGTACCGTAATGCTTTTACATTGAAGGACTACCCCGAGCCCTCAAACTAACAAATGAAAACTTAATACTCCACCATCATATACAAATGTAACCATCCGATCATTCATCTACTTCTTAACCCCCTCCCCCCTCGCAAACCTCGCAATCAACCCCGCAACCTCCCCCTGTTTCCCCTCCATCGCCATATGTCCCGCTCCCTCAATCCAAACCCCCCTAGGCGCCCACTTGACCATACGCTCCGGATGAACAATCCTCGCAAGTAAATCCTTATACTCACGTACAAGAGGATCCGAAGCCCCAAAAACAACAGCGACTTCCGTGCTCGCGCCGAGACTCTCTTCCTTGTTAGACCAGTATGAACGCACTTGGTCGTCCTGCGCTGAAAGACGCGCTTGCACGTTGAGGTTGTTGAATTGCTCGGGGCCCAGGAAGCCCTCGAGGACTTTCCAGAGGTAAGTCTGGCGGAGTGTAAAGAGGATGAAGCGAGGTAGAGAGGGGACTGTATGCGCGAAACGCTCGATTGATGCCTTTGATGAGCGCGGGAGATCGACGTAGGGGGCGGCGAATGTATCAATGTCGGATTTTGAGAGGTGAGGTGCTAGATATCGGATTACAAGAGAGATAGGTAGGAATCCGCCTAGGAGAGAGGTGGTGCAGGACCAGATCCTGTTTAGGAGGCGGTAATGCAGACTGCTATCGCTTAGACGGGGCGGGAAGAACGAGTTCAAGAGGAAGAGGTTGTCGACTGTTCCGGGGGGTAGGCGGGGAATTGTGCTTAGGGCGATGCAGCTGCGTGTTCATAATACATATTAGCACACATTTCTCTTCATAAGGGTGGGCGATTGGAAAAGAAGGTAACATACCCGCCCCAATCATGCGCCGCAACAATAGCCCCCTCAACACCAGTATGCTTAAAAAACTCCTGCAGGGTAGCCATATGCAACTCAAACGTAATCCTTCCCTTATCCAAAACCTTATCACTCCGCCCATGCCCAATCCAATCAATCGCATAAATATCATGCCCGCGTTCCAAAAGAGAAGGAAAAACATTCCGCCAGAGATAAGACCAGCTTGGATTCCCGTGCAGGAAGACAATAGGTCTATGCTCTCTCTTCCCGTCTGCAAGGACAGAGCTGTAGCTTGCTTTGATATGGATGTATCGCACTGACGCCCCGCAGACTGTGAATTCTTGCGTGTCGTCGCCTGCCCAGGGGGCGGAAGACATCCAGCCGCGCGAAGTGCGTTCAACGTGGAATATCTCGTGCGGTTTGAAGCGGTATGTTCCCTCTAGCTGGGACTGGGCGAGTGTGTCTGATTTCCAGCGGTGGTTGTCTGTTTTCTTCGCGAGATTTGAGCGCCCGCTGCATGTGAATAGGCCGAAGAGATGGTCGACCATGTGTGGGATCATGGCGAAAGCAATCTGGTAAAGATAAATCGGAATTAATATTGACGCGATAAAACCTCGAACAAGTGTCAAATTAAGCAGGAACCCGCTGATGTATGCGAAGAGCGTCATGGTGGTATTTGTGATTGATTCCATGGCGGCTCCAGCGAATTTGTAGGCCCTGCTGCAGGTGGCCTCTGGGTGGAAGTTGAGGTGTACTGGCATGATGTTGATTTATTATTGTTGGCAGACAGGAGAGGATTGTGGTTGGAATAGGGGGGTTATAAATGAGGTTCTGAATTCATCATGACGATGTGTGACATCATAGCCCTAGAACGCGGTTCCAGCTCCACGCTGATCGTCGATCTCTCATATGAAACAAACATTCGTTCATCCGGTTCTCGTCTATCTCCGTCTGCATGCAATAGAGATAAGCATGTGCTAAGACATGTGAGCCTCTGATTAGTTGCATGGACCCGATAGTTACACGCCACGCCGGTTTCCCTCCGTCCCCGTTAGAGCGACCTCACCACAACCGAACTTTTTTTCAATTTAAGTCTTCCAGACTCAAAGAAAAGGCCGGCTAGACCTGCCCAGCCAGCATGACGCTGAAAATTTACTAATGGCGACCAGCAGCCAATCTGGAAGCCCGGATGCCCTGATTCAACCTGGTATACGATGCAGTAGATGAGACTCTTTCAAGACGATTCTGAAGAGCTCAGCCGTATCAGAATAGTGTTCACAGTATTTTCTGCCGATGACATTCGGGACTTGGGATCTAGTGAAGGTTCAGCTCATCGACAATGGAAGGCATAGGCGAGCCGGGTCATGGCAGGGTATAATGGGTGCCCTCTAAATCCCATTGCCTTTGTTCATATCAATATTGCAGTCTGTTGTCCTTTGTATCAATTTTTATAGTCTCCCACCCACACACGGAGTCTAGTACAGTCTGAGCAGCGACGGCACAATTCGACGACTTTCAATTGGAATTATTAGGTCCAAGCTGTTCTCACTCATGGCAGGGTCTTATCGATGCAGGTTCAGTCTTTTAGGGCGTGACACAGGGTCGCATATTGTGCGGGACCAGATGCTTTCTGCTGGGGTACTGAGCTCTGTGCCAGTTCGAAGCCCTGCGCAGTGAATGCAGACTGTCCGACGCGGAGGAAATGATGTCTTGTTGGTGTTGTACTGCGCGAGACTGTGTTACAGAGGTGCCGGGGTTCTGTCCTGCGCTTGGATAGGCATCCGTGCGCGACAGTGATGGCGCGGTACCTGTTAGTGGGCCAGATGGTTGTACTTCGATCTCTTGTCCGGAGAGCAATGAGGAGGATTAAAGAACGTTTCACAACTTGGTTTTGGCTTGTGCTGTTCTTTCGTTCTTTCCGTTTTGCCTCTTAGGCAGAGCGCAGAACATTCTAATACTTTGAGCCGAACCGGATTTTACCTAGTTTACTGCAGATGCTACGTCAAGCTATGTTTCGCTCTTGATACCATAAGGTCAAATATGTCGACGTTTCTCGAGATTCTTAGTCCAAACCTGTAGCGCAGTCAGCAGTGGTACCTTCATCGTTTCCCTT
Organism: Aspergillus stella-maris; assembly: GCF_047715825.1. Lineage (NCBI taxonomy): Eukaryota > Fungi > Ascomycota > Eurotiomycetes > Eurotiales > Aspergillaceae > Aspergillus > Aspergillus stella-maris. Next base: position 317,984 of record NW_027396797.1, read on the forward strand.
CCTATACCATGTCTACAACTCAGATTCAGAGGCGAGAGGGGCATAAGCTGACCTGGCATTTATCTCAATTGATCTACCAAGGGATCAAGATGACGTAGGTAACGCAAGGGATAAGCAGATCACAGTGGGTCGTCAGGACGATCTCAAATCTCAAAGCACATAGAAGAACCTGTCCAGATGACAACCGCAGCAATCGACTGTTCAAGATCAAATCTCTACGCTTTCCTTGCCCATCTTGTTACTTTACATGATCCTCGACCTTCCTAGATATCAAGCATAATGAAACAAGATCCACCAGCAATATCACCCTCGACAGCTCACCTCCTCGAAGCCGCAGAAGCAGCCTCCCTCAAGAACCACGTCGAGTGTCTTCGCCAGTTCGCTAATGAAGCGGGTGACAAAGACATCCGGGGATATATCACCAAGTCAATCGGTGGAGGTATCGCAGCGAGGACAACGCCGCTGCACGGCCGAAAAATGAACCGCGTTGTTGGGATCGGCATGGATGGTCCGGTTATGGTGAAGGACATCCAAAGTATCGAATCTCTATATGCCGGTATTAATATGACTCCGACAATTGTTGTCGCTTCGGGATTCGCGGATCCAGGTTTGCGCGAGATTCTTCTGGTGAGGGGGTACGCTGTATCTATGGCTGTGCCTATTCATTACCTTGCACTACACGACGACCGCGAGATACAGCCGGCAATGACAACGATTGGAGAGGCATGCGGTGAAATTGCAATTGATCGGGTGGGGGAAGACCAAAGAAAATCGTTCATCAGAGCCTCGGCCGCAGGATTCGCGCCCAAGTACCCGGATTCCGATCTCCCCTATGCCCAGGCATTAAGTGCTGCTCATCGCCCAGACACGACGGTATACATTGCCAGAATCAACGGGGAGTTTGCTGGTACAGCAGCAGTGGCACTGATAGACACTGGTATTGGAAAGGTCGCGAACCTCTACTTCGATAGCACGCTTCCAGCCTTTCAGGGGAGAGGGGTGCAGATGGCGCTTATCAGGACAAGACTTAACGATGCTAAATGTGCTGGGGCTGACTATGCTACGGCGTCGACGTGGCCTGTCGGGTCTAGCGCGAGGAATTTTGCAAAGGCTGGGTTTCGGGTTGGGTATCAAAAGAAGTTCTGGACGCTTGCGTAGTGTTGAGTCCAAATCCTATGTTGGCTGGGATATTTGACAACTGAAGCATGGGTCCTTGGGATTTATGGGTGACAATTTTCAGAAGTAGTTTGATCTTGCTACTATTGTGCAATCCAGCTGCATCTATGATGAGTCTACCAAGGGCTATATGAAAGCAGGCGTACTTAATCTAGTCGGCCTATTGTTCCAGCGCAACCAAAGGGACTTAACACAGGATTGGTGCAGATAGATCAACATTATCGTTCATGAGCTATAGAGTGGGTGTAGTACGAAATGCCTCAAAGAAACAAACACAGCGCAGTGCAGATATTGTGGACTCGTTTCCATATTGCAAACCACTAGATTCATCCAAGTAACACAGTTTCCACTAGGGATTATTCGCCATGTGCAAGACATGGCCCGAGTTTCCTCTCAACCGGTTCGGCCTCGCAGCCAGAGTAGTTGCTTCGGGATGCTCAAGTCCCCATCGCTTACGCGATATTAAACCCGTAAGTAGCTTGGTAATGGACCGTCTCACCACCCCAGTACGGTCCAGTCTGCCAGTACTCAAAAGCTATAGCTTGCAGTCCAGAGAGCCGGTTGCGGAATGTCCCAAGACTTTCAGTCATGGCACCTCCTACCTCGCCGTCTTCGTCAGGGCTCGTATACTCGTCGTTGTTGACCCTGGCTCTTGCGCGCCAGTCGTAAGTCTTTCCGTTGGCACTGTACCACGCTCCACCCCAGTAGTACTCCGCACGGAAGACCTTAATGAAGGCAGTAGACCGCGTGGCAGATTGTTCAATGCAGAGCTGGAACTGGCCCCAGATCCAGCGATCAGGAGAGTATTGCTTCTCGGTCGGGCCGCAGTAACTGGTTGTTTCTGACTGGGGGCGGAATAGGGCGGGGAGGAAAGTATCGTCCTGGGTGTCTTCGTACTCCTACTCGGGTGATTGAGTTGCTGCGGGAGGGGCGCCATTCCTGCTCGAAGGGACATTGGCGAGGTCAGGCGTCGCTGTCGGTTGATCAAAGGTAGGGGTGACGCCCAGGGAGGCCACCTGGGTAAGGGTCATGATTGGGGTGCTGCTGGCTTGTCTGGCTTCGAGACGAGCGAGGCATGGTGCCACGGCAAGGGCAATGACCCAATCCACTTGTTTGGAAATAATCATTGTAGGAAGCTTTCAGGCACTCGTGGTATCTGTTCTGCGTAGGGACTGTGGAAAAACCAGTGAGGAGTGTGTTGATGAACCGACGATAGCTGGGATATCGGCAGCCTTTACATCTCTCATCGCTCGTGCTTGAGGCTTTGGCTTCCAAAAACCAATTATCGTAGCATCACATCGTTATTGAAATCAAAACCTGATTCCAGGTTTCGTCAGATTCTTCGTCTTACGCAAAGTCGAATGCGGAATCATGGTGGGAGGGAGATGATCTCCTTCACCTCGCGATCTGCACTGTACGATGATGATCGCTGACGAATCTCATGGGAAGCATTCTGCTTGCACTCGAATTTGACAAGCAAAGCAATTCATTACGAAACCACAATCCGAGAAAGCGCGACCGATGGCTGGTGTGCTTTGGGTAAGGAAGGAAACTATCCCAGCACCTCACACTTACGCAGCTTGCTCAATATACCACGAAGTCGTACCCTTCCTAACCAGCCTACTAATGAATGAAGATGTGCAGTTGACTACTATGTAGAGGAAGAACTACTGTTTTACCAAACGGCCACCGATCCATATTATCCAGCATTTGAAGTGGCTATGATGCAACTCATCCATCGACGTGCGATCTACATCTGTCCCCAATCTTCATCGTGAATAATAGATACCACAAATTTTATGATATCGGGAACCAAATACATAAATACGGTCCGTGTCTTGCGCTGTTGAATCACTAGTCAGTAAGCTGTAGATCATGGCGCAGGGTGGCGTCAATTGTGACTTCCAACCAATAGAACCACACCTTTCTATATTTTCTGCTTCCTCAAGTTACTCACGAAGGAAATATTGCTGACACTGGAACTGAGCAAGTCTGACCCTTGTCGACCATTGGCGGCTGAAGGATATCACTCCGGTCCGTGCCTTGGTGATGGTACGATACAAGCACCGATCAGCTCTGCTAAAGGCCATGCTGGGCTATGAAGCCATTTTGAGGTCTTCCCTCGCGGCACTTGGCTCCGTCAGGTTTGTTGTGCTCTCTGCGACTCTGACAAGCGAATCTGACGTTAGCCGCTTGGTTCGCTCCAGGATGAGCATGCTCCTTTCCAGATATGGGTGGGCGGTAATGGACAGCCCGTATATGGGCAGATAAGGATACTGCTGGGTTCCACAGTCAAGGGCTAAGTGGACACAAGGTAGGAACGAGACGGCGCAAACAAGACGGCTAGTGGACAGCTGCAGCGAAAGGCATCGCCATATCAATGGGTTGATGTGGCTTTCGAGGGACAACAAAGCTTCTGTGGAGTCCAGTAGAATATACCTAGATTCGGCTTGGACTGCAATAATACGATCCGTGTTATTATTCTTGCTAAGCCCTGGTTTCGCAGAATCAGGGCTCTCTTTTGTACTACTAGGAATGTCAGTGTAGGACACGCAATCTTACATTTAACATGATGAACCCTGAGTTTGTACGCCTCGTCAGTCTTGCAGATCGTGAAATCCACGTTCTTATGGTAGAAGCGCTCCGTTCATTTGAGAATATCACCCGCAAGATATCTTTGACCCAATTTAACAGCTTGCCGCTCAGAATTGCTGATCTAGTGGTGGAAGCGAGAACGCTGTGGATACCATCGCCAGGATTGAGAGAGTCAGTCTCCCCGAACTAGTATTGGTGTCATTCGACTCTGGTAGGTGGGCTGGTGTTTCGGTTGCCGCTGGGGCAATCATCGTAACTGGAGGTGATGCAGGGGAGATCAAAAACCGTGTTTGGTCGGTCAGGGCCAGGAATAGCTTCAGGAAAGGCTATTCAGTAATAGTTTCACTGGGATACTGCAGGTGGCGTGTCCGACTCGATGGACGCAAGAATAATCTCAGGCGGCAGTGTCCATATAATCTGTGAAGATCGGCATCTTGTAAAAAGAGGCTTTGCCTTGAGTTTAACACAATCATCCAACGTATTTTGCGCGATACTTTGGAAATAAGGTTAAGGATTATGCATGGCACTCCATGTCTAATACGGCTGCAAAACTGGATACTCGGAGTGTTGTCGGATAGCATGTATATCATGCAGTGAACTGTAAAGACAGAAGTTCAGCTAGCTACGGGGGTCACATAATAGTTTTGAATGAGAGACACTCTGATATTCTTCACGCACTCCAACTCAACCCTAAGTTCATCTGCTTTCCTGAAGCCGAAAGACCCTCCTGACATCTCCTACTCTGACCTAGGTAATGTTGAAATCATAGGTAGTCCTTTTCCAAAATAACTTCACCAAACAGAGCAATCCTTTCCATCATAATGGTGATACGCGAATACCAGTGTTTCCCGACGCGGAAAACCATCTCAAAGGCCGTAGCCGCCTTTAAGGGCTGCTCAAGATACGTCCAAGTTACCCATGGATTCCGCATCGCTGAGCATGCGTGCTCTACGCCGCGGTGGTAGATGCTTGTGTTATGTCAGCTTTGCATGAGAAAAGAAAAGTCAGGGACTTGGGCATGGTACCGATGCCGGCGCTGCTAGATGCGGATGCCGCGGTCTCCGTCGCGGTTGCCGCTGTTTCTGTCTCGGTTGCAGCTGGAGGGGCGAATGGGTTGTAGGGGAAGCCGGCCAATCCAGTGGGCGGGCCAAAGGGGTAGGGTGGAACGGAAAGTGAAGGCTGAGGTATATCAGTCTCATACGGGAAGGGCCATTGTCGGGCGTGAAGGCGAGCAAGCGTGGAACCGATAAGCATGGCCCAGGCAGCGGACTTGATGAGAAGCATCTTGTAAAGGGCTTTTGGTGACGGTAGGAGCAAGAAGCTATGAATGTGATGTCTCGGAGTGATGATGGGTCTGGCTGTGCTTTCATGTCTTGGTCAGGAGGAGAGGCTGGGCTTTATAACCTCCATTCCAGCAACATCGCCATTGCTTCTTTTGGATTCGGACCCCGTGTGTGTAAATACCGAATGATCTTCATCGTCCCGATTCCTCAATTCTTTGCACTAAAAGCCTTTCGCTCAGCGGTATATTGCAAAGTAAACCAGAGATACCACATACCCCTCAGAATCTACATTCTACATCTAGTGGTTCTGGTTCCTGACAGTTCCTTCAGGTACCCTCGGGAATTGATTCTCAAAGTTGAGGCCTGCAAGAACAGCCTAGGTCAGTCGGTGACAAAATCCCGTTGCCACATATGCAAGCCTCTCTAGCCAATGCAAACCACATATAGCACTGCATGTCTCAAGCTGCATTCTTGGTATTCGGCCCGGATTACCCGGCCTCTGCTACGATTGAACATCAATACTGCAGCCCGTCAGCACCACCAAAAGCCCCCGTCGATCTTGTCACACCATCACCATCGGCTCTATGATGTATGCTAAAGAGCGTCTTCTCTATTACAAAAAGCTCGGGATTCGTACCTCGGCGGTTTCATTGAACGTGATTGCATCACCCGGCGATGCCCATTGCAACAAAGTCGGTATATTCTCCGCCGAAAGTCGAGCTCACTCCAGGGCCAGCTATCTCTAGAGTGTGAACCGGCATATTCCAGTTCCTGGGTACTGTTGCTTTTCTGATGCTTAACATTTCCTCCATTGGTTTGGATTAGCAGAGCCCCGACTCCCATCCCTGACCGATGTGACGATCTGGGGCCCCGACAACGACGGCCATTTTTACAACTGGGTGGCTTCCAAGGGCAGCTTTGTTTTCTCGACTGCGTGGATTTTGATACCTTTTGTTTGTATAACTACATTCCGCTGATTATCTCAAGCTCCATATCTAACATGATTGGTATCGCCGACACCTAGGCACTAAGCCCCAAATTTTATATGCCACCACCGTCATCAGCGCGCCTCATCCGATACCTCCACCGCAAATTCTCTAGTTGTGTCAGAGTTGTACAAGCTTACAAGCAAGGCAATTTCTCTTCATTGGCATGATCGCGGCTGGCCTCGTGCACTTCATAGATTCTTTGATTACAAGACTCTCGGTGCCCGTCGCGGCCTCCCATGTTTGCTTCTCCTGGCTTGGATCCGTAGGCGAGACTTTTCAGAGAAGATGAAATTGACTCGGAAACAGAGATTTAGATTTCATCAACCATCCTGGTGCATCAGTCATGATACTGCTGTGGTACACCAGCAATAATCTCCTTCTCATGCTTATCCACCAGCCCAGTTCGAAACCGATGGTCCTTTGCGATCCTCGCCCTTGCCCATTCTACGCAGTTCAGTATCAGCATCACCTCACCACAGAAAAGAATGCAAAACAAAACTTCCAACTCACCCCTCAGCCGTAATTCCCTCCAGCGCCTTGACATACCCCTCATCCAGGGCCCCTCCCACCCTCTTTAGCAGCGGACTCTCAAGCGACCTCATAAGAACATTCGCCTCAGGTCTCGCAAAGTAAATCAAACTGAGTCTCGACTTCTCCGCTTGCTCCCTCGGCGGTCTCACAACGCGATGCACGGTACTCTTCAAAAACCCGCCACTAAGATACTCCAGTGCATCTGCGATATTGACGATTATTGCCTCGGGTGGTGAGCGCACGTACAGCCATCGTTCCTCGCCTTTACCGCCGTTTTTTGAGGGGGTGAGGACTTGGAGACCTGCGACGGGTTGATGGAAGAGGAATGTTAGTGTGTTGTAATCTGTGTGGCCTTTTGCCCAGAGGTTGTTTGCTTGTGCGTCTTCGGGTTCGGTGCGTGGGTGGTAGATCATGTAGCGGAGGTACTCGAGGCCTGGTTCTTCGTAGCGATGGAGATTCACGAGGGTGTTTTCGTCGATCTCAAGGACGAATGCGAAGGGTCGTAGCAGCGGTAGTAGAATCTTATAATGGATATGCAGACTGAATTCTCGAATCTCATCCCAGTACTCCCTTATCAGTTCAGGGTGCGGCCGCTCATGCTCGGGCGTGAACTTGGGGATGTTGTAGCGCTCGTCGTTGTCGCGGGTGCCCAGGCTACCAGTGGACTGGGGCTTATAGCCGCGGAAGTCGCCGGTGGCGGTATTGGATATGTACTTGAGTTTTTCGTCGAGGGGGAGGGAGAAGAGGGCGCGGGCGATGGCGTATTGGCGGTTTATTTGGGTGGTTGTTAGGCCGTGGTTTGTTACGTAGAAGAAACCTGGTTAAATAAGCAATACTGCGGCTTGATAGAAGGGATTGCGGAGAGATCCAATAAGAGGGTTGCGAACCGTTCTTGTTAATGAAGCTGAGAACTTGTTCAGCTAGGGCTTCCTTTCTGCCTGGTTTAGATAGGAGCGAGAGGTCGAGGGCTTCGAGGGAGACATAGCTTACTATGGTGCTAGACTTAGTCTTCAACTCTCTCTTAACGTGCTTTAAGTGGGAACTCACAGTCTTCCTTCGTTTCCGACGGTGGAATACAGGGCTCTAGCGGAGTCTTCGTCGCAGACGGCATTTTGTCTTTTTACTTCAATGTAACCACAATCACAATCTGATCATTGATAGGGACTGCCACGACCCTGCGTCTGCATTCCATATATACCCTGCCTACCCCACCTGCGGAGTTTTGCCGACGGTGCAGACAATGCCGATTATGCTGCCATAGCGCGGTACTATGGGGTCAGAAATCCCGGGGATCACGACATATTCATCCATTGTAGGACGCCATTTGTCTGCTCCTGCGGTTTCAAGTACCAGTATTTGCTAGCCTCTCATTACAAAGTCAGATTACATTGCAGATGGTCCGGAGATAGTACAATTTGGAGAACATGCAAAGGTGCCATTTTGGTGGTGGTTGCGTTATTGATTTTTCCTTCAACTCGAGAGCAAAGGTAGTGGCGATAGAAGTTGGAGAAGACAGAAGATTTACCTACATATATAGAGAGTAGCCGCGCATAAATTCTTCAGAGCTTGGGCAGCGGCAGGTCCAAGCTTTTCACCAAGCCTGCTAAGACACCATGGCAGCCACAACAGGCGACAAATCAGTTATCGTGGAGCAGACACCAAGCTCGCCTATTCGAGAAGCGCAAGATGAGGAACCAGTTTCATGGCGGCGCCGGCTTTTGCGCGTTCTTTGGGATACATTTGAGTACTCACTGAGGAGCGGAGGTTTATCTCCAAAATCGACTTCTTCATTTTGTAAGGACAATCGAAATGGCTTCTAGGCCCTATTGGGGAATGCTAACAAATCAAGAACGTGGGCGAGCTTCTCTTACTTCTCGAAGAATCTGAATCAGAATAACTTATGTATGTTGCGCATCTGGGCTGCAGTGGAAGTTGGATACTAATGAAACCAGCGAACGCCTATGTCTCCGGAATGAAAGAAGAGCTGAATGTCGTCGGAAACCAGTACCAAACATTCACTACTATGTGGACCATGTATGGCACCCAACTCCTTCAAAAGCAACCTGTTAACAATACCCAAAGTGGCTACGTGATATCCCAAATCCCCTCCCAAATGATCTGCACCCGCGATACACCCTCCCATCCCCTCCCTCTCCTCCCTCAAAACACTCATTAACAACCCACCAGTCCGCCTCTCCCTCTGGTGCCCCTCTTGGGAATGCCTTTGGGTAATTATAACATTCGCCCCCGCCTCCGTAAAAACCCCCCACCAGCTCTACGCCTGCCGCTTCCTTGTCGGCCTCGCAGAAGGAACATTCTACCCAGCGGTCCACACCGTGCTAGGCGGGTGGTATACAAAGCGCGAACTCGCAAAGCGCGCGTGTATATTCTTCCGTTCGGCCTTTGTGGGGAGTATGTTCTCTGGCTATCTCCAGGCCGCTTTACACACGGGGATGGATGGAGTCGCGGGATTAAGTGGCTGGCGCTGGCTGTTTATTTTTGATGGCGTTATTACGTTTCCGATGGCGGTTTGGGGGTTCCTTGCCTTGCCGGATTTACCGAGTAACACGAGGGTTTTTTGCCTGGGCGAAAGTGAGAAAGAGATGGCGAGGGAACGGATGAGGAGGGCGGGCAAGGCATTGGAGGAGCCGATTACACTGGGGGTGTGAAGAGGGTTCTTTCGAGGTGGTATTTTTGGGTTTATACGGCTTATTATACGTACATTATCTCCCATCACCCCTACCTCTCTAAAGCAAAGAGAATGCTAACGGAGGGCTTCTAGATTCTTCATTTGCAGCGAAAACATCGGTGGGTACATGAACCTGTGGCTCAAATCGCTGAACCGGTACTCCGTCAGCCAAATCAACACATATCCCACCGTCACAAACGCAATCACGATCTTGACGAGCCTGATATACGGCTGGACAAGCGACCTTTTCCAGATCCGGTACCAGATCGTCTTCTTCTCGCTGACGGTTTGTTTCTTCGCCGCGATGAATTTGGCCATCTGGGATGGGGTGCCGTTTGGGTTGAAGTGGGCTAGTTATTATCTTACTGGGTTTGTTATTCTCTATCTTGATTGTTGAGTGGAGTTCTGGGTTTGTGGTGTGCTAATGAGTAGTATAGATTCGCGCAGGGCTCCGGTCCTGTCTTCCTAGTACGTCAACACCCACGCTTATCCCTACCTCAGGCATATACACTAACAATTCTCTATTGACAATGGTCAATGAAATCTGCGCAGGGGACAGTCTCGAGCGGAAAATAATCCTCGGCTCAACCAATTCCATAGCGTATGTCCCATCCCCACCCCCATCATCCCTATACTCTCATTACTATATCCCGCAAGGCTGACTTGACCCCGTCTCACTCGGGTAGATACGCATTCAACGCCTGGGTCCCTCTAATCTCATACAACACCAAATGCGCCCCGCGCTTTTTAGTCGGGAACTCGGTTACGGTAGGGCTGATTGTCTGTGCAGCAGCCACACTGGGGTTGGCCGTTTATTTGCAGAGGAGGGATGAGCTGCGGGAATTACAGCGGCGTAGTATTGGTGAGGGTGCGGGCGAAGATTTCCAAAGTGATGTGGTGAGAGTGGATGTGGCGTAGGCGTGTGAGCATGAGGGATCAAAGAGGGTCTTCAGCCACATGATCGTCAACATCGTGCAGATATTGAGTATTGACGTTGTAGTCTAAGCTGGAGCGGACGGGAAGCGCCCTGCGCATTTAAAGGTCAGGGTCAAACTGGGGCTGAACTTAAAGTCGCCCCGATCATTCCAGCTTCCATGTTTACCGTATCCACTGTCTCCAGTTCTACTAGATAAAATTTAACAGCCATAGAAGACACTACATCTGACCATTTCCGCTGGGTGTTCGAGTCCAAAGGACCGGAAGATGGCCCCCTCTCAACTATGGTTCTGCACAATCTGCCCAGGAGACGAGGTACCCTACCCCTATTTTAATTAGACAAGGAATATATTCCCGAAGATCTAGTGAAAAGTAATCTCGCGTTGACGTTAGGTTTCACCCTATTCTATAACCCCATGCCCCAGCGGCTTGGCTGTAAGTGTATAGACCAATCCAAGACGAAGTTAGAGATAATCATCCAACGTCAGACGTTGATTAAGAGCAAACAGCACTGACAATTCACCATAGGGTATAGAATATGTAAGCTTCGAGTGACCATTCTGTCTTGGCGCAGGCAACAACATTCGACCCATCCTGCAATTTTCAGCGAATGAGGAACGAATCCGAGACCGACAAGGGCTGAGCGAGACGACAGGGCAACAATTTTCACGATTGGTAATGGTCCAGACCCTTAATCTGAATTTTCATTGGGTAATTGAAGCTACAGTGGGTCTACGAAAACGAAAGCGAACGCGAACGCGAGATACGGAGTACGGTGCATTGTGGTCCAGGCTCCAGAGATCAAAACTATGGGACTTTAAGGCGGCTGTGCTATACGAATGCGATGCGAATGCGAGGGGGGTGGGTATATAGAGTAGAGTTTCCTGCATACTTGAGGAAATAACTCAATCATTCTATCAACTGGTAACGAAACAAAAGCAATGGCAGGCGACGACAACGACCACAATATTTACGGGTACAATCCCTCTATTCCTGCCGCAGCCATCTTCATTGTCCTTTTCGGTGTTTCGACGGCATACCATAGTTTTCAACTTGTCAAGACGAGGGCGTTTTATTTTATTCCGTTTATTATCGGTGGAATCTGTGCGTCGCCTTACATCCTTCTCACTGACACTATACTAATATTCGAGACAGTCCAAGTCCTAGGCTACATCTTCCGCGCCGCCAGCCACAACAATTACACTTCAATCCCCCTCTACGCACTCCAAACAGTCCTTATCCTCCTTGCGCCAGCCCTCTACGCAGCATCCATATACATGGTCCTAGGTCGATTAGTCGTACATCTCGACGCCGAACACCTTAGCGTCGTGCGCGTAAACTGGATGACCAAGATCTTTGTCACAGGCGATGTTGTTTCCTTTTTAGCGCAGTGTGCTGGTGCGTCCACATTCACTCAAACAACTTCACAAGCCCTATCCTTGACGAGTACGATGCTAATAATTGTCTACAGGAGGCGGCCTCATGGCCGGCGACAACCCCGACAGCCGCTCAACCGGCGAAACAATCACAATCGCCGGCCTGATAATCCAACTTCTCTTCTTCGGCTTTTTCCTCATAACAAGTATCCTCTTCCACATCCGCATAAACAAAACACCCACAGCCCGATCAACAGAGTCAACAATGCACTGGTCCCTTAAGAACAACATTACCGCGCGGAACTGGGTGACGTTGCTTTGTGCGCTTTATGCCGTTTCCATACTTATTCTTGTGCGATCGGTGTTTAGACTTATTGAATTCATTGATGGGTATGGTGGGTATCTTATGACGCACGAGGTGTTTATTTATATTTTTGATGCGGTGCTTATGGTTGGTGTTATGGGGGTGCTGAATTGGTGGCATCCGAGTTATGTTATTCGGGGTGGGAAGAGGGGGAGGGGGGGGTTTAGTGAGGTTCCGCTTTAGGCCCGGTGCATCCATTTATACTAGAGATGGCTTGGGCTCTGGGTTTTTTTATCTGGTATGACTTAGCTTGCTTGTTGTTGGTACCTATACATAGATGGCATTGATTGTTTGTGGTTTTGGTTCTGGTATGGGTTTGATTTAGATAGCGTCTGGATTCAGTTCTCTTCTGTTTGTCAAGACAGCGTTTGTTGAACAATGATACCTCGATATGAGCTATGGCCCTTCTTGCGCTCCAAAAATAATGCACAGACTGCGATTCCGACATCTTCATCTATACTTAGGTAGAGACGGGAAACAAGCGGCCGTCCCGTCGGAGCACGCGGAACCATCCGGTCATCCCTTCCCTTCTCCACACCCGATAAGAATGACGTTAGAGTACAACATAGTCCTTTCTTCACGAGCTTCTTCTCAATTCTTCTTACAGCTTACAAACAAGCAAAATGGCCAAGAACCTCACCATAAAATCGACCCAGAAGCTCCTCTCGGGCTACGAGATCCCTGTGCTAGGATATGGGGTGCGTACCACCATCCATACTCCACCTGCATACCCCGATAAGCTTATTTGCAGCGAGGCCAAAGTCTAACATTGGTATCTGCAGGTCTACCAAACGTACGATTATTACTTTCAGCAGTCCAGGCTCCAAGCTGATGATTGATTCCAGTCCAACGAATGTAGCAGAAAAAGTTACCGTCGAAGCCCTGAAGCTCGGGTACAGACACGTTCGTTCTTCCCAATCCGCCCTCCATTTTCTCAACCTCCTTTTCTTGGCTAACTCTCGAATGTGCGAAAAGATCGACTCAGCAGCCGCCTACAAAAATGAAAAAGAAGTCACCGCCGCAATATCCACCTCCGGCCTACAACGCTCCTCCATCTTCCTAACGACCAAAATCCCACCAAAGGCAAACGGATACGAGAATGCGAAGAAAAGTATCGACGAGAGTCTTAAGCAGGCTGGGACGGATTATTTTGATCTGTATTTCTCTCTTACCTACCTCCCCTTGACTCGCATGTTATGGTGGTGCTAATCTAAACGCGCAATGCAGCATCCTAATCCACGCCCCCTACGGCGGCAAACCCGCCAGACTAGGAACATGGGACGCCCTCGTGGAAGCGCAGAAATCAGGGAAAACGCGCTCGATCGGTGTTTCGAATTTCGGAATACATCATCTAGATGAACTCCAAGAGCATATAACCGCCACTTCCTCGTCGCCTATCGATGTCGGGCAATACGAGATCCACCCGTGGCTCGCGCGCCCTGACATTGTATCCTGGTTAAGGAAACATGGAGCCGTTGTAGAGGCGTACTCGCCTCTAGTACGGAATACGCGATCCGAGGAACCTGTTCTTCAAGAGCTGGGGAAGAAATATGGAAAGAGCACTGCGCAGGTATTGGTGAGGTGGAGTTTGCAGAAGGGGTTTGTACCGTTGCCGAAGAGTGTCACTCCCGAACGAATCAAGGAAAACGCCGATGTATTCGACTTCAACTTATCCGACGAAGACATGAAGAGGCTTGATACGGGCAAGTATGAGCCTTGTGCTTGGGATCCTACTGTTGATACGAATTAAATTGTCTTCTCCGATGCAGTGTAAGGGGAACTAAAAGATATCAGGGTATAAATAAACTGCGATCGTGGTAAGAGAAAAATCAAAGTTTGGCCTCTTATTTTGTTCGTATGAGATTTGTTCGTATGAGTTGATGGAATGATGGGGTAAACTGCGACATGGGTACAGATACATATTTCTACCCACAACACAAGGAAAGTGCGACAGGGCACGATCGGGCTTTTTCGCGAGGAAGGAACGCGTTTGATGTGTGCCAATTAGTCCAGATAAGCCAAGGAACTCTTCTGAGCCCATTAAAATGCCGCCAAAACCCCATTACCCTGCAATTCTGACGAGAACCGACGAAACGAAGTCTGTTGAGAATAACACAATTTTCCCGAGGAATTGTTATGGAATATAAGACATAAAAAGAAACCGTTTCTCAACAATCCCTTGATAGCATAGTTGGTTTAATGCGCTCGACTGTAATATCTGGCATTTCATCGAGAGATCCCCGGTTCGACTCCGGGTCGAGGGACTTTTTTGTCCTTTATAATTATTACTATAATAATTAATACTAGGCTAGTTGTTTTTTTTGTTGATTAGTCTAGTTATCGCTTTCTTCGCTTTCACTTTTGTCACTATCCTCGTCTTCCACGAACACCTCTGTACCTTCTCCGTTTTCCCGCCTCAACCTCTCCTCCTCTCTCCACTTCACCAGCCCACCCCTCAACGTATCCCATAAACCCGGAAATTCCTTAAAACCTCAAAACCTCGTTTATCCCAAATTCATTGACAGCTTGACCAGCCGTATTCCCAGCCCCCAACCCCACCCATACCTCCGCGATGCGTAACCGCTCAGTATAAAGCGCCCCTCCCCGTCTCCCTTGAAAGTCGCCCGTATGCAGTACAAGATACTCAATCTCTTCGAGGCAAACAAATACCGTTTACTGGGTGTAGTACGTGCACATGGATCAGCGCTATATTCGAGAAGGACCTAATAATCTTCGACCGGGAAATCAAAATCTATGAATGTTTCTGGATCGACGGGAGAGGGGGGAGGAACGCCGAGACCTTCCTCTACTGGTACTTGAGCTCCAAGCTTATGAAGCGTTAGGGTGATGTCCCAGTTTCTCTGTCGCATTGCAACGACGAGGGGCGGACAATCTTCACTGTCCAAGCCTGGACCGATCGCCTCATTGGCCGCATTTCGTCGACAGCGAATGGGTGTATTTAGCATGTCTAAACCTGTATCTGCTGATGCATCTAGAAGCACCCGTGTTATTTGGGTAGATCTTGAGGATGCCAGTCTCGGCGCTCATTGCAAAATCTGGTCCTTTAGTTGGCCAATATGTGTATAGGTAATTGACCGAAGCTGCATCGTGCGTCTGTAGGATATCCATAGTCAAGAAGAAGATTGAAAAGGGGCAAATATGGCCTCTTCAGCGCATAATGCAGGGCTGTACGCGCTTAAGTATTAGCAGCGGCGGGATCAGCACCACGCTCCAGAAGTAGACGAGCTAGTTGAACTGCAAGCTCTGGCTTGTTCGGATGAAAGACGAAGCCACACGCCTGTATTGAAGGGGTTGCGCCAACTGGGTTTCCATACGCTTCCAACCCGAACCTTCGGAGGAAGTACGGTTCGTCCCTACATTGGTGCGTAATCAGTTGATTGACATCTGCTCCGCCGTCAATGAGAGCCGCAGCAGTGTCAACAAACCCACCCAAAATAGCTTCATGCAGTGGGGTGCGTCGCCAGAAAGGCGTGTTTGGGTCCGCGCCATGCTCCATCAAGCAACGCACATATCTCTGATCTTTTCGACGAGCAGCGACGTAGAGTGCATTCATACTATTGTCTGCACCGGACCCAGCCAGAAGCTGGACAGCTGAAAGTTGATCATCCCTGATGGCACATACTAGCAAAGCTGTTTTCCACTTCGTGGACTCAGTCCCGTACGGCCTTGGATTGTTGGCAAATGTACCAAGAAGTTTCCACAATTCAGGGTCTCGTCCGTTAGTCTGTTCGGCCATTGTAAATTGCTTCCAAGGGTTGTGACTGAGCCTCGTACCTGCTGGTCGGTCAAGTTTTCCGGGTCTTCATATAGGATTGAGCTTTGAGTGGTGAATGTCATCGCTGGGTTGGAGATATTGAATCACCAGCTCGAAGATTTCGGCATCTTGGCCTTCAATAGCTATATCCAAGGGGGCAGAGATTTCAGAGTAGTCCGCGGCATCCTGAACACTCATAATGCCTACTTCTGTCTCTAGGGATCCTAGCTGAAAGTCATGGGCCAGAAGAGGTTTCACAGCTTCTGGGTATCCACCGCCGACGGCCCAATGCAGAAATGTCCATCCCATAATTCTAATGTAGAGGCCCGCGCCATTTGCTAGAAGTAGTTGAATAAGCTCAACGCCGCCTCGGAAAGCCGCCCAAAATAATGGAGTCCAGCCTCGACTATCTTGAGCATTGAAATTTGCACCATTGCTTAAGAGCGACTTCGCTAGGTCAGTCTGGCCGCTGACGCAGGCCCAATGCAGTGGTGTCCAAATGCTGGAGCTTGCTGGGGTCGGCGCACGATTCATTCAAGACTGTGAGAGCTTCGTGATTGCCCTGCTCGATGATTTGCAGCAAGATATCCTGGAGAACATGGATAGCTTTGTTTTTCTGCCGCGAAACAGAGTCGCAGAAATGGTAGATTGTCAATGGTTTGTTGCACTGTAGGTGGTCAACGACGCGAGAAGCCAAAAAGCTCTTCCCAACCCTTGGCGGCACATAACACCACAACAGCCCGGTAGAGCCCTAAATCCACCGTTGAATGACATCCTTCTCCAGGAACCAGTCACCCGTCCCTGGAGAGGGAGACGGTCGTCGCAGAGAAGCATCTGGGCCCGGAAGCCATGTGAGGAGCAATTTTCGGAGTTGCTCTCCCTTTAGAGAAGCATTTCTCATATAATAGTCTGAGTGGGGTCTATAACCAATGTTAGCAAATCATTGGAAGATGGAAGTCAGGCGAACTGTCTAGACATACTGCATTTCAAGGAGAGAGCGACACTTACTTATCCCCTCGAGATAACCCTTCCACCCCCTCTCATGAAGCGGATGAATAACCGGTGACCCCTTCATCCGCCCCTTCAAATTGGCATATAAAGAAAATAGACCATCATAGCAAGCGGAGGTCGTCTCCTCGTCAAGCGTTGGAGGAGAGTTCGGTGAAGATGGAGGAGAGAGGTCCCAGTCTGCAAGTTCAGCACCTTGCTCAAGAGAGAGTAAATGTTTGAGCAGGTGAAATATCTCTTGTAAATATTGGTACTGAGCCCTTGGTCCATTTTTGATTAGCCGCGCACAGGTGTAGCTTAGTTGCGCGATGTCAGCGACTAGCCGGAGGAGAGATGCAAAAGTTGGGGGCAGCCCTTCATGTGCCGCCATAATGGAAGGGCTCCAGGAGCAAGGTAGGAGCGATTTTAGGCCTGGTTACGAGTCTCTCGGACCCGCCTTCTATTAGGTAGGTATTGTTAGGATAGGGGGTCGCAGGTACTTTGTTAGGAAGGTGGGGGCATAGAAGGCCACGTGAAGAGGCTACACTGTTTGATCCACTGCTTGAGTCATGAGCAGAAGTATTATTAGGCATGCGAAGTATGAACTAAATCGAAATCTATCATGCACGGCCCGGCTAGAATACACATATCAAATCACCGCTTCTCCAAATTCACCCCCCAAGCCGGGAGTTCCACACCAGAAGCAGACCCATCAGCCTCAACATCAAAGATAAACGACGAGACAAACTGCTGCGCATAAATCGTCTGACCGAGGAAGGCATTATCATCGCCATCATAGAAACTCCTAAAGAGGTTCGACGGATCCCGTGGTCGGACAGGATCCTGCGGCGTGAACGCAGGCCGGAAGACAATCCTGCCCTCATCGCCCTCAGGCGAGATAATAGGTCGCAGCTTGTAAATCCCGCTCCAGCCGGCGGCTTGAGCACTTTGTCTGATGCCAAAGATTGTTCCGTTGTTGATCCAGTGCGTGATTTCGAGGCCGGGTACGCCGTCCTGGGCGGGGGCGAAGGTTATGGATGTGTTGAGGCCCTTGGTTGTGGATACGTAGGTGCCAGCGTAATTCTCTTGCAGCTCGACGGCAGCTTGCTTGGTTAGAGCGGGGATAACGGCATCAGAAACGGCCTGGATGAGGTCTAGTGTTTGGTTGCTTCGCTTGGTATCTTGTGAGCTGGCGGTGATGACGTTGAATCCGGCGTCGAAATCGGGGATGAAGAGGGCAATGCTGCCGTAGAAGCCCGAGTCGCCAAGTTTGGTGTAAATGTCAGTGATGAGGCCGGTATCTGGGTGTTCATAGCGGTAGATTTCCCAAGGTGCGCCGAAAGAGTTGTAGAGGGTCGACGTATGGGTGAGGGGTTTCATCCAGCGGCGAGTCTGAAGGGGTGAAAGAAGGGTGTGGTTTAGGATGCTGGTGCCGAATTTGGCAAGATCATTGAGCGTTGAGTAGAGACCACCTGATGATTTTGAGAGGCCGTTGTCAGAGGCCCAGTTGTTTTCAATGGGGCTAATAACAACGCCGTGGGACCAATCTGATTCCGGTGGAGGTACAGAGTAGGATGATTGCATGTCAAGAGGATCAAAGATCGTTCCTTGGTAGAGCTCGTCGATTGACCTGCCGGTAATATTGGCAAGCGCCATACCGAGGAGGGTAAATCCATTGTTTGAGTATACGGGCGAGGACCATGGCTGCGCGATGGGAGGAAGACCGGAGGCTCCACTGGCATACTCGCTCGCTGTGCAATTGACAGTGGATCCTGCCAGCGCGTCGGCTGTACAAGGATACAGAGTCGCGAGGGTGGACTGATCCACAGCTGGCAGACCCAGAATCGCTATCGTTTCCGGACTGATGATAAGCAAGTCCTGGGTCCAAGGGATAGCATATTGGGCGACACCCCCTAACTGGGCGGCCAAAGACCAAGGTGTAATATAGTCCCACTGAGTTTCGGAAGTAATGTCAATGTCATCGTCGTCTGGCTGGACCAATTCTGGGAAGATCTGTGACAGAGGAAGCTCCCAGTCCTGGGGCCATAGCTCGATCAAGCCGGCGTAGACAGTGAATAGCTTGGACACACTAGCAATGCGGTAGATACTGTCTCCGTCGGGCTGACGCGTACCAAGTGTAGAGTTGGCAGTCTCAGGAGAAGCATGGTGGTACTGAAGGGTTTCAGCACCGGCATCGCGAGACGAAAAAAGACCGACGGAGAACGTCAGGTCGCTCAGCTCGGATAGAGTCGTGTTTGCGTGACTGCGGAAGCTGGAGTCAAAAGCTCTTGTGAGGTTGTTGAACGCCTTCGCAACGAGACTATTCCGACTGGAGAGATCGCGGGGCGCAGGGTAGATGGGCCCCAGAAAGTTGGAGAGAGCACCGGGCAGACATAGCGATGTCAGATAGAGAGAGTTGTGAAGCCTCATGGTGGCAGATGAGCACAGGAATGGTTGGAGTTACCGATCCCGAAAAGATTGAAGGAACTGTCAGCATCTTATACAGCAGTAACGAGGCAGTGACAATGCGCCCAGGACCCACGGGTCCTTGCCCGGGGAGATGATGCCATGGAAACCAACTGCTCGGATCTGATCGCGAATCTCCAGACTGGAGATTCTTGTTCCTGCGCCACGGTCCTAGGACACTCTAGGAAGTGACCTGTCCGGGCACGCTTTCCCCTGTTAAGTGTAATACGGCGACGATCGAGCCCTGTGCGTTATTGGCGTCAACTTGGCTGACCTCATACGCCCAGCCAGCCCTAACTCTTCTGAATATGATTGGGCGCGCGCGATCCAACCCAAAACAGTTAGTCTGCCACATCTAAGCCTTACGGTGATCGCGGTGTACGCTCCTTCCATGGGAACATGCTGCGCGAGAAGGAGCAATCAGCCCCCACAATAACGTGCTCCCAAGCCTTGATCAGCGTCATACGGTGAGTTCTGGTGTTTGTTGACTTGCCAATCCGGTTGTAGGCGAGTTCGCTTAGCTCTAGTTCGTCCAGGCCACTGGCTATACGAACATGCCCCATGTGCAGGCATGACATCACGACTGCATGAATACGAGTCGGAGAGGTGCTGCTCGGACGTGTGCTCAGACGGGAAAGCCGGCGAACAAAGAAGGATTCGCATCTTGTCCAAACCAGACCACGAACCGGACAAAAACGACGTACTCTGATAATCCTGCGGCGGATAAAGATGCTTGACTTGGAACTTGGCTGTCAGCCTTACTCCTTCCCCAGGAACCATGATCATAACTCAAGCCCTCAGCCTTACAAGTCAAGCGTCGCTGCGTGAGGCCCTATGAAGCTTAGTCTAACAAGAGAAACATGTGGCCGACAGGAAATCCCCAACGCACTTTGACGTGCCGTGCGGCCTTACCGCAGGTGAAGAGATCCAGCGACGACATCCCATTGGCTCTGCCGTCTAATAAGGAATTGCATCGCTAATTTTGGAGGAACTAAACCGATGGAAGATTGTGGCATACTCCACAATCATACAGTTCATTGGTATACCGCGCAAAAAGAATCCGAAACGTGATACCGTCGACGCCCTAGGTTATAAGGTTAGGAGACCAGCTTCCTGTAATAGGTAATAGCAGAGACCCGGGTCATGACCTATCGAATTAACCTTATCCTTCGTTACCATATCTGCGGCTGAGAAGCACCACTCATAATGCCCGAGCCCGATTCAACCCACTACAAAATATTTGCTAGACCTAGTCATCTGTCATCAGGTGTAGCATAAATAGACTCAACACTGGGATTAAACGCGACAACCTGTCACCGACCCCAGTGAGAAAACCCATGGCAAGCCCAGGGTATAGCACTTGGCCACTAAGCCCTATATTGCACAAAGCGCGCGGGGCGGGGTCTGCGCCTTGGTTCCCGCGGCTGACATTCGTGAGATGGTGAGGGATCCAAATTACTGTTTCTGTGCTACTCTTTTTACTCTAGGGATCTAAATCTAATCAACTGCTAAAACAAGACATTTACGTGGAGTCTTCATGCAGTCTACGATGCTCTGCTGGTTCAGGCGCAAAGGGCCTACGCATACCCTTACCCGTGCGCAGGGTATGCTGAGACCGCCCTCGAATCTTCCAATTCGCTTCTTCCCAACCACCTGCAGGGTTCTTTCAACTGTCCAAACTGCCCCAACCTTCACAGAAGAAACCGACCTCCTAATAATCGGTTCCGGCGCCGGCGCCCTAACCGCAAACCTCACAGCTAAATCGCACGGCCTCCGCACAATCCTAATCGAAAAGCAGCCTACCATCGGCGGCGCCTCAGCAATATCCGGCGGCGGGCTCTGGATCCCCTGTAACCCCGTTTCAGCAGGGTGCGGAATAAAAGATTCACCAGATGCAGTGCTTCAGTATTTGGCCGCGGCTGTGGGGAATGTAGGATCCGCATCTTCGATTGCTCGGCGAAAGGCTTTCGTTACTCACGGACCAGAGATGGTTTCGTTCTTGAGCAAGTTGGGGTTCAAGTTTATGTTTACGAGGGGGTATCCGGATTATTACCCCGATTTACCTGGGGCGATGGGGAAGGGTGGGGGGAGGAGTATCGAGAGTGTTCCATTTGATGTAAAGAAGTTAGGGCAGTGGGAAGAGAAATTACCGGCGCCTATAATGCCCGTCGCGATCTCAACGGGGGACGCGGCGCTTTTCACGCGGATGATGTCTAGCCCCAAGGCACTTTTCCAGGCGATGGGGAAGCTTGTGCCGTTGGTATTAAAGACTTTGGCGGGTCAGAGGCTGGCTAGTATGGGACGGGGTCTGGTGGCACAGTTGCTTTATCTGAATCTTCAGAATGGTGCAAGTGATATCCGTCTCCAGACGAGTCTCTCGAAACTCATCCAGGGATCAAATGGCGAAGTTCTGGGTGCAGAAGTGAAATCCCTTTCTCCATCTACATCTACGACAACAACCATCCGCGCAATCCACGGCATCCTCCTGGCAGCCGGGGGCTTCGCCCAGAACCCCCAAATGCGACAGCAATACCTCCCATCCCTATCCACTACATCCTGGACAAGCTCACCAAAAAGCGACACAGGCGACGCCATAACCGAAGGTATACGCATCGGCGCCCTCACATCACTAATGGACGACGCATGGTGGGGACCAACGATACTCGACCCCGTAAATTTCAAGCCGCATTTCACGCTTATGGAGCGGTGCCTCCCGCATGCCTTTATTGTTGATTCCACGGGAAAGAGATTCATGAATGAGGCGAAGAGTTATACGGATGCGGGGCATGATATGTATGAAAGGAATAATGTTGAGGGGGTAACAGCGATTCCAGCTTGGTTGGTGATGGATGAAAATTATCGAAAACGGTATAGCCTTGGACGGCTTATGGCGCGACAGAGACCTAGTCAGGAGGCGCTGGATAAGAAGATGATATTCATGGCGGATTCGTTGGAGGAGTTGGCGGAGGAGATTGGGGTTGATCCGACTGGGCTGGTAGAGACAACGAAGCGGTATAATGGGATGTCAGCGAAGGGTGTTGATGAGGACTTTGGTAAGGGAAGATACGCCTACAATCAGTTCTTCGGCGACCCTGCTGTGCGGCCGAACTCCAATATGGGACCATTGACGAGACCGCCATATTACGCTATTGCGATCTGGCCTGGGGATTTAGGGACGAAGGGGGGTCTACTAACTGATGACTTCCAGCGTGTACTGGGGCAGGACGAGGAACATATACCTGGGCTTTTCGCTATTGGGAATACGGCTGCGAGTATTATGGGGAGGACGTATCTGGGTGCTGGATCGACCTTAGGTCCTGCCATGACGCATGGATTTATCGCTGCTAATTTCGTGGGAACCAGGAGTCGAAATTAGATGTTCACATCATGTTGTTGAAGAGGAAAGTCTATGTACATACATAAGAAACAATCATGGTTCTAAAACGTCTGGAGATACCTTCAAATACTTCACAGTGCATCTAATTCTTTTCTTGTCCTCAGCAACAGCCCTACCTCCCCGGCTGCACCAAGCTCTCCGTACTATCATCTCGACCATGGGCTCTCCCACGAGGCGGATCATCCCACTTAACCTCCGTCTCAGTCGTCAACATAATAGCGTCCTTGCGATTACGACCTCGACCCCTCCCAACCGATTCATCATCCGCAGCTTCAACAGATGTAATAGTCTCGCCCTTTTGCGTCCTCCGCGATCTTGAAATCGGGTCCATAGCGTACGCATATTCGGGCCTATAATTATATTGCGCACTCCGTACACTTCGGCCTGTCGAGTTGAACAGTTTGGGAACAAGTCTGACGACGAGTGGCTTGAGGGCTGGAGCACAGGCTGCGACGAAGGCGAGGCCAACTTCGATTGTTGAGAGGCAGAAGAGTACGCTGTATGTTGAGTCGGGGGGGATATTGCGGTCGAAGTTGTCGAGGAGGATGACGCGGATGATTCCTGCGAGGACAGTTCTAGGAATATCAAATTAACCAAAGTGATGTGAAGATGAGAAGAGTAGTTTAGACCCACACAAAACCAAACGAAAGGATACAAACAAGCATAATCTTCTGTCTCCGTGCAATATGCAGATTGTAGACAATCCAGGTCGGCATGAGCAAAACAAGGAAATCAGTAAAGATCGATACGGACGCAGTTGCTGTAACAAAGTCTGCAAAATTGATGCACTTCTTATTCGGATACGCCGCTGGGTTCCAGTTTGATGCCACAGGAACACAATTGAACGTAGTGATCAAGAAGGTAGCCAATGCCGCCACGGCATTCAGTCCTAGCAGAAACCAGATCGCTCTTCGTACGCCGATTTTTTGTCCTGAGAGACGGAGGAGGAAGAGTAAGATAGACGTCTTGATGAGGGCTAGAATTGGGTTGTAGAGAAGTAGTGTCTGAAGAATCGGTGAGAGACTGAACGAGGTTCGGGAATAGAATTACCTACTGCGTATGAGAATTTGGCGCCCATATCCGGTCGAAAGTCTTTTGGGACATCCCATATGTGATAGCCCACATAGTTGTATTTGATCACTGTGAAATTAGCGTCAGGACGAACGAGGGAATGTAAGAAAGGTGGAATTACCATAGTACGATGTCACTGTTTCTGCCCAGTATAGAATCTAGAATAACTATAAGCCCAGTTTAACGCTGATACCAGGATGCGTCTTACCCCAGCTACACAAATTACCCAGTCATCTGTTTTATGTGAGTCAAGGTTCAATCTCGGAGATCGCGGTGCGTACCAGCAGCAAACGAGTGTGTCCAAGCACGAATATATACTCTCAGTAAAACAGCAAGAGTCGCAACAGCAGGAAAAGCAAATATCATGCCAATGGCATGTGCCTGCAAGTTATCGTGGGGCAGATCAGCCGCGGGGGGCATATCCATGCTGAGATCTGTCAAGTCAGCATGAACAACAAAGAACCAAAATATCGGGGTAGAGGAAGATTCATCCTTGTTCAAATAATAATGCAGCAAGAGGTTTGTCACGAAATCAAGAGTCAGCCACAATCTATTCTGCTCCGGTGGTGACCAGGGTCTGGCGGCGAAGTGACCGATTAGCTGGGAAGGTTACATCCTTGGTTCTGCAACATGCTTTTGGAAACACTCTAGAACACATGGCTGAAGTCCGCTAATGCAGGTCTATGAAGAAGGCGTCGGGATTATGCCTTCCTGAGACATGAATAAGACGCCAGGGGTTGCGCTTCTCCTGTCATGTTTCTGCATGACTCGGCTTACGGCTGCGGGTAAATTACAGTATCTGTCGCATATTGTGGACAAAGGGTTCAGAGATCAAAATGCAAGAATCTCTTCTTACTTTATCGTTGCATGTTATCTGGAGATAGCATTGAAGATCGACTCCCCCTTCCTTGTGCACAACCTCGGTTCTCCCACTCTTTCATCGAAATGTCAAGAAGATCAATGGGGCAGTAAGCCCGGGCTGCGTGGAGAATAGTTTCGCATGGCCACTGCGCCGTTGGAGATACTCCGGGGCTAAGTGCAGTTCGGTGCTTCACCAAGATGCTAGTGCATCGCTTAGCTCCATATCTGACAGGACATATATTAGTTATTATTCCAACAGTATAGGGTTCGGACCAGACCTCCCGATCCTAGACTCTCCAGGTCGCAGTGGCGGAGCAAAGGAAGAATAACAGACCTGGCCAGAATCCAATAGGTTGCTCGTATCAGACCATGCTCGAACCGTTGCAAAATCTCAGCAATCTAGCACATCCGCAATCTCCGATGGCATTAATGCTATTGTCTCCTGAGATCAGAAGCGAGGGTGCTCGAACCTTTAAGAAGCGGCACTAATGCCTCATCTTGCTCATCATCCGCTGCGCTTTGCTGTCTTACTTCCGGCTATCCGTGCAAAACATCAGTCAGGATGAGGAACTTGGCGTCCCTTGAGATCATCACCCTCGCGGGGTTGGTTTCCGCAATTGGACAGGGTGCGAGTGCTGCAACATCTCTGTCAGATGCTACAACGACTGTTTCGTCTTCTGCTACTCCGTTCGCTGGAGAAGCAGTGCAGTTGACAGACGATGACCTAGCATCCATACAGAACAAGTCCATTGCCAATCTGTTTCAGTTCAGCAATGAGTCAGCTACCGCCAGTGCTCTGAAAACGACCCAACACAGTTGCAAGCTCATGCCGGGTGACGATGGGTGGCCGAGTGAGGTTGCATGGGAGGTGTTCAACCTTCTCGTTGGAGGAAGTCTCATCAAGCCCGCTCCTTTGGCCGCAGTCTGCTACCCTGACTGGCCAGAGTACGATGCGGATGCATGCTCTACTATTACCACGGACTGGATAACCTCCGATGTACAGTAAGTGTGCCTACGCCGAACCCTGGCTGTTTCTAATTTTGTCTCAGCATGAACGACCCCACATCTATTATGCTGCCGCTGTATGAAGGCCGTACCTGCATGGCGCCTGGATACAACTACACCAGCACCTGTGAGCAGGGTGGATATCCGACTTATGTCGTGAATGTCACAACAGTAGCTCAAATTCAATTGGCTGTGAACCTAGCTCGCAACATGAACCTTCGCTTGGTTGTCAAGAACACTGGCCACGACTTTAACGGAAAAGCTGCCGGTAAAGGCGCTCTGTCTATCTGGACCCACTGGCTGAAGGACAAGGAGTTTTACCCCGAGTACACAGCCGATAACGGCTACGTTGGACCTGCTATTAAGGTAGGCGCCGGTATCCAGGTCTTTGAGGCAAATGAGTTTGCCAAGGAGAATGGAGTCACTGTTGTTGCGGGTGAGGCTGTGACTGTTGGCCTTGCTGGCTACACTGCTGGTGGTGGTCACTCGCCCCTGAGCAGTATGTACGGCTTGGCTGCTGATCAAGTTCTATCTATGGAAGGTATATACCTTCCCTTTTTCACCCCACCACTCACACGGAAGATGGATAACACTCTATAGTGGTCCTGGCTAGCGGTCAGTTTATCACCGCCTCCGCTACCCAAAACCCCGATGTCTTCTGGATGCTCCGTGGTGGCGGTGGTAGCACCATCGGAGTCGTCACATCCATGACCATCAGGGCTCACCCCCAGCTGCAAACTACCTCAGTCACTTTCAACTTTACAATCGACGACTGCCCCAGTGCCGACGCTTTCTGGTCCGGTGTTTCCTCCTACTTTGACAACTTCGAGACGTTTGTCGACGCCGGTACCTACGGGTATTACTACGTCGGTGCCTCTGCCTTTCAGATCGGTACCGATTACCCTGGGTCTACCGACTACTACTTCCGCATGGAGTCATTCATTGCTCCGAACATGACTGTCGCTGAGACCAAGACTCTACTTGCTCCGTGGTTTAACGTTCTTGACAGCTTGAACATTACGTATACTCCGTGGTACAACCATGCTGATAACTAGTATGTCTTTCGCGACCTTCGACTCTGTGCTTGACTGACGCATATCAGCCACGATGTATGGGAAGTCGCCTTCCCCCAAGAATACGTCGGCACCGCACTCGTCAAAACCGCCTCGCGCCTGATGCCCCGTAGCGTCTTCACCGACGACACCAGCAGAGATAGTCTATCTACCGCCCACAAGGACGGCGTCGATAAGGTACACAGCACCCTCCCTTAATTCCCATCCTACCCTTCTAACAAACGAACTAGGGCCTCTTCTTCGCAGGCTTCCACGTCTCCGGAACCGGAACATCCATGCCCACACCAACCGACACATCCGTCCTCCCCGCCTGGCGCTCCGCCCTAGCCCACATAATCGTCGGGACACAATGGACATCCGACGCCCCCTGGTCCACAATCTACGACAACTCGACCTTCGTCACGTCCTGGATGGACACCATGCGCGCCATCGCCCCGGATTCGGGATCGTACATGAGTGAAGGCGATTTGATCGAGCCGAATCAGACAGAGGCATTTTATGGGGAGCCGTATGCGAGGCTTTATGAGCTTAAGCAGAGGTTTGATCCCACTGGGGTGTTTTTTGCGCTTACGGGGGTGGGGGCGGTGGATTGGGAGGTTAGGACGGTGGATGGGGTGCCGAATAGTTGGAATAATAATGGGCGGTTGTGTCCTGTGTCTGCGTGAGGATGAGGATGGGAGATGGTGATGTGGGAGGATGTATTTGTACGGGAAATCCATCAATCTAGAATAATTTATAATTATATTTTCGATAGACCGAGCTCGGCTCTCGCGCAAGATACTTCATTGTTGCACTTTACGCGACAATTTACACTAACAGTCCAGGAACTTAAGTCATTCCTAAGACCTGTGGTAAGAGAAAAAAAGAAGACGAAAGAAGGAAGCTATAATTTGAACTTCGTTATGAAACGTTTCGTGGATTCATAATCGTGTATAGGTACCGTCGTTACACGTCCTGCGGATGATCCGATGCACGGCATCATATCATGTCCAAGCTAGCAAAACAAAAAGCCCTACCTAGGGTCTTCCGACGACTCTTTCCATATGGTGTTTTTATTCCACCTCATACCATATCACCCCACTCCCCCTTGAGACTTCGAGTAAGAGTATGTATCTAAGCAACAACCTTCATATCCGCCTCGCTCAAACTAACCCTCCTCTTCGTAGACTGCTGAAACACCTTACGGAACCTCAATCTCGCCAAATCCCTACAATTCTCCTTAACACCGGCCCAGTTCTCAGCCACAATCTCGCTCGTCGGCCGATTGAAAACCTCCTCAATCTCCTCGAGCGTCTTGTCCTTCGTCTCAGGCATGAATAAAAGCTGGTAGAACCAGCCGACGAACGCAATTCCGCCGTAGAAACCGAGTGCGAGCCCGGTCTTGCCCATGGCGTTTTGCATGGCTGTGAAGTTGTATGTTACGATGAAGGACATTAGGAAGAGCAGGGCGTCGGAAGTTGTCATGCCGTAGCTGCGGAGGTAGGTTGGGTAGACTTCTGCGGGGACGACTGCACACATTCAATTAGTATCTTATTCATAAGAGAATGACGGGAGTGGAGGGTAAATTGGTACTCACCCCACGTCAAACAAGCATAACACCCAAAGAACCCCTGATACACAATCAAACCCGTAAGATACAACCCCTCAACAGTCATAAGGTTCGTCTGGACATTAAACTGGTACGAGATGCCAATAAGGACCAAGCCAAGGAAGAATCCAGGCAATGTAACAGTAGCCCAGAAGCGGCGCCCGAATCGCTCCATGAGGAAAATGGCGGGGATTGTGCCGAGCAACAAGGAACCACCACCGACAAGCGACATGTAGTTTGCGTCTTCGTCGTTGAACCCGATTTGGCCCATGAGCACGCTCATGTAGTACATGATTGCGTTGATTCCGGTCATTTGGCCCAGGATGATCATCATGTTTGCGTAGATGAGGGAGCGACGGGCGCGGGGTTGGCTGTACAGCATTAGTATTAGCATCCGCTCGACTGTAAAGGAGAAGAAATATGGGGAGTGAATGTGGGACGTACGTGAAGAAGTCCATCCACGGGAACCGCTTGTTCTGAGCGCCCTCGTTAACCTCGCTCTCCTCCTGTCGCACGGAAGAAGTCATGACGTAGAACTCGTCTCGGGCGTCGTGGGTTTCGATCCCGCGAATGCGTTTCCAGACTTTGTATGCTTCGAGGGTCTTGCCCTTGTGGATGAGGAAGCGGGGGGACTCGGGGAGGAAGAGCATGCTACACAAGTAAATCATTAGCATCCATGTACTGAGTGGATAGTGCAGGGCTCTGCCTACCCTCCAAACATGATAGTCGAGAACACAAGCGACGAGCCAAGAATGTACCGCCAGTTACCAGGTACACGAAGAAAGATAGCAGCGATGGCGTATCCAAGGACTTCACCGAGGGCAATGTTGAACTGGTATAGCGAGACGAGGTTTCCGCGGATACGGCGCTCGACGGTCTCTGCGACGTAAACGGGGACTGTACCTCCTTCGAGACCGACGCCGACACCGAGGATAACGCGGGCAGCGACCATCATGCCTGACTTATTAGTATTTATCCCCATATGATATTGGTAGGCTGGGACATACCATAGTTAATAGAACCAGCCTCAAGCGCAGCACCAATGGTATACAGAATCAGAGAAATAATAATCGCCCACTTGCGCCCAAAGTACTCGTTGCAAGGCGACAGGATCAGCGCACCACCAACAGCACCAAGCGGCATGCCTGAGTTCACCAGACTGTTCTGGCGATCATTCAGGCCCAAATCCTTGGGGAGGTAAAGGTTCGCGCCGGAGATGACACTCTGATCAATACCAGAGAGTAGACCACCCATACTGGCGAATGCGACGAGCAGCCACGTGAAGTGCTTCGGGTCCTTGAACTCGAGATGGAAGAAGCCTCTTTCCAGACCACCGGCTTCGGCCAGTTTCTGTTCCATCTCGTCGATGAAGGCGTCGGCGTCGGGGGCGCGCTCGCGCACGACCTCGAGGGCCTCGAGCTCTGTCTTCTCTGGCTCGGACATGGTGAAGGAAACCAGAAATTTTACAATCTGGGAGTGACACCCTCGCAAAGAAAAGTATGGAGAGAGGAATGTCTGGGGAGGAAAGGGGGAGAAAGGGCGGGGTGAGAAAGAAAAATGCAAGTCTGGGGCAGATCCCCGTTTTATCTGTCGCAACGAGATTCTACCCTACCCTACCTACTCACTTTCCAGCGACTGTCACTGTTTAATCGGCCCACCAGCACAAGATACAGCACCAATCCTGGCAAGAAACAAAAGCCCCAGACGCAATCCCTCACTGGTCACAACCAAGAAACAGGCTTTCCTAGCCCAAGGCGCCCGGCATTCTTGACTAAATTGGCAAAGGCTTGCTGGTCTAGCGCTGCGGATCCTCACCCCAATCAGCGCGCACGACGATCATGTAACATGGTTCAGACCAGTTGTTTCCAGAATTCGCCTCTGGGTTCGGAGTATGTCCGCGGGGAGAGTCCAAGTGCGTGGCCCCAGACTGGTTGACTCGTTCTCTGCGGGGATACTCCTTCTCAAATTAGGCAAGATAAACATTCCAGAAGGTAACCGACTCCCAAATTTCAAAGCTAACGCCTCGCTAAATGATCCCATTCTCGATCCTTCGCTGTTCTTCATTCCAATGGCGGACACGGGATATTGGGGATGGTGAACCGGGGCTCCGCAGTGTGGGTATTGCATTTAGTTCGGACCGAAACAGAACAAAATACGGAGAAATCCGGAGACTTGGCGGGGTCGGACTTTTGTTTTTCAGTCGTTTTCTCCCCGTTTTTCCATTCATTTTTGTCGGCCTCATGACCGGCCAAGACGGCACCGGCCCGGGTTTTTGTCGGGTTGGCGGCCAATAAGCCTACGTATTACGTTTGGATTCAGCCAAGGGCTTGGAGAGGCTTGTTCTTGGTTTACCAGTGGGTGGTTTCTTGGATGTTGCTTGTGCTTGTGCTTGGTATAAGAAGCTTTATCCGCCCATGGGGAAGTTGGGATTCCATTGTGCTGAACAGTGCTCACCGAAGACCGCACTGAGCATCGCGCACCCCAGACTCAAAAAAACCCTACGAGGCCGATCGGAACCAACGTCTGCGTTTTCTCCGGAGTCTGGAGTCTCGCTCTCGTCTCCAGATCAAGTGGGCCTTGCGAGCGTGGGGGCCGTCTTCCTGCTTTGGTACCTCTTCACGACGCCAGCGAGATTACAGCTTGCAGGTCTTGTTTCACGCGGCAGAAGTTCTCCCGCTTGAGGGACATTTTACGTCTGTGGCTGCATGGTGCATGCTGTTGGTGACGTACAAAGCTCACCGCTGCCTTGGAGTTGTGTAGAAATGAGGGCTAGCGGCGCGTGACTTCAGGGGCGGGTAAGCGTACTGCCGGCTACTTATTAACCTCAATTCCTTGGACACGAGATTGAAATGATGCTTGATCCAGCCAAGGCTTGATGAAATCCTTGCCGATTCTTCATTCAGTTCGGGATCGGTTTATCGGCCCGTAGTCCGCGAAAAATGTGTTGCGTTGACCATGCTCCGAGTCCGAATCCTTCATATCGGAATCCTATTTCCGCTCTGCTGAAATTTTCAGACGGGACACACGAGGACTAAAAGAATTGTCATTGTATACTAGTTATTGAATCCGCCCTCCTCGCTTTGACTAAACTACCTACACAGACCCCTTCTCAACTTTCTCCCCCTTAACTCCAACAACAACCCCAATACTCCCCTCCACGCTACTCTCAAGGTACCCCGGCACAAAACTCTCATCCCCAAAGAACCCCTCTGACGCTTTCATCCCTTCGAAGCCCATACCAATTTCCCTCCCCTCATAATGCCCCGAAAACATTCTAACAGGCCAAACCCAGCATAAACAATAGTAAAGCACCCCCGCTACACTCGTCGACACCAAGAACCCCAAATCGTAGATACGTACCGCCGCTGTTCCTATAGACCCAGGGTTCAGTGCACCCGAGACACCAGGTATGACGAGGGCAATCGCCGCAGCCCAAGATATGAATGCACGGACGTTGAAGCCTGATGTGTAGAAGTAGGGTGTTTCCGGTTGAGGGTTATATAGACTGGGGATGTGGAGATTGCCACGACGGATGAGGTAGTAGTCAACCCTATCCATCGAGATAGGTATGCATTAGGTTGAGGTTTCTCGCGCGAGGAGACGGGGAGACTTACACCATGATTGCAACAATGGGACATATAAAGCAGAGGTATGAACCGAGGAATGTGATGAAGGATGTTGCGGAGTATGTTAGTTTCCAGGGGACTGGTACTAATGGTCAGTTCGAAAATCTGGATTATTGGGGCTTAAGGTTAATTCAGTCAGGGTAAAAACATACCGCACACCCAAGCAAGTAGGAAACAAACAACCTGCCCGCGGATAATCGTAAAATACCTAGGAAACAGTCCGGCAAGGTCACATCCAACAGGGATAGAATTACTCGTTAGATTCGTGACGAAGGTCGCGAATGCCTGCAACAAGATCAGCATATATCCCTTTTTATAGCTCATGTCAGTGAATGGGTGTCAACCTGAATCCCCGCCGCAAGAAAAACCAACGTCCTAGCCCCAGGCCCCCAATACTTATCCAACACACTCGAATAAAAATCCCACATGTTCCAATAAGCCTCTCCAAATTGCTTATACCCCGCCGCCGTAATAACCATTCCCAACGCAACAACAACAGGCTTACTAACCATAAGCCCGAACGCCATGGGCATCGTATCGCGCGGCCGTCTAGCGTACCGCGCTAGATCGGGGATGTTGACCAGTGGAGGGATCATGTTGGACACGATGGTGTTGATGGCTTTCATGAAGGACCAACCTAGCGCTGAGCCTGTTGCTGCTGTTTGGCCGGTGCTTAGGCCGGAGAAGTTGGCGCCGTGGCTGGATTTCTGTACATAAATATTAGCATCGGTATAATCTTGAGGGAGAGTGCAGGGATATATAAGGAGGGATTTACCAATGCCCAGATCATCGTCGCGATAAGCCCTATCGGCGCAAGGACGGACTTGATGCGGAAGACCATGTCCATTTTGCTTGGGTGGACGAAAGCAAATGGGAATTCTAGGAGCCAGAGGATACCGAACGCAAGCAGGTCGGATGATGTTATCGCCGCGCTTTCGGGGAGATCTATAAAGTTGGTCAGTCAGATGTATCCTGAGCATGGATGTTTTGAATGTATAGATACGCACGGTTGGGAATATCCGTCCATCGATGACCGAATACACAGCGGAGCATCACGGCAACGAATTTACTGGCGTAGAGTGTTTGGATCGCCATGTATAAGACGGCGACGACCTGTCATTCTATTAGTATACATATATTCGAGACTCGGGGGGATACTTACTCCGCGGATGAAAACAAATATCAAAGACCCATAGATACCGCTCGATGCACGGATGAACGTCGGATATCCAATATGATACCTGTGCAAACAAGTCAATAATTTTACCCAACTAGCTAGAAGTTAGACACACCAAGCCGCCCCCCGCGAATTCAACTCCAACAATATCGCAACGAGCGCCGAAGCCACAACTACCGACCCATATTAACCTAAGCCCTCTAAATCAATGTATGGGGTAAAACATACTCGACGCAATCAAAATAGTCCACCAATTTAGCCCAATCGCATACAAACTCGCACCAACATTATAAGTCGTCGGCGAGAAAGCAATACTAAACTGGAATGCGAAGAACGACCACCTGGTCCATTTCCGCTGCTCTGGCGGCGAAGGGTCCAGATCTTTGTTTGACCATTTGCCGAATTTACCGGCCTTGGACTCGGATTCATTGCTTTTGTCTGTGCGGATTGTGTCCAGAAATGCTTGAGGGGAGGAAATGGTATGTTTCGCCGAGGCGAGTCTTGAACGGATGGTCATGGTGGATGGATGCTCCAGCTGCAGGGATGTTCTCCAGCTTTCGCCCAGGAGCCGCAATATGGGAAAAGGGTCCATATATCAGGGATTATGCTGCCAAGGGAAAGATTGTCAGGGCCAATAGTTGTAGAGTTCTCTATCAAGATAAGAGCTGGGCTGGAGTTGGAGTAGATAGCTTGAAACCATACCATATCAGTCCGTGGCCGATCAAGATAAAGATAAAGCAGCGGCCAATACTCCAACTGTAAATCCATATAAATCCTTCGACGGCGAATACGAATCTCCAACTCACAATTCTAGGCACAAGCAGACATTCTCAACAGCCAAATCATCATGTCGAAACGCATCCGCCTGGGAATCCTCACCCCCTCCTCAAACACCGCCCTGGAACCCCTCACACAAGCAATAATTGCCAATCTCCCAAATGTCTCCGTACACTTCTCCCGCTTCACGGTGACAAAAATCAGTCTTGCCTCTGACGCATTGCAACAATTCGAGACCGAGAAGATCGTCGCAGCCGCGCAACTACTTGCAGACGCAGAAGTCGATATCATCGGGTGGAGCGGGACGTCGTCGGGATGGCTCGGTTTTGAATCTGACGAAGTACTTTGCAAGGCTATTACTGAAGCTACGGGCATTCCAGCGACTACATCTGTTCTAGCACTTAATAAAGCCTGCGCTGAGTTTGGTGTTAAGGAACTTGGTTTTGTGACACCGTATAAGGATGATGTGCAGGCTGCTATAACGAAGACGTACGCAAGTACCGGGATTGATACGAGCAAGGAAAGGCATCTGCGGATGGAGAAGAATACGACGTTTGCTGATATTGGTGAGGATGTGCTTGATGGGATGGTTGATGAGGTTGCAGGGATGGGTGTAGGTGCGATTACGACGTTTTGTACGAATTTGAGGGCTGCGCAGCGGGTTAAGGTTTGGGAGGAGGAGCATGGTCTTCCGGTCTTTGATACCGTTGCTACGGTTGTTTGGGATATGTTGAGGTTTTGTAAGGTTGATATGGGGCAGTTGAAGGATTGGGGTGTTTTGTTTACGAAGCAATAAATTTAAGATCTAAACCGATCAGCACATCTTTTATCTCAAAAGTGTGACTGTATCTTTTTATTTCAGGTCTTGATATTACTGAAACGTTGCCTTGATAACCTGAATATGGTTGGCATTGGTGTAAGAGATCGTAAGCGTCTTCCCAGACTCATCGAGGTACGGATGAGCACAAGCAGCGTACACCATACCACCTTCGTAGGTGATCGGAGTGTAGAATGCCACATCGTCGCTCCACGGCCCTTCAGGTGCAGGGGCAGTCCTAATAGCAACTGCAGCAATTATTTCAAACGTATTAGCGCTTCGTTCTCCGAGTATGTTAGGTCAAGGGAAAAGGAACAAGAAACTCACCATCACTCCCAGCGAAATGCACAAACAAATAAACCTGATAATACTCCGAATAAACAACCTGTCCCTGTCCAACACTCCACATAACCGCCGTATCAGAAGTAAACTCCGTCAGCGGCTGTCCCTGTTTCCACCCCTGCTCCCGTCCCCACCAGTACTCATACTTGCTTAGATCAAAGGCATCATCCGCCTTAACCCTCACTTGGTAGACATATTGACTAGCGGCATACTCTGTCTGCGTGTTCGGCGGCCCGCCCCAAGCATAAATATACTCGCTCTTCTTGTCGCGGTAGGCAGCGATATCGCCGTAACGAGGTGTAGTGTTGGAATCCCACCAGTAGCCGGTCTCGCCGAAGCGCTGGGTGACGACGGGCTGGTTATTCTGGAGTTCCACCTTTGCGATGCCGACTCCTTTCAGGCCTTCATCGTTCTGATTGACGAGGTAGAAGACCATCGCGGTGGTGTCATTTACAGAGCAGATGCTTGTGCCACCAAAGCCAGTGGAGGATGTTTCACCGTAGGATTCGTCGTAGGGGATGAACTAGATAAGTTAGTACTTCGCGTCACAACAGCTGAAGATTAGACTGAGTACGCATACCTGAGTTGGATGCCTCACAGGCTCATCCCCATTAAGCGCCGTCCACTCAATACTTAATGGATCATTGCCTAACCGTGCAAGTGCATCGCGAACCATCCCGTTGAATGCAGTACTGGTATCTTCATCTGGACTCGACACGCCACTTTCGCAGTACAGTGTGTCTCCATAGAGCGCATACCAATCTCCCGCAAACTCACCCGTGAACCCGAGGTCGCGATGGGTGCAGCTGTTACTGCCTGTTTGTTCACCAAGATACTCGGCTTGAGAAATGGTGACGGGGTTTGTGCCCGAGGGCTGGGTATTGTCGCGGCGGCGGACGGACAAGGCAGGGGCAAACGGTAGGCCTAGGAGGCCGGACAGGAATATCAAGTTCATCTTTCAATGATTTATTGGCTTTTTGGTTGTTTTGATCGTGAAGTGAAGTCAAGCGCTGCCCTTGTTTATACCCCTGGTCGCCGATTGGCCCCCACACTCAGGGTCCGTAGAGGCCCTGGTTCATCTCCCGATCCTGTTTCAGATGTGCGAGCGCACAGTCTATGAAACCGGCGCGATCTGATGTGACCTTCTATTCACCAATCAGGCCTCTCTAATCATCATGGTCAAAGCTTATTTTGCTGTTTAGGACTTGGGTACGCTGGGAGCAGGTCCTGTAATCCATGGGAACTTATCAGGTAGAACTCCATTGTCTTCGTGCGATCCGCCCTTGCAGGGCAGAGTTGTATGTCCGAGGCATGGACGACATGGTGGACTATCATAGACTGTAACGCAAGCACTGCAACTTCTTGCAGCATGGGACGTTCGTGGTACATAACTAGACTACCTAGATACCCAAGTGCAACAGCTAGCTCAAAGTCCGGTTCGCAGAAGCCCCGATGAACCTTACGGCATTATTGTCACTGCCCAGTCCCTCTTTCTTATATTCCCGACAACTATTCACTCATCCCGGGTAGACATACTACTACAATGACGCACACTGGCTGATAAGATATCAATGAAACTGAATCACTCCCGAAGCCGCGTCGAGTCTACCATAAAGCGTGGCCGTGTGATCCATTGTACCCGTCGTACCACGCCATTTGTTACCATTCTTTCATTTTTCTCCTCTCCTTCACGGATCGACGTTTCCATGCTTCAGTATGAATCGAAATTTCTGGAACGCAAGTTCACTTGCGCTAATAAAGTACATGTCGAGGCCGGTCACGTGGATCACTCTGGGTACGTCACCTAGGTACTTGTGTTCTTCCCACCACCCTCTTTTCATCTAGATAGCCTGAATTCTGCAAGCTGACATTCAAAGTCGGCAAACTCTTCACCTCACTGTTCCAGTCAAGCATCTTTTGCCTATGGCTTTCTTTCCTGATGCGTTCTTTAACCCTCTAGTCGCCAACATCGATACCTAATCATTTAACGACGCCATACCAACAAGTCGTACGACGAAAGCTACAATGCCATGAAAAGCTTGATGAAGTTACGTTGGCCGCCAAATTTCTTTTCTATTCTGCAACAACGGAAGACCTACAGGACATCTTCAACCCGCCAGCGTATACGCCGTTGTGCTATGAGCCTCCACGACCGAATGACGAAGACCACAATACCCCAACAACAATGCTCGATCTCTGAGTAAGACCAGACCACTGCTAGCAATGAAAGCAAAGCCCTATCAACCTCAATAACTACCATACGTCCCCAGCAACCACGATCCCTCTTCAGACCGCAACTCACCAGGAATCCACTCCCTGAACCCAGCTCTTCGAGTAACAAACAATAGCACAACTGCACCGCGCCCGGAACCCAAAATTCCACCCCATCACCCCATCAAGCGCCCGGGTGGTCTAGTGGGTAAGCATAATCCCCCCCAAATCCACAAAAAAACACCCAACTAACAGCGAATGCAGTATGATTCTCGCTTAGGGAGCTAACCCTATGCTATACAAATGCGAGAGGTCCCCGGTTCGATCCCGGGCTCGGGCCTTGAAACCCCATCTTAGGGGTTCTATCTTTTTTGATGCATTTTGGTGTGGATATAAGTCGTTTTTTCCATGGGGGGGGTAGGGGGTCATGGGGCTGATCGCGGACGGGGCTGCCATATGGTACTTAGCACGTGGGTGGCTCGGTTGTGACTTGTGCCCCTTGTCAAGAGGCTAGCGCGGGATTTGATTGGGTAAGAGGGATTTAGGTTGAGGGTTTTGCCCTTTGATTGGGTCTAGCTTTTCTGCCTTGGGCTGTTGTTGGTGCCTGAATATCGGCTCCTGTCTACTTTGGTTATCCGAGGAGTTGTCTGTCCGCGTAGCATCTGGGCTGTCGTCTCCATGCTCGTTCTTTAAATATTTGGGGATATCGGCGAGAGGTACAGTGATGCTTTCTCACCGTCAATTTTTCTTGCTGCAGAACCGCGGTGTGGTATTGCTGGCTCCATACTAGATCGCGCCGAGACATCACTCGTGCTCGCTCATTCTGAGAGGGCCGGGGCTTGTATACACCTACCTTGTACAGCCTCACTACTGAATGTATATCAATTCTGCCAAAAGTAACTATGTGGCTCATAGATAGATAAGCGAGGCACATACATCATAGTCAACGCGTTGATTACTCCTTTTACTGTCTAGTAATCAATATTCGGTATTTTTGTTCACGATCTAGGCAGAGCCCAAGCCTAGGTACCTACCACAACTTGCCATCGGATCAGTCCATGTCCAGGGTCCAGCCGGCGCTCCATCCTTTCGTGGTTATCTGTCCAATCCGCAGTCGCACCTTCCTTGCCCGTTGCGCTGGCTTCTCGTCCTGTGGAAGGTACGTTCAGCGAAACAGGAAGGTGCGACTGGAGGCCCTATCCCAGAGATAAGCATCTTGTGTGGCAGGCTTTAATCATGGAAGTGTTCTGGCTGATCTACCTAGGCATGTCTGTCCTACATATTAGTTCCAGGGCAAGCATCGATCGTCACGGAGTTTAGCACGAGAGGAACCCTGGTCAAGGACATGAGCGTCATGAGGTACTTCAGTTGATTGAATGACTGCTGTAGCTCCTCAAACGAGACGGTACACGTAACACAAGTTGAGGAGCAAAGGAATGGAAAGGACGTCTATCTCTATACGCCTCCTCAGACTTCGCCATAAGACTGGGGTTTGTAGATGGAGCCGGGGTCGCTGATGACGAGCGACAAGACCACTTTCTTTTGATTCCGTTGGTGCAATGGTACGAGGTAATAATCGGAGTCCAGAATCAACACCATTTTTTTGAATTCTGACCCATACTCGTCTGAAAAATATGGTAGGGACCCGGTGTAGCTGTTGGGGGCTGAAAGGTGATCGATCCTAACTAGGTATGCAACTAGACGCTGCAACCTGCACATCATTCTCTCGGAGTCGCCGACTCGCCGATTATACATCAGGAGCCTCATGTCAGGCCCCGCGTACCTGCTTCATGGCTTTTTTATGTTGTGGTGTTGCTGGTTAGTGGTTACTGTGGTATATACCCGGCCAGTGCTATGTATGACCATTGATCCAGTTGGGTGCGGTGAGCATAGTAGTTCATATGTCAACTGTTCCATACTCTGACAGGCTTCACTAATTGACTTATACAGAAGTACCGTATCTTTTAATGTATATGAGATGACGACACCACTTGGCCTGCTAACCACAAGGCAAGAACTGAAACAGGAATGCATGGAAAGTCAAGCGCCAGGCTGCATCATACTATACGTTCGAGTTGATGTCGGAGCTCATACACCCCGACCCCCGACAGCCCCCACGTCCCGGAACATCCATGTGGAATTAAGCTCTGCGTCAAGGGTATGGCGCAGGGTCTTGGCGTCGATCTAGTGTTGACGGAGTATCTAGGTACGTAGGCTGTGACCCTGGATGTGGATATCGGTGTCTTCCTCCGGGGTCCACTGCTGATCTAGAGAGCATATGCAAAGTATGGTCATAGGCTAAGAGCAGGCTAGGTGCTAAGGTACTGTAGCCTTGTAGGTCTTGAGTCCGCATTCGGCCCCAACGGCGTATGACTGTTGGATTCGGAATATTCCACGCATTGGAAAATGGTGATATTTCGCGGTGAGGACCAGGTATCATGGTTGTAGTTACTCATTGTAAGTTGGTACTTGTCTGGTCTGCGCTCGCCATATCTCGGGACCTCTAGTGGGTGCAACGTTGTATGTGATGGTTATGCAGGTATAGAACAAAAGACAAGTTTATTGAATAGATAACAAATCAAACTCGAGCAAGGTACTTACACCAGCTGCTTAAAACATTAGATGCGTAGGCATGGGTCAAAGCGAAAGGCGAATCGGCATCCCCGACCTTCTAGATGCTCCTAAACGGGTAAGGATCTCGTTGTAGGTACCTAGGTGGTAGGTAAGTCGTCTTGGCCCCCATGCTCGCGTCTATGACAATACAAATGAGAGTCAGTCCCTTATCCCACAGCCCGCAGAACAAGTACTCCGTCCCTCCGACCTGACGTCAATGTCTCAAGAAAGTATACAAACTAAGCAGCTGCGAAAGATATAAAAAGCCCCAAGGCACACGTCCACAATCTTCCTCAACAACAAGCAACAACTCTCAATCAATCCAAACAAACCTATTAAATTACCAACCCCAAAACCACCACCAAAATGCTCTCCCTCCGCACCACCCTCCTGGCCCTCGCCGCCACAACCCCCATCACAGCCGAACACCTCAAAGTCGCCTGGTCCGCCGGCTCCTTCAGCGCAATCGGCGACTCAACCGGCAACTACGACGGCTTCGCCATAATCCGGGACAATGGCGACGCAATCTACAACGACGGGTATCCTAACGACCACTCCCCTTGCTATAACACCGGGGGTGGGCGCACGTTCCTGATAGAAGGCGACTGCTGGAACACAGGGCGCCAGTTCCACTGTCTCGGCGATAACTTGGGGAACCCTAAGAACTGTGAAGTCCGTGACGCGGATGGGAATGTCCTTGGTTCTGCGGACGCGCAGAGTAACACTGAGTTCATTGGGATTTCGATTGGTACTGATGCGACTTGTGTTGTTGAGTTTGAGTCTGATGATGCGAGCGAATGTCCTGTTGATGATGGTAATGGACCGTTGCATGTTACGGATGATGCGCACTCTGATACTCTTTAGATGAGTGCATTGTGATTGTATTGGTTAATGTGCTGGGAGAGCGGAGTCTCATGCGACTTATAGAGGGTTTCAGATGTGTGATGAGCGACGATTTGAGTTCTGCGGCAGAAATTGAGGAAGGTGGGGGAGTACTTGGTTTGTAAGATGTATATAGCTAGTTAGTTAGCTATACTAGAGAGCAGCTCTGACCTATAATCCTTGACCTTCTGTATTCCGCTAAGCCATATCCCGAACCAATTTCTGTTCTTATGGTACCCTTACACAATCGATGCTCTCGGTCAGGAGTGTTGGGAAAGAGTTTAATTCCGGACTAAATCCTTGGATCGCGCCTTCCCATTCTCCATGACAGCCGTACCTTCCTTGTGTTTGTCAAGCTTATTGAAAGGAAGGTGCGATGATGCTAATGCTGAGGCAGCCAGCCATTAACGGAAGGAGCGTCGGGCACCCCCCAATCACACAAGAAAGGATATAACTACTCCCTCCTAGCCAAGCCCATTGTTTCCACGCAATAGAGCACCTTAAGTGCTCGGTTCACTATAAGCATGACTGAAAGCAACCGGGCTCCCCAAATTCGGACTCCCATCACTATGCGTCCCAACAAGCTGCACCATCGTATACCTTGAATCATCGCACGCCCCCGCAGAATTACTAGTAGCATGATACGCAATCCACGTCTGACTCCCATCAGGAGACTGAAAGAAACTATTATGCCCAGATCCGTAATTCCCATTCGCAGATGCAAAGACACATCCATTCCTCTTGCTCCAAGCGCCTGCATTTCGCGGGTCCGTGACGCCATCCCAGGTTAGTTGGCCGAGACAGTAATTCGGTGTCCAGCAGTAAGAGGCTGAATAAATGATGTATGTTTTCCCGCCGTAGTAGAGTGCCACGGGGCCTTCGTTTACGGGAGTCCCATATGTTTCGAACGAGAGGGTTGGTTGGGAGATTACGTAGATTGAACCTGTGAGGGAGATGTAGTCGGATCCGAGCTGTTGGAGGCAGATGGATTGGTATGAGACGCCGTGAAAGCATGAGTACATTAGGAAATTGCCCCAGTCGTTGAAGCGAAGGACGGAGGCGTCGATTGACCAGGCGGTTGTTAGTTGGGCTGCGTAGGTGTA
This sequence comes from Aspergillus stella-maris, assembly GCF_047715825.1. Taxonomy (NCBI): domain Eukaryota; kingdom Fungi; phylum Ascomycota; class Eurotiomycetes; order Eurotiales; family Aspergillaceae; genus Aspergillus; species Aspergillus stella-maris. The sequence goes on from NW_027396797.1 coordinate 359,694, forward strand.
GTCGTCCCAGGGGGAGGAGCCGCCTGTACTTAGAATCAGCAATGGCTTCTGGGGGGAGATCCAAGCTTAAGAGGGAGGCTTACCAGCAAGAACATGCAGATTCTGATCATCGAGGTTATCTCCATTCCCGGCAGTAAAGTAGACGTACCATCGTCCACCAAGGTAGTGGACTTCCGGCGCCCAGACGTTGCAGCATCGCGAGGACGTAGTGTCAGAGTAGATGACCTTGCTGGTCGCAGTCTTAAGACCCTCGATTGTTGTCGCGCGCGCGATTTGCACGTCGGTCCACTCGGTCGTCAGGAGGTAGTAGTACCCGCCGGAGTACGCGATGAAGGGGTCGCTGCCGCCGGGGTTACGGATGGGGTTGGTCCATCCTAGTGAAAGCGAGATGCATGATATGAGGGCGAGAAGGCGGAACAGGGTATTCTGAAATGATAGCTTCATCTTGAGAGGAAGGGTTTAACCATGTCCCTGCTTAGGATCTAGCAGATTGATCGACCTTTCCCCTGAAGAAACCACCGGTATTTGTATTCTCTGTACCGGACATTATGAACCCTTCATTTACCACGAAGACATCTTATCAAGGGTCTTCTATGGAAGGAATGGCGATTGTGCAGTACCCCGGAATGTGGCTGTGGTCCCGCCGGAGAGTAACTATATACAGCCCTATGCACGGGGAAAGGTCCGTGGTCATCACGGCAAATGTCCTGGACAGCGAGATAAGCCAGAGTTTGCACGGACCAGGTTAATGCGCAAAGCCGCAAAATTATTAGAAGAAGTCACCCTGTGGGTCATAGAAGGGCCTCAGATATTCTTGTCCAATAAAAAATTTGGGCAAAAAAGAAATGCTTCCAACGAGAATCGAACTCGTGCTTGCGGATTGCCAGAATCTTTTGGTGGATACTGTCATAACTCGTATGAGACCGCCGTACTAACCACTATACTATGGAAACTTGTTGATGAATTAGTGCTCATTTTTTATTTTATATCCCAATAACCTAACGTCACATTCCTCGGTCGCTCTTGCCAACCTTTTGACCCTTGAAAACCTCCACCACCATGTAGAAATTAACCATTAAGCTTTTTTTTTTTTTTTTTCCGTGTTTTTCTTGTATTACAAGTATTTACAGGAAGAGTTAACACGCGAGACTTTTCATTCGTACACAGAAGATGGCGTGGAAACTATTTGGCTTTCCTCCTTGGCGAAGATATATATTTTCGTTCGCCCGCGGTTACTCCATGCGGTATTTGCCCAGCAGTTACTAAGTCAATGTTCAGACAAAAGACAACCCCAAAAAATAAGAAAGAAAATAAACAAAGTCACATTTTAGGGTCTGCTTAATCCCATTGCGCATCAAAGTTAGCCGTTTTCTGAATGAGTGTCTAAAAAGGTGATATTCGATCCTTGGTCCTCTGGTCAGTTGAGATAGAGGAAACACTAAGGATTGTTGTACAGGTAGTTTTGCATAAACGTGACATAAGACTGTTACGCTATAAATAAAAGCAAAGATACATTATCAATTTTTCCAAATCTGCTGGTTAGGAAGGTAGTCTCGATATTTCCATCTGATATGCCATGGATTTCGACTTTCGAGAATAAATCTATGTATCCCCAGCTGCTCATGGCACCTAACTATCATGACTCTGCAAAATAAGATCAAGCACCAACAACACTCCCCTTCAAATCTTCATACCCAAAAGGATCTTTCCCCCCATCAAGCAACGTAATCGGGTCCTTACCATCAACATGCCCACAGTAAGGATGACTCACGCTCCAGCCCAGCAGCGCCTGCATCTCAGGGTTATACGACCTAAGCACATCCTATTCAATACTAAGATATTGGTTCTCGTCAGGCCTCATTGACCCGCGCGTCATGTGGCAGGAGTAGATGATGCGGCGCTCCGGCGGGCTTGTCTGGTTCTCGCCGGCGCCGTGCCAGATGCTGCCGATGATGAAGACCGCGTCGCCCTTGTTCATTTCGCACGTTGAGCAGAAGCTGCGGTCGGCTGGGCCGCGGATTGAGGTTTCGGGCCATTGGTGTGAACCCACGATTACTTGGGTTGCGCCGTTGGTGTAGTTTGTGTCCTGCGGTGGAGAGAATCTGAGTGAAGGTGGATTCACATTTGGGGGAGGAAAGGAATCGTACAACGCCCCCTAGCAGGAGGCCTAGCAGGGAGCTCTCGCCGCTGTCCTTGAGGTGTTCAAAGGGCTGGGCCATGTCGTCGCGGTGGAGCTGTTGCGCTGTTGAGGGGGAGCCGCGGTTGAAAGCCTCGGAGACAGCGAGGACGGGGTACGAGACTGTTTTGTAGCGCTTCCCGTCGCGGTAGACGTTCCTGATATTAGATCCATGTTACTAGGCGCATTCCTATGGAAGTAAGATAGCGGAACGTACGATTCCTCCTTTAAGATCGCTTTGGCCACCTCGCGATAAGTCGGGTGGTTAATGGCCTCCTGAGCAAACGTGCGCGATTTGCCTGCAAAGCCACTGTAGGGTACATGGGAACATTAGCATCGACCACTTCTAGGCCTGGTACGGGCATGGTGAATCACCTCAGAGGAGGATCAGCCGCATCGAACAACTTGCCGCTGTACTTGCCCAGCTTGTTCCAGTATGGCTTCGCCTCAGCATGAATCTTGTCAATCGTCTCCGGACTGAGAAAGTTCTTGATGATAATTCCGCCGTCGCGCTTAATTACGTCGACAATATCTTCAATTGGGGCCGAAGCATCGAGCTCGACGACTTCGGGGTTTTGGGCTTGGTGAGGGGGGTTCGGCATGGTGTGTGCAAGTATCTGAAAAACAGTATGCAATGTCTGAAAGGTGGTTAGGTATCTGATTTAGAGGTTCGAGGTTCGTTCAAGAACTACCATTAGCTTGATGAACATATAAACTGTATATGTATACTTCACTCATTGTCCGGGATATGCGCATATTCACTAAGGCCCAAATTGACAAATCTAGCCTCGCGTAGGTACATGACTGCTTATCAAAACGATATCTTATCAGGCGAACAATGTTGGAGATGAGGTGGACCCGACATAGCCTTGGGCTACCTATCCTGTCAGGTATCGCGATCGCTGCAATATTGGATCCACCTTTGGTTGCGCAGGGCTATCGGCGCTACTTAGGTTGGGGGTCCCTGCTGTACCATACATAGGTGGGTGTTTGCCGTTGTCTACAATGGTACAGAAGTATCTAGATGAGCAGTCTGGCAGAATGGAAGCCGAATGGGTTTCCCTGTTTCTAGGGTAATCTGTCGCTGCAAATGTTGGGAGACAAATCAATCCTGTAGACATGCGCAGAAAATGAAACAACTAGAAGTCTGTTGATGAGACAGTCTGATCCAGACGACACTATACTACTGGGTGCAGAGTGACCAAATGCAAGGGATCACTTATATCTCACTTTTCAACAAAAGTCAACAGACCATCCAACCCTTCACTCGAAACCTCCTCCCACCCAGCCTTCTCAGCACCACCACCAGTAAACCACTTCGCCTTACTAGAGTCCTTCTTCAATACCCACGACAGCCAATTCACAGCTGCAACGCCGAAGGCCCCTCCTTCAGGCTGAGCATAGGTACCAAGGTGTCCGACGGGGTAGTTCCCAACCCACTTGGGAACGCCAGTGAGAGCGTTATAGTCTTCCATGCCCTGCTAACATTAGAATCCTGACACCCGGGAAAAAGAGGGAGAAAGATACTAACATTCTTATAAGCAATATCCTTCTCACTACCTAGAAAATAAAACACCGGCTTCTTCACTTCCTGAATCGTCTCCGGACTCTCACCCGGCATTCCAAGCAACTCGCCAATAGGCCCCAGATCCAAAAACCCCGAATTGAAGATACCCAGATACTGAACCCTCTCATCATCACGCATCTGGTACGCCTCAAGCCCACCGCAGCTTTGTCCCGCTACTGCAACGAGGCTGCTATCGACGGCGGCATATTTACCGCTACCGGCCTTGTTGCTGATCCAATCGAGCGCGTCTTTCATGAGCTGTACGTTTGTTGTACCGTCGCCATTTGGGGCACCAGATGCAATGGCTATGAAGCCGTAGGAGGCGATATTTGTAAGGAGGTTGCCGAAGAGCGTACCGTTTGCGGAACACGCGCCGTTACCCCAGATTAGGACAGGGAGGGTGACGTTGGAGGATTTGTTGGGCATGTAGATTGTGTGGTTTGGGAGGGAGGGGTCGGCCGAGTGTGACTGTTCCACGTTAGTGTAAGTACTTAGTGGGCAAGACAGTGAGGAAGAGAGATATACAGCATCATATGGCCCGTATCCTGCTGCAAAGGCCAGGGCAGCGTAGCTAAGCGTTGCAATGGGGATTTGGAGCTTCATCGTGAGTATTGGTGGTTAGACCGTCATCTAGAAAGAGCGAGCAAGATAGAATTCGATGCGAAAATATATGCCTCAACAGAACCTCGGTGCTTCGCAGTCGGCAGTGGTAACCAAAACAATTGGCTATACAATGCCGCGCTTGGCTGATGCCGGTACTGAGCGTTCGGCATATTCGAGACATCTTGGCTGTTTCAACAAGCAAATTGGCTTTTAGCTGAGAAACGACTAAAGCAAGAAGTCAAGGCAATTGGAAACCTGTCAATATGTCTTTAGATAGCTCAAGTACTCCCCATTTAGTCTCATTTAATTCTATCATGCCAGGGTCATCAAAATATGAATGCCCGAGGCAACAACACGGCACTCACACGAAGTTGCCGACTTGATACAATTAGGCAGCGAAAAGCAGCCTGCGATATTCGATTTGTCTCAAAGATGCATTTCTTTCCTGCTTCATGATATCACATGAGGCTACTGAGACTTCAGAACGATCGGGTTCCTCCAATACACATCCTCGTCAGCCCTGGCTAGAGTATGCCCACTCCACCCCAACCTGTCAAAATTATGCTTAAAATGCGGAGTGTTAGTGCTGCCTGGTTTCTGCCTATCGGTGTAACTTCGTTCAACAAATGCGCTCCTCAATACCTCGGGAATCAGGAAATTGTGGCAAGAACGAGAAGACCTCTTCCAGCCGCAGCTCGAGTCATGCAAGGTGCGTGCGGCTGCCTGCCGTGCCTAAACTAGGGTATCCACCAGGCATCAGCAGCCTCGCTAGGCACATTCTGTGGATGTCTATATCTTTCCACTCCGGCCTCTCCATCCTCCATAGATCGGAATACCAGAATAATCATCGCACTTGAAACAACCTAACATCTCAATATTTTCTGTCAACTGCTCCAATCTCACCATGAACCCCCAAGACATTCCCCCACCAGACCATATCCTCCCCAGCATGAATACCCCAGACCCCAACCAAGACCCCAACCAAAACCAGACATATGACCCCTACTCCAACCCATACCCACCCTACGAACCCCCAAAAATTGAATACAAGCACTCTCTCCTCGAGCTCGAAGAAGAAATCACCCATGCAATGCTCCAAGAATGCAAAGTCGATGCCTGCGTGGACCTCTTCGTCTCGCGCGTCAACGAGGCCAAGAAGAAACCCAAGGAAAAAACGCGGCGGTCGCGATATATTTGGGGTGGGCCACTTGTTGATGTCGCTATTGGAGAGACACCCGAGGATACATTGAAAGTGTTTTTGGATGAGCTTAGGGGGAATCTGGAGAGGCTTGTCCCGGGGTACCTTGACGAAGAGGGGAACAATCTGTTGACGGTCTACAAATTGAAGGAGAGGATGGAGAAGAGGTGGGATGTTATTGCGAGGAGGAATACTCGGGGGTTGAGTCAGGAGAATGACCTTCCTGACGCATTGGTCGAGACACTCATGGAGAGACGGTATAAGCAGTATACTGGGATCCTTGGAGATCCCTCTGATGAGGCGAAAGAGGCACTTACTGAGTCTTGTCGTCAGCTTCGAGGGTTGATTGAGGACGAGCGTGCGACTGCATCTTTTTCCTGTGGTGGGTCTATACCCATTACAACCCTTGACAAAGACGCGAAACACAAAGAGAGGGTTGCGTCTTTGCTCGTGAACATCTTCTGGAGTAAGAGCAACGACTCGATAGCGACCAAGCTCACTCTACCTATCAACACCTCCGCTGCCGAATCAAGCCCCGAAACTCTCCAGAAGCTCGTCGTTGACTGCGACATTGCCAGCTTCGGCCGTGGAGAGAAAGACGTTATCGACCCCGAATATCGCAGAGCGGGCAAGATCAACGCAGACCAGTTTGCTACAAACTTCCATCCTGCCGACTACGGTATCCTGGAAAACATCGGCCAGGTACTGCTCCCCAACATCAGCAATGAAACGGACAATGAATTGGGCTTTCGCAAAATTACGGCGGAGCTATATAAGCTTAATGTTTATTCCAGCCCATCAGGTCACTTCAAAAAACATGTCGACACCCCACGCGCTGAGAACCAGATCGGCTCGCTCGTTGTCTGCTTGCCTTCTGCTTTTACGGGGGGTAAGCTCAGCGTCGAGCACCATGGACAGAAAATTGAATTCGACTGGGCTGAGAAGAGCAACAATACCATTCAATGGGCGGCATTCTACAGCGACTGCGAGCATGAGATCGAAACAATTACCGGTGGTGATCGAGTGACTCTCACGTATAACCTCTACGTTACCGAGCCTGTCGGCGGCGTTATCCCCTCGCCCACATCCATCGTTGAGCCGAGATCGTTGCCGGTTTACGGGTGGATGAGAGATCTCCTGATGCAAGAGGACTTTATGAAAGACGGTAAATACGCCTTCCCTAATACTTTCTCATCGAGCAATAACTGACAGGCCTGGTCTATAACAGGCGGCGTTCTCGGCCTCTTCTGCTCCCACGCCTACCCACACACATCCAAGCACGCCTCGTCGCAACTCCCCCGGTCCCTAAAAGGCTCAGACCTAGTCCTCTACTCCGTCTTCGCCTCCCTGGGCATGAACCCCACCATCCTCCCCATCCTCGAAAACAACGGCGACTATAACACGGCCAACCCGCCATTGAACATCGAAGGCAAAACACCTGACTCTGGTACTTTCCACACAGGGCAATACGAGTATTACGATTACGGCTTTGACAATTTCCTTACGAAGGGTCAGAAACCTGTTAAGCCGAACTATACGGAGGTTTTACCTGTCCCTGCGTCAGCAGCTGAATGTGAGGATTTGGAGAAGAGGTGGAAAGTACTTCTTGCTGCGAGACGCGTCAATGGGATGGGCCGTGCTTTTGATATTGCAGAGAAAAATAATCTTGACCGGAATGAGGAGAGTCATTTCCAGGAACAGGGTGTGCAGGTTGGTATTGCGAGGCATCCTTACATCGTGAGTGACCATGGAGGTGAGGAGGATCTGGATATTGTAAGTTCCCAATGTCTCCTTTCGCTTCCCCTTACGTGATCTTTCCTTTTCTATGGAAAGTACTAATGAGAGTTTTGCAGACCGTCCAGAAAGTCTGGCCAGTCCAGTACCTTCCCGGGATAACCTGGGTCACGGAGCCTAAACACGAGGAAATGGCATTTAGCCATATGGCCTATGGCAACGAGGCGTCTATGGCGACTAGGTACTCGTGCGCTTCTATTCTGGCGGTTATCCCGCCTTTTGAGAAGAGGGCTGAGTTGCTTCGTTAGGATGGGAAGTGAGCTGGGAGATTTGGCTGAGGTACGGAGGTATGGGGAGACTTGTCATGAAACGGGATCTTCATACTGTAGAGCTTTATACGTAGCCTGAATGACGCAGAGTTGGGGTAAAATTGATTGATGAGCACAATGGCATGTAGGTCTTCTACTTTATGGCCCCAAGTTGCAAGGGGTGTCATTGACCTTTTTGGTATTTGGCATGACTATCAAAAAGCCCTAGGCTATCCACCTCGGGAAGCGCGTACTATATTATTGGACTCTTGTTAGATTTGGAAGTCATTAACAGAACTCGTCATAGTCATCGGATCGGAGGGTGATCTATTGAGCGAGCGGGAAGTAGAAAGCAGGGAGGCACCCGAGAGGGGATATCCACCTCCAACACGACTTCAATCTTTACCAATCTCATCTCCCCACTTCCTCCGTCTGTACTTCAACTGACCGTTTATGCGGAGTGTAGGCCCAAAGCTAGTAGCACACCGTTAATGTGGTAGCTAGACCGTTTGATCAAAACATAGGATCGCGTCCCGTTGATCGAAGCAACGAAAAACTGGCCACTAACCATGATAATTATACCCTCAACTGTCGTCACAGATACACAGATATGGCCTCCAGCACGTCACTCAATAATACTATCTCAAGGGCCTTATTTGTGGGGCTTGATTGCAAATACCATCTGTGCAGTACGCAGACCCTAGCGGAACCTGCATACCCCCATATCTAATTATGCAAGGGTCAGACTTGATGCTGGTCCTGTTAGCTGTATAAGTACTCAGTAAGATAGCGACACCCAGCTTTCAGGCTTATTACCCATCTACCTGCTATATCCATCTCTATAGCCCCTAGTTACTTGAAGACATACTGCAACCACTCGCGAAACCCGCCCCTGGTATATTACTCTACGCTTTTACTTTTATTTCCGCTATCAGACACAAGCACTGGAAACTAAAGACCATGAAGACTCCTCGCTGCCTGCACCCTGATCGGCCTAGCAGCCGCAGCCCGAGGTGATACCAAACCGGATACACCAAGCATACTCTCCACCACCACCTCTACAGCTACGACTGCGCCTAGGCTGGCAAGCCGCCAAGGAGGAACCGGAGAAATCTCTTCGGATGGGGGTGGTGTCGGTCCAGGCGACGATTTGAGGCAATACCGATGGAACCTGGGGTAGAATAAGTGATGATTATGCTCTTGTAGCGATCCGGACCCTCTCTCTCCATATCAAAGTATTCTCTTCCGCCTGGATAATCAAACAATTCTACACCCGCACTCGCAAAGAGACAACTACATCAACAGCTCACCAAGTCTGCTCCCTCTTTACATACCACCCAGTAAGCGTCAAAAATGAAATAAACAGTCCTATCGTCAACGCCGCCTGCCTCGGCGTCACCGTCACTGCATAGCATTAGCCCCAGCAAAACGAGCCAGGGCCGATACGGTATATGTGCAGACCATTCGCAGACAAAAGGGCTAAGGTGCGTAGGACCACATACCTATACCCAACTTACTTCACTGCTAGCCCCTTCACCCTATCCTACTCACACCATCAAGAAAGACTCAAGAATGAGATTCCAGGAAGGATCATTGTCTCACTTCGAATCACCCACATGAACCCCTGCATGTTGTGCTAAATTAAATGCTGAAGAGGCCTGGGCACTCCAAGGGAGGGAGATGCTTACTGCTTAGATACGAAAAACATGCACAAATGCGTGTCACACTCTCCCATACTTTCATTGGGAAGCCATCTGAATTGTAAATAAGTCTTTCTTCCTACAGCCGGTTTGGTTTCACAGAGCCCTACATATATGGTGTAACCTGCAGTCTGCGAGTTTTTGAGTCGAGCTGTGTGTCGACTATTTCGAAGAACTGAACTAAGCTTATTCACATGAGTCCATCTATAGACCTTCGACGCCATGCCCAGATCTCAAGCAGGAGTTTCCACGGTGGCGGATGGCGATCGCTGACATCCTATAAACTAATAATGTGGACTTGCACGGCAAATGCTTCCTCCGCGCTATCTTACATGCAGGTCCTTAACTAGCGCGTAGCTTAGTATCTACAAAGAGGCTTATTTATGGACTATTGGACAGTTTGCATGGAGGCCTGTAGGTCTGAGTATAACCCATATACACCTTGACGTTCCATGTGGCCGATTGATACCTACTTGGGGTTCCCAGATCCTTGAACACATACCCACTAATGAGAGCGCTCTTCCCTCGCCTGGAATGACGTCTTGAGGACATTTCTTGCTTTTACAGGAAAGTTGGTCAGCGTGGCGAAGTTCATACCAAAAAATATGGAATAGAAATGTTCTGAGGGGTTGTATTGTAATGGACAGATAAGACTAACTTGGGCACATCTACTATATACTAGATCCATATCAAGTCTAAAGCTTATATGAATAAGAATTGTGGTGGTCCATATATATAAAGGTAGTTATAAGTGTACCAGCAAGGAAAATAGAAACAATAAACAATAACGGGCCAGAAATTCGAGAAGGACAAGTCTCTAATGCAACTTCCAGATACACCAACCTGATTTCCAAGATTGCTCTGTTTGTATCTCGAGCTATTGGCTTATGTAGCACGGGATGATAATGATACCAATGATGATTGGTCATTCCTAGAAAACGCCGGGTACTGAAAACGCCGGGTACTGACTGATAAGAGTACCTCAACTATTGTCACAGTTGCACAGACAGGACCCCCAGCACACTACTCAAAGGGGTTTCTCAAAGGTCTGATTTATGGGGCTTGCTTGCGACTACTACTTGCGTAGGCTGTGTGACATGAGAACCTTTATATCCAAAAATTTGGTTATACCAAAGGAACACTCAGCTTTGACTCTGCTGGATGCATAAATAAGGTATAACCACAAAGCTTACCTCCCTGCTATCCAGTTCTCTCTACAGGTTCAGGTTTCCAAGCGACTCAAGCACACCATAACCACGCCTGAAAGCCTTTGCTCAAAACTTTTATTACCCTGTCACTTCGAACTGTCTCTTACTCTCACTTCCGCTTTTCCGTCCACAAACCCTATCAACCGCACAACATGAAAGCCACCTTCCTACTCGCTGCGTTCGCCCTCACTAGCTTAACAGCCGCTGCCCGAGTAAGGGACAGGGATATTTTCACGATGACGACCATGCCCTCTCCTGTACCGAAGCTTCAAACCCACCAGGCTTCCGCTTTGAACATCTCTTCGCGCGCGGTGGCTGGCGCGAACGAGACGGACCGTCTTTTCCTCGCACGTCCGCCTCGACTTGCCGCCAGAAATGACACCAATTAAGGCAGCGAGAATAGCAGGAAGATGGAGAGGATGAGTATGATGATCTTGAAGAGAAGGGTTTAGCTGCACTGGAGAACGATTGGAGTGGTGGGATTGCTATGGAAGGTGGACGCTTATATTTGTTTGGTTAGTTTTATCAGTTTGGATTCAACATCCTAGGTAGAGATTATTAATCGTTTTACGCCGCTGTAATTCCTTGGTATGAGTGCTACTAATAGCAGTTCATACCTTTTTTTCCTATAGATATGTTGATGATAAAATCATAGATCAAGGTGCTCGACCGTAAACAACCGCACTCGCAGAGGTAGTCCGCTCAACACCAGTGCTCGGGACAATAATGTCGAGCACTGGGCAGCCAATTTGGCGGCTCGGCAGATTGAAGCGAGGTTTGGCTTTCGATGTGCTCTTGTTGTCAACTCTTGAAGGGAGAGAGGGGGCGGAAGTATTGGGGCCTGCCCACCCCTACTAATAGAAACCCCATTTTCACACTCCAGTGAAGGCACGAACTACGCGCAGACTGGCTTGTCTGATGTTAACCAAGTTCGGGTTCATTTACGAGTCCACGATATCAATTAGCGCCGTGCCGATTCTCTACCCTTGTTGCCTTTTACTACATAGAACCGCATGCAACTGCATGGACGCTGGGATGAGCCTACCGCTGGCATGTATAGTGTATATTCTTCAGCAGCCGTCAGTATCGCCATTATGTCTCTGCTGAATCTGGGTAATGGATCTTCCAAATCACACAGGATAGACAAAAGGCAACGAGTAGCCCTGTGTAGGCGCTCAATTGGATCATCACTTTCATGCGCACCACTATCGCGCTCATCTACAGAAACATGGTCAACCCCATTGCCCTCAGTGCCATCGGCGGGAGATACTATATTGTGTTCATTATCGGTCTTGCGCAGTGGCTTGTGGTTGTGTACTTCTTCTACCTTGAGACGCGCGACTATAGCTTGAAGGATATCCCAAGCGTCATTGACGGTCCGTCATTCGGCCTGAGAAAGACTTCTTTGGTATAGGCGGCGGCGGCAGATGGTGTAGTTGAAGGTCAGGCTGAAGTAGCTGGACTCTATGATGCGACTCTGGATGAGAAGCCCAAAATCAGAGTCCAAAGCCCGAGAAAGCGGAACATAATGCATAGTAACTGGGACGGTGAATTCCAGTGCAGTGGTCTACATGGGGACACACACAGTCTCATACTTTGCGCATAGGGCGTCAAAGTAAAGAAAAGACTACATACGCCAATTTCAAGCAAGGCGCGACCCATTCCATTTATCTTGTGCCCCAAATAATCACGCGAGTATGGTCGGTTACCGGAGGTTCCTGTACGCAAGCCGGGTAGCAGCCGCGCGTACCTAGGTAGTATATATCCAACAAGGCTCGATGTACAGTATATAACCCTCTACCCACCCAAGACATTCCGGCCGCCTCTCTTGGCCTCGCAGCCGCAGTTGCACTCCTCGTGGACGGCTCCCAGGGCGTGAGATCGTAATCTCGATAGGCAGGGTACCGTCCATAATGGGTGGATGGCACTGGTTCCTGAGGAGAGATGCCATTTTACCAAAGATTATACATAAAGAGAAGGCTAAAAGTCTTATATCTATTCCTTGTGTTGAGAAGAACTAAAGTAATGTTAAAATCTTGATATACCACTGTGGCGAATGGCGATCTCTGTCATCATTTGACTGATATCGCAGACTCGCAGACCAAATGTTCCATTTGCATCATGTTGCGCGCAGGTCCTTACCTAGCGCGTAGATGACTGTCAGTGAAGAATTGTGGTACCTCAAAATATGGTCTTAATTCATTCACTAGAGTGTGACGGGCGCACTGCTGTGCAACGAGGCCAATCTAGTCTTGCTGGAAGAAATGAGGAATAGTCCATCTTGCCCGAGTCTGTGGATCGTAGGTACATGCGGAAGAACTACCTAATTGTCTCATCGATGATCAACCGAGCAACGAGAATGATTGGATACTTCCAAGGTCTTCACACCTCTGAGAAAAATTCAATAGCTCGTTGTCATCGGGCATTCCGCTTGCTTGACTTTGACACTCAGCTCTCCATGTCTCGCAAGAGAGAAGTACTACCTATATTTCACTATTTAACCTGCGCCAGTTTCCCGCGAACCCTACCTACCTATCTCCTCTCCCATCCTCATTCTCATTGCAAACCTCTTTTTACAATCTCATTCACAAACATACCCGCAGAGACTTGATCAAGATGAAACCCGCCTTTATCCTGATAACTGCATTCCTTGGCGTCGCTGCCGCCGCACCAGTCCCCAACGCAGCAGAGGCGCGAGCAGAGTCCATCTCGTCCAGCTTTCAAAACGTCCGCAGACAAGGCAAAGGTAAGTTTGTGTTCTTGCCCCTGCTTACCCCTGGCACACCCTACCCTACCCTCTTACCCTGCCACCCTCCTGTATCAGTCCCGAATATGGCTGGATGCATCCATCTCTTGCCCACCATCGCATACCCGAAGCATGGAATTGCACATACACCTGCACCTACATCTGTATTTGGAACTCATAGTCTACTCCAAACCAAGCACCATGAAAAACTAACACAGATCACTCACAGCCGGCTCTATCCTAGACCCTCTCAAACCCGCAGGGCTGTCGAGTCTTCTCCCGATCTCTGCCGATCAGATCATAAGTCTTGGCCCAGCGAAATAGGATCTGTATTAGGACCTGAAATGGTAATTGCGGAGTACGCGTGCAACGGGACCTGAGGTTGGGGGATGGAAACCAAGGCCTGGGCTCGACAGATGCAGTACCATAACTCCGGGCCTATAACTCGGTGGTTCTCGGCGGCGGCGGTGTTGAGTGTTCCAACGGTCACGGATGGAAGCCCGACTACTTCGCTGCAAAAACACCATTATGTGTGTACTGTTCTCAATGTACCTCACAAGGTACGTACATATACATGGGAATTGACGTAGTTCGGGACACGCAATACCTATGGGTTTCGAGTATACCTGAAGATGTCCCGGCATCGCCTGAGTGGCTGGGTCATGTTAACCCTACCGAGTCTGTTGGTCCGATGAGGGAATGTCACCATAGCCATGTACTCCGTAGTAACTCGACTTACCTGTTGCATGACCAGCCGGTACTGTCCCTTTCCCAGAGCCTAGCCTGGGGGTACATAATAGTATTAACAAAACAGTACCTACGTTACGGGTATACATCTTAGATATACCATGTCCCGGGCGGACAGGTGGATGGCTTGTGCGGAGCCTGGAATATGAAGAGACTTTGGTTATCCTCATTAGACACCTAGGTACCATCGGGCACTCAGTCCAAGGGATTGACACTCCGCAAATATTTTGCATAACTTGTGCTTTCTAGGTATGGTGGTTGACCTAGCGGGGCAAGATGCTTTCGTCTAAGTGCTGACTAGACATTATACGTAAAATTATAATGGGCCTTAGCATGGTTTCCAGGGGTTGAAGCGCGAGTCGCTAACACTACGTCGAGGTCCTATTTATCTGTTTAGATAGTGCGGTAACTATTCATTTCTGGACGGGCTGTATCATTCTACTGCTTAGCCTTCTTTCTAGCAAATAATATCACGGGGTACCTAAGAATAACTTAACTAGTTATTCCTCCATTTCCAGTAAGATTCCTGTGCTAGTATACTTGGTGACATCTGCTGCTTGTTACTCAGACGCGGACGCGAATTGCTTAGGTATGTAACTATAAGCGCAAGATTCCATCCGTATCTATTCATGCATACCCTAGCATACTCTTTGACATGTGCTTTTTTGCAATTGGCTAAGTAATATGCAAAAAAGTGTTTCACTTTTCAGGTTACTTCTTACCCAAAAGCCCTAAAATATGGAGTAAGCTGCTGAAGGCGCCGTGTCTCAAGATTGGGACCGATCTCACCACCCAGCCCTGCTTACCCGCAGCTTACAGCATGTTGTACCACGATATCAATTCTAAATAATGGATACCTCGGGTGGTATAACCACCAACAAATTCTCGCGGTTATGTGTGGATGGTGCTCGTTTCGGCTACCTCTCATATGTTATTATGACTATCATTTAAGCCCACCGCGGAGTGAACCGGGAACAGCGGAGACACGCAGTCGTCATGTAGCACCGTCCCAATGCATGTGCAAAGGAATTGGATAACTGACAAAGACGAAACCTTAGCTTGGCTACAGGAAACAGAAAAGCAAGTAAGTAAGCGTTTTGTTGATCGACCAGCCAAGTGCAATTATTGGACCTGTTCTGCCCAAGTTCTAGTTTCTGTTTGACCTTCAGCGACCTGACTGAAAGGGCACAAGAAATCCAATAGTTCTCTGCAGTGCGCCGCCACGGGCTCCTCTGACCGTGACTCGTTGCCCCCACCGTGAATACTACATGGCGTAGGCCCAGTACTTACCTAGTTATATAAATGAGCTGCCCTACCTAGATAAACCCTCGCCTCATCTACCTCTATTTCAAACTCTGCCTTTCCCCAGACTATTTCGCACTCACGCACCCAAGAACCCACTACAACAAATTCACAGCCGACCAGCTCAACCCTCCTCCCAATACACATCAAAGATGAAATCCGCCCTCATCATGATCGCCACCTGCATGGGCGTCACAGCCGTAGCTGCAGCACCAGTAGCTGCACCGCAAGGCCACGATCTCAAGATGGACATCCAACAGATGGGCAGTAAAAACGAAGGTTCGTGTCCTTCACACCTCGGGCTTTGTGGAGCACATATCTATTCCTACCCTCCTTAACGACTCGTGATGTTCCTCACCTCTATCCCGCCTGACTCCATCGAAATGTCCTGAACTCACCGTCTAAGTACATGGCGTTCCTAACACTAAACGCATCCAACAGACACCGACCACAAATCCTTGCAGGGGGAAACCGGCGTCATCCCCCTTGTCGGTATTGCCGCTCCTATTAACGTGGCGTTACAGGACTCGGATGTTGGGATTTGATGAACAGAGAATGGGACTGAACCTGGGAGGAATTAGGCATTCGATTAGTCGGTCAACGAGGATACTATCTGGGTAGACGAAGTAGTGCGTTATTATGGGGACTGTATCTCTGACAGGCAAAGCTTCTAGTGATTTTATCAGGATATTGGCCTCTACGATAAGGGAATATAACGCTCATCACCATTTGAAATTCTTGCTGGACATGTTTCTGTTCAATCTCTCATAGTTACTTACTTCTACGGTAACTCGGGCTGCAGAGGGAGACGTAAAGATGAGAGGGCTATGTCAGATCCACTTAACTTTCAACGTGTATTGAGCGGCCACGTAGAAAGACTAGTACTACCTATGCTCGGTAATACCCCAGACAAGCCCAAAACCCAGATATACCAAGTGACACGCCCCATCTTGCGCCGAACTAAAGGGTTGGATAGAATTCAATTATCGCATATGAAATCTCGTTCTAACACTATTCACCTACTCAGAAGCATCTGCAGTTTCCGCATCTCTTAACCATGTGGCATCACGTGCTAAGATCAGAACCAATCTCTCCAGATCGTCTGCAGGTTACCCCACGCGAGACCTGGATATTGAACATGTGCAGTAGGTAGACACTCATTTTTTTGTGATCGGTTATTGTCACCTACAGTTTCTGATCTAGGCCTTGAACGCTTCTTTCAACTGCTTCAATTGTGTCATCATACCAGCGCCTTCGAGCCCGGTGCAGAGTAATTAAAGGTACTAGAGACTCGTAGCAGTCTTTAAGAATTTCCTCAATTGTTGTGCAGGCCACTGGAGGTGGTGGTGAACTTCCTGGTTTAACAAACATAGAGCTCTATCCCAGCTGAAAGAGATAAGTAGTATCCATGTTTGATGATAAACCAGATGAGTAAAATCCAGCGACAGCTGCTCAGCCCTACGTACTAGACTGTACTACGATCAGGAATTTGCAGCTGAAAATCAGGCAAGTGACGCACGTAATATTCCATTATGTCGGTAAATCTACCCCGTGGGTGGCGTCTTCAGCTCCACGCACTCAGATCTAGATTTTGGGGGCGTTTAGAGGAAATCTATAGCGTGGAGATCAAGTCGATTGACATAGTCTATTCCTGCACTGCAGTAAGATGTATCTTCAGATAGAAAAAGTAGGATGGTTGGAGAATTGCTCAAAATCTTGCATGATCCAACAAATCTAATTAACCGTTCCTAAATCCGTGCTTTCTTGAGCTAGTGGTAGGATTGCTAGTAACAGAACGTGTGCGGTAGCTTCTATCAAGTAGCTTACAATTCTAAGTAATAAGAGAGGGCCTTTAGCATATAGGTTTGTAGATGCTGCCTGTAATACAGGCTAGGTATCACACCAAAGACACCTGAAAGCCATACATCGTAGCCTGTCCAGATGTAGTAGTAATATCTGATGTATGAAAATTTATGCCCGCCACAAATTCAAGTAGACGTTATCGGTAAACTCAGATTTTGGGCCAACATAAAATATATGCAGAGTGTCAGACCCAGACACGCCACCCGACAGTCGCACAAGGTCTTAGACACATTCGATAGCCTAGTATGCCACTCTACCATGGTTACCCAAGGGCACAAGCTATGAAAAAAATCATAACTTTGGGCAAGGGATGAAGATAGATCCAGCAAAAGTGGGCGGCCGATTGAGAAACTACATCCTCTGGGCTGATTCATTTGCCCGCTAAGTACGCAGTAGATACCCCGTAGGTACTTAAGTATCTCAGTAACCCTCAGCTAGAGGCATGATCTGACATCCACTCCTCACAATTCCCACTCTCACTGTGAGACAGAACACTTCCTGCCTCTGCTCACTCGTCCACGACCTCTCTTCTTCTACAAATATCTCCCGATCATACTGCTCTCCAAACCAACAAACATGAAAGCCACTCTCGTTCTTGCCGTATCCGCCCTCCTCGGTCTAACAACCGCCATCCCCCTTGCCTCACACGCAGTTAAAACAAATGACACCGACACCTTTACAAGGGTACATAGGCGCCAACAGAATGAGGGTGGGGGTTTTTCGGGAGTCTTCTCGAAGGTAGGGGGTAGACTGGATGGTATCGCCAATCTAGACGCCGGGAGTCTAGTGAGTGATGGGGTTGGAGATGATAATACTGGCGGTGCCATCAAACCTACCTAGGTAGATGATCTCAATTGAGATTAGATATTGTGGGGGTTGGCAGAACCTGGAGATGGAGATTGATTAGTTGCTGTTTATTGGGGTTGGTGGAAGTCAGTATCATGTTCATGTACTTAGGCGCTCCGCTTAGTTTTGCCTTGGCCAAAATTTACATGAATATACGGTTACAGCGTTGAGCTTTGACATCCACGTAAGCAATTTTCTTAGGCAGAGGATACCGTGAGAGCAGTTCCGCCCCAACTTCCCTACCTAACTCCAGAGTACTATCCGTACCTAGACCGGATATGTCTTAGATGCGTCCGGGTCTGGAGGAAATCGCTACCATAGCTACCTAGACTAAGCGGGATTAAGTACCCGATCTTCTCTTGTAGTGTTTACTCTAGCTAGATTTTGTTTCGTGGATTCATTGATACATATATATTTATTGCTTAGGTACCTACACTAGACGGGTCCCAGGGGTGTTCCGCCATATGTATAATCGTGCTGAAGGACATACCCAGCCGCAGTGGCAGGGTACTCCAAGAAAGGCAGGATATCTTCATCGCCCAACCCCTCGAGATATATACAAACAGCTATACACTCCTGCCTTACCCTTCCTTCGACCCACTGCTGCCACTGGGAAAGAGAACACATGAGTCCCATCCACCAAGCTAGTATAACCAGTGCGCGGGGATCTCTATCTCGACAGATATTCACGAACGACGGCTCAATACGCCCTATCCATGTTGCGCAGAGTGCGGCGTTCTGCTCTGTGGCTGGGAGAGCGAGGTACGGTGTAAGAAGCTTTATAGAGTACCAGTATAGATTTGTTTGCTCCGTTGTATCGTCTGTTATACCGCAGAGGTCAGCTAGACCAAAATGGAGTCCTTCTCGGCCGCGATCAATTTCATATCGGAAGAGTTTGCATTCTTCTTGGTGGCTGTGGCTGAAGGGTTCACCCCATATACTACCGGGTACATATTTCGCTGCGACTTTGAGAATCGTTGCGAGGCCGCCTTGGATTGCAAGCCAGTTGAGATCGCTTGATCGACCGGTGAAGACCCAGGAGTCTCGGATGGAGAATTGTTGTGGCGCGAGCGAGGTGATCCCCATTAGCATACAGGCGGATATTAGTGCGCTGACGTTGTTCTCGTTGACTTGCTGTTGTAGAGCCTTGGAGTAGAGGCGTAGTGCCCGCTGCCAGAAATAGGCCTCTGCTAACTGGCGTGATTCGTTTGGTGGCGTGGGGGACAAGCGGTTCATGTGTAGGATGCCGCAACCAAGCAGTGTATACATTAAGTAGGGGTTCTATAGACGCATCAGCATCGAGCTAGGTCAAATAGGTGAAATAAGGAGAAGACATACATCAAAAGCAACATGAATCATCTCCCTTCGCATAACAGTTTGGATCCTCGGGGAACCGACAGTTTTCATGGAGTCGTTTATGAAAAGGTTGAAACTGCCAACTGCCATGTTAAGAACAGCATTAAAGTCGCCCATCATACGCGGCGCAAACGCTAGATCGCTTCCTACCGCGTCGCGTATTTGCCTTGCCATTTGGGCGTTGGATAAGTAGAGTAGGGTTCTGCCTGGGTCTGTGCCTGATCGCGAGTCGACATTTAGCGTCCCAGGGCTATTGCCGAGAGTCCTTGAGGATGTCGGCGACACAGTTTTGGAAGAGTTTGACGATGGTGGAGGTGGATAGACGCACGAAGCCCCATAGTTCTCGCATCGCTGGCAGCCTGGTCTTCGCTCATCGCACTGTACTTCCTCGTTAGCCTGAATTTCCAGTGGCTTGGGAAGCGACATGCCTTGACCCGTCTCATCTTGCAAACAATACATCCATTTCGTGACTTCTTGTGAGCCCTTCTAGCATGATACGTTGACTTGCTTGGCCCCTCAGGCAGCGTCACCTGGAATGTACTCTGGAACCCGGTGGGGGATGACACGGCCATGATGGTTTCTATATCTGCACCACGTGATCGAAAGAAGGTCCGAGGCCAGATTCAAGTAGGTATAGTGAGTCAGCCTTTCACGACGGGATATTTATATCATCAGGCAAGACCTGAATGAGAGGAAGAGGGGATCAGCTGAATACGAGTGCAGCGCCACCATAGACATCACGTGGTTAGACGTCCTTGGTGCCTGAGACGAAAGAGAAAAGGCTAATGCTTACCCACGAATGAACGCGAGGGTTGAAGAATGGGAGTTTTACAGTTATTGCAAAGCTAACTGCAGAAACCTTGTTAGTCCAGTAATTTACCAATATTTATCCTTGACGTATCTGAGGGGGCAGTGTGGTTGCAGCTGACGGGGCACCGGGCAACGGATGGTTAGGGCTGTGCTGCGGTCAGGAAGGCTTAGGTTGAGACCGGTGTTACCTTTTGATGAATGTCTGGCTGGGAAGCCTCTGAGATGGACTAACGAAGAGAGAATGCTTAAGGGAGGTCAGAAGAGCACAGCACTACGCTACAATAGGCGAGGAGACTGGCAAGGACAGCCTTTTATCGCACCTGCTACGGACACTAAAGCAGTAACAGCCATGGGGGTGGACAAGTGCTGGGGATCCTGCAGCAACACAACTTCCACGCATGTTTCATAATTTCTTATAGAACAAGCATAAATAATATAGTAATGCCTTAGGTACCTACTCATGCTGACCTACTTATTATATATTTATCTACGTGACTACAGAGACTTTACTATCACCACTAGTCAGTTACAAGGCAGACAAGTAATTACTTTGGTTACCAATACTATATTGCTTGATCGCGTTATATCACATCTCCCGTATCCGAGCTGATCAGTAACTGATGCTCGACAATAGCCGTCTAAAACCATAGGAAAATCAGACCACCTGTCTATTTGATGTTCCCGTACAAAATTGCTATCGGCTGCCTCCACAGCTAGACAGCCAGAGGACGACTGCCTAACTATCATGTCCGTGATACAGATAATAGTAATTTCTCCTGCCGTCCCGTAGTAGCCTCAAATTCGAGCGCTTGTCGAATATGAGACAAAGGAAACACAGCCGCTACATTCGACACCGCTACTCCATCACGAATAAGCTCGAAGGCCTCATCCAAAGCTATCTGTAGTACATGGCACTCAGCGAAATGGATAACATCTCTCAGCCGAAACAGGAAAATCCGTGCCTCTGGGCATTCCTCATGCAGACGTAGTGACAGGGGCGTACCGGAGAGCAATCCATAGTGAACAAGAGTTCCACCGGATCTTAAAGCACGAGCGAGGCTGTCGCCCTCCGGCCCGCCAACCGCATCCCATGCGACTGCTAGCCCACGACCGCTCGTCAGTTCGAGTAGTCTATGCTGTAGTCCCACTCCGGGTCCGCCTCCATAGCAGACACGTCAACGTGACTCGCCAATTGCACCGCAATGTTGGGCCGTCGAACCAGTGCAATTGGCCGAACACCAGCACGATTCAGCATGCGAATGATCATCTGCCCGATAGCGGACGTGGCCGCGTTGACGGCGACCGGTGCTGTAGGAGAGGCGGGCATATTTTCGCGCACCATAATGCAAGCAGATAGAGGATTAACATATGCCATTGCAGCCTGCCGGTCCGTGATATCTGGCGCAACAAGGAAGCACCAGCGGTCTTCAGTGACCTTGACGTCCTGCCAACAGCCCGCGCTTCCAAGTGGCAGGACTCGCTGTCCAACCAGTGATTCGGACACCCCAGCGCCAACTGACTCGATCACACCAACGCCTTAGAAACCGGGCACGAAAGGTAGAGATGTTCTCGATCGGTAGGCGCCGGATATAGTCACTAGATCTGAAGGATTAATGCTGGCCAACAGCATGTGTATCCGAACCTCCCCGGGGCCCGCGGCATGCGGCTCGTATGCCTCGGCAGTTATAACGTCTGGTGCAGAGCCAAATTCCCGCACGATTGTCCTGAGCATCGTGGAATGTTCGAGTCGGTGTTTACAGACCTCTGAGCCACTTGTCGTGCTAGCCTCGATTGAGCGTAGAAAGTCAAACAGAGAATGACAAGAGTTGGGGGCTGGCAAGTTCTGCGATTGATGTGGCAAGTTCTCTTCTTGCTGTTGATATTATGTATTGACTGGTTCAGATATGGGAAAAGGAAGTCGGGTTGACTACTGGACACTTGGAGGCCAGTGACTGCTGATAAGCATGCAAGGGATTAAATAATCTAGATAGATGAAGTTAATCAAAAACTAGAATCTAAATTAGGGATTTATGATACCGTAACGTGAAATACATTCCGCTTCTAAAATGTCAAAGTAGAAAGCTATTCTTGCTCCCGAGTCGCATTGATCACAGACTCCGCCGTCTGAGACGCCTCTTCCTCCTTTGGCGCACTCTCCGGATGCTCAGGAACCATAAAAACAACCCACGAAGTCGTCGGAATACACAGCACAAACATGACAAACGCGACAATCAAATTGACCATGGGCGATACTTTAGCAGCGCCAATACCAAAGGCCAAACAAGACCCGACACTTTCGAAGCACCGCACAATTCCCACAGTCAGAGTGAGGGTCTCCAGATCGTCATTAAAAACACCAAGAAGCCAATAAACGAACATATAATGCGATTCGTTCATGAAGCGGAAAAGAACATTCACCGCAAATCCACGGCCAAAGTCTGGCTGCACCCAGTCGATTGTTGGCTGGGTGTCTTCGTATAATTTCTCGTTGGCAAACTGCCATCCGAAGAGGGATAGCATAACCACAGCAAAGGTAAACCAGGTGATACGTGCCAACTTGGGCCGACTGATAACTTTCAGGTCAAAAACCCAGCCCCAAAACATATTCGCTGCAGTTGCGGCGATTCCCGACGTCAAAGCTCCTAGGGTTCGCGCCCGGACGCTGAAGTAATTGGTCAAGTAGATTCCCTGGTATGTGTTGTTCCAGTTGAATCCGACGAGGATGGGAATCAAAAGGAGGATGTGCTTCTTCTTTACTTGCGCCCAGAGCTTGCGAAACTCTCCAAGGACAGCTTTTTGCCTGGTCGGGTCGGGGATGCTGGAGCCGTCCGCACGGATGACCTTGGATGGGTGCGAGATGAGGAACGCAAGAGGGAGACCGAGACATTGCAATGCGATAAGGACAAGATAGGTTGAGTATCCAACTTTTCCGCGCTCTCCATCTTGCACGTTCAAAGAGAGTTGGATGGAGGAACCGATGAGCTGGCCGAGTTCGCGCAGTCCAAGCCAGATTCCAGCTACATTTGTTAGCGATGATTTCCCAGCAACGGACAAAGAACTCACTATATTTGCCCCTATCCTTGATACTTCCATATCCTAGGGCAATCGCCCCTTCAGATGACCATAAGGCAGATGCTGCGACACCGCAAGTGACTCCCCCGAACAGGACGAACCACTCTGTCCCGTATCTGTTGTTGACGTATAGTGAAGCCGAGTACGGAGCATAACCAAGGGTGCCCAGGATCAGGACGCGACGGAGACCATATCTATTGGCGAGGATAGAGAACAGCGGACAACCAAAGACCATGATACCGAAGGTCAGGCTGTTGGCACCATTGACGAGGTAGGGCTTCTGCTGGCCACCCGCTCCGGTGTCTGTGCTGTTAGCCTCGCTTCCACCCAAAAATGTGCCCATAACTTACTATTCAGAGCATTCCAGATACCGGGTTGAGTGAACGAAATCAACCCAACGATGATAACGTTGAACAATGCACTGCGATACCATCTCGTCAAGGTCGAGAGCGGCTTCTGTACCGGCTGGTCGGTGCTGTGCTCAGGGTCGCCATGGGCCTTAACAGCTGCCTGTGAGTGTCCCATCTCGGATAATTCGAAGTGATAGCTCGAACGTTCCGCTTTTCAACGGCGATAAGAATTTATATTCCTCTCGGACGACTTCCGCCCTCTCACAGTTAGCTTCTTACGCCCATCGCTAGACGCCGTTGCGATACTCCACAGTGGGTAGGCCTGGCCTGCTATCCCGAGCACGCGATCCCAATGCCCATTGGTCTCTTCGAATTTGACAAGTCCCTTAAACTCATGCTAGATATCGAAGGGGATATTCCTCCCCGCGCTGCAGTCTTGGCGGGGTTAAATAGCTGCTAGGCTGATGGCGTGATGGAAGACGTGCTTGAGGCGATCTTTGGCGCAATACAAAAACCCCACATTGTGCTGAATGACTCTGCTAGACATTTTACATCTGCGAGCATGATGTACTCCTGTAACGGAGTCTATATTCACACGTTGAATTAATCCAAATACATAGAGGTTGGCGGCCCGAAATGCGAGGAGAGGCTGAGAGATATTCAAGCTATACCTCGTGGCGGCGCCGATGTATATTTAAACTGGCCAGACCCGACTAACCTCCCACAGCTTTATTAGAAGTTCAGCACGATATACCAATTCAGGGTTCTATAGCGTTCTAACTGCGACGAGGGTCAAACTACATAGTAGGATACAGTGCCAATAGAAAACCGAGAACTCTCCTCCGTTGCGCTCGCCGCTCATAATAACTTTCAATCAGAGTGACCATATAGAGTTTGGAGGGGAGGGCAGAGACGTTATCTGAGCAAGAAAGGAGCAACTGACGTGAACGTCCATCGCCCCTTCCATTTCAGCTTCTCGTACCCGCATGCTCAGACATGCGATAACTTTCGGAAGGCGCGATGGAGGCTATGAAACTAAGGAAGGAGCGACCCCTAAATGCACCTGCCTAGCTAGACAACAACCAATGGAGGGAAGGTGCGATGAAGGCAGTTATGAAGAGGGAAGGAACGACTGACCTCCATTGCTCATGCCCGGCCCCCGGGCGTTCTTTACGCCTTCCTATTTCGATAGAACATGGCTTGAGGAAGGTGCGATGGACGCTGGTATGATGAGAGGAAGGAACGGCCGGCCTTGGTGTGTGACTATAGACAACATTAAGATTGCGCACAGAATGAGAGACGATACGACAACACAGACCGATATCCTGTATGTGACTAGACACGAATAGTATTGTAAGTTGACTTGGTAGTAAGATGCCTACTACTGATACAGTTCACGGATATCAGTGCCTCTAACCGTACCATAGCTCATGCTGGCATAGATCTTTAGACAAAAGCCCCCATACCATTCCTCATTGCATTCGTGCCATCCAATCAGTAATTAACAACGATTGCAAGGTATCCCAAAGCAAAAAAACAGTACCTCGCCAAAATATCCTCCGCACAAATCACATACGCAAGAACCCGCAGACCAAGTATCAACTCAAACACCAGCCTCAAGACTCGGCAACGCCAGCCCCAAAAGCCCCATGCAGACATACATCGCACAAGACACGAAAAGCGGCGTACCGGAAGTAACATCCCCAAAGGTCGCAATAAACGGTGCACAAATGCTTATAAGCCGTCCACAAGCCATCAGCATCCCGCAGCCTGTACCGCGGTGTCTTGTCTCTAGCGAAGCGGGTGTATACCTGCGCACAGGACATCAGCAAATGGACTCATTTTCCATTGACAAAGAGTACGCATGAGGAAAGGAGGGGGGGGGATATTCACGCATAAACAACCGCATAAAGCGCATTCAACCAAAAATTCACCATGCAAGAGAACGCAATATTTTGCGCCTCGGTGCGCACCTCCGTAAAGACCCCCGCGAAAATAGCGCATACAGCAGCCGTAATGCAGATTGTGCCCTTGTGTCCTAGATTTGGCCGTTTCAGGCGCACCATGAAGGCGCTTAGTAGGGGGCCGAATATACCTACTACTGAGGAGATTGCTAGGTCGCGGTATGTTTGGTAGTTGCTGCCGTCGCCGAGGTTTGCGCCGTGGGCGGCGAGGTAGTAGGGGAGGAAGACGTTGTAGAGGGGGTAGCTGTATCCTCAGTCAGATGGCGCGTTATGTATGATGGGAGATGGAGAAAAGGGAGATACCAAATCCCAACGAGCCCCCAAAGCAAAATCAAGCAGACCATAAGCCTGATCTTGCGTCTACCAGCAAATAACTCCCTGATTGACTTGATCTCATCCACCCAGCTCCTCTTTAGAATTTGATCAGCTGGTATATCGCAGAATTGCCCAGTCTCAACCGTATACTCGGTCTTGTTCGTTGAGCTTATGCTATTCAGGGCTGTAACGGCATCATCGACTCGGCCCTGACTAACGAGCCACCTAGGTGACTCGTGCATACCCAGCACTAAGGACCGAGCGATAGCCATTAGAAGACAAAGTCCGCCAAGGATAATCTCGATATACCGCCAGCCCATGTTCTGGGCTTTCGAACATGTACTAGGGTCCGAGCCATTCGGACAGCAGAAGTTGACGACGACCGGCCATGCTGGTTGATATGTTAGAGCATCATCCCAAATGCAGGATTCCATACGAGAGCGTACAGATGAGCGCGGTAACGGCATTTCCCAGCCCCCATACACACGCAAGACCAGTCAAAAGAAATGACCATGTCCGAGGCAGAGATTCGGCGAGGACAGTCAAGTCGATAGCCACTGCTCGTGTCAGCGTTTCTACCATCCTAGGATAAACAGGTATACATACAATTCCCACCAGCCGAAAGCCCGGTCAACGCAACCCAAGCATTCAACGCTGCCCAATTCGGCGACGACGCCATGAGGAGTGTAAAGATCGCAGCCCCAAAGATCGAAAGCTGCCAGACCATTTTCCGTCCGAGCAGATCAGCAGCAAGGCCGCAGAGGACAGCGCCAACGAACAGTCCTGCATATAGCGAGGCCGTGACGAGAGTCTGGTACTTTGGCCCAAACTCCTTCGCTGAGTTGGGCATTATGATTGTTACTGAGATTAGGAGGATCTAGGTCTTGTTAGTATAGTGAGGGATATTGAAAGGTAGGGCAGCGCACCTGATCAACAAGAAACCCAAACCCACACGAGAAAAGTAACCACCATTGGTACCTCCCCATGCCTATATCCTCAATCGCCTGCTCGACGACAAGCTGGTTGCTTGCCATTGCGTCGATATAACCCTGTCCCGTGCTCCGAACAGAGTGCACGGGCTCAATGGAGTCGGATTTCTTATCCTGACTTTGTTCAGCCATACTTCTTGATTCGAGGCGCAAAATCGTAGGTACTCGAGATACTCCTGGGCACCGCAAGGAGAAGGCGAACTCATCAATCTATACCCCCCACCAACCCAACCACCCCTCACGGATCTTTCTCTTCGTTATCAAAAGACCCGAGATACAGCGCTGCAGTAAATTGCCGGCTTACTCTCTTCGTCCTTCGTCAGCTTATCAACGGGGCACGAGCCGAGGGGCGGGGAGGATCCGGGCGACGATCTGATAACTTATCAAGAGATGTGTGAGATATGTACTTGACTTCCTTTAACTTGCGACATTGCTAGTTTTTCAGCAGTGCAATCACGATTCCAGACCTAGGTGTCCGGTTTCCGGTGTCAAAGTCTCTTCGTAATCATGCCCTCAATCCAAACCTACTTTCTAGGACCGACCCCTCACGCACCGAATAGTGGTTTGCCTATCATTCATTACCGGGGTGTTCTTCCGGAGCCACTTACGGAGGAGAGCGTTACTGAGTTTCTGACGAGGGATAGGTGGGAGAAGAGGGTTAGTCATGGCCATAACCTAGTTTACCAAGGGGTTACTTGCTGACAGGGGCAGGGGACATGGGGACATATACCGATTCGTCATTTTCATCCGAATAGTCATGAGTGTTATGGTGCGTCTCTGTCCCTTCTCGAGCTTGGGCGACGACTAAGAGAATGCAGGGATATTTCAAGGCTTCTCAAAACTCCTCCTCGGCGTCGGTGGGAGTGATACAGCTGGTGGTCTTAAGGTAAACGTTCGCGCAGGCGATGTAATCGTTCTCCCAGCAGGAACAGCGCATAGCTGTGCTGAGAGCAGCAAAGACTATAGGTATATTGGTGTATATCCGCAGGTATGTCTCAGGTTTCAACAAACCACGACGACGCATCCACTGATACGTTTAGGTAGGGCTGTCCACGCTGGCGCAACGAGATGGGAAGCAAGTCAATAGACCTTGCATCTCTCCGCAAAGAAACAGAGAATGTTTCTATGCCTGAAGCAGATCCAGTCTATGGAGTGGGAGGACCACTGATGCAGCTCTGGAGAGGGCCTGGGAAAGCGAAGCTCTAGTTCAAGGGATGTTGTTTCAGAGCTTGCTGCGGCATGCAACAGGTCGGCTATTTTTTCCTTATATTCCCCGGCCCTGGCCCTTATTCTTTTTTGCCCTGCAGATAGCTGGAATATGACCAATTGGAGACCGTTTCCTTTTGCCGCGATATCACAATCGAGTCTCTGATCACCACCCATTGCAGACCCTGAATTGAACCTGATACAGTGGCTTCCGCCTTTTCATGGCTCAAAGGAGGATTTCAATCTTTGTAGTGACCCTGATTGGTACATTGCCAACGCCATGCCGATCTCTCGTACAGCTGGTCCAGTCAGGCATTGAGCAACACGAGTGTAGCGCTTGTATACGAGAGCCAAGAAAGACACCCGTACTCCTCAGGCGCTGTGGAGGAGTCGACGGGAGGCGGCGTTTGCTTCCAGACCCGGGCGACGAGAGAAGAGGATGAAATATAGCCATATTTCCAAGACCTCTTTTTTTCTTTTCCTCTGCTATCTTCTCAGTCGCAAAACGTGCAACGCACTGTTATCAAGCTCCAACACCAAGACCAAACATCTCATACACACCTCCTCTCACCATGCCCTCAAAACAAACCCTCCCGATCCTCCTCACCGCAACCCTCTCGACCTTCCTCTCCTCTACCCTTGCGCAGACTTCAACCTACCCACCCTGCGTCGATGATTGTATAACCAACAACCCAGGTCTATCCTGGTGCAACGGCGACGAGACCGGGTCTGCACTAGACGAATGTGCATGCGCGAGTTATACCGAGACGGATCCGCTTATTACTTGTCTACGGCAGTGTACACCCGAAGAACAGGGGGAGTTTGCGGGTGTTTTGCCGGAGTTGTGTCGGGATGGTTTGTTGCCTGATGCTGAGAATGTTAGTGAGGATGGGGAGGATGATACGCCGAGTGTGACGTCGACTAGCACGGAGACTGGGCCTACGGCTACGGAAACTCCTACTGCTACGGAGAGTAGTGATGCAGATGCGGAGGAGACGAGTGATGATACTGGTGCAGAGACGGATGCTGCTGTTGCGATGGGAGTTCCTGGGTATGCGATTGTTGGAGGGTTATTGGTTGCACTCGCTGTGTAGGGGTGATACCATGGGTCCTCTGGATAGTAAAATGGTAATCTCCGGTGTTGACTAGTAAATGAACATTCGATATGAACTACTATTATGTCCTCCCTAGATCCTAGCCCTCTCCAATACCTCTCCCTCCTGTACGTCCTGCCTCCGAACTACCTCCCCTTCATCCTTTTCTCGCCAGCCAGAGAGCAAAGGAACAACATCCCCATTATCCAAATAAAAACTCAAATCCGAACTCGGATCAGGAACAGTCGATGCCCCCCTCAATCTACTAATCTCCATCCCCAACCCATCCTGCCTCGTCCTCTCAATCCACGAAAACCCCTCCCTAAAATACTTGAACCTATTCTCCCCTTTATGGTAAACCCACTCATAATCCTCCCACCGATCCTCCGCAAGAACCTGCATATAATGCAGTGAACTACCAGGCCAAAGAGCCGTTACTTTACCTGTGGTATTATTCTTGAACCAGCTTCTGCAGGGGCCTGTCCAGACCATGTCTTGCATGTATGATTGCGTGTGCGTGTCGAACTCGGTTTGGACTGTGGGGTGGATGTTGAATGATTTTGCGGATTGGCGGGTTAGTTTTAGGAGGAGGCGCGTCATGTAGTCGCTTGTTGCTTCTAGGGGGCCTGGGAGTAAGTTGATGTCAGTGATAAAGTCAGTTAGATGGTCTAGGATAGGGTTAGGACTCACCCATCAAGCTCCCATTTGAGATAGGTGTATTCGGTCCCAAGAACATAAGATAATTCGGGAACCCAGAGACCGCAATCCCAAAGTACGAGACTGGATTTGTCTCCCATATATTCTGCAAATTCACTCCGTCAAGACCGATGATGGGAAACCGTGGTCGGAAAGACGTATTGAACCCCGTTGCTGCAATGAGGATATCCGCCTCATGGACATCACCATCCTTCGTCATCACGCCATGGGGCACAATCTCCTGAATAGGGTCAAAGATAGGGCTAACGTTCTCCTCCTGTAGAGCAAGCAAATACTCCTCACCAGGATTAATCCTCCGACAACCGGCCTCAAAGCTCGGAATAAGTTCCTTCTGCAAGTTTTCATCTCTGATAAGCGATTTCATTCTCCCTTCAAAGCGTGCCCGGAGAGCAGCCTGTTCAGACCCATCTCGCTTGAAGGCCCCGAACATCCCGTTGAATTGATCTTCCAGCCCCTTTCGCATGGAAAGGTACCCAGCTGGATCATCCCGAAACTGCTGTTTCTCCTCTTCGCTATAGCGATGATCCTTCTCTACGCCAGGTGGCAACGCAACAGGCGGCGATATCCACGACGGCGTCCGGATATACACGTCCGCATGCTTCACATCCTTCTGTATAGCAGGTAAAAGCTGAATCGCGCTTGCACCAGCACCAATAATAGCCACACGCTTCCCGGATAAATCAACGATATCGTCCCAAGCAGCTGTATGCAATATTGATCCCGCAAAGGTGTCGAGACCGGGGATAGTAGGCATAGCAGGATTATTCAATATCCCGCCTGCATTGATGAGAATCTCACTTTCGACCGTTGAAGTTGTGCCGTTCTCGTTTTGGTTGATTTGTGCTCTCCATATACCACGATTGTCATCCCATTCTGCGTGTGTGACAAGACTGTTATACCGAATAGACTGGCCCAACTCGTACTCCTCAATGACATCCTCAAGATACTGTTGTATTTCAGATGACGAAGCATAACTGCCAAGGACCAACATTAGCAAACTCCTCCCACCTCACATCCAAACTCTGCAATGGCTTTGGAACATACAACGCACTCCACCCCCAATTTGGCTTAAACGAAAACTGATAAAGATGACTGGGCACGTCACACGCACAACCCGGGTACCGGTTCTCGAACCACGTCCCGCCGGGCTTTGGTGATTTCTCGTAGATTGTGAATTTTGCGTGCTGGGGGAGGTGTTTTTGCAGTTTTATTGCGATCAGGATTCCGGTTATTCTGTGATTACACCACGTTTATGTTAGAAGTGGAGGAATAGGTGGGCAGGTCATGATAAGGGTCTGGAAGGGAGGAACGTACCCGGCCCCAATGATCGTTACGCGGGTAGGACGGGGTGTGTGTGGCGTGCTCATTTTGAATAATGACTCTACTGTTGACGGGGTGTTCTTTCGGAAGATAGTTTTCTTTCATTATTTCTTCGCATTTTTTATCATCGTTTCTTTCCATGCATACCAAATTCTAGCTTATCTCCAACACCAGACGTGGACCGGGGCGAAATCCGGATCTCCCCCCGTGTTTATCTAGCAAGAATTGTTGGAGAATAACAGGCCCGAACAACTTATCACGATAGGACAAAGCAAATAGCCGAAGCTTGCGATGTCATTGTAAGAGGAGAAATAGAGTAATCTCCGTTGCTCTTATCCAATGGAGGTACACGCTTGAGTTACCTATAACATGCCTCCGCGGGTAGGTCAGTCCCTGTCTGGAAATCTCATACTAGCTGGTATTATCATCTGATTGTGGCCAGGGCTGGCGGATCTTGAGCTCTGATTCCATATCAAAAGAGACTGGCGCACAATGTATCTTTCCACGAGCAATTTGGCTGCTGCCAATTTTACCTACCGAGTGAACTGTCTATACAACCCACGCATCAGCTGGAGCCATTTTTTAAAGGTCAACTAAGAACCCCAAACACACTAGTATAGACTAGAAATCTATGTCTAGAGGAAAAGTGTGTTCTCTAATGCTTTTGGGGAAAATCGCGACATTTCTGGAGGCGGTGTTTATATCCTTCAAGAGTGTCAGGTAGTATAATTCTTACATCCATTCTCTCCTCTCGATCGTAGCCTCGTTCATCTCATGGTCGACAGCGGTCAATACAGCCACTTAACCCACTTCCATTCACATATCCAAATCTACGATGGGAGATAGGCACTCGCGAACAGACAGAGAGACTGTGTAGAACTACGCTTTTGGGCGGGAGTAGAAAGATAGTAGATAATGATCACCTGCTTTGGGACCCTGGAGCTGCTCACCTTTTCCCCATTCTGACGATGTCTGCTCGTTAGTAATTTGCCGTCCCGAAAAGCATCCCGGAATCAACTCTGACCTGATCAATCCCATCATAAGCACCCTGCACTCCGTAAGCCAGTGCAGCCTGAAGAAAACGTCATCTAGCACCAAGAACAAACAGATCCCGTCACTCAAGACCTCACCGGTGCCCTCCAGCGTAATCAGCGCAGCCACTCACCCCTCACCCGGAAAAAACACCCAATCCCACAGGACGGCTGCGAAATCCGCATCCTTCACGTCCCATCCGTGTTGCAGTGGGGTGGAGTAATGGAACACTCAGCTCAGTCAGCTGCGGACGTGGTGGGTCATGGCTTGCTGGAGTTTTGATCCGAGAATTGCAGGGGTATACATTCGGATCCACAATGGGGGCTAGTGCTCTTTTGAGATCTGAGGGCGTGCGGGGAGGAGGGATTGAAGGGCGGATGGGGCCCCGTTC
Organism: Aspergillus stella-maris; assembly: GCF_047715825.1. Lineage (NCBI taxonomy): Eukaryota > Fungi > Ascomycota > Eurotiomycetes > Eurotiales > Aspergillaceae > Aspergillus > Aspergillus stella-maris. The sequence goes on from NW_027396797.1 coordinate 392,308, forward strand.
CCCGGGCTTTGTAGTTGCTTCGATTGCGTGATATTGGGGTTGGTGAGGCCCTGATAAGGGGGGTGTTGGGTGGTGGGTACGGTATGTTGATTGAGAGGCAGAGGAGGACGAGTTGTCATTGGCTTAGGTATGTACAGGACAGGTTTTTAGGTTCTAGGTGGTCGTTCATAGCTTCGACTGCTCCAGGACCGAGAGCTTGCGTAGGGGCGGACCTCCCCGGCTTCCATCTCCAGACATCACTACCGAACCAGCAGCGGAGCCCTTGGGCTGGACCTTCAACTTCCATTTCTCGCGCAACTCGACGGGAGCGGCGTTTTCAAAGCAGTCTACAACATACTTTCCGAGTACGGGAAGGAATTTGAAAGCACTATATCCCGGTTAGCTCTACCTGGACCAATGGATGTATGTGGATGGCAAGCAGCAACGTGAGAAGGAGACACTTACTGTCCAGCACCACCCGTCGCAACAAACAGCCCATCTAGCTCCGGGTGTTTGTCAATGATAAAGTCACCAGTAGGTGTATCCGTATACCAGCACAGCCGTCTGTTCATCCACGGTCTGTCACCAATGCTCGGGAAGTAGCTCCTCAACCCTTCACGCAGAGCTGCGTCCGCATCGTCTGGGACATAGCCAGATGAGGCGTTACTAGAATCTCGTCGGGGTCCAGAGACGGTACCTCCTGATACCTCGGACGATACCTCTGTCGCGAAACCGTAACCGTGGCGGGCGAGCTTCAGAATATTTGTGCCCGGAGTCGGTGGGAAGACGAAGACGCCGCTGGTCATGTTGATCATGACGGGTGTCTTGGCAAACTTTTGAGCCTCATCCGGAGTCAACTGAATGAAACCGACTGGTTGACCGGAGGACGAGGCATTGTGGGAGAGATCAATGAGGCGGTTGGACCAGGCTCCTGTGGCGAGAATGACATGAGCGGCGAGAAGATGCGATCCGTCTGCGAGATTGACGCCGACGACACGGTCAGAGACACGACGAAGAGAGAAAACCGTTCCTCGTCTACCAGTTATGAAAGAAACACCAGCCATACTGCATTCAGATGCAAGACGGCCGACGCTACCTGCTGCATCCGCCCATCCACCTACAGGATTGTTGTAGCCATCGGCAGTGGGAATGTTGGCCTCAATTCCATGGTACAAAGCGCGCATTTGCTCGAGAGTCGAGATTTCAGTCACGCGTCCACCTTTTTCGATGATGTTCTCCTTTGATTTCTCGATGTATGGGTTTTCCGGTGTTTCCGAGATCATGATAAAGCCAGACTCGTGGTAGAAGTCGCGGTAGGTACTTGTCCAGCCTTTGTAAGCTTCGAGGGCCATCTGTGCGTAAATGGGGTCTGCATAGTCAGCGCGGATGATGCGAGAGATGTCAACGCTGCTTCCGTCGACAGCTGGTGGAACATGGCGGTCGAGAACTGTGATATTATTGTATCCTCTTTTGGTCAATTCAAGTGCCGTCGACAGGCCAAACACCCCGGCACCGATGATAAGGATCTGGTCGGATTTGTTGATAGGCATTTTTAAGAAAGGAATATACCTCCAAGTCCAGCGAATGGGAGAGAGAGAAGGAAAGATTAGGAATGGGATACGATTTTTCAACGTCAATCAGTCCGGATGGCTCCCCGTCGGGTATACTTCGTGGGTCCTCAGCCTCGCGGGTCCGGGGCGACATCCGATCGCCACACGATGTACTCCAAATCCAAATCAGGCAAGTGTGAGGGGGCCATAGCATAGCCGGTTAAGCATATTGATATGTAAGAGGCTGTAGTCAGAGGATGATATGTCTTCCCACTGTACTACCGTCTGCATAGCATCTCATCAAACTCCGCTCTCACAATGAAACGCTTCTTCGGATACGGGCAATCGCCCAAGCCAAGCGAGAATGCGCCTTTGGCGAATCTCCCAGCGTCATGGTATAGATCTGAGGCAATGTACAGTCTCGAGCGTCGTGCTATTTTCTCAAAGAAGTGGTTTCTTGTTTCGCACGAGCTGAGGTTTCCTGAGATAGGTTCGTACCTCCAGTTGCAGGAAGGCGGATTTCCTTTCTTTCTCATCAAAGACCGACAAGGGAAGATCAACGGCTTCCACAATGTCTGCCGTCACCGAGCATATCCGGTAGTGCAAGAGGATGCGGGTAAGGTGAGCATCTTGTCGTGTCAATATCATGGTATGTCGCTTGCCATGTTGCAGTATCTTCGCTGACACCGGCAGGATGGTCATACGGCCTCAATGGAAAACTCGCCAAAGCCCCTCGGTATCAAGAGCTCGCTGGGTTCGAGAAAGACCAGAATGGGCTGTTTCCGATTCACGTCCACATTGACCAGTACGGCTTCATCTGGGTCAACCTAGACGCCGCCGAAACGCCGACCGTGGCTTGGGAGGATGATTTTGCGGGAGTTGACGAGCAACCCCGACTGAGACCATTCGACTTCTCGCAGTACCACTTCGATCATGCGTGGGAAATGATAGGCGACTATAACTGGAAGACATTGGCGGACAATTATAACGAGGTTGGTTTTCCTGCACATTCCATGCCATAGCTGACAGAAGTCAAGTGCTATCACTGCCCAACAGGACATCCGGGTATCGTCCAATATACCGATCTGTCCAAGTACTGGGTCGAGACAAAGGCCGGTCATATTCAACACTATAACACGGACCACGCGGATGCTAAAGGCATGGGGATCATTAGCACATTTTACTTCCCCAACGCGTCTATGACAGTCTCACCTCATTTCTTTTACCTGATGCGCTGCGTCCCGCTCTCGCCTTCCAAGACTCATATGCAGTACGAGGTATACCGTCAAAACGAGGCGTCGGACGAGGCGTTCCACAAGATTGATAGCATCTTCAAGCAGGTACTGAAGGAGGATAAGGACCTTTGTAATGCGGCGCAGAGGAACTTAAATGCTGGGGTGTATGTAAATGGAAAACTGCACCCGCAGGACGAGAAAGGGCCCCTATTCTTCCAGCAGAGTGTCAAGGAATTAGTGATCAGACATCACCAGTCCGAAGAGCAACAAGGTGGCGAAATATGGCCAGCTTCTCCAGTTTCAAGTAAGACGCATGAGTTGGAGGAAGAGATAGAGTTCTGTCGGCAGTTGGATTGTCGGAGCACATCTGGCAGTGGTCCGTTGTCTTGGTAGTGCTGTACATATAGACATCCTTTCAGAATATCTGACTCTATACCGGAAGATCTAACCAGTTGTCGATGAACCGTCCGTAGTCTTGTGGCTGAAAGAAAGCGTTGTTGGCAGTCCCCGCAAGTCCAGTGCCAGGCTCCCCGAGTAGTGCCGAGAGATCTGGAGGGGTTGGCTGCAGGACCTGCCCAGGAGGGTAATAAGTGGCAAGATTTCTAGCCACCGTCTTGTGACCAGATATTCCGGCAGATCCAATCAGTTGAAAGTCGGGGTCTGGAGTGGATGAATTCGTATCCTGTGCGCAGGCGGCTGCCAGTACCGGCCCAAAGATAGCCCTTGCAGTTTGCTTGGGCGGGGCCGATATGAGAATATCCCGCAGCAACTGGACATTAATTGACCAAGCTTGACGTTGATTTTGGACACCACCTGGAGTTATGCTAGTCCGCAGTTTATCAAGATTGTCGACTTGTCTCGCGATGCTCGGCCAACGTAGCGCCATCCGTTTCAGGAAGCCGAGGCATTTATCGTAACCTGCTTCGGCCTTTTCACGTGAAAACATGTCTTCAACGAAACTATGCTGGAGGTAGATTGTAGCGACTATTACCACGCACTGGCCTAGTGTAGGATCCGAGACTTCGTAGTTCTTCGCATCTAACAAGTCGATGAAATGTAACACCCAGCCAGCGTGAAGAGTGATCTGTTCGTAAGAATGTCGCAGGAACGATTGTGGCATTGTATGGCGAAAGTTGCGCAGGCGTGTCGAGAGTAGGAGAGGATGATTGAGAAGACACGGTACCGCGTGGAAAGCCAGCTGGAAGAACAGGCAGTGACCCCAAAAGTCTCGCCGCTGCTGAAGGTCCATTGTGGACGACTCGTCGAGGCGAGTTTCGTGATGGCGATATCTGAGTGGGGTGATGCTCTCGTACTCGGTGTGCCGGAATGTGATGCGGGAGTAGTCGGACTGGGGCGCCCAAGGGGGAGGAGAGTCGGCGGTAACAGGAGCTGCCGCGTAGCCCTGTGCCAGTCCCCAGACCTCGGCCAGCTGGATGGCGCAGATGGTCAAACCAAGGTCTTCCCTGTTGGTGAGTCTAGAGTGAATGCTATGGGCAAGTCTTCTAGGCGCTTCTCCGATGAGGCTCCCTAGCATATGAAGCGTCCAGCGAAGAAGTATCCGCTCGTCCCGCTCGTCTTCAAGGTTGCTCGGCTCGACGTTTCCAAACTGAAGGTTCTCAAGTAGATACGTGGCCAGGCGGTAGTTCGCGCCCGCCTTCAACGAGTTGCCCTTGGCATGATCGATGAAAATCAGGATACACAAGGCTTGCAGTGTTGAGAGCTCCACGGATCCTTCCGTCACTCGTGCCATCACCATCCGTCGCGAACGCTCCGTCCACTCCTGGATCTGCTGTTCGATATCCGGATCAGCTATACCATTTCCATTGAATCGTAGTCCGAGCGCTTGTATGGCCAATAGCAGCTCCGGGTCGCGGTAGCCAGCGGTTGCCTGGAATGACTTGTGATGGAAGAGAGGCAGCGGCTGGTAATTGCAGTAGGTATAGAAGAGCTGGAGTGCAGTCTGTGCGTTGGACTCATTCCGTCTATAAGGCATCTCCAACACTACCGGAGTGACATCCAACTCTGTAGAAGGCTCCAGACGAGAGGGCTCAGAGGTAAGCCAAGTCGCAGACCCTCTCTGCTCACTCAGAGTCCCAATCAGCGCATCAAGCTTCCCCTCAATCCCGTCAATCCGTTGTTCCTGCATCTCGTCAAAAAACGTCCTCTGCTCGATCCGGAAAGGTATCGTACCATCTTCCGCGCATAATCCGGCTCCTCATCGCCCGCATACTCACAAAGCTGCCCCAATCTCTGACAATACGAGCAAGCCGGCCTCTCCCCGGGACACCGCGACTTCTTTCGCCTGGGCCTGTAAGTGTTGATAAGCTCAAACGGGGTAAACGTCTTACCTGCACTGTTCGCATGCTTGACGAGTGCGCTTTGCTGGCCTGGCCTCATCCATCGACGACGATCTTCTGCACAGAAAGCGTTTGTTTGGATCTCTGATCTTTGAGAGGAAATCGAAGTGGGGACGGAGGTTGAGGTTGAGATTGCCGGAGAACCACCGTCGCCCTACTCTGACTAAGCGGCGTCGGCGCTGCGATGGGAAGCCGTAGTACGTCGGTGACATGGTTAAGGTAGAAGGATAGAATAACAATAAGAATGAACTCGTAGGAGAAGAGAATTTTAGGAAATTGGTGTTTGTCAAGATCCAGGAGTCTCCGGTTATGTTTTGTGGAATAGTGATGGCCGTCGTTCGCTCATTCCTGCTAGGATATATAAAACGGGCTCAACTGTACCTAGCTACTCAAGACCACTTTCTGAATGAAAGTGGAAGAAATCAGGCGGTGACAAAGCTAGAATAAAATTAACCCTCTCCTAACAACCATTCCCTTACTCTCTCCTATCTAACCTCCCTAACCCACTCAAAACATGACTGAGCGGCTTATCAGAAATCGTATCCCCCACGCACTCCTCCAGCACCCCTAGATCCAACAAATCGCCAATACTCGTGTTGTCGTCAATGAGCCCGATATTGTGGACATCTGAAGAATGCCAATACTAAGCTTTGCTTACGTGCATAGAACGGACGTGGTCCTACCATCGAGACCAAGACCTGAGCAGAGATTATCTAAATTCGGGAGCGGAGACACCGTTGGTGAGATTGTTGTCTCTGTTGTTTCTGTTGAAGGTGATGATGTTGTTGTAGTTGTACTTGTGGGTATAGTGGAAGTAGTGGTCGTGGGGGTAGGCGCCGGGGCCTCGATAGGGCCTGCGGCGGCGATTGAAGCCAGCGACGCGAGGAGGAAGAGGAGGTTTCGCATACTTACAGTAACGAGGCTGCTCCCTTGCAAGCGAATCTGCCTGTCTTCTTGCAGTCGGTATTATCTGGCCTCCAGCTAGCGCATGTGAGCTTCAAGGTCGCCATAGTGCTGATTTCAGACAGAGCTGAAGTAACACAGCTGCAGGAGAGGTGGAGACAGAAGCAGGAGTGGATGAGACCAACATTGAAGGATAGAAGTAGGGAAAGGAGAAGAGGGGTGAGAAGAGAAAACGGAACCAAAGAAGAGAACAGAAAAGACAAGTGAGAAGTAGAAGGAGGGATGAAAAAGAAGAGATTTCCACCAAATTCACAGTCATGTCTGTCTTCCACTTATATCTGAGGGCGTTTCGGGCCTTCCACTCATGGCCAATGTGAATGTAAGGTGATCTCACCAAACTGGCAAACAGCTCCACTCCTTTATCATTGGAAGTCTTTTATCGGCCCTTTTTGTTTTGACATAACTGGGGGTTCATGTTAGGGAAAGAAGTTAATGTGTGTCTGGATCTGGAGCGTCACTCTGTCAAGAGACAGTCAAGCGACAGTCCAGATCGCGCTCCTTCCCATCCAAACAGTCGGGACCATCTTCTAACATTCGGTAGCTGCACATACAAGGCATAGCCATACTGCCAGATCTATATTATGCATTTGGGGATGTTGACGTAAGCTAGGGAAAAGAGGGCATAGCCTAGGCATCTTCCGTTCAGGCCTCACTTTGCGACTTCACAACCATCACATACCAAAGAAAAAGAAAACGATCAATCTCAATGTGGAAGAATGGTAGAGTATATTTGCGCTCGTTTCCTTCCAGTTACCAACTACAATAATGTTAATAACTAAGTGCGTCTACATGAGATCTGTCTAATCATCCAGATGTATCCGGTCTTCTACCCAAAGCCAAACACAAGATAAGCCTCAAAGCAAAGAATTATCAACTCCAACATCTTCAAACTGGCTTGCCGATTGCGATGCTTATAGGGCTTCCCAGAAACTACAAGGTCGCAGTTGAACGGTAACCAAATCAAACCCTCATTCCATCTTCCTCCACTCAAGAAACCTCGTCATTTTCGTTCCAGCGCCCATAAGCCGATCAAACTCCTCCTGGGCCCCAAGCTGACCAGGCTCAAGCTTCAGCCTTCCCGGCGCCTTCTCAACAATGCTATGCGTATCCTTCATAACAGCGTCAGTAAGCAGCCCGCATTTCTCAAAGCGGTATGCTTCGGTAAACCTACCACCATTAGCAAACCCTACTGCACCTAGACCGCGCAACTATAACTGCAAATGAATGCGGATAAAGGTAATTAACTCACCTTTGAAAAATCTCATCATGATTGAAAACCCCCTCCCAAGCAACATTGTACTTCTCGACGTCGGGGTCATAGGCACCCATAGGCCTAGGTTTGATGTTGAGATACTGCGCGATGCGACGAGTAGTCGGGGACGTAGGGCTCATCTTCACCTTTTTTGCTAATTCGGGGATAATCTGTGTGATCATTGCCGGGACGGCCTCTTCGAAGAGCGTTATGAGGGTTGCGTGTGGGTTTTCGGAGGGGCGTTGGAGGAGCGGCATTGTTAGTGCTAGGGTGCGTTGTATGCCTTCGTGGTCGTGGTCGGCGAGGTTGGAGGCCTGTCAGTAGAAAATATACTTAATATAGGTTTGAGCTTCATGCTTGAGTAAAAGGGGGGCTGACGTACGTCGATCCTGCTTGCTGAGTTTGGCACCAGTCTGCTGCATAGATCAGCTGCGTCCATCTGAGCCATGGTGAAGTAGATCCTGCTCTGGCTTAGTCGACGGTGAAAGACGCTGAGTGTATCACGCAGGTAGAAGAAGAGTTTCCCGTAGATGTCTGATGTCGCAGGGCTCGGTGAGGTGGCCGCAAGTTCTTCAGACGGCCAGCCGTGGACGGGATCATCGAGATCAGCCATTGGCCAGGGCATGTCTTTGCTCTTGAAGATTGTCCTTAAGCATTTATTAGTATCGAGCCTAGTAAGGGGGTCTAGAGTAACCCACGGATTGGGCAAACAAAACTCATCGTGTGGAGTAGAGAACGGAAGAAGCAGTCCTTCACTGCGAAACTTCATATCTGCAACGCGACGACATGGAGTCTGGCAATACAGATGACGATCAAGGTAATCCTTTCGTGAGTCAGACATGGTACTCTCCCTGCGAATCTTCTGTGCTTCCTTCGCAGTCAATCCAGTCGGGACATCGAAGAATGTCAGAAGCTGTTTCCAAGAAGAAGTATCAAGAACAACCCTCAGCGTCCGTTTTCCGAACTTGAATGTCCTCGCGCAGAGCCCGTCAATCTTATCGTCGTCGAGGATCTTGCAGATTCTTTCGATTCGGGGGCGGATGGATTGGAGAATGTCCATGTCTTTTTTGCGAATGAGCACAGAGTACCAGAGGTGGATGATACATTCGGCTGCCTTTTCTGCGTCTGGAATGTACAGGACGACAAGGAGAATAATCACGTTGCGTCCAACAACATCAATGTCGCGGTCGTTGATGATGACCTCAAGGAAGCCAGCATGGTGCTTGGGAAGTGAAGCGATGGTCTTGACGACGTTGCGGAGGTCTCCTGAGGCTGAAGAAGACTATATTAGACTAACGTCACGTATTGAGCAGCATAAGTTGAAAGATGAAGATAGGCAAAGGTACCAGCAAAAACCAGTCTCAAGTCCTTGGTATAGCCCCGTCCCTCGTTCCTTCCCAGTTGAAGAACATCAATCGCAGGTGTATCGCCCCAGAGACTTTTCGTCTTAGGAAGCGTAACCGAGGATCCCGTAACGAAGGTCGGAATACGAACTTCCCTGACCCATCTTGGTTTCCAGGTTTGCTGGTTCATTGGTGAGCGGCAGTACTTCTTGTGTTGTGGCCAGTCGGCTTTCTGGCATGCGGTGCCGCAGTACTGGAGCGCCAGGAAGCGTTAGTGCAAGCTCAATAAATACAACGATACCAACTCCAGGATTACTCACCGGAACCAGGAGGCAGTTCTTGCATGCCATGATACCTTTGCCGGTACATTCGAGGGTTGTGGCCGCGTGGTTGGCGCAGGGTATCTCGGTTATTTCGTCCATTATTTGTCTTCTGCACCTGAGATCGGACAGCAGTGTTTTGAGGAGCCAAAGGAAGAGATAGAAGAAGAGATGAGAGAGAAACTGGAGGATCATTTTGCAGACCCAGAGACTTTCTTCTTCATCAGTGTTTAGGTGCTTCCTGCTGCTTGCCTCTTTCACTGCCTATTTGTTTTCATCCTGTGAATTCACGCAACTCACAAACCAGCCAGCCACGAGAGGAAGGACAGGCTCCACTTCTTTCTGCAGCATCGTGATTCAATTGGTCTCTGCTGTTTATTTTGAGGCTTCTGATTATTGAGCGATATGAGGCTAATGAATGGCCAGTACAGGGAATGTTTACGTAGAGTCTCAGCCTCTACGTCAGGCGCTCTGCAGAGCACAACCAGAAGAGTATTTGTGTGCTGTTCAACATCCAAGACCGGCATGTCTAGTGCATCACGCTAGCCCAAGGTAAAGACTTCTCTTGAGGAGTGTTTTCGTGCAGTATAGCGATTTATATCATGACAGGAACCTAGATATAACGATCGCTAGCCCTATGCGGCCCCATTGGACTGGTAAGCTAGCGCTGGTAGCCACCACCCACACCTAGAGCCTCTACGGCATTTATCTAAAATTAACAAGCTTTCTCCTACTAGAGGAATTGTTATATACCTCGCTGTAAGTCAGAAGAGGCCTTGATATCAAGAGTTTGCAGGTAATACGGTAGATAGCTGGATACAGTACCCGAGCGCCGGATAGAACTAAGCAACCCACTCAACAAACTTCCTCCACCCTTTCCTTTTGTCACCCGTCCCATCTAATTCCTCAACGCTATAAACATCCGTCTCCAAATCCACCTCATGCAACTTCACAACCCTCGTTCTCTTAAAGACTTTCCAAACCGCATACATCCCCGCCATAATTGGCAGTTCCACATAAAAACTAACAAAACTCACCGCATCAAACGACGGACTGAAACAGCTCCACCCCTGCACGAGGACAATGACGATGTTGAGTATCACGCAGATGTATGGACCCACTGGGTATATGGGATTTTTGAAGGGGAGGAGGTGTGTTTTGTTTTGGGATTTTAGGGCGCGTCGGAAGCGGATTGAGGTTAGGCCTATGGCGATCCAGGAGAGTTGGTTTGAGAGGCCGACGATGCTGTTCATACCATCCTTATTAGCATGGTACTTGAGTGGTGGGGAGGAAGGATAGGTAGGATGTGTACGCACTTCTGCAACCAACTCCACAGCTGCCCAGCTCCAATCTTACTACTCCCGAAACACAAGCCACTCACGATCCCCGTGGCAAGAACAGCAACCCAGGGGACTTGATTCCTGTTTAACTTTCCGAAGAAGCGCGGTGCGTGCCCTGATACCGCCAGGGTATATAGTAGTCGAACGCCTGCGAAGAGCGCGTGATTGCCGGCTGATAGGACGGATGTGAGAATCACTGCGTTCATTACGGACCCAGCGGCTTTTGTCCCTGTCATTTCGAAGATCAGGGTGAAAGGGGAGGTTTTGACTGTCCCGTCTGAGAGGGAGGGATAGTTGTAGGGGATGTTGAGGCCGATTATGAGGGAGGACAACATACTACTCTTGTCAGTAGATTGCTAGTAATAGGGCAGGAGGAAACGCTGACTAGAATATAAGAATCCGCCAAAAGACATTCAGCACAACTTTTGGGAGAGTCCGCGCAGGATCTTTCGTTTCGCCTGCTGTTATGGCGATGGATTCGGTGCCGCCGTCTGTTGAATATTGTTAGCCATAGCCTTAATCCATTGAAGAAAGTGGTATACAAGCAAAAGCAGCCGTAACAAAAACCGACGCAAACCCCCCAATCCCACCGGCAAACGGCGCATCAGGGAGATGCCAGTTCTCGCCGCCGATATAATGCCTCGACTCATTCCCACCGCAGTTGACGACGATGCCAAGGATGATGAATACCTGCCTCATCATTAGCATAAGGGCCATGAACGATAGAGGGTAGGAAGGCACATACAACAATAGTAACAACCTTCAACAAACTCAACCAATACTCCACCTCACCATAAACATTCACAGCAAAAAGATTCAAGCCAATGAGCACCGCCCAAAATAGCAAACTAAACGCCCACCCTGGAAAAGAATCTGAAGCTGTCCAATACTGCAGCACAATCTGCAGCGCGACAAGATCCGCCGCCGTCGAAACAGCGTCATTAAACCAGTAATTCCAGGTGAGCGCGAACCCAAACGCATCATCTACGAACCGACTGGCAAATGTACAGAAACTCCCCGCGACAGGAACGAAAGCCGCCATTTCGCCGAGCGACAGCATGGTGCTGAACACGATCCCTCCCGAAATGGCATACGCGAGGAGCATTGATGCCGGCCCGCCCGTTGCTAGGGCTGAGCCGGTGCCGAGGAATAGGCCTGTGCCGATTGTGCCGCCGATTGCGATCATTTGGACTTGCCGGGCGGAGAGGGTGCGGGCGAGGTTGTCTTGCTTTCTGGCTGTTCCATTGTGGTTGTCATTGTGGGATGTGGACTCTGGGAAGGGGATGGGTGCGATGGTGGGTTGTTTATCGCTCATTGTTGCTGTGGTGGTTTATGTTATATCGCATATAGAATAGATAAATAGAGGGGAAGCTGGATAAGCGGTTAAGCAATGCCTAGAACTTGGCTAGATTGCTTCTGTCGCAAGAATTCAGCCCGATTGCGCCTTCAGTTTCCGTCTGTCATATTGTCCGTCTGGGGGATCTCAACGTTGCATTGATCGGCGGAAGACCCGCTGGCAGCCGACGACAAGCGATCTATACTTTAGTACTTGTATGGATATCTGGAAATGTTTCTATTCAATCATACTTCTATAGTTTCTAAAATAGCATAACATCATGCAACAACTCAAACACCCAAAAACCCATTAACAGCAGACTGAACCCCCTCCAAATCCTCCCAAAGATGCCAGTGTCCAACATCCTTCAACACCACCGCCTCAGCACCCGCAATCCTCCCCTTATACTTCTCAACCAACGCCGGCGGACTCACACCATCCGCATCACCAGACACAATCAACGTCTTGGCCTTGATCTTCTCAACTGGAAGAGATTCATCCTTGCTCCGCGCAAGAGCCATGCACGCCTTTGCGTATCCCTCTGGGTCTTGAGAGAGGAGGGACAGGCGCGTTGCTGTTACGGCGAGTGGGTTCGAGGATTTTGTCTTGGATGAAAGACCGGCGTTCACGACTGCGTCGACGACGGCAGACATTCCGCCTGCGCGGACGACTTCGGCGCGGGCGAAGGAGCCGTTGCTTCCTGCTTCGGGGAGGGGCGAGGGAGGAGGGCCGAGGAGGATGAGATTGTTAACGAGGGAGGGGTTCTGCAGGGCAAATTTCAGGGCGATCAGGCAGCCCATTGAGTGCGCGATGACTGTTGCTGGCTTTGAAGACCCGGATTGGGTGTAGAGCGTTTTGATGTCGCTTGCAAACGACGAGATGGTGAGACTACTCAACGCAGATGTAGGAGAGAGACCGTGTCCTTCAAGATCCGTCAAATGCAGCGCATGAGATTGACCAAGTTTCTCAAGAAGCGGCGCAAAGAAAGTCGAAGATCCACCAAGACCATGAATAAAGAGAATCGGCGCGCCATCCTTGTTCCCCTGAACGGAGTAGTAAAGTCTCTTACCCCCAACATTGACAAGCCCCGTCCCGGCGCGAGCTTTCTTATTCGCAACAGGAATCGAGCTCGCGCTTTCACCTTTCACACGCTCCATAGTCGCATTCGCTGCCTCCAACGGCGCGACACGATTAACCAGCTCTCCCAGGCCCGAAACAGTCACCTTAACCTCATCACCAGGCTTGAGGAAAACCATAGGCCTGAACCCGAAACCAACACCATACGGTGTCCCCGTCGCAATCGTATCACCAGGCTGCACCGTCGCGCCCTGCGACAGCGTGGAAATCAAATTCGCAACGCTGAAGATGAGCTGGTCGCTCGTCGCATCCTGCCTCTTCTCCCCATTCACAAAAGTCTGCAGTCTCAACTTTTCAGGAAGTCTCTCTTTCGGCACCGCAACGGGGCCAATGGGACAGTACGTATCCGGCGACTTGCCGATAAAAAACTGCTTGTGGTCTCGCTGTCTTTCTCTAGCCGTGTAATCGTTGATAATCGTATACCCCCAGACGTAATCGAGTGCTTCACTTTCGGGGATCTTATGTCCTGCCTTTCCGATAATAACGCCGATTTCCCCCTCGTAGTCGGGTGTTTCTGTGAAGCCGGGGTGGAGGAGGATATCCTCGCCGGAGGCAATTATAGACGTGGCGCGCTTCGTAAAGATTACTGGTGCCGTGGGCTGGTCGACTTTGTCGCTGCTGTCGAAGCCCGAGGAGTTGAATTCTTTGGCGTGCTCGACGTAGTTTTTGCCGACGGCGAGGATATCTCTTCCTGAGATTGTGGGGAGGAGTTTCACGCTGTTTTGAGGAAGGGCATCTTCGCGAGCGGGGACAATATTCGTTTCTCCGGCTTCGATGACTTGGTAGAGGTTTCCGATTCTCGTGCCTGATGTAAATGCCAACGGTTGGATTTGTTGTGTTTCCAGGTCCAAATGGCCGATGCGGGATTCGCCGCTATTGGGGTCGCTGTAGGAGCAGTAATTGAATTGAGAAGGAGAAGCCATCTTGACAAATACAATCGGAACTCGATTGCAATAATTTCCAATGATTTGCTCGTGAGATAGCCAACCCCTCACTTAAATAAAAAAAACCCCGCGTTCCAAAGCTCAGCTTCTCCAAAAATTAGACCATACCCACCAAACATCACGACCTCCGTCTTTCGCCGCGCTTCTCCACTCCGCTGTTCTCCGTGATCGACGCTCACTACCATAGTCCATACCCACTGTACTTCTGTAGGTAGGGGACCACTTGGCCTCGGATACCCTCCGCGAACCGCACTGGGGCAAAGGATGCGCGGACCTGGGCGATGGGGCCGATGTTGTGCTACTGCGTTGGATCTGATACTAGCATGCTGGTGCGTCTGGACCTCGGAATAGTTTCCCAGGATTAGGATACGGTCGGGGCGATGGAGTTAGGGTGGTTAGTGTTTACTGTACGTATTGTTTAGCCTCGGGTTGACTGGAGATTGGATATGAGGTACGATGTAAATATGCTGAGTTATGCTGTGCTCAGGTAGGATTACAGTGGGCTAGGCTCTTTGCGTAGGTGATAGCCCTAGCTAAGGACCTACAGAGTAGGTAGCAGGTAGTTCACACGAGCATTTTCCCCGGCTTGGATCCTGCAATCCGAATCCGTATACCTAGTGCCCCTGCTGTATCTAATTCGCCCCTTATAAATAAGACCAGACCATCAAACTCTCGTTCTCCTGCTGAAGAACTTGGTTGCTTTTGCTTTTGCTTTTGCTTTTGCTGCCGATTACCTACAGGATAGTAGTTCTACCACATCTACCTAGCTATACTCCTTTTCTCCCCGGGTCTACTACCTACAGCCCATCCAACAACAGCCACCATGTCCACATCTATAGAGAAGCAATCCAACAACCACAACGACACCCTCGACCGTCAATTCACGGCCGGCGGGCACGAGAACGACCGCTCCCAGCCTCCACTCCCAGTTGTGCACAGGAGCTTCGCAAATCCGTCGCCGTTAGGTCTGATATCTTTCGCATCAGGCACGTTTCCTTCCCTCCATCCAAATTCCTCTCTATATGCCCCAGCCCATCCCATCATCCAAGTATGGTAAATGGGATAGCATGCTGGGACCTAAAAGCTGGAAAGACAGCGCTAATTGCAATGGCACGAAAACAGACATCTTCCTCATATCAGTCTACGGCCTACACGCCCGCGGCATCCAGAGTCCAAATGTAATGGTCGGCATGCTCGTTTTCTTCGGTGGTGTGTGCCAGTTCCTAGCTGGGATAATGGAGTTTGTTACGGGGAATACGGTGCGCGCAACCCTTCCTTCCTCCCTTCCCTCCTCTCCAAATAAGTCCCATCCAATCCAACCATCCCTGCTAACGCAAGCTGAGTTGTTTGTTCGTGTATCCAGTTCGGCGCAACAGTCTTCACCTCCTACGGCGCATTCAACCTCTCCTACGCAATGATATACCTCCCCGGTTCGGGCATAATAGCCGCATACACAGACGCCACCACCGGCCTACCAGGTCAGGAATTCAACGAGGCTGTCGCGATATACCTATGGGTCTGGCTTATTGTGACGGTGATATATACCGTTGCTGCAATGCGGTCGACTTGGATTCTTTTCCTTGATCTTGTGGCGCTGGATATTTGTCTTTTGTTACTGGCTGTGGGGTTTATGACGGGCGTTCAGGGGGTATTGACGGCAGGGTACGCTTTTGGGATTTTGGTTTGTGGGCTTAGTTGTGAGTTTCTATACCCTTTCTTCTATCGCTTTCTTTGAAGAGGCTGTTGAGGGATTGTACTAACGTGGAGCAGTCTGGGCTGGGACGGCGGGACTGTGGGTTGGGATTACGCCGATTAGAGTCCCTGTTTTCGAGATGGTTTAGGAGGGACGGTATTGCTCGCGCTTTATTCCTCTGATGGGGGATATATAAAAACGTGGGAGGAGATGAGCTCAGAAACTGTGACTGTACTGGTATGTCCAATGCGCTGTGGCTGGGATTGAATGAGGTGCGATTGACTGCGACTGAATACGATGAATTGGGACTGACAACTCAGACTGGAATGGCACATTATGGATGGAACTAATGCAAGTAATTAATTGGATTGGGATACGAAATTAGCATAATGAATGGTATAATGATATTTTACTACGGTTTCGTATATATCGATTCTGAAGATAAATTTAGGATAGTCTCGTATAACGAGTATTGGAAGGAATTGGAGAAGGCCTGTCAGCATAGAAGACAGTCAATCAGACTATACCTTAGGTTGAAATGAAGGAATAGGATATCAAGAGTACGGATACCGGACGAAGCTGAATCTTTAACTTATACACTCCACAGACAAGAACTTGAAATATGCTCGGTATCCTCTGGTCTACCCGCCATGCCCCAACGCCTACCTAATGAATAAACCCAACCTATGCTCCCCAGAAAATGAAGCGCTCAATAAACTCCCATTCTCATCAAAACATCAAAAGCAAAATCACCACCCCCAATCATCATCATCCCCAGTACTAACCCCTACAAAGCGCGGAACCTCCTTATACCGATTCAGCACCCCCCTCGTCCTGCCAACCCTCAAAAGCCCCCCAAACTCACCCAACTGGTGCTGAGAGTGAAACCGCCAAAACTGCCACGTGCAATCCTGCCCCACAAAATTGCGAATCACGGCTGAACCGCCGGGGTGCTGGGACTGGAAAGCCGTGCAGTCGTAGATTATATTGTTTATTATGATCCAGGCTGGGATTTGCGCTTCACTGTCTGATGTTGGCTCTTTTGGTGAGGTTGGTACCGATCTCTCGACTGTAGGTGAAGTTTTATTCTCCTTCCATGCTTTTTCGACCAACGTCACGATGGAGGGGTCGATGAAGGGGAGATCGGAGTCTGGTGTTGAGGGGTGTTGGAGGGGGTATGCTTTGCCGAGGAATGAGGGTTGAAGCTGGAGTTGACGTTTGGTTGCGGTTTCTGGTTGCGGAGTTGGTTCCGCTTCTTGGGGGGCGAGGGAGATGTCCTCTGTGTGTTCGACGTAGGCTTCTACCTTCTCGGGTGCAAAGGGGGAGAGAGATTGTTGAGGGCGACGAGAAAGCGAGATCCAGCCCATGTTTCTGTATAAGATGTTGAAGGTGGAAGGTAAAACTGTCTGGAGACGGGGTCAGAGTGCCCGAGACAGACCC
Source organism: Aspergillus stella-maris (assembly GCF_047715825.1). Classification (NCBI taxonomy): domain Eukaryota; kingdom Fungi; phylum Ascomycota; class Eurotiomycetes; order Eurotiales; family Aspergillaceae; genus Aspergillus; species Aspergillus stella-maris. The sequence continues at coordinate 409,197 of NW_027396797.1, forward strand.
AGACCCAGACCCATAGCTGCACCAGACTAGCTGCACAAGCACTACTGCACAAGGACCATCGCACACCTCGCACACTTTCCGAAGATGGTACCGGTATAGCCGAACCTAAGCTCGCAGCACCAGAATCCTGCGATCGACTAGATCGGGTGACAATTCACCTCGGCCTGACTAGCCCATGCACCACGAATCCTGGACGCGGAGAAGCGCGGCCTTGCGCGGAGATGTCCCATAATCTTGTTTCTCATTGGCGCCCGCAGTATGTACTTTGCCGTGATCGACAAGACGAAACAATGACCATTGTGGGGGTTGCATAAAGCTAAGGAAGGGGTGCTACCGTGCTCCGTCAAGACAATGTCCGGGCTCATGCACACTGCAAGGATTACCTGCTGATTGTCTGATACTTGTGCTGTATATATACCCTACCCAGCTCCGGCGCCGTTGTTTTGGAGCCCTCTTTCGTCTAATCAACTTCGAGATATTCATAATGTCGTCTTGGTCTTCGCCGGCTTATCCGCTTCAGCCGTATAGCGGTCCGCCGCGAAATGTCGCATACATTGATCAACTGAAGTTTGACAAGAAGCTGCAGCCGAAGGACTACAGCATCGCCGGTACGCATCCGGAGTCGAGGATCCTCATCACGGATGTGAACATCATCGATGCCACCGGGCGGGAGCCGTATAAAGGTGATGTCTTGATCACCGGTATGTCTCCCAAACTTCAAAACTAAAGCATATACTGATAGAGAGGCAGGGGAGAGATTCACACACGTTGGCGAGGTTCCCGAAAAGGAAAACTTGCTCAAAAACCCTCGAGTCCGAGTATTCTACGGACGAGGCCGTACCCTGATTCCCGGACTTGGAGACGCGCATACACATCTTAGCTGGAATGGAGGAGACCTTGGTCGGTTGGGTGAACTGGGGATTGAGGAGCACACGCTGCTGACTGCACGAAGTGCAAAATGCTTTCTCGATTCAGGATATACCATGTACGCTCCGCGCATTTGGTGTTTTGCGAGTAAAGCTGACAGTTCAGGTGCTTTGGTGCTGCTGCCGCTAAGAAACGACTAGACGTTGTTGTGCGAGATGCGATCAATGCAGGAGATATTCCTGGTCCTCGATACCTTGCCAACAGCCAGGAGATGGCAAGGAGCGATGGAGACCTCGTTCCGGGGATTACTGCGTATGCCGATGGTCCGGAGGAGATGCGGAAGGTGTAAGTTTTCTGTCCCGTAGTCTATGAATTTTCTAATGACTTCAGTATCCGCGAACATGTCGAGCTGGGCGTAGATCAAGTCAAGCTGTCCATGTCCGGAGAGTCGGTACGTTATCCAGAGCCCACCAGCGTTCTCTGCTAAGAGCTTAGATTACTGAAATCCGCGACGCGATGGACTGCTACTTCAGCGACGAAGAAACCAAAGCCTGTGTTGACGAAGCTCACAAGCACGGCATCCGACTCTGTGCTCACGCTCGAGCGCGAGATTCGGTCCGACAATGTGTCGAGCACGGTGTAGAAATCATCTACCACGGCTCATACATCGACGAAGAAGGCATGGACGCACTGGAGAAGAAGAAATCGGAGCATGTCGTTGTTCCTGCCATCAACTGGCTCTGGGCGACGCTGTACGAGGCGAGCGCCTTTGGCTATGCGACTGAAGCCGCAGAGAAAGTCGGGTATAAGAAGGAACTCGAGGCTGCCATTCGGGGACTGAGGGAGATGCACCGAAGAGGGATTGCCGTTCTTCCTGGAGGGTAAGCATTATTCCCATGGAAAAATTGAAGAGTACTAACTTTCCAGTGACTATGGCTTTGCCTGGACACCCCATGGCACATACGCCCGCGACCTCGAGCACTTCACAAAGCTGATTGGCTTCACGCCTCACGAGGCCATCATCGCAGCCACATACGGTGTAGCCAAGCTGTTCATGCGATCACATGAAATGGGCCAGATCAAGGCGGGTAATTTCGCAGACTGCGTTGTGGTAGATGGAAACCCGCTAGATGATATTACCATCCTACAGAACCACTCCAAGCTCAATGTAATCATGATCAATGGGCGAGTGCACAAGGCTGGACGGAGAGAACTGCTTGTACCGGATGCAGCGGCGAGTCAGGAACTCACGCAGAGGATCACGCAAGCTATGGATGAGTTGGAGATAAGGGCGCCGATGCAGAAAGCTTATTGATCGTTTTTGAAGTTTGTGCTATGATACCATTATGCAGGTTATTTCTTTTTCTTGGGTTGGATGTAGGATAATCTGTAGGCCATAAGCCGGCGGGAGAAATCTAGTAGCCAAATAATAGGGGTAGTTCTTAGTAGGTACCATGGGCATTTAAACCTCTCCTGCCCTAACTGGCGACTGACGAGAAGACGAGGTCGTTCCTTTCGTTCTACCAGAGTCAGGGGTCGCACCTTTCTCAGTTCGCTAGGGATCAATAATGCCTAAATCCTAGGAGTCTGGGTATCTCTACCTACTGGGCACCTAGCGAGTGTAGTGGGTCAGTGGCGCCCAGATTTAGCGGCCACACCCCCCACCAGCCCCATAAGAAGAGGCCATCCCCCGTTCCATCCGCGGTCCACTGCAGTCTTCCCCAGTTTCCACCTTCCACCTTCCACTCTAAAATGTCAAAGCGACTCCCTCTCAGCTGCGAAAACTGTCGCCAGCGCAAGATCAGGTGCATCAGCTCTAACTCTCACTCTCCCTGCGATACATGCGCTCGTCGCGGTTATGCCTCCAGCTGTCGCTTCCGCCGCCAGGACCCCTATGATGTTGTGCGATCGCCCGACTCGGAGAGACTGGTTGGCAACGTCTCTGCGCTGGAAGACTTACTCAGACAGAACATAGCAGTAACAAGCGCCCTTCTCAATCAACGGACCGAGACTCGCCTGCCGTCTCCAGTGTCGAGTCCAGCTACTTCGAATTATGTGGTCGCGCAGTCACCGAAAAAATCCGGGCATGCTCATCAATCCGGTCGTCTTGTCACATCGCCTTCCAATCATGTCCGATTTATTCCCTCCAACGATCTTGGAGATTCGCACCTCATCGATGCAATGCACGAATCTACTCCAGGCTGTCCGACCGGCTTTCCTTTCTTTGACCAGCCTGGTGGCAATATTGTTTCCGACGAGCTGTTGGACATGCTCCCACCCCTTCCGCAGCTAGGAGAGCTCAAGTCGGTATATTTTCGAGTCTTCTCGCCTCTCTTTCATATCCTGCACGATCCGACCTTTCATGCTCGGTACGAAAAGTTTATGCAGAACCCAAAAGCAGTCTCTTTGCCATTCCTGGCTCTGCTCTTCGTCATCCTTAGTCTGGCCATCACTGCGCTCGATGATAGCGATCCCCTACTCATGCATCTCGGTCGCGATCCATCGCCTGGAGCAAATATTCGCGGTTTATCAGCAAAATACAGAAGCGCGGCAATGCGTTGTCTTACGGCCGACAATTTCATGTTCCGTCATAATCTTTGCACCGTTCAGTCGCTAGTGCTTCTGATCTACGCGATGAACCATGCCCAAGGTCCAGCGTGGTCTCTCCTCGGTACGACTCTGCACATCGCTGTTGCAATTGGTTGTGCTGTTGATCCGGCGCGACTGAATGTCAGTCGCATTGAAGCTGAAGAGCGCAGACGGTGCTGGGCCGCATTGCAGATGCTGTATACAATCCAGAATACGTGTCTCGGCAACATCATGCCCTTCCTGATTGACGCGCACGTCGACCTCCCAGCTGACATTGAAGATGAAGATTTACTTACCCCAGCCGGCTATCCACCGAGGAGCAGTGAGTTAACGGAGCCAGGTGCAGCACCTACCAAAATGACCTACCTCCTCTACAAATTCCGCCTATACAATCTCGCCTTTGACATCTGCCAACTCTCTCCTTCGGCCCGCGCCGACAGCGCCACAATCTCAGCACTCGAGCGCAGAATAGCATATGAGCAGCAATGCCATTCAACCCGGTTCGCCGGTACGCAGAACATGGAGCTAGAGCCATATCATCAGGCTCACTATTACATCCTCGCAAATTACACAAACCTCCTTACCCTCCTGCTATATCGACCCTTCCTCTCAACGAACACATCAAACGCAAACTCCCAGATGCACGATACAGCGTCATCATGTTGCTCAGCCGCCGCAACAACCATCCTCGCCAACTTTCTCAAGCTCTCCTCGGACGCTATCTTCCGCAGCTACCGATGGTACGTCGATGGACTAGGCTCATTCTTCGCCTTCTTCTCAATCACGACACTGTTCATCCTGTATGGAAACCAGGGCAGAACCGCGAATGCCATCAGCCACAACCCCGAGACAATCAATCTGGTCCTCCATTGCGTCGACCTTTTGATCTCCAATGCATCTCGGAGTGCGGTATGCGCAAGGGCCGCAAGTGTTCTGGAACCGGTGGTGCAGCAGCTTCATCTTGCCCCTATGGCAGGGGAATTGCACTTGCATTCCGATCCAGGCACCGGTCCTGGCTTGCAAGACGTGAGTCCCCTTAGTCAGGAGCATAGTTCAGTGCAGGATGCTGGTGTATGGGGTCCTTTTCCTGAACTGGGAAATTTGTTCTTTGATGTGCCCTGTGAGCAGTGGTTGAGTCCGGCGGGGTTTCCTTGGGTTGGTGCTTGATCTTTCTACATGATTTGTCTGGGGAAATCGAAGATTTTCATCCGTTACTTTCTTTCGACAATCAGCAATGTGTATGGGTATCTAGGCTTTTATCGCCGGGATTGAGAAGAAACCTTACGTACGCGCTATCATCAGCACCCTGGGTTCTTATGAATGAACTACCAGGGATAAAGCTTATCTGCTTTTTGGAAAGCTCAGCAACCCGATCTGGCCTTGGCCGATCCACGTTCATTTCGTACAGTGAATGCTTACTCTTCGATATTGATTTAAGGTATAACAACAACCTTAACCTTGCCAGTCATCAAGGAACAGACCTCCGCCACGCGTTTCTCTCAGTCGCCTCCTCATCTCTGGTTTTAAGTTCCATCATCCCACCCACCTCAATAACAGCATCGCCTCCGCCCCTCCGCCGCAACTCACCGTCATGAACCCATCTCACAACCTGGGCCGACACCCAAGTACACACAACATAATGTTTGATGTGTCTACTCGTCTTTTGCCCGATAGAGATGGGTACCATATGGATAGCTACAGCTCCAGCTACAGCTACAGTTACAACAACACCAGCGTCCTAACAAAACTCATCCAACTCCTCCGCCGAAAACTATGCAGATCCCGAACAAGCCTATCCAAACTTCCCATCCACATCCTCACACAAATATTCGATCTCCTGCCTCTCCTCGACCAAGCCTGTCTCGCACTAACCTGCAAATCATTCCACTTCATCTTCAACGCCGTCCTCGAGCACGAACAATTCCGCTTTCCAAGACTTTACCAGCTTGAATTGCTTGAGTCGCCTTCCGGTACTCCGCCCCTTAACCTGGACCTGCGCCCGGTCTCTTCTTTATATATCAAAGAAGGCTCTCGACACTACGCCAGGAACGCGGGCCTCGGCAAGTTAGGTTACACGCGACACCAACTCCTCCTCCGCCTCGAAGACCGCCGGCTCAAGTACTGTGTCAAATGCATGAAGTTGCACCACCGCGAATCCTTCGCTCAACCAACTTACCACGGCCCAATGGTCTACCGCGACTACTGCTGGAGTGAAGCTGGGGTCGTCGATATATGCCCCTGCATCTCACTTACAATCCGCGATAAGGCGCGGATCGTCCAGTGTTTGAGACGGATGAAGAAGGGGAAGGGGCCGTCTTCAATGGGAGGGTTGGAGAATTCTTTTCGCACCGTTGAACCCCGTTACAGTCAGGTTTCTAGTGCAGGGGGGGAAGACGGCCGGGGCCCACTTAATATCGTTCTAACGAGGGATGTATTGAAGGAATTGAGGAGGCCGTATTTGGTTCATGAGTGTTCGATTGATGGACATGGGCTGGTCGCGGGGAACTTGAAGACCGTTATATTCATGCAGGGGGGCGCCGATAATCCCATGCTCGTCGCGGAGACGGATTATATTGTCCCACTTGACAAATGGCTTCTCTATTGGCAGCCTACCAAGGGATTTAAGAATGCGCTGTATAATCTGCTTTGGGCTGTGCGGATGAGCGAGAGGGGCGCGTTACTGGATGATTACGATGACTTTGGGCGCGTGAGGTCTCAGACTGCAGCTGAAAATGAGAATGGACCTGAAGGCCAAGGACAAGGAATTGGACAGAACCAGACAACGATCAGGACCAAACGAGTGAGGGTTACCAGGCACCTGGGACGCTGCTATGCGACTGTCGACGAGTACTGGTTTAAGCAGGATCGGATGATGAGCCCGTCTTTCTTGCGGCTGATGCAGTATGTCACCTGTTGATTGTAATGAGGCCTAGCTTGCAGTGAAAGATTACAAAAGCTAATATTGGCAGTGCGTACGAGAACTAAGACTCGGACTAGCGCTTGATGTCTCAAGTCGGAGGTGCTCGAAAGCTTAGGTTAGGTTACCTGGTGGATTCAAGGGCTAGTTAGGAGTCACGTTCAATCGCCGATTCAGGCGGTTCAGCGGGGTGGCCTTACTAAAATATGGTAATCTGGTTGGATGGGTTTGAAGGATGTCGGGCTGAATGTAAGACAATGGCATGGTGTCATCAATCTAGTCCCTGAATAGCATCAGCATCAAACAATACGCACAGACCGGAACCCCGGGTACAACAGTACATTGTTACAAGAAAGATCCAGCTGAAGAGTGTAAACAGCATCTGATTAGCCATCATTTAGATCGGCAGGGCCTAAGGATCTCGACCCCAAACAGCCCCATCATTTCTTGTTCTTTTGGCCCTTGTTTCACTTGCAAGCGTACATATAAACCCTGATTTCCCCGGGCATCCCATAAATTTAAAAACCCCCATTCCCATTCATTCCATCCACAATCACCTTGAAAAGAAACCAAAGTAAAGATGGCTCTAAACCTCATCCAAAACCCCTCGTTCGAATCTGGCGTTCTGTCACCATGGACACCGCACGCCGCGAACGTCGCAGAGGTTGTTGCGAGCAATGCAGACTATCAGGCTTTTGAGGGGGACTATTACCTGTATGACCCTGTCTATCTTTCTTACCTTTCCGCCCCCAACTTATCTAACCCCCACCAATTCTCGAACCAAAACCTACCTATACTAATAGATATGGCGGTAGCGACCTCCAAACAGCCGTAGGAAACAGAGGAAACACAATCTCCCAAGTCATAACCAACCTAACCCCCGGCGTGACATATAACATCTCAATCCAAACCCGAACGAGAGGCCAAGGAGGCGCAAATTACTGCTCTACGTACCTGTATACCGGGAATAATGCAACGACCGGCGCAATTGCGAGTGAGGTTGATACGCCGAATGAGTGGTACACCCTTGAAGGTAGTTATACGGCGAAGGGAGAGAGGGAAGTGTTGAATGTTGTGGGGGGGTGTACGTTTTCGGGGAGTAGTTATACGGGACATGTGCTTTTTGATGAGGTTATTTTCCGGGAGGCTTAGATTGTGCTTGTTGGTTTTGGATGGAAGGGGGGGAGAGATTGTGTGTTGTTCTTGGAGCTGGAGGATGAGGTAGATTGCTTTTTGTGGATATAGATCTATTCTAAGTAGATCGGAGAACTCGATTATATATTTCCTGGTGCTGTGTAGCAATTATAGTTTGCTCCATATTCAATGATTTGGCCTGTTTCACTACCTAGTACCTACCCCAGAGTATGTCGTTCGCAGTGTATTTCATAGCCAGGTCATCGCTGCATATCAGTGTAACTTTGCTGTGTCTGGCTCGTTCTATACCTGCCCGAGTATACCGGTAGAGCATACTCTGCTATTCACCACAGATTTCCACCGCCAATGGTAAACAATACATGAAGCGATTACATCAATCTAGCTGATATCCCATTTTATTAGGAACTACGACTTGATGACTCTTCTTTGTCTGTCAGGGGAAGTGAGGCGTCGAGGTCTCTAACGTGATGACGTCATCACCGCACGCATCGAAGCCATCGATGGGGACAACTCCAGGCGAACCAACTACTTAATCGACCTTGATCTGAGAGTCCACCATTGCATCCATCTAATCCAGTGACTAGCAACAAGTGAGATCTACAGTGGAACATTGTGTGACAGGTTGAGACATTCAAGTGACTGGCTGCGGGTTGGAACTCTAAAACCGCGGCCTGCGCTTGCAGAACACTCGAGATCTCGACCTACTTACCTACTACTTTACTACTTTTATCTATCTTTCTCTATCACTAACTGACTTCCTTCAACTACCTACCTCCTACTCTGCTGGCTCAGCACTTGTGGATATCGATACATCCACCCGCCCTGCTTCGGCCTGATCTCAGCCCAACTATAGTTCAACCTCGTCTAAATCGTCCTCCACCCCGATCGATCGAGCAGATCTACTGCAGCTTGAAAGCTTGAACTTGCAATCACTCGCATACCTCGCTCACACTTCACCTACTGACAGCTACACCACCAACATGTCGACTCCCACCCTCATTAACCTCCCCCCTCCCCCCTCCGAACCGGTCACTCCCTCTGAGATGGGCCCGTACGTCTACTCCCACCCTCCTCCTCTAAGACACTACTAACTGACTGTTGTGTAGAGGCACCCCCAACTCAACAACAACCTCCCTCTCCGCCCTCTCCACAACCGCCATAAAAGACGGCCACCAGGGCGTCCCCCACCCTCACGCCCGCCACGCCCACCAGTCCTCCAACGCCTCGCTATCCTCAACTACAACCCTCGAAGCCGAGCGCGCCGATCGTATCTCCCGCCTAGCTGGTCTGGAGCGAGTTGCTACAGCGCGAGCGGGTGGGGGCAGCCACACACCTACTGGCGCTTCGCATCTGGCTTATACGCCAGGCTACTTTGACTCCGGCGCGGGAATGAAAGAGCGCAGCACAGTCGGTTCCGCGAGCGCGACTGGCTCTGTTGGCGCACGTACAACCTGGGCTTCTGGAAGCGACGCCTTTGGCTTCGACGCGGATAAAATGAGCGAGGATCCCACTGATGACGGGGACGCAAGTAGTGTCGGGAACATCAGTGATAAAGACGACGCTAGCCTTGTTGGCTTTGGTGAAGGCGCGGCTAGTACAATCAGTGGTCCGATTTCGCATCCTGGACTTGGACGGACTTCTTCGTCTGGACGACCTAGTTCAATCGGGAGCCCGAGTCGCAGCCGCGCTGTCCCTGGGGCGCCGGCGCCTTATAGTCCACATTTGGGGGAGGCGAGTTTGGCTTCTACTCCGGGTTACGGTCAACAGGGGTATGTGGGTAGTGCGTCTGCGTCTGCGACGCCGGAGCCGGGTCAGGATGCGCGCATGGTTGATGGGATGACGTTTGATGCGGATGTTGTTGATACGACTGCGCGGACTCCGAGGCTTGCTACGCCGGGGACGGAGAGTTTCTCTGGCGAGAGGCAGTATTAGTTTGCACCAGGCTGCTAAGGAGGTAGTGCTGACTGGTGACACCGAACTTCTACCAGGCGTTTGCTGGGCTATGCGAGTCTTGCTGTTCTCGACGAAACGAAATGAAATGAAACGAAACGAAACCTCGCGATCGGGTCTAAGACTCATACTGTGCGATTGTGATATTTAGTTCTTCGGGAGGTTGCTCTTTTTTTTTTTTTCTGAGCTGGTGGTCTTTTATTGTAGGATAAACTATCAAATATATTATTTGCTGGAATTTGTCCTGGTGGTGGCTACACTACATTAGACTACTCAAGGTGGAGCAGATCGGGATGACGCTCGGCGTGGCAAAGCACCGGCACTCCAACAAGCCGTAGCGTGGAGGAAAGTTCAACGACACTGCTAATTATTATAGTAGTATACATTGTATACATAATTAAATGTTTACAAGTAGTCTTCTATGGTTATATAGAAAGTAATGAAATGTAGAGCTCAATGGAGATCACCCAATCGGGACCATTTGCCGCAGTCTGGTCAGAGTCTCTGTTTCGCCGCTCAGTCTCGTCTCAGTCTCAGCTTTCTCTCTTCTCTTCTCTTCTCTTCTTCTCTTCTCACTCTTCCTCCCACTACTCACCACCCCAACCCCCCTCCAAGTCGTCCTGTCCTGTTCTGTCCCCTGCTGGCATTGACTTGTCAAGCATTGACTACTTCCCAAAACAAACAACCTGGACTGGAGACTCGCTCAGCCTGCCAAATTCATCTTCAAGTTCCGCCGTCTTTATCTCGATCGATTCTTTGTGCGTCTCAACGAAGACAAGACAAGACCGAAATAGATCGCCTCGCGAACTAGACCAGACCTGAAAATCCTCGTCGATAGCCTTCTTCGCTTGCTACAATTTCGATAGACGATTCTACGTCGACGTCAACCGCGTCCGCTTGTGTTTACCATTAGCGGGGAGCCACACCATACAGTTAGCTTATCCACAAGTCACAACTGCAACTCAGTTTGTATTGTGGGATACGTTGATTCGATTCTGCGCGCATTTCGCTACGACAAGACAAGAGTTTTGAGATTTGGCTTTTTACTTGATTGATCGCGATGGCTGCTCCTACACAACTTGCTTGTATGTGACCTCTTTTTTTTTCGCATTGCTGCCTGGTGGTTGGGCGACAATTGCTGACTTACTTTATTTTGCAGTCCGCACGGTCAAGGGAGTTGGCATTTTGGATGCGTCTCCTGTGTATGAGCCCTTGGCTGGGTTTGAGAGGTATGCTTTCTGTTGCGACAACGAATTGGATGACTCACTGACATGCTTTCTTTCAGACCCGAGGGGAACCTCCGTTGTAGCGCTTATTCTCCCTGCGGCCGATACTTTGCCTGGGCTTCGCCTGAGAAGTACGTCCTCCCTACATAATAAAATGCGCAGTAACTCACAGTTGCAGGGTTACCATCATCGACCCCTCCGTCGGCCACGTCGTCTCCACGATCCCCGCCGAGAACGTCTTCGAGCTCGGATTCTCGCCCCTTGGAACATACCTGATAACATGGCAGCGCCCCTCCAAAGACGCCAACGGCGACGCCACCAAGAACCTCAAGGTTTGGCAGGTCGTGGAAACAGACGGAGACCGCATCGTCGGGCAGTACGTACAAAAGTCCCAGACCGGCTGGAACATCCAGTATACCGCCGACGAGAAGCTGTGCGCGCGCGTCGTCACCAACGAGGTGCAGTTCTACGAGAGCGGCAACCTCGGCAGGGTCTGGAACAAGCTGCGCGTGGAGGGGGTGGCTGATTTTGCGCTCTCGCCGGCCCTGCAGAATCAGTCTGTTGCGGTCTTTATTCCTGAGCGCAAGGGGCAGCCGGCTGCTGTCAAGGTCTTCCATGTCCCGCAGTTTGGAGCGCCTGTTTCGCAAAAGACTTTCTTCAAGGGCGACAAGGTCCAGCTTAAGTGGAACAACTCGGGCACGAGCTTGATTGTCCTTGCTCAGACTGATGTCGATAAGACGGGCAAGAGTTACTACGGCGAGACTACCCTGTATCTCTTGAGCTCTAGCGGGCAGTTTGATTCGCGTGTGCACTTGGGTATGTTACCTTTACTTCATTTCTCCGTCCAGCACTAACATTGAACAGACCGCGAAGGGCCCATCCACGACGTGAGCTGGTCCCCCAGCTCCAAGGAATTCGGTGTCGTCTATGGCACAATCCCAGCAAAGACAACCATCTTCAACGTCCGCGGTGTCCCCAAGCACAGCTTCCCCCTGACCCCGCGCAACACGATCCTCTTCTCCCCTCACGGCCGGTTCGTCCTCGTCGCCGGCTTCGGAAACTTAGCTGGCCAGATGGACATTTACGACATGGAGAAGAACTACAACAAGATCACGACCGTTGAAGCTGCTAACAGCAGCGTCTGCGAGTGGTCGCCTGACGGCCAGACCATTCTCACTGCTACTACATCCCCCCGTCTCCGCGTCGACAATGGTCTCCGCCTCTGGCATGTTTCCGGCGCCCTGCTGTACAACGAGGACATCAACGAGCTGTACGACGTTTTCTGGCGCCCTCAATCAACTACCCAGCACCCGCTCGGCGACCCCTTCAGCCCCCTCCCCACGCCCCACGCCTCAGCAACAGCGTACCTCGCAACCCGCAAAGCCCCCGTCAAGCCCGCAGGCGCGTACCGTCCCCCCGGCGCCAGAGGCCAAAGCACCCCGCTCGCCTTCCGCCGCGAAGACCAAGGTGGCTCCGCTTACGTCCCTGAGGGAACTGCAACCGGCGGCTCGCTGAGCGTCAACGGCCCAGCCCGCTCCCGCCGCCGCGCTGTGCCCGGAGCCGAACCAGCAGAGGAATTCCTCCCGCCCGGTGCCGCACCGGGTGGAGGCGTCGCCCTCCCTCCTGGCGCCGACAACGCCGAGAAACTGAGCAAGTCCGCAGCGCGCAACAAGAAGAAGCGCGAGGCGCGCAAGCTCAAGGAAGCTGAGGAGGGTAGTGCGCCTACAAACGGCGAGCACCAAGCGCCCGCCAAGAAGGAGAACGCCGGCAAGCCCAAGGACGGACAGCGCAAGAACGGAACCAAGCAGACGAATGGAACTTCCAAGCCTGCTCCCGCTCCTGCTGCTGCTGCTGCCCCCGCTGCTCCCGCCCCCGCCGAGCCGCCTCTTGCAGACGACGCCGTCCCCTCCTTGCACGACAAGAAGATCCGTGGATTGCTGAAGAAGATCCGTGCCATTGAGGATCTGAAGATGCGTCATGCTGGTGGGGAGAAGTTGGAGGATACGCAGTTTAAGAAGATCCAGACGGAGGATTCGGTCCGTAAGGAGTTGGAGGGGCTGGGGTATACGGGGGCTCAGTAGCCTGGCTCTACCGTTCTCGCTCATGCTCATGCTCATGCTTTGAGGAAAGGCGGGTTCCTGGCCCGGTGGCTGCGTGCCACGGGCCTTGGGCCGGAGTGATTTGTACATCTAGCTCAGCAGTTACGGTACTGTGCTTGTCACTGCTGCTGTTGCTCTTGGGTTTCGCTTCACTTACCTACGTTACTTAACTTGACCTACTCCATGCTAAAGTATATGTATCAGGTCTGTCTGTACATGCCATGGTATACATATAATTACTCTACTACTCACTATCTACCTCTTCTCTCTCTGTTCCTCCTAACCATCCTGCAAGTCAGGTCGGGTCAGGTCATATCTCATCTTGTCTAGGTAGTCTATTTAGTCTAGCCATAGTCTATGATAGATGCATGAATATATTAGATAGATACCATTCACCATTCACCATCCAACAACCAACAACCAATCAATTCAAAAACTAATCCCAACCTCCAAGATCCAAGATCCAAAATGCAGTATCTCAAAATATGGAAGACAGATCATCAATACCCATCCTTAACCCCCCTTTCCTTCTCAAGTGCCTGCCTCTCATAATTAATCTCCCACCACCATCTATTGAGCACATCACCCTCCTCTTTCTCCGCCTCCGCCTCCAACTCCTCCTGAACAGGCAGCTCAGCCTGCCAAGGCTTAACAGCAAAAATATAATGCACGTTCTTCACCTGCTCGTCTCTCCAGATCTTCCCATGCACATTCTCATCCCTCATCGTCTTCAGCGCGTTGTATATGTAAGGCAGTGGAACCCATCTCTCTTGAAAGGCCTCTGAGAGGAGTTCTTGGTCCGGGAAGGTATATTGTTCTAGTTTTGACGGAGACGAGAGGTAAGACTGGATTTTTTTGTAGGCGTGTAGCGAGGGGCGCACGACGAGGAGGCCGGAGTTTAGCATGCCGACGCCGGAGGTGACCGGTGAGCCGGTTTTTTGGGCGGATTCCGGATGTGAGTGTTGGGGTGTGTAGGCGCAGTTGGATGGGATCCTGGAGCGTAAATGGGTTGTTAGCTATGCTCTTAGTGAGGGTGTTGGGCGGGTGCCATACCAACGCGCCGGATAATGCGCCTTCTTCATAGGATTACACGCGCAGGCATGCGTAGCCGCAAAGACCCTGTTACCATTTCCATCCTCTTCTTCAGCACCGTCCAGCGGGGTATCCATGAGCTCATCCATCCCCCGTCTGACAAGCATATCGCCATCCAAAAGAATCACCCTCTCGAACCCCGTCAGCGAGAAAACAACAAGTTTGTTCCATGTCTCGTTGAAGCGCGGATCTGCCTCGTATTTCCGACTACTTTGCGGCTGAATCGCTGGCACGGCGAGGGTAGTTATATTCCGGGCTTTAAGAGCTTCGAGGCCTTCGGCGGGGAAGGAGGGGGTGTACAGTGCGATGAACGGGTAGCGCGTTTGCGTCTTGAGGAGGGAGTGGTGCAGTGTTAAGAGGCCGGGGAGATAAGAAAGGTTCGTTATTAGGGTTGTCCAGACTAAGTATCATTGTTTTGTTAGTTGGTGGTTCGATTCGGTTCGTGAGGGGAATGTGGAGGAGTTGAGTAGAGAGACGGCGGGGAAAGGCTCAGATACCTTTTTTTGGTTGCGCTTGCGCTTGTGCTTGCGATTCCTGCTCTGTTGAATGCACCATGGTGGGTAATAATAACGGGGATTCAAAATCTCCTAGGGGGAAAGGATTGTATTACATGGAGAAAAGAAGAGCGGGAGTGAGATCGGGGGTTTTATTTTCTTTTTGGAGATTATTCGATTCCCCGATCGATTGCGAATTGCACTATCGCCGATCGCGGCGCGGGGTGATTAGGTAAGATGCATATTGACGCTGAGAAATGAGATGGATTTAGAAACAGTGATAAGTTAATAGAACATTGAATACTTCGACTTGTAGTGATGTTGATGCAGAGGGGCAAATGGTTGAAGAAGAGTTGGGTGGGGTGGATGATATATTTCCAACCCAGGTAACCCGTTCCTTCCCTAACAGCACCTACGTAACTAGCACACTATACTCCGTAATTGTCTACAAGAATGTCCACACAATTGCCTATCCCTTCTTGCAAAGAGAGCAGCGGTGTATGGGCGGAACGCATCTTATATGTTCTTGCGTTCCCATCAATATATCGCAGCCGATACAGAGCTTATACCATCTGGCATTTCAAGGCATGATCCTCGCCTTGCGCTCCACCTTACAGCGCGAATGTAAATCCATCATGAAAGAGATGTTGAAAAGATCAGAAATGATGTAGCAATGTATCAAGTGTTCGTCATGCGGGTATCTATCCCAATTAGTGCAGCGTACTATGTGAAAATGCGCGTCCGCTTGATGGGACTTCCCATGCGCCCACCGGCCATCCCACTTAGTAACCTATCCATTCCGTCGACGTCGAGCTCACCGCGGTGCAGGCGTAGCTGGTCTGACTCGAGGTTGGGTGCTTCACTAACAGACGCGCAAGTGACGGGCGCCGCCTCAGGTTCTGTAAGTTTCGGCGCGAGAATGAGAATGCGGTGCTCGGCCATCACAATGGTATCAAATGTAGAGTCTTCGGCGCGAGATTCACGAGAAGCCGCAGGAATATGGCCCAAACCCCTCAATGGCTCTCCCATCAATGCGATGTCTTGAATTGGAGTCACGCGGCAGCGGTTCGATGCGTCTAATGTTCCTGTCGATTTAACGGCGCTTCGCCAGAGAGTCAGAAGACTGGGAATCACAGCGCTGTGGTTACCATGACGGATGAGTACAGACTCATCTGGAAGGGCGTCGGACGAGCTATTCGTCTGGTACACGGAGATTCCACCATACAGCGACGAGGATGTCGCCGCAGATGCGGCCCCTTTCAGCAAAGTAGTCTCACGCATACGCTTAGTTGAAGGCGTCATTGGAGCAAATCTTGGACGGTGTTCGACGGCTGGCCCGCTGCTCTCAGACTTTCCTCCCAAGCTGAGGATACGTCCGCTGACGGAGAAAGCAGTCAGCGCGCCACCAGAAACTCCTTGAACGCTAGATTGCCGTTGCAGAGGACCCTTTGCTGTACCGGGACCGGCTCCTTCAATATCCCAAACTCCCCAATCACCATCTGCCATGAGCACCAAAATCGCTCTGCCACCAAGCACCCATTCGGCACTGGTAATGGTCTTGCGCCGTGACTCTTCAAAACCGGCATAGAGACTGATTAACCACTTTCCTTCCGTCTCTGACGTCTCATAGTCATTTTGCGCCCCAGCCCTTCGTGACGACTTGGACGGTTTGGTAGAAAAGCACGAGTACACCTTGACGCAGCCGGCGTGGAATGAAACCAGCAGCGTCGAGTGTCGCGCAGCCGGGTAGCTCGAAGGGTTGAAGGCGATGTTTTGAGCTGGCGCCGGGAGATACCGCCGCTTCGATTCAATGTCTTCCGCCTCTAGATGGCCGTCTTCTGCGATTGGAATGCGATGAATGAGAAGAAGGCCAGATGATTCTGCCGAGTGAGTCGCAACCAGAAGGTCCCATCGTCCTTGGGACTGCTGGTCACTTTCCCGGTAGGTGAAGGAAAGGCTCACTCCTCGTGGAACCTCTTGGTGTAACACGCCCCCACTGATTGTGAAAGTCTGGATATTCCAGCTGGCCGGGTCGATTTGGATTGGGTGCGGAGGAGCCAAGGGTAGTGTGACAACTCGTGTAGAATAGTCAGCGCATACTGCCGAGACAACAATACATTTGTCCAAGATTGTGGGAAACGGGTCGAGGTGCGAGCGCGCATGCTCAGGAAGGACGCGAGGAATAGCAAGATCGACGACTCGGCTTCCAAGGGGTATATCGATCTGTCGCAGAACGCTCTCGTAGGGGTGGGCAGGGTCGACTTCGGTGTCCTCCTCCTCAAACTGATATTGTGGCTCCTCCAGCTTCTCATCTTTCTGCGCATCCGCCATGTCCTCGTCATCGGAAGAGTCGATAATCATGATCGCCTCATCTTGGCTGGGCTTCTTGGGCTTCGGCTCTGGCTGTTTCTCGGGCTGCGGCTGTACTTTCGCGTATGGGCGACCTCCTCTCCAGATAACCTTTAGTCCGTCCTCGTAGCCGTAGACAACGACGGAAGAGCCGTTGGGTGCGGTTACCGGGTAGCCTTGAGCGGTGTAAACACGGTGAGGAAGCTGGTAGCTAATTGCAAGACGAGTCAGCAGAGGTGAGAGAAAGTCGCGAATTAGAGAGTATACCTGAGCTGTAAGCCATCATCCCTAGCTCTGACGAGCGGCCGAGAGGGAAAGGATGGCATTGTGTTGGTGATCAGGGTCCTGGCTCGTAAGAGCTCAGACGCTCGAGCTCAACAGAGTAACAGGTGGGATCGAAAGTATGATCAAGGGCGATTGATTTGAATAGAGAGCTGGGGCTTGTATTGAAGGAGAAGAAGCGCGGAAGGTGAGTAGAGGATAAGAGGGAGAAGAGTTGGGAGTTGTTGCGGAGAGAAAAAAGCGGCCGCTGAGCTTTGTTATTTCCGTCCGCGTCCGCCGCGTCCCTTCCAGAGCCCAAGCACTGCTCAGTCCAGCTTTCCAGTCCAACTTAACTTCCACCTCGTTTCCGACCTTTTCTGCTGCTAACCGTCGGCACTGCAGCTTCCACTAAATCCAACTCCTTCCAACTGCTCTGTGCAACCCGACAATGGCGTCTGCTGCCCGTCCCTCTGCTCCCCGCTATACCTAACGAGCCGCGCGATAATGTCTACAGTCCGGTCACTCGGCCTGCACGAATCCTCGGCCATTCCCTTTCTCGTCGCGGAGGACCTCCTACCCCCCGATCCGTCGGGAAATCTATACTCATGGACGACGTCTGTTGATACCGGTCCCGGCGGCCCTGTGGAGGATGAGTTGGTGTGGACGAAGAGCTGCGTTGTTTGGTCTCGAGCAGGTGTCATTAAGAGGGTCTTTCGACTGGATCTGGAGAAGGAGGATATCAAGCATGCCCTGTTGACGAACTTCTCTGTCGGAAAAATCAAGCGAACTAGCGACAAGTCTTCATCTACCGCAACCTCGAAGTCCGACGGCCATGCAAGCCAAACAGGTACACAGTCAACAGAGGGCGCGGATCCGAAGCTGAGGGACAGGGGATTCGGCAAGGACTCTTCACGAGCACTTGTCGCCGTGCTCAAATCACAAGCACATATCTACTTCTTGGAGGGCAACAGTCATGTCGTTCCTCTACCCTTCGAAGTTGAGTCGGTGTTTGCTACACCTCGCGGTCTACTCTTCCAGCGAAAAGTTGCCGAAGAAAGTACCACTGCACACCCGATGGCACCGCCAAACTCATTCTTATCTTTCTCACAAGACTTTCGCACTTCTCAATCCCTTGAATATCCATCTGGCAAGACACAACGGCCGTCAATGAGCACAATTCCGACTCAAAGCCCCGGCTGGAAGTCACGAGCAACCAAGCGTGCGGACCTGCCTAGGGTGTTCTCCCTGATGGATCCTCATTCTGAGATGGGTCTTGTCGTGTCAAACCAGGCTTCTCGGTTGTTACAGTCGAGTCTCTCAAGCAGACCTTCTGGTTTTGATGTTCTAGACCCAACAGATGAGATTATCTACGTCTCGCCCAGAGATGAAATATCAGGAGCGTATCGAGCCAATGCGAAGAATCCACTCATACTAGTGCTTACTGTCAACATGACTACGGGGCTGTACACACTTTGGACGGCACGTTATCGAGAGGATGAGACTAACCCGTCCTCTAAGAGAAGGCGTCGCGAGACCGGGGGCACTCGATCGAAGAGACGCAGTTCGCACTTCGGGATGACTACAGGAACAACTACACCTGGCGCGCGCCCTCCGGGCCCAAGAGAAAGCTTTGGTCCCCGGGTTGAGAACTGGAACGCGTCTGTCATGTCTCATTCCCAGTTTTCTACCGATGGAAAGCCTGAAGACGAAGAGGATGACTTTGCCTCTAAGCTTGGGCAGGACTTTGGAGACATCGGCGTTCCCTCGAAAACCTCTAGGCGAGTGAGCTCAATGATCGCTCGCACTGATCTGGCGACAAGTCAAGACAGAATTACTTTCAATGATCTTGCAACCGGAAGTCAATCAAGTTCGGTTCACCCAGGAGGGTTACGACAGTCGATAGGAGCTGGTAGCACCCGGGCGAGCTTTGGATTCAACCCAAGGGCTTCTTTGCCTCCAGCTGCTGGCTCTATCTACAGTACTGCCGGTAGCTTTGTGGACGCTCCAGTGGACAAACTTCTTGAAGAGTTGAACAACGACAACCTGTTTGAAGGAATCGAGAATATGGACCTCAAAGAATCAGCGTCAGGCCTTCCAGAAGAAGTTCTTTTATCAAAAGTGGAAACATTTTCTTCGCGGTTCTCTGGCAGCTTCCTCACACCTTCGAAGCTGAAACCATCGAAGAACTTAAAGGTGGTCACTGTATGCCCAACTGACAATGCGTCTGCGCAGAAAGGAGACCTGACTACAATGAACCTTTACGTTGTGGATCAAGAGGCAAAGTCGATGACTGTTGTCAACATACGGGCAGAGAGCGTCAAAATACCAGCAAAAGACAAAGTTTTCTCGAAAAGGTCAAAAAAGTCAAGCACTGATGAGCGTGCTCTACTTGTTCAGGCAACTCGGATCCAACATTTCCAGGGTATATTAGATGTATCTAAGATTATCGACGGCGGACTGTCCCGGGTGGTCACCCTCAGCGCTACTGATACTGGCAATATCCTCCACCTGCAGACGCCGTGGAACGACTCTATGCCCATTGATCTGCCTTCAAAGTTTCTGTTACATGAAACCGATGCGCTTGCTTCCATCATGACCGCAAGTCTTCCTCGGGAAGGTGGTATGAAGCGTGTCATGACTGATTCTTCGGTCACAATTGTTGGTCTAGATCATCCCGCTGTCGATGGCAAATTTGACGTCGTGGACTCTGCAAAGCGAAGGCACAAGCTTCAGATTCGAATGGAGCCGGCCAATGTCCTGGTACGAAAGGCATTCAATGTCTGCAGATTCGCTCTTGCTGGTTATTTTGCCGATAATGTTGCCCATGCGCTCCTAGTCGGTTGGTGGGATATCACGAAATGGCTCCAGGAGCGAGAGAACAGCGAGAATGATCTCGAGTGGACTGCTCTAGTAGTTGCTCTCTTCTCACTCGCCATTCCCTTTATCGAAATCGAACAAACCGGCAACGCCGATAGGCAGACCCGCAAGAAGAGGGGTCTATTAAGGTCCAGCAGTGGCAGCTATGTCGACACAGAAAGCTGGGAATCAATGCTTGAGCAAGAGTCAGGCTCAGCAGGTGTTGTGGCTCCATGGATGAATACCAGTTCCTGGGGTTGGATTGTCGAACAAGATGCCGAAGATGAGAGCACTGTTACAGGTCACAGAAGAAAGCCCTCAAAGACAGATCCTCCTCCTTCCACTCGCTCAACATGCCGAAGGAACACCTATCTTATCCGATGCGTTGCGCTGACCAGAGAGTTCCTACAAACGCCACCAGGTATTGCAGCGTTTGGAGCGGATGGCCATCTCCGCACGGCGCTGTCTGGCAGCGAACATTCTCCATACACTGCGATATGCACTATCCTTGTAGCTCTGCATCTACTGCGAGAGGAACAAAAGCTGTCAGCATGTGACGACGAGCAGTCACATAAATGTCTTGGTCTCCTCGCCCCAGTGCTAGCCCAGATTGGTGGGTGGTTGGGATGGCCTTCCTGGAATGGAGCTGATGATTCCTACTATGGTCAGGAGATTGCAAGCATCAACCGCTGGCAATTTGATGATTCTCGGATGACAGTGGGCGAGGTTCCTGGTGAGCCGCTTGCACCTCCTTCGATCTTCGCTTTCTTAGCAAAGGCGTGGAGCGGAGAGCCCAGGACTTTCTGGAGCTTGCTCAATCTTGTCCATTCCGAGGAGTACCCAAGACGGGGAAAACTGTGGCAGTGGTGTTATACATTAACACCGAGGACGCTATCCCTCGATGGCTTTGTTGATCAAATGCGCAATTGCACGACTGTTCTAGAACGCATCGAACTCCTTCATCACTGGGGGTTGACTCGCAATGTCATTGAGACTTTGCCGGAAGGCGTGAGCACACCATTATACGAAGCTATACTCCAGTCACAAATACATGCTTCGACGTTGTGGAGCCCGTCTCTCTTGGGATTGATCGATCGAGACGACCTAAGCATCTCTATGAGCCACCTGAATACCTCCCGACCTCCGCCACCATCTATGCCTGCCATTTCTCACGATGCTATGCGCGACTTTCACCACATCGGAAATTCAGCCCTTGAGACCGATTCGATCAACTCCTTTGAAGCCTCTGCCGAAGCTGACCGCTTCTCAATCACAAAGCTAATCTTCCGTGATGACAAGCGCTTTATTGAAGCTGCACGATTACTAAATCAAACCAAGGCTCCTTCGGCAGAGTGTACTCCAGAGCCCGAGTGGACCGACTCCGATTTGCTTGAGGCACAGAAGGAAGTGGTACAATTAGTTACTCTGCGAACGCTTTCAATTCCAACTGGACGAGCCATGCTAGCCTTCAATGGCCGACTGCCTCTACTGACTGAGAAGCTTCCCATTCCGTCGTTCTCACTGCAATGCGTGATGAAGCCTTCGAACGTGACAATTAGTGCTGATCGAGCTTCATTTAGCGAGGAGAAGCTTTGCTGGGCGTTCTTCCACAACGGTGTCTCCACCGGTCTTGCTATTTCGAAGAACTCCAAAGGAATCGACACTTCTTGGATTCTTTTCAACAAGCCACAGGAATTGACAAACCGACATGCTGGCTTCCTTCTGGCACTGGGTCTCAACGGACATCTACGTTCGCTGGCTAAATGGGTGGCCTTCAAGTATCTCACCCCCAAGCATACCATGACTTCAATCGGCCTATTGCTCGGTCTGTCTGCGTCCTATATAGGAACAATGGATACACCCATTACTCGCCTGTTATCCGTCCATGTCACAAGAATGCTTCCTATGGGTGCGGCTGAACTCAACTTGTCGCCCTTGACTCAGACTGCAGGTATTATGGGCATTGGTCTGCTATACTGCAACTCTCAACACCGAAGAATGAGTGAAGTTATGCTCTCGGAGATTGAGAATGCAGAGGCAGAGGAGGGTACTGCGACTCATGACGATCTGCGTGACGAAGGCTACCGACTAGCTGCAGGATTCTCGCTGGGATTAATCAACCTGGGCAAAGGCAAAGACCTCAAAGGCATGCGGGACATGCACATAGTCGAGAGGTTACTCGCTGTCGCCGTGGGCACGAAGAACGTTGATCTGGCCCATGTCCTCGATCGAGCAACCGCAGGAGCCACCATTGCTCTAGCAATCATTTTTATGAAGACCAACGATGAAACCCTGGCGCACAAGATTGATATTCCTGACACAACGGTTCGCTTTGACTACGTGCGGCCAGACCTATTCCTCCTTCGCACTCTCGCACGGCATGTCATCATGTGGGATAGCATCCAGCCAAATGATGAATGGTTTATCGAGAGTCTCCCAGAGGTTTATCGCCGCCGCTATCGCTTGACCGGCGTGCGTCGCCTCAAGAGTAATGACATGCCCTTCTTCAATATTATCGCTGGTCTTTGCTTCGCCCTTGGTCTTCGGTACTCTGGCTCGGCCAAACCAGATGTACGCGACATCCTCCTCTCATATCTTGACCAACTCATCCGCATATCTCGCCTTCCTGCCGGGAATTACGATGGCAAATTGGCAAGGAACTCAGTGCGTCATTGTCAGGATGTTGTTGCATTGTCTCTAGCAGCCGTCATGGCAGGAACTGGAGATCTGGCTTTGTTCCGCCGTCTACGCTCTCTCCACGGCCGCGTGGACCCTGATACCCCGTACGGCAGTCATATGGCCGCTCACATGGCCGTTGGGCTGTTGTTCCTTGGCGGTGGAAGCTATACGCTAGGTACCTCCGACCTCGCCGTTGCGTCCCTGATTTGCTCGCTGTATCCCATATTCCCGACAACTGTGCTCGACAACAAATGCCACTTGCAAGCATTCCGTCACTTATGGGTTCTTGCTGCTGAACCTCGCTGCCTTGTTCCCCGTGATCTCGACTCGAGGCGACCCGTGTCAATCCCCATCAGCATTACAAGCTCTGACGGCGAACAGCGCACGCTGGCTGCACCATGCTTGTTACCCGACTTGAGTCACATTTCCAAGGTCGAGGTCCTCAGTCCTGACTATTGGCCCTTGGTCCTCGATTTCGACTCCAACTCGGGCATCCGCGGAAAATTCAAACAAGGCGATCAGTCCATTTACCTGCGCCGGAAAGCAACCTACAACCCAGCGGGCACATCCGTCTTTGGCTCCACGCTCACTGGGCTCTCAGGCGCGCAAGACATCCTTCCCTCGTCATCAACCTCGGCCTCCAACCAAGGCAAGGGCCTATCTCCATCAGCAATTCCCAACATCACCGCTCTTCTCTCCAACCCGTCCCACAGATTCACACCCAAACCGTCCGCCCAAAGCATCTGGGACTGGATCTTCCAGCTCCAATCTCTCCACGGCCTCCTCGACGCCCGCGAACGCGAACTCGTCCTGCCAACCTCATTCCCGACACGACCTCGTCCATCACCCTCACCAATTCCGCACGACGCTCCCTGGCTCCGTCAGTCCGCTGTCGATAGTAAACTTCTCACTGAATCAACTGTGCAAAACGTCATCCGGGCCTCAAAAGGAAGAGGTGCGAACCCTGATGAGGTACGCGATCGGCTCTGGCAATTGCGATTGCTGTTTAGCTGGATTGATGAGGGGTCGTTCCCTGGTGAGAGCGCTGAGGAGAAGAGGAGTCGGCAGAAGTCAGCTTCGTCTTTACCGTTGTCGGGCAATGGAGGCGGAGGTGGGCTCTGGCTCAAAAAGGATTATGTCGAAGAGCTGAGGTGGAAGATTTGGGGCGTGCAGATTGGGGATCATGGTGGGGCGAGAGGGTATCCTAGGGCTCCCAGACGGTGATTGCTTTATGTTCACAGCATTTATGTATGTATCAGGTTATGATGGGAAAGGGAGTTTGTGGGCATTTGGGGTGCTTCGTTCAGCGTGTTTTCAAAAGGGCTTCGGCTCTAAGCTGCATGATATGCCTTTCTTTGCCTTGATTTTATTTACGCCCTCTCCAAGTATCGTAGGTTTCATAGCCTGCATCAATCATGAATCGTTATGTCATAATACCTTGCGCATATGTATAACTCCTAGCAATGCTATTTACGCTTTTCGCTTCCCAGCCGTCCCGCTCCTGGTTCTGGAAGACGTCCACCCTACTGTGACCTAACGGCACCAGGCTTCAGTACCCCCCTATCCCCACTCCCACCCATCTGCCAAAGCCACACCCCCTCAACAGCCCAAGCGGCCGCACTTGCGTGCCGCCCGACACCACCTGCTTTCCCTCCGCCAGATGCGTTCTTCTCATCATCCGCTGCGTCCTTCTTCCCCTTCAAGGACGGTCCGGTGCCTGAGCTTGAGCCACCCGCCTCCTCCAACATCCCACTCACAACACCCTCCTTCTCAATAACTTCCCAAAACCCTTCAACGAGGTTACTCCCCCTCTCGCCAAACTGACCCTTCCCCAGGCGGAAAAGAATTCGGCCAAGAACTTGCCAGGCTATACACCGTTGCGCAGGGAACGACGATCTACTCAGGATCGCGAGCTCAGGGATAGTATAACCAGCCGCATGCGGATCCTCGCCGTGATGATGGAGCCCTAGGTTCGTCGGTAGTGAAAGCGAAGTAGACGGACTCAATATCGTTCCGAGAAGCGAGAATCGAATAGAGGACGGATGGATTGATTCTGCGGAACTACCGGGGTGGTATGCGGATGAGGGCGGGAGGTTGCTTTCCGGGTCGTCCGGGTCGCTGGGTGGTGGCTGCAGCCAGGAGAGACTTGATGGGTCGTGCGTTATATTGGGGAAATAGTGCGTTTGGAGGTCTGATAGGAAGGAGTCGGAGTTTGGGTCTAGGGATGGCGGTACGTTTGAGGATGACGGGGGTGGTGTTGGGAAGTGCACGGAGGAAGAAGCGAATTCTGCGGCTGGGCGGAGGTCTGCGGGGATTGCGGGAGGTTGGCGGTCGTCTGGGGTGGGTGTTGAGTTTTGTTTCGGGGGTTGAGTGGAAATGGGAGTAGACTTTTGTGCTGGTGTTGGTGTTTGGTCTGAGTTCGGTGCTGGCACGACCGCTGGTGAAGGCTTGCTATCGTCTTCTTTTGTTGCAGCGGTGAATGAGGAGGGCGCGGGGTTATCATCATCAATACGAGCTCGACGGAGGAAGCGTTCGAGTAATGAGGGGTCGATAGTTGACATTAATTCTTCGCGCTCTTGTTGTAATTGCGCGTCGGACATTGAAGCCAGTTGCTGGCGGTTCTGTTCGTCGATGCCCGCCTTTTCATCTTGTGGGTCGCTAGACGTCTTTCCCGAGCCTGTTTCCGGTGCTTTAGGTTGTGCTTGTCGTTGCTTGAAGGCGGAGGGTCTCGCGCGACGTTTATGGGCAGGGAAACCGCTGGCGGACTTGAGGGTTGGAGGGGCGGGAGGGGCAGCGGGGGAACGCTCTTGGATTTCGCCAATGACGCCGGGAATAGCGAGGGTGGAAGAGATAGCTGGAACAATGTCCTCACCGTCGGAGTCGAGGTTGACCTCGAATCGTTCGCCGTGAAAAGCCATGGTGCTGCAGACAAGTAAGATGGAGAGGTGAAAATGAAGGCATTCAAGGTTCCACGCCAAGGCCAGGGTGCTGACTCAGTCATGCGGCTCAAAAGTTAAAGATCATGCACTAGTCCAGACTTGAACTAGTTAGTCATGTGACTAGCTACCCAGAACAGGAATGGCGCGCGGGATCATCTGATCGGCCTTGATGAAGTTCGGGATTCTGCATCTCGACAACCATGTTTCAACTGCTCTCATCCGAGATCTCACGTTTTATAAAACTGTTGTACTAGACTACAGAATATAACATATCTGACTGGTTTATCATATCAATTTTACCGTTTCGGGCAAAGAGTTCCGGGCCGTGATGGTAGCCGGCGCATCGGCGATCCAGGGTGGTCTATACTAAACGAAAATGATATCCGATTCTACTTTCCAGAATGGCCCAACAGCATAACTCCATAGCAATAAAGACCTCAACGGTAGAGACACGTCAGCCCGCTTGTGTTCCTTCGTCTGTTCTATTGTCAGCTGTGTTTGCTGCCTGACAGCCAACGTGTTATATAACAAGCAAAGACCAAGTTTCCATCTGATCGCAGTGGCTTCCGCAAGGCAATTGCAGCGCTGGAACAGCTTTCGTTGGCAGGCCGTTCCCCTTTTCTGCCGCTCATTTGCTCCTCGTCTCCTCGTGTTCTCTTTCTTCCCCTTCTTCATCCACTCAAGCCATCCCCCATCAGCCCTCCTCCCCGGCCTCCATCTCTGCGTCTTTCATCGTTGTTTTTGTCGTTTTCCATCTAATCAGACGACGCTTTCATCTCCAACAATCACTTTCCCCCACAACTGCCAACGCTACAGCCTATCGCCCTCCCACCCACTTACAGAGGACCGTTCTCCCACTCCGCCTCACTACCGACCTTACAGTACTCTCGCCCTGTCGCCCTTCTCGCGTCGCTCGTTTCGATGAACCACTTTCCTTAATTTTCCTTCCACAATGTCCACGGGGCCGCCCGTCTGGTCGGCTCAAGACGAACAAGAGTCGCGCTCTCCTGCTGAACCCCAAACCCGCCCCAGACGGTCGCGTCGAAAGAAGGACGACGACGCCGAACCCGATCGCAACCAAACCACCCCAAAGGCCACAAACACCAGGAACAAAGACAAGGCAAAAGAGAAGAAGGAAGAAAAGGAAAAGGAAAACTTGAAGGAGAAAGAAAAGGACAACGAAAAGGAGAAAGAGACGAAACGCTCTACTCGGCGACCGCGAGACAAGTCTATATCCAACACCAACAACAACCCTACATCCCCTCAGTCGACGCCCTCGAACCCTCGCAAAAAGGCCAAGTTAGAGGCCACGCCTCAGCAAAGCCTCGCCACTGTACCTGCTGCTGCTACTCCTGCTGCTCCTGAACCGGTCTCGGTAGCTCCGGTTTCAACACCAGTGCCTGCGCCCGCGACGGTTGTTGCTGCTGCTCCAGTGGTACCTACTCCGAAACCCAGTCCCCCAATTGCATCTGCACCTTCGGTAGCGAATCACACTCCGCTTCCACCTCAATCGCAGCAGGTACCACAATCTCGGCCTGTTCATCCTGCATCGCAGATTCTTCAATCCTCCGAGCCGACTCCACAAGCGCCGACGCCCACGACGTCACCTCCCTACCCGACGATGGTCTCCGCACCACCTTCGCGTCCGCAGTCACAACCATTGGCTCCTCCTCCACCTCAGAGGAGCAGTGGTCAAAATTATGACCCGATCCGATCTGCTTTTGGCACGAATCCATCGGTACCTGCGCCTTCTCCCGCACCAGCTCCTCCGTCCTTTAGTCCTCCAGCGCGCCCAGTCTCGCCGCGACCATACCGCGCCAGTGCATCGCCCGCTATATCTAGCTTGATTGACGGCCCTCCACAAAACAAATCACCACCTCAGTATGCGCCGCATCCATACAACTCGCCTAGTCGTGGGCCTAATAGCTACCCCTCGACGCCGGCTGCTGCGCCCGTTGCTCAAACACATTCCTCAGTACCGCCGCCCTCCCACTATGCGCATCCATCTCCTTACGGACCACCCCAACCTTTGCCCTCGAATGACATGCACGCGCGGTCAGTTGCATCGCAACCTCATATGTATCACCCTGCTCCAGAGCCCATGCCAACGTTGAATAACGTGCAACCACCGCCAGCCTCAATACCAATGGAGGTAGATAGCGAGCCCTCGGCCCCCGCAGTCACAGAAAAGGCAACCAAGAAGGAGTCGAAATCATCTACGGGCTCTACTTCAAAACCATTGTCACCAAAGCCCTCAAAGCCAGCAAAAGAAGCTCCTGCCTTGCCTCAGGGCTCGGGCCTCATATCCAATGCTTTGTTTGGTCCAGGGGAAGACAGCTCTTCTGGTGAGCCAAGTCAGCGGACGCCCAACATTGTCGTGCATATCCCTCTAGAGAGAAACACGAATAAGATTGTGAACTTTGCGCGGCTGGCCGAGGAGCAGTATGGATTCGCCGCACTGCATCCCCGATTAGCAGCTCACAAGGAACGCATGGCTGCTGTCGCCGCGGCCGGCGCTGCTCTCGAGCGGAATGATAAACTAGCGCGCGGAATCTCCGCTGGAGAAAGCGCAGACGAAGACCTCAGCCTGGAAGCTGACCGCGACAGCGAGGTTGATGGTGATGGCGGGATGAGTGCTGCCGCGCAAGCTGAGGAGCCAAAAAAGCGCAGAAAGAAGAACGAAGACTATGACCGAGACGACCCCTTCGTTGACGATAGTGAAATGGTCTGGCAGGAACAGGCTGCTGCTAGTAAAGACGGGTTCTTTGTGTACAGTGGTCCCCTTGTGCCTGAAGGGGACAAGGTGCAGGTTGAACGGTATATTTCAATCTTACTCTATTCACTTAACATTACACTAAAGTACTTGATGCAGGGCGGACGGTACGATCAAGCGAGGCCGAGGACGAGGACGCGGTGGACGCGGCCGCGGTGCTGCTACAAGTCACGCACAATTACCACTAGCTGCTGCAATCCCGATCTCACAAGAAACTGGCCTTCCTGTCCGCGGTCCCGGATCCCGAGGAGGTAATATCAACCGCCGACCTCGCGCGAGGAAAGTGGATGGTGACAAAGGTCCTACATCGTCAGGACGAGGAGGCGGTGGTGCCGGCCGTGGTGGTTCCAGCAGCACTCGAGGAGCCAAAGCAGCAATGGTGGAATTGGCACCTCGACCTAGCCTTGCACCTGCTCCCCCTGGAATGAACACAATGGCAGCTGGAGGGCCAGAGATTGCCATGCGATAAGCGTCTAAATCATCCTTTTTTACGCGTCTTTTGTCAATCGAGTCCAGTCCGACTACAGGGTCTGCGTTCCTTGCATTATGCATGAATTTTCTTCAAATCAGCCGCGCACTGCAGGCGTACGGGGCGGGCGATCAAAGACGCGGTCATCTTCCCGGCCTATTTTTTCTCTTTTCTGTTTTTTTTTTTTTTTTTTTTTTTTTTTTTTTTTTTTTTTTTTTTTTTTTTTTTTTTTTTTTTTTTTTTTTTTTTTTTTTTTTTTTTTTTTTCACGTTCTACGTTATGGGATCTTTCTCGGTCTGATGTCAGTATGGAATTCAAGGTGTCCGATGCATGAAATGGTGTATTGCTTTTACTCGTTCTAGATCATATTCAGGTTTAGCTGTGACTCTGTACTTCAGTTCAAGTTCATCAATCAAACGCAGTTATTATTCCATCGCCGCTCGGCGTATTTCTTCCAATGCACTCTCTGCAGCATTTAGGTCTGTTTTTCATGCACATAAAACAGGACATCTCAGCTAACAGCCAGGTAGTTAATCAGACCATAGCCCAAGTACCCGCAGGCAAGACCTAAATACTCACACCCCGGCGCATAATTCTGAAACATCGCATATTGATCAGACCGCGGATCATCATAAAGGATCTCCTCCGGAAAGAAGAGAGAATCCTCATAAAGATCCCTTATCCCCTCAACATCCAGCGCACTCGGCACCAAATTCGCCCCAATCCCATTCCCACCAAGCCAACTCGGCGCCATCACGATAGAAGCCCAGTCCACATCATCCCACATCATACTCATTAACGTGACACCCGAATTTCTGTACCGCATCCGACATGGGCAAATAATTCGACGCAGAAAACTGCACGGCTATAGCAGAGTGCAGGTTGCGGCACATCCCATTGTGCCCCCACATATCGGACGGCGCGAGGTTCGCGCTCTTCTCGTCAAAGTCACCAAGATACTGGCATGAGAAGTGGAACATGTTATCGAGGTTATTTGCCGCCCAGAAAACGGGGTTCTGTTGCTCGTGGTAGAGGTCCCATGCGTGGCCGATCTCGTGCGTGATGTTGGCCGTTGCTTCGCCGAGGTAGTCGCCTCGCACGCTGAGGATCATTGTTGGCCCCTCGCACTGACCGCGTGGGACTTCTTTGCCTGTGGACGTGGCGAAGTTGTTTGGCTGCAGGTAGACTTTCATTATCTCGGCGCGGGAATTCATGCAGTCGAAGGATTGGCCGCGCGTGATGTTGTAGTTTGCTGGCAGGCCGGCGGCGTACCAGAGTTGCATTGCGTCGTGGATGTAGGGGGCTAGGATTCTGTCTACTTCGTTGTCGTTGAAGCATACCAGGATGTTTTTGTTTGGCCAGATACCTGTGCCGGTGCGTTGGTGGCTGAAGTGTAACCAGCGGGGGGAGTTTGCGCTTGGGCTTTGGTGAGCTAGAGGGGGTTGCCAGGTGCGGCTGCCGGCTTGGACGCTCGGGAGGGAGAAGAGGAGGGTGGTGAGGAGGGTGAGGAAGGAGGTCATGGTGTTGAGCTGGAGGTGGGCTTGTAGTCGCATTGTGGAGGGAGTGTTTTGTGGTACTGGTTGGGTTCTGGAATCTCTGGTGAGTGTTCTGTTCTGATATTTATTCCTCAGGAGACTTACAGCGGCAGATTCTCGAGAGAAATAAAAGATCAACCCGAAGCTATGTCCTTGTCACAAGATCGTCTCGGCAAAGTAACAGGAAAAGTGAAAACAACAACACAATTACAAAATCGAGGCGAATGTAGGTTGAAACCCAGACCTTCACTGATTGTGAATGGAGGCCGGAATATCCTCAACTCTTCACCTGGGGTAAGGAGTGGTCGAATGCGTCAACTTGTCCGCTGAATGTTTGTTGCAGTAAATTTGGGCTCTGTGGTGCGTATTCCGGTTACTTTTATCCATCGACCATTTTCTTCATCTAGCCGGTTGGTTTTTTTTTAGTCAAGTCGTTCTGTCAAGGAGGAAGGCTGACCGTGGGATCCATATCACCTGATAGGTACTACGAGTGACTTTTGTGGTAACAAAGTTGTTATCTCACCTCAGTGTGATGGAGCTAGCGCTCATCAGCTACAGTTGGTTACTATGAGGGATGGAATTTGGACCAAAGACTCTGCGATAGTTTGCCATTGAGCTGATAACGGAAGTACCGAATCTAACGCTTATCGACAGAGATGGCCCCAGTAGATATTCCGCTTGGAATTTACACCCTCATCAATTTCGCCTTTGCGCTTATCGACCCAACTACCTTTCGTATTGCACCCATGGATCTGAAGACCGGCTTGAGATATCATGCCGTCACTACCCTGAAGGAACGACAGCCATCTCTCAGCGTATGGATTGCCATAGGGGGGTGGCAATGAACGATCCTGGCTCAACTCGCACTACTTTCTCTGATATTGCTGCGTCCGAGGCGAGGCAGGATGTCTTCTTCGAGTCGTAGGTCAGCTTTATAGAAAACAACGGATTCGACGGAGTTGACCTAGATTGGGAATATCCTGTTGCCGATGATCGGGGCGAGAAGCCCGAGGATTACAAGAACTTCGTTAACCTAATAATGCGACTGAGGAAACGTGTGAATCAGATGATGAGACCATTTGGGCTGTGAATCACTTTTGTATGTACACTAATCTTATCTGACTCGCTTTCCTGTACCGGCTGACAGATATCTAATTATTGAAGCCCGCGTCGTATTGGTACCTCCGTGAATTTGATATAGTTCACCTCGAACCCCACGTTGACTTCCTGAACATCATGACCTACGACATACGTGAATCACGCCTCCTCTCATCTCTATGCATCCATGCATGCTAATCTATTCAAACATAAGATGGCGTTTGGGACGGGCCTATCGAATCCCTTGGTCAATATGCCTTCGCGCACACAAACCTCACGGGAATTAATCTCGCCCCCGAGCTTCTTTGGCGCAATAATATCAACCCCGCACGTATTAATCTCGGACTAGGCTTTTATGGGCGCAGTTTCAGTCTGGATTCTCGGATTGCGTCACAGCGGGCTGTAGGTGGAAAGATGGCGGTCGACCCGGCCCATGCACGAATACGACCGGAGTTTTGTCAGCTACTGAGGTTTCGCGTATTCTCCGAGAGGGAAAAGGTCAAAAATTTCTAGATGAGCAAGCCGCTGTTCAAGTTGTTGTCTTTGACAAGGACCAATGGGTTGCTTTCGACGATACAGCGGCCTTGAAGTCCAAACTGGATTTTGCAAATCGTCGTTGTTTGGGGGGTACAATGGTCTGGGCTGTTGATCTGGACGATGGCGCCCTCATTGCTTCCTTAGGAGAAGCAATGGGCAGAAAGCAAGAGTTTGTCAGTGATGGTTTCCCTGGTTTCATTGTAGATCTGGGAACGAGTATCAACGAAACGGCATTCCCGTAGTATAGAGGAAGATGGCTTCGAACAGCCGGCTGACAAAATACCCGTGAATGGTCTTAGCATGGTCTAGCACAAGCGTGATTTTGGATTCTACACGAGTAGGAAATTGAGTTGCTGTAGACAACGTGATATCGAGACAACCTCCTATCATCCCATCGCAAGAATAATAAAACATAAGTATTGTACAGAGTAGAGATGAAACCATGCCTATTATCAGCGTCTTGCAACGCGTTTCCGAATGGTTGCGCCATCATGTGGTTTGGTTTTGGAAGGCCCGTCTCATAGCGTTTCCCGGAACACAGGCGTCTTCAAGACGGTTCAGTAAAAGTGGAATTTAATTGTGCTAGGGTAGTCCATCGAGAAGCAGTAATATCTACAAGAGGTAGAAAGTCCATACTCTCATGGAAGATATTCCTATGTTCAAACTGAAACTTGCATCCGATTCGACCATACCAATGTGGGTATACCGTTTTTCAATCAAATCCGGGCTAATTCCTGGAAACCGAGACCAAGCACGAACACACCAGCGCCGAAAGACGCCAAGAAACAAAGATGCGGAAATTTGACCTATAAACACGCTGAACTGCTCGGTACAACCGAATTCATCTAAGTGGTTAAAAGCAAAGAGATTCTGACCAAGAGCCAAAAGATTGTAGGGAGCACGCGAGTTATTCGGCTTTACCCTGAGTCACTTTCGCAGCTTGAATGGCCGACATCTTCTGCGTCCAACCTTGAGTGGGTTGTGGCTTTTTGACGGTACGAAGATCGTCAGTAGAGAAGCCTGAAATGCGCATGTTGTAGTTCCTTTCTAAGACGAGCTGTATGTCTCGGATTTCGAGGCTCGACGAATGACGCAGCTTGGCAAGGCGGCAGGCAGCAGTAATTACATCGTCAACAAAGTCGTCCGCCATCTGGAGCATGAACTATAGTTACAAGCGATTTTAGTACACTGCGACAACCAAGAGGCGAGTTTATGTGGCAAATGCAAAAACTCCTAACTTACCTCTTCGGCATCAGGGGTGAGTCCTTCACCTTCGCCTCCGCCAGTCACTTGGCGAACCAAGACATCGAGCATCTTCTTGCTAAGAACTCTCTGGCCTTCACCTTCAAGAACATATCCCGGGTGCTTCTGGATTGCGGGCTGACCCATCATACCCATGGCGCCATGACTCGGCCCGCTTGACAACGTCGGGCGGTCTGCGGCCATAGGAACCGGCTTGGGAGGGGGAACATTGAGGTTTTTAGGAATTACCATATTCACATTTCGCGCCGAGTTTTCAGTTGATCGATTTTGGATATAACCTTGAGGATGGGCGTGGCTATTGGCAGCGCCTTGACTCAAGTTTTGTGGTTGGGCAGTATTTGCATTATTGCTGCCGTTCACAGTAGGAGAATTGGAATAGTTTTGTGCAGCTTGTGCCATAGCAGCTTGCTGAGACAAAGGTCGGGGGGGACCCTGTACGTTTGCAGCCTGCACGGTAGAAGGGGTCGGCGTAGCGCCATCGGATGTGGACGCTTGATTCGGAACTTGATTGAAGTTTGAGCCACTCTGTTGAGCTTGTGGTTGCGCTTGTGAAGGCTGCTGTTGTGGTGCTCCAGTTGTAACAGCAGATGGTGCAGAATTCTGTCCAGTTGCTGCCTGACCCGGCTGCGAGGGAGTTGGAGACATTGCTGCCTGCGCTGCCTGGTTTCGTGCTGCACTCACAGCAGAGTTTATTGTGTGAGCTGCTGGTGCATTCGCTTGCCCCGAATGAACCGCTGTCGGAGCTGTTGTTGGGCCTCCTGAAGCCGGAGTCGCTGCGGTTGCCGGTCTAGCACCTCCTTGCTGTGGAATTGTTTGGCCTGAGTGCTGTGTCCCTGCTCTCTGCTGCTGGGCTTTGAACACATCTTGTTGTTCCTTGAATTTTGCCAAGAACTCACTGCCTTCGCGGAAAAGCTTATCGGCTGTCAGTTGCCGATTTTTGAATTCATTCATTTCTTCTTGCGTCAAGTTCCCTGCAGCTTGGCGCTGGCTGATCTGCTGGCGCAGCTCACTCAAGCGTACTCGACCGATTTCCTGTTTCTGAAGAGCGATCCCGTACCGAAGTTTGGCTTCTGGGAGCCACGTCCCTGCTTGTTCGCTTGAGATGTTTGGGGGGAGGAAGAGTTGTAACGAGTTGACCTTCTGCTGGATCTGCGGGAGGAGCTGGGCAAAATTCTGGGGATTGACGGATTGCGATCGTTGAACGGGCTGTCCCTGAGCAGCAGCAGAAGCAGCTTGCATTTGCTGATGTTGAATCTGTCTGTTCTGCTGAAACATCCGCATGCCTTTCATGAGAGACTGCGAAAGTTGCGATAATCGTGTGTGCGCTTGCTGATATTCGGTGGACTGTGGATCGCGGCTGTTAAGAATTTCCCAGAAGTTACGAACCAGCTGGGTGTGTTGAACTTTCTGTTGATCGTTGAGATGAGGGAGCTTTTGGACCTGATCTGTCCGAATGAGATTCGAGTGCTGAGGCACTATCTGCTGAGGCCCAGGGCCCTGAGAGGCCTCCATTGTAGCAAGGTTTCGCGATATGATCCGATGAGTGAATGATGAAATGAAATGAAGTAAAAGGTTCAATGTAAGTTGAGACCGGCAAGGGAAGGTCAAGGGAGGAGTCGCGAGCCTCCTGGCAGTGTTCGGTTGTCCTATGAGAGAGACAGTTAGTCCATAAGTATCAGCAAGCTGTTCAGCATCAAAATGCAGCTCACCTAGCGATAGAAAATCGCGAGTGATTGAGATACTTTTGGGGGATGAGTGGTGGAGAGATGACGGCCACGGAGGTTGGTGGGCGAGAGCCTCAGACTTGGCGCTTGCTGGTCTTGTGTTCCGCGGTCTAGCACCGGCGCAGGGCGCCCGCTACTCTGTACTTACTAGGTACTTGGAAATCCCTCTGTCTCGGATAAACATGTGATCAGTAAGTTTATTTCTCTTCAACATCATGTTCCAGTGCTCTGAGCAGACACTGGAAAATATTCCCTATAATCTACACGATAATGCTCCAGAGCATTCTAGCTAATATTCACAAAAATTAATACCGGGCTTTCTTCTGCCTCCTCATGAACGAACCTAGCAATGGGAAATGCTCCCATGAAGTTACTGAGCTGATCATAGCGCCGGTGCGATTGGGGCACCCGTTGCAAGGACAAGTTCATTGCATACAATGACGGGCAGGTCCGCTATCAATGGTCGTCGCTCGTTATCGCTAGACGCGTCGTTCGGGTGGTCGTCCATTTACCTAGGCCTCCTCAGGGTCTTTGCGTCGTGGACAACCCTTGTGCTGGTGAAATTAATGATTTCTTCAATGTTGGGCTGGTTGATGAGCAGTCTAGACGCAGCGCACGTGGCTTGTGAGTGGCTGTCTTTAAGGGTGGGCAGTGGGCAATGACTGGGCTTGAGCTGTTCAGCAATTCATCCCATGAGACCACCCAGATCGCGCTCCATGCCGTTAACACGATCTTCCAAGCTCCGCTTTCTTATTTCCAGTTCTCGTATCTCTTCGGACTCTCGCACGAGGTCGGCATCGCTAATATCCGTCGTCTCAGGACTCGTGAAACTTGCGCTATCCAGGTCATCGTACTGATCATTATATGAACGACTCATAACTTCCAACTCAGCAGCATTTCTAGCTACTCGGTCTTCCAATTCAGTAATCGATTCTGAAATCAGTTGATGGCGGTAACGGAGACTGGCGATTTTGTCTTGGGCGCCTGCAACAGGACTTCCTCGATTGTCAGAAGCAAAGTGTTGACAAAAGGTGAAAATTGACTCACTATACATTGCAAAGTATCTCGGCGCCTCTAAGCAAGACATCGACATTGACTTCGCCGCGTGGGCCGCTGCTGGAAGTTCTTGCAGAACGTTTGATTTCTTCCATCATGTCCGATCCGAGAACGCGAGCAACGGCCGACTGATTTCTGTTGTTTCGCGCCGAGTAGATGCGGCTTGCCATGGACTCCGTTTCTCCCTCCGGCTGAAATTGAGTCGTTCGCATGGTGGTTCTTTTCTGAGTGCCACTCGTTTTCGCGGACGGCTCATTCTGAAACAATGCTCTCTCGTGAGATTCTGTGTCGCGAATCAAAGCAGTGATATCATGGTTACCGAGAAGGGCGTTTGTGAAGATGCGTGGGGGAGGGAAGCTAGGTAATGAGACTGTCAGCATTATTGCTGCGGTGAGCTGTGTTCGCGGGGCTGACGCTTACTGAAGGTCTGCAATGGCATTCGATGACAGCATTATTTGCTCCAGATGATTTTCCAAGAGCGACATCTTTGCTTATCTTGCGTGGCAGGATTCTGCTGTATTCGCTCTATATGTGCTGCGTGGATCCTGGAATGAAACTGGTGCGTTCAATGCTTTCCTGGTTCCTCATGGTCATGTCGCGTGTTTTGCCAAGGAGCAGTAGTCTAAGTAACTACGGTGATCGAGCTTCTGTTTCTGCCTCAGGCATCAGTTTCGCGTCACAACACATGCGTCGGAGGGAGAGGGTAAATGAAGATGAAGGATGTCGAACTGTAATTTGGCTCTTTCATACCAAACTCAAGCATCTATTCAAAACACAGGCAAGCAGGATAGTCGCACTGCTCCAGCACTAACAGTTGCGGCGGCCGAATGAGCGTAGTCCGTAGTAGTCCGTAAGCTTTGTCCCAGCCGCTGATACTGACTAAGCTCCTGCGCTGGTTCTCTTGCTGTCCAGAGACCACTGCCTTGACATCACATCACCACCTCATCAACCCGTCTCTTCACACTCTGTCAGCGCTGATTCTTCATCCTCCTGTCACTTCTCTCCTCTCTCCGCTATTTTTGCTGTTTCTTCTGTCCCTAAAGCCCTTTTGTCTGATTGTCTTGAACTGTTACCTCCCTTCATCCCTTCTGTTTCCGGTACCGCGGTCCCCGTTCTGTTCACCCGAGCTCGAAGCTGCACACAGACCATAGAAGATGCCAGCTGAGAGGCGTTCCCTGAGGTCGAACAACAAGTCAGATACCTCCTCGTCTGCCAACGGTGAGAAGACCCGTTCTGGTTCCCAGAGCTCGAGCTCCAATAAGGACAAGCCGGCGCCAGCCCGCGCCGCTGGCAACAAGACCAAGCCCACAAAGGCTGCCTCTTCGAACAACGCTTCAGACTCCAATATGGGAGATCAGCGAGACCAGCCGCACACTAATGGCGCTGATTCGACGAAGAAGGACGTGAATGGGCCTGGAGATGTCGAGATGGAAGAGGATACGGCAGGTGGGCCTACATCCTCATCCAACGCCAGCAAGGACCGGAAAGGTGACCAGAAAATGACTGTTGTAGTGCCTCCTCCCAAGGGCTCCTCGATGTCCGGCGAAAAAGGTCAGGACCAGGAAGGCGATGTGACCATGGAGGGTGCCGATGGCGAGGAGCTAAGCCCTGGTGTTGATCCTAGGACAAAGGCTATCCAAGGTTTGTTGTCACTGCGTTAGGATTTCCTGTAGCGACTCATGCTAACAAGGCTATTTTTGGGCGTAACTCAGATATCCAAACCAACTTTACCCTCCTCGAACGCGCCGTCGCCCATTTCGACCCCAGATTTACACTCCGTGTCCTGAGGTCAATCTCTTCAATGCGAAAACATATTACTTCGGACGTGCTTGCAAATGTCATCGTCGATGCTTACCCGAAATCAAGTTCCACTGCTTCTTTCCTATTGAGTGCGATTGACCAAGCTGGTGCCTTCGACAACGCCGGAACTAGCTCGAAGATGGAGGTCGACGCTGATAAGTCGAAGCTGGCATCTAAAGAGGTATTGCCTGAGATTGACGTCTATCTGTCCATCTTGGTCCAGGTACACCTTTATGATCAAAAGGAAATCCAGAAGGGGGCCAAGTTCTCAACTAGTTTGATTGAACGACTTCGCACCCTTAACCGCCGTACACTCGATTCTCTTGCCGCCCGTGTGTATTTCTACTATTCCCTTTTCTTCGAACAGATTGCTCCCCTTCCTCCGTCCCCCGCTGCAACAGTCACTTCAATTCGGCAGCCCCTCCTTGCAGCTCTCCGGACGGCAGTCCTTCGCAAGGATGCGGACACTCAGGCTACAGTTATGACACTTCTTCTCCGCAATTATCTGTCGACCTCACATATTTCGCAAGCTGACCTGCTGATTTCGCACAATCACTTCCCTCCTTCTGCCTCGAACAATCAGATCGCTCGCTATCTGTTCTACTTGGGCCGCATCCGGGCTATCCAGTTACAGTACACAGAGGCTCATGGACACTTGATTGGCGCAACACGGAAGTCGCCTTCGAGTCACAGTGCGCGTGGATTTTATCAAGCTTCCCATAAGCTGCTTGTAGTCGTTGAGCTACTCATGGGTGATATTCCTGACCGTGCCATATTCCGACAGGCAGCTCTCGAACGGGCACTGCATCCTTACTTCCTTCTCGTTCAGGCCGTCAGTGTTGGTGATCTAGACGGATTTGTGAACATTGTAAATACACACAGCTCGACCTTCCGAAAGGATGGCACATACACTCTCATCCTACGCCTCCGACAGAACGTGATCAAGACTGGTATTCGCATGATGTCCCTTTCCTACTCTCGCATTTCTCTCAGAGACATTTGCCTCCGCCTGGGCCTGGACAGCGAGGAGTCAGCCGAGTACATTGTTGCCAAAGCTATCCGAGATGGTGTCATTGAAGCGACTTTGGATCATGAGCGGGGTTTCATGAAGAGTAAGGAGGTCGGGGATATCTACGCTACCCGGGAACCCGGCGAAGTGTTCCATGAGCGTATCCGAGCATGTCTGGGATTGCATGATGAGAGCGTCAAGGTAAATACCTCTTGAGTACTTTGCTTCACGATCGGTTAACTAAGCTCACTTTACTTATACAGGCCATGAGGTTTCCCATGAATCAGCATCGTCTCGAGCTAAAAAGTGCGCAGGAGGCGAGAGAGCGTGAGAGAGAGCTAGCCAAGGAAATTCAGGAAGGTGATATTGACGACGAGGATGCAGGCGGTGATTTTGAT
This sequence comes from Aspergillus stella-maris, assembly GCF_047715825.1. Lineage (NCBI taxonomy): Eukaryota > Fungi > Ascomycota > Eurotiomycetes > Eurotiales > Aspergillaceae > Aspergillus > Aspergillus stella-maris. Next base: position 448,332 of record NW_027396797.1, read on the forward strand.
GCCATCTAAACGCCGTGGCGTGTGACAAGCATCACTAGGTTCTTTTCGTCCTCGCGTCTGATTTGGAGATTCTGCGGGAGATTTTCAGCTTTGTGTTCGTATTGCAATCTCCCCGTCGTTGTACATGGGCAGATGGATCAGTACCATTGCAAGTTTGCTATGTCTAATCGGATGTTAAATTGTTTCTTTTGTTCTAGAGGACAGCTGCATTGGTCCTGTCGTCTAGCCCACGCTTGTGCAATTCGCTCTCTGGAAGCATGCATACAAACGTTTGTATCTGACAGTGGTATTCGGAAAACGAAGTTTTAATTGTGGAGTGAAGCAAATCCCTATGACTATGAACATTGAAAGGAGTAGACAGCAGTGGTAAGCTCGTAGCCTGGTAGTACTTGGTGAGGCTCCGTTCCGGCCCGATTAGCGCTCCGTCGCCGCCGGAGGAAAACTTCCAAGACCTGCGGACTCGACCTCAAGTCTCCCAGCTGCTGCCACTTCTCCCGACCAGTTGACGCCTCCTGCTCCTCCTCCGCTTGAACCTCGCCGATCTGCCTGCATATGCGCCTTCAACCAATTTTTCTCGCTTGCACAGCCGACACTGAGCATGAAAGCTCGCGCAGTTCCAGCTCGCAAGCTGGGACTCACAGCTCCCATCACACTTCAGACAACACCAATATGTTGGCAATGCCTACGCAATGACCTTCTCCTCGATCAAATTCAGTACCAGGCACGCAAATACCATCCCTCTCGGCGAAAAGATGCTTCCCCTTTTGGCGCAGCCGTCTCTGCAGCCCAGACGCTCTTCAAGGGCTTGCCGAAAGCTCCTCCTGGAATCTCTGTCGACCCGCTGAGGATTGTAGGCAAAGAACTCAAGTTTCTTTCCAAGAACATCCGCCAACTACTTGGGTCGGGACACCCTACACTTGACAAGGTGGCCAAGTATTATACACGAAGCGAGGGCAAGCATATGCGCCCACTGTTGGTGCTGTTAATGTCTCAAGCAACGGCTCTCACCACTCCGCGACAGAACCACTCGGTGTCGGAATTAGATTCGAGCATGCGTGCAACAGTCAATGATCCGATTACGTCGCCTTCTGTCCTTTCCGATACCAATCCGGAATTTGATCGACTTACCTCTTCCTCGTCCTCGGAGGCCGGTGGTCAGTACGACTTTGCCGGCGATGAAAACATCCTTCCTTCTCAGAGGCGACTAGCGGAGATCACTGAACTCATTCATACTGCCTCACTGCTTCACGACGATGTCATTGATAATGCCATCACTCGTCGCTCTTCCCCCTCTGCAAACATTGAATTCGGAAACAAAATGGCTGTCCTTGCTGGTGACTTTCTTCTCGGCCGTGCCTCCGTTGCCCTGGCACGCCTACGAGATCCTGAAGTGACTGAGCTTCTTGCTACAGTCATTGCTAATCTCGTGGAAGGTGAATTCATGCAGCTTAAAAATACGGCCTCTGATGAGAAGAGTCCCGTTTTTACAGACGACACCATCTCCTACTACCTGCAAAAGACTTACCTTAAAACAGCCAGTCTGATCAGCAAATCCTGCCGTGCCGCCGCCTTGCTGGGACACAGCTCGCCCGAAGTTGTCGAGGCCGCATACTCCTACGGTCGCAACCTAGGGCTAGCCTTCCAACTTGTAGACGACATGCTCGACTACACCGTTAGCGGCGTTGAACTAGGCAAGCCTGCTGGTGCAGATCTTGAACTCGGCCTCGCGACTGCGCCTCTTTTGTTTGCCTGGAAGCAGAACCCTGAACTTGGTCCTTTGGTCGGTCGCAAGTTCAACCAGGAAGGAGACGTGCAAAGGGTACGGACATGTCCCCGCAATCCCAGCAAATATTTTTTTTTTATCGGTACAGAAGGGAGCAAATGACTAATCACCCCTGGTGCTCTTTAGGCTCGTGATCTCGTCTACCGAAGCAACGGTGTTGAACAAACCCGTGTGCTGGCCCAAGAATATGCAGACAAAGCCATTGCGGCTATCAGCGCTTTTCCGGAGAGCGATGCCAAGGCTGGCCTTATCGAGATGTGCGTGAAAACCATGAACCGGAGGAAGTAATCAAGCAAGTTTGAATTTGGATCCTGGTGGCCACTTTTTTAGGACGAACTCGGATTCGGATTCGAGGCCGACGGGACGGCTAAGCACAGAATGCGAGCTTGATCGATCTAACCCTACCTTGGTCATGCACAAAGACACGGCTTTTCGTGAAAGCTTGATGATCTCTTCGGGCCTCGTCATACCATCTACCTTTGTATCAGTATTCCTTGTTGTCCTGTCTTATTCGATCACTGCATATGTTCCTATTCTACTCTATCTGTCATACCAGTTTCATCTTGGCTGGGACCCAGCTGGATGTATTGTACAATAGTTTATAGACAAGCGAATGCTAGATTCTTGATTTCTTTCGATGGCGTCTCTTGGTCCGAGCACATGTCAGATGGCACCCTGTCGCACCCTTTTAATTCTCGCAAAATTTGTCTGGAGCTCTTCAGGGCTCTCAATATTTTACGAATCTATGTTGAAAATCTCACACATGAGCGATGGTTTCAGTCTCTGTAAACGAACATAAGCATATTGGTATCAAGCCTCTACTGACGCACTTCTTCTATCAGTTTTCTATAAACAATTGGTGACTGACAAGGAAATGAAAAGGGACCAAGAAAATTCAACAAAACATAGCTGACAATGCCAAACCGCTCAAAGCAGTCTCACTCTTGTTACCGAAGACGAGAGTTAATTCGAGTATACAATGAAATTGAAAGAAAGACCAGGAGAACCAGAATATAAGGCCAACATAAGAGGCAGTTGATATGTGAAGTCAGGATTAATAGGAAAGAGTGTGTTGTGGAAGAACTGGAATGGAGAAACCAGGGACTGGGCTTCCCCGGTTATATGACGACAAAAGAAATATAGAGTTGATCACAGTGAGAGCGAGTCACAGGACTCTTTAAGAGCAAGAGAGAGCAGAGACTTCTGCTGAGCAAACTGTGGGGAGGAAAGGCAAGCTTATCTAACGGAGACCACGGCCCTCGCGGACAGTGAACAGCATGTCTGGGATTGAAGGGCTGCAAAAACAAGAGATGAGGATAAAACAAGAAGAAAAAAGACAGGACCAAAGCGCTTCAGAGTGATTGAATCAGGCAAGAATTGATAATTTCGAGCGCGAAAAGTGGTGAATTGAGGGCTGTGGCTGGATGGAATATGATCTGGTCAATTCCGAATGCGTGCTGATGGAATAAACTCAACGAGTAATCCATGGCACCCTTGTAGCCAAATGACAGTTTACTATGATGGCCACAATTGCGTCAATCATGGTAACATCAAAAAAACTCGCTATCCACGTGGTGGTAAATTGCAAATGTGCGTGCTGCCGTAGATGGGTAAGGACTAGCCTGTGACCCTGAAATCAGATGTGATAAAAGCATTGCGGATGGGATATCATGAAAGCCGCCAAAGTTTATAACCAGAGGGCGGCGTGCTTGTGTCAACAGAGAAAGATTGCAGGCCCTGAGCCCTTGTCATTAGATCGAGATTTGGGGGTGTTGCCCGTCATGAATGGTGCCATTCTGTTTTGCGGGCGATCGCGCCTGGTTTGGTGGCAATGGTAGTTCCTTGTCCAGGTGAGGCGAAGGACACCGCGGACTACGTTGACTATGTCCGCCAACACTACTAGCCTCGCCAGCTTCATCAACAATAGGCAATGTGCTGGCCCCGAAGTTATTGGCCTCCGTCGGCTGTTGGCCGGTAGTGGCCATTGACGCCATTTCTGACGTCTCATTCTCCGGTGACGAAAGGGATTGATCAACGAGGTGTGCTGCTTCGGCCGCTTGAGATTTTTGTTGCCGATCTGCTTCTTCCTTGGACATGGTAATCCTTCTAATGAAGTTGACAAAGCGGTCTCCATAGCCCTCCGGCGGTATCGGCGAGATTTGAGTCCGGTCATTGGTAAGGCCTTTGATGAAGTGTTCGATCCTCTTGACCGTACCATACTGCTCGATTGTTAGCTTTGCCGCCTTATAGACACAGACAAAGGAGGACTCACGTGTGTCAGACAGTCAATGATACCGAGGTAGTAAATCTCTTGACCTGGCTGGCCATTCTCGTGTGTGGCTCGAAATCCACCATCGTCAGAGTAAAAAACATGGAATTTCCTTTCATCGAGGATCTCATCCGGCATCTTCGCAGTTGCCTTGTCGAGTGGGACCGGCCTTTCCTTCTGTATTAGCATTCGGAGCTCACGCGCCTTGCGTTCGTTTTCAAGTTTGGATGGTGTGCGCATTAGCTTGTTCGGGTTGATATCCTCTTCGCGATCAGCGCCGGGCTGGAAGACCTGGAGGGTTTTGTCACGAAGTTTTTCTTCATTCCCTTTTTCCAAATCATGTATACCCACAAGAAGCGAATAATCCATGATTTTAAGGCGTTTGAGAAGCTCAACGTCACGCTTGAGCTGAGCAAGGAAGAATTCCCGTTTCCCTGGGCCACATTCCAGTTGGAGATTTCTTCGAAGCCAATTCCGATCCTTCATCGTGGATCTTGGGTGGTCTTTTATGTATTCCTCGCTCACCTCGCGGCCGATCATGGATCCCTTCAGATCGAACGTGGAATGGATGTCGCGGTGTGGTGGGAAGAGATTGTTCATGACGACGAAGTGAATTTTGCGGCCATATGCCATCTTAACCCGATGCAGACCGTAGAATTGCGAGATCAACGTATTTGGGTTCTGCTCCACATGCTTGTAATATTCTGGAAGGATCTTCCGCAATAGCTTGTGTTCCGCATGATGAATTGTCTTGATGATATATTTGTAATCCCTCGAAAAGTAGAAGAAGCTGCCACTCTTCCCCGGAGACCCCAGTTCCGAGAGAATATATTTGCTGGTAAGAGACATTAAGTAGTCGGCAGGATCAAGTCGAAATCGTGACCTTAGGTGACGAAAAACCCAGGGAGCATAGTCCTTGAACTTGAAATCGTACTGCGCCGACGGCGTTAACTCGTTCCCAGTGCTAAATGGGTCCCGGCATTAGTTCTAGATGAACGGTGTCAAAATAATCATAAGGAGGCAAAAGCATACATATCGAAGGAGAACTTGTGTTTTGCGTCGAAGTCAGCAGGAGTCAATTCTCGATCCATTTTCGCATTAATTCGCGATACGGTAAACCGAATTCCCGTGAGCATGTTGTAGGACGTGACCCAGTTGACATGGTTCCGATCGACCTTTGTCCCTACAACAACCCTATCGTCATCTTCTTCGTCCCGGCGTTTCTTTCTGGAAGCTCTCCTCTGCTTGATAGCTTCCGCCCATCGCGCCGCATCTTCGTCTGGGTTTGCGTCGTCCAACAATATCTCCGACTGATTCGTTCTCGTGGTTCGGCGGGCCAGTCCAAGAGATGAACGGCGGATGCCTGCTGTGGGGGATAAGCGCCCACTGCTGTACGCAGCATCATCAGGCTGATCACGGCTGCCTCGACGGCCGCTAGTCGTTCTCGGAACCTGCAAAGTATGTCTTTGTCGGAGGCTGGAGTTTGCCGAGTCTTGTGTATTGCTCCGATTGACTCCGGCAGCGACTGGAGGAGAAGAATGCCGATAAGGACCTTTATGGGTCGGGGAAAGGCGCTCGAGATCTGGAGTGAGGTGACCAGTATTGTCAGGTAGGGACGTGGACAGTCGGGTGGCTGAAGGGTTAGCAGCTGTGTCCGAGCAGACTAACTCATCGACAGACGGTCGCGAGTGATCTCCGTTGGTCAAATGTTTACCATTGAGAGATCGGTGACTGATCAGCGTCCCATTTACTTGTTGACTAGCGATAGACTCTGTCATCGAGCCGACACCTGTATCGGATGACTTGCGCGGAAGCTCCCTGTCCATCATGGTCGATGACGGCCTCCCTTCTCTAAACTCACGAACGGATCCATTTCCAAACGACTGTGAGGTTCCATCTTTCGACTGCAATAAGTCTCGGTTGTAAGAGCTTGCGCTCGATCGGGGTCCTGTCAAAGAATAAGAGCTACCGTTCGCGAGATGCCGCTCGGTCGGGGCGTCAAGGTGATTTGAGTCGCCATTGGGCCAATTCGTCCAGACAAAAGTATTCCCTACCGAGTTTTTGTCACGTGGTCTGTCTTGAGATGAGCCGAAAGTCCGGGGTTGTGCAGTAGTAGCGGTGGCTGTTTGGGGAGAAAAGTCGTTCGAGAATGACGGCATGGTTGCTAGTGAAGGCCGGGGGGGGCGGACGGCGTGGGAGCAAACGAAGTGTAGCGCGCGATGATTGGAAGGCAGAGTGATGTGGAAGAGGGTTGTCGAGGGGTATTGCTAGACTTTCGAGGTGTTGAACGAGAGACAAGGCGACCAAGGAGTGAAGTGCGATAGAGTTGGAGAACGGCTTGAAAGTCACAAAAGCGGCCAGCCGCGGCGTGGCAGGATTACTTAAAACCCAATTATCATGTTCCAGGAGGCGAAGCAGAAGGTTCAGGCGAGAGACGACAGCAGAGTACTTCCCAACAGCGTGTTCGTGTAGACGGGGTTGCGAAAGGCGGGAATGAGGACACTGACAGGCTGGAAGAGCGATGACTGCGGAGAAAGAGTCGAGAAGATAGGGAAGACGAGTTGAGTATCCAAGAATGGCGCAAAGCGATTGGGTGGAGGGTGAGAGTTGAAGAGAAGAAAGCGACAGGAGAGGGATAGGAGGAGGTGTAGTAAGTAGTAATTGATGACGATGGAAGGACAGCAAGTTCAGCGGGAGGAAGTGAGGAAGTCAGGATGTGAAAGCGCACTGGCTCTGTCCCGGTATGGTAACAACGTAATATTCCCGCTGTCAAGTCCCCAACTACCAAGGACTTGGTAGTAAGTACTTGGAAAGAGTAATATTTCGTCCTCGGGCCTCGAAGTCTGCTATGCTGACTTCTCCTGTTTCACTCTAACCTACGAAATAGTATGGTTGTTTGTTTGCTGTACTATTATTGCTACTGCCTGATTGACGGGCTGTCATGAGCAAGGCAGGGGGAAACGGCCCAGTACTCCACCCTCCAGTTGCCCAAGCTAAACACAATAATGAGCATCATAAAGTCGGGCCCGGGGCTGTCGCTATCTCTACCCCTGCTGAGTTCACTTCTATGTGGTCCGACATTATACCATGCTACAATAGGGGTCTCACCAGGGCCCTGTGAGAGGATGTGCCCATGTATGATATACTAGTGGTACGTGGTTCTCTTCCTCAGTAAGCTTATATTTAGAAACAAATGTCGACCTGAGCCCGAGACGATAGAGTACCTACCTCAACGACAAGTACATTGAAACGACGATGACGACTGATATCTGTTTCCAACCTCCGCTTCAGAAGCAATGGTTCTTGAGGTATATTACCAACAAAAACAGAGTCTGACATCGACCTTGCTGTGTTTGAACCAGACAGCTGGTACAACCCGCGTCGTTGTGCATAAGCATTGGTATGCATAACTTTATGCCCAGAACCCTAATTATCCCACACCCGAGCCCAGCGCAGGTACAGCTACGTAGGTATGGAGCATGTATCCCATTCACCCTAGTCTATAGATAACGTACGACCCAGTCTGCTACTATGCATAAGAGTTACTAATTCCCATGCAAGCGCTCTTTGCTTCACAGCCTTTGGGTTCTGGGTCCTTGGTCTCCCAGAAATTGATCTTCACAGCATACATCTTCAGACTTTTCCGAACGTCAAAAACATTTCCTTCTAGTTATAGCACCCTACTACAAGACATGAGATACTCATCTAACAGGAAATCAATAGAATATATTGACGGCTGATCTGGTGACGTGAGCAAATACTACGAAATACCATTGCTGGTTGCTACTGGTCAAGGACGACGAGTTGTACTTCAACCACATGGCGAGTGACAAGTGCAAGGTTATTGACGCAGGCCTTTTATCCGGGAGAATATTACCATAGTACGCATAATGGGATAAAAGCAACGACTTCGACGTGGATTCAACAATTCCATTCCCAATTCCCCCAAAAAAAGGCCACAGTAAGCAGGTAACAATTCCCAATTCAAAATCATCGCAAGACGCCAGCCCAACCATTATAGCAAGAGAAAACGAGAGATTCCCCGACTCACCGCGAAAAAAATAGACAAAGAAATTACACCAGAAGGAAGGTAGGCCACAACCAAAGAGATATCCCGCAGCACATCACATAAACCCAATGTCAAAACATAAATAGGACGCTTGAAACAATCTCTGAAGTCGGGCTCGATATCTAAGCCTTCTTGGTGGTCCTCTTGTTTGCCTTTTCAGTGGGCTTCGCCGTCGTCGTGGTCTTGCGTCCAGACTTGGTCACGCTGACAACCTTGGGCTTGTCGACAACAGCAGGGGCCTTGATAAGGATTAGCTCAGAGAAAATTACAACAAATATCGATAGAGGTCACTCACAGCAGTGCTCGCTTTACGAGGCTTGGCTGTGTTGGCCTTGGGCCTGCCGACAGACTTCTTAACGCCGGCGGAAGACTTCTTGGTCTTGGGCTTGGGCTTCTCGGCCTTGTCAGCCTTCTTTGTGGCGGTCTTCTTGGGGGCAGCAGCCTTGGTCGTGGCTGTCTTAGTAGTGGCAGCCTTAGTGGTGGTGGCAGGCTTCTAAAAGGACTCATCAGCAAGATCTCATGTGTTTACATAGAAAGTAGTTACCTTTGCAGCCGGCTTAGCAGGAGCTTCCTTCTTGGCGAGCTTCACGGGACCAGAGGTACCTGAAGGCGAATTCGTCAGCAAATATGCAGTACGCAATAACAGCAGCGACAGGAGAAAACGGGAATGCTGTGAGCGAGAATGCCTCGAGGTATTGCACAAAGAGCGCGGTTTAAGAACTAGTGCTTGAAAGGGAACGCGATGAAGGAATTTAGTACTTACCCTTGGGTTGAAGGAAATCGCCCTTCTCGACGCCGACCTTGATGGCCTTGTTGAATTGGCTATCAAAGGCATTTTGCGAAGCAGGAGCGAGCTTGTTGTTGGCCTGCACATATTTCTTGATCGACTGGCGGCTGTTTTGAAAGATCGATTGTTAGCATGCGACGCGACAGTTCGGGTGTCTTTGGGTCGATGAGGCATGCGTTGGAGTGAGGGAGAACATCAAAACAACATACCTGCTGCCATTTCTCTCTTTCAGCTGAAGGAAAAGATGTTAGCGATCATGATTACAAGAAAGGCCGAACCGGACGCGACGTTGCGATGATCAGGATGGAGGAGGCGTGTCACGGTCGGGGTTCGCTCCCGCCCGGCAGCGTCATTCGAGCGCAGCCCAAGAACAACGTGATCTACTCACATTCAGGATGGCAACCTTGATCATGTCTATATGAAACAAATCAGCGTTTATTCGCGACCAAGATAATACTATATTTGTCTTGACGCGAAGTGGTGGTGAGGCAGGATCAGTGAAAACATACCGCGGTAGGAGGAGTGGGTTGGGCCAGCAGAGGCCTTCTTGGCCGTGGTAGTGGTAGCTTTCTTGGGAGGCATATTGAAGGAGGTGGTTTGGAAAAGTAAGAAAGGTCGAAGGAGGATAAAAAGAAGTTGAAGATCAGGAGATCAGTGACAGACAGCGAAGTGCAGTTGGAGAGGTGGTGGGAGCAGAAAGGAGACGAGGATCGAGAGGGAAGGGAGGGAAGACGGCGGGGCACGCGCGCTTTATATAGGGCAGCCGGTGTTGACACAAGATCACTCGCTGCCAAAACACGTCAAGCCCTTCCCTCTTCCCTTCTGCTTTTCTCGCTGCGCCCTCGCCTGCTCTTTATTTGTGCTTGCTTCACTGCCTTGATTGGCCGGTCGCGATTCCAATTAGGTCCTCTCCATAGTCTCCTCAGTCTCCTATGCTTAGAGTTTAGACTGTAAACATGCAAGTCCTTTTGGCTCTTGGGTCTTGTTCCGGCGCTTTCCCACTCCTTCATCCCAACCCTCCTCCTACGCGTCCTCTGCCCAGTTCTCTGCTCTCCTTGCCCCTCCCAAATATTTCATGCGACAAATAGTCAGTGTTCGATCTATGCTCTAGGAACATTCCAATAAGAGCTTGAGGTGCCTATCTGCATTCAACAGTCGCGCCTGTCCTGTCGCATTATTCGATTATTTTTTGTCGCTCCGCGCGCGCCTACTGGCGTCCGCTGCTCGTCGGGTTTCAGCGTCCTGGAACATATTCTGAAGCAAAAAAATTATATGTATAACACTGTTTAGTCCGGAGCTTCTGCTGGCTTTCTATTTTTATTCTTTATTTCTGGCTGCGGTAGAGATCGCTCTGGGGCCTTGAAATCACAGATTCATGCAGGCCCTCCGTTCGCGGATGCAACCCAGCTCGCGGTCCTCTGTGGTTCAATCAAGCTCATCGCCTCCTGGCGTTTTGCATAGCAGCCCTGCGCCCAATATGCGATGTAGATGGGTTGCCTTTCTATATTCTTCCAGACGGTAGGAGATTTCCCCTTGCATTTCATGTCCACCAAAGATCGCTGTGCATGTACAGGGGGCCTCGTGGACTCTGGGTCACGAGAAGACATGATATATGGGTCCCGGACATCTAGGTATCATCTACTCGCGATCAACTCTATGGTCCGGTTCCAGTCCTCGTCGGTCCCAGAAATTATCGCCCACCTCGTACAGCGTAGACCTTGAATTTGGCTCATTGGCTGAATTAGTTCATCATCCATGGTTTGGCTTCTCATGTTCAACTTTGGCCCATCTTCATCATCTACTTACTTTGTCTGCTGCCAAATGGAAGCCTTGGCCTCAGTGCCGGAGGACATTCACAAACGATGCTAGAGTACTCGACGAACCAGCTGCAGTTCCCGGCCGCGCATCAAGTCTTTGGATTCAAAGTCTTGGGCGGCAGCTTGGAGCTTACGGGCTACGTCTCTGGAACCAGACAAAGAACCGCGCATGTCAACTTGCGATGGCTGTGGTATAGATAGCGCTTTTTTGCGGATTACTACATACTAATGTTGGTGTTTGAGAAGGTGGTTGCTGTGTGTGGAGTATGGAGTACTGTATAGGGGGTAAGAACTGAGAGAACAGTGAATATATAACGACATGGTACATCCACATATTGAGCGACAAATAGGGTAAATCTCCTTTCTACGCGCGCTCAGTCCTCAAACCCCTATAGCGTACATGTTCTCAAAGACGAATATCATTTTCCTGGAAAGACTTAGGTAAGTAGGTACCTTACCTTGTAACGTGGTGACGTCTTACATTGTCGTGTGCGGCATCTACCTACCTCCACCATCCAGCAGAGCACCAAAGAACAGTCTCGCTCGGCAAGTTCAAGAATTCCCAAGTAAACAACGAACCGAACATGTATTCACAATCCATTCCGGTTTCGAATGTGAGCCTTTTTAAGACGATGAGGAACTGCAGCTATCTTGTTCAGAAAATCAAGTTAGGTATGGAAAGCCTTCAACCCTGGATTTCGACCTGCTGGTTTCTCACTTCAAGAGTGGTCACCCGCGAACAAAAATAGCTCTAAACATGATTGTTTCGACCTAGATCTAAATAGAAAGCAATACTTCCAAACGATCGATAGAGGGGAGCTACCCAAGTTGTCCCCAAATGAAGCTAATTACATCCATAAACGCCTATCCCAGCCATGCGACAATATCCATTTTCATCTTCATACACTCAACCTCGAAGAGCAAGACGCATCAGAACGCATGGCCCTATACCTTACACAGCAGCCCTCGGTTTTGCTTTCGCTTCCTTCTTGGCCTTTGCCTCATCCTTTTTGCGTTTCTTCTGTTCTTGGATCTTCTCATCATGTTTCCGCTTGAGTGTCGCTTTCTCTGCATCTGTCTTGGCAACCGGCTTGAAAAAGCCCTCTAGGCGCGACTGTTGCGCGGTTTTCAAGTTCTTCTGTAACCGAGCAGCGCCATTGCGCACGCGGTCCTCATTGAAGCCCTTGTCTTTCACCAGAAAGTCTATCAGGCCCTCCACATCTGGTGCCTCCCATTTGAAATCACATTCTGGATCATTGGCGTCTCGGACATCGGGCTTGAGAAAAAGTTCCCTGGCGTCCTGATAAGGCCAGGACTCTGGCATGAAGAATTTTTGCTTGGGGTCTTTCTCTATGGACTCAACAACCTTTTCCAAGGTACCGTGCTCCCGTATCAGTTTTAACGCGGTGTTCGGACCGACTTTTGGGATGGGCTCTAGGTAATCACATCCTAGTAAGATGCACAGATCAATGAACTAAATTACCCATCAGCGGATAAGGAATCAAAAACAGGAGTTATTGCCGGTAGCGGTTACCTGGTTTCTGTCCATGTCTAATCCTTCCAGCGCATGATGCAGATGAATCTCCTGGATTGGTTCTTTTCTCTGCTCACTGAAGGTAAGATGCCTAAGCAGGATCGGCGACTCAAAGCAAAGCGTGTCCATGTCCTCAGACGCTGCAGCGTAGACCTTCCCTGCGCGAGCAAGCACAGCACACTGTGCTTCTGCCTCTGTAGGTGCATCGATATACGGAATCCCCATAAACTTCAGGAGTTTTTTGCATTCCGCATTGTGTTCCCGAGTTACCCGTACGGTTCGTCGCGAGAACTTCTCGACATCCTCTGCGGTACCGGTCTCTTTCGCCTCCTCGTGTGCTTCGGTTGCTTCGTGTTTCCTTGCGCTCCGTTTAGCTAGTTCGCCCGACTTCAGTTTCGGTGGGGCCCCATCAAAGACATAGAGAGGCTTGATCCCATTGTCCACCATGCGCAGCGTCCGATAAAACATGCCCATGAGATGTGATGTCGTCTCGCCGGTATCGCTCATAAGCTGCTGGCCTTCAGATCGCACGGCGATGAGAAAACTATAGATACTCATGGACCTGCAACTCATTAGAATCAACCTCTGGTGATTTCAGTCTTGCCAGCTTAACAAGGACATACGCATCCTAGAGATCAGAGACAAGTTAGTCATGGACTTTGCGAAGTGAAGCTCAGGCTGTAGAAAGCGCATGGGGACATAACATACGATGGCGACCTTCCGGCCAAAGTGGTTCTTGATGTCCCCTGCTTTTATAGCATCGGGCGCATTTTCCGCGATCACCTGGTAGAGGTCTAACCATGCGACCATTAGTGACCGAGAAAGAGCAAGGCACGGAGGCTTCCCACTCACGCTTGATACCCATATTGAATGCGTTGGTCGATTGGCACCAAGACAAGAGGTGAGATCACGGCTTCAGAGACAGGAGAAGTTGAGCCTGGAGAACACCAAGTCGCGGTTATTGAGGTAGAACGTGACGCGTTGCGCGCAGGCCGACATCATTAGGCCGTGTTTGGATTAGTGGCATCGGCGTTTCCACGTGATTTCACCCCACTCTATCTCCGGGGCTCAACTCTCCAGCCCGCAGTCTCAGAGGCTCAGAGCAATGAGCACCCACCAGGCCTACGTCGATGCTGAGCGAGGCCCGAGCTCGCCATGAGCTACAGCGCCGTGATCCTGCATATATATCCTCATATAGATTCATTCTGTAACGCAGTTGGGCCACGAAAAGAATAGTTTGCGGCCACTCGACAATTTCCTAGATCAACCTGCTCGGTGGAAGAACGGACCCCTACTAATCCTCCCAAAGGCAGACACGTTTACGTGGGGACGTGAGAGATCTAGTAGGGATTTATTCGAGTGGAAGAGCATCATCAACACACAATGAAACGAACTCGCCCCCATCCTGAAGTCAACACCGAGGTGTCGTCGGGCTCGTCTCCTCCAAGTGGCCTTCCACCTTCTACATCCGAAAATGGCTCACGACAAAGTCCACACCACGTCCCGAAAATATCACGGAGAATACGTGCCTGTACGGAATGCAAGCGGCACAAGGTGCGATGTGACATGAGTGCTGGTGAGACGGTCTGCCAACGATGTCGTCGAATGGGTCTAGAATGCGTCGTGAACAAAAGCCTTCAAACATTGCTCGATGACGAAGCAGAGTAATGATATTCCGAACAATGCAGTATGCTATTTGACATGGTGTGGCTAATCCATTTCGTTACTTTGCAGGTGGAAATCAACCATCGAGCTTGCTATGGCAGATCTACTTCGCAAGGCCCAATTACCGGAGCTGTCATACTATCAGGCTGTCGGAAGACCCGCTGAATGCCCTCCTAGAAAGCGAGGCCGAAAAGCATCCACGGTGTCGACGGACGACTCCCCTCTGACCACAGGGTTAGAAAGGACAGCGGAGCTAGCCACCTCTCTCGATGCCGCAGCACGCCCTAGCGATGAGAAATCGAGTGTTTCCACAGCAGTCTTTCAGCCACAGGCCCAATCGCAGTATGCTATTGATAGGGAAGAAAATGGCGCGACGTCGCTTGTAACTGCTCCGATGGGTAGTCTCTACGAGGTGACACAGTTAAGCGATATTCGTGCTACTTCTCCCGAAAGACAGCACGCGCATGACCTTGTTACAGATTTTGTCTCGCGCGGAGCAGTAGATTTACAAGAGGCTGAGGAATTGTTCGATCACTTTGATCGTGTGCTCAACCGTTATTTATGGGACGGTATATTGCTCGTACATAGGGATCTCACTTCTTTGCGAAACTCGTCTTCCATGCTTTCTGCTGCTATTTTCGCCGTGACAGCCCTTCACCTACCCCAGAAGGAGCGGACCTTTGATACATGTTACACTGAGTTCGCAAAATTAGCATCAGAGTCAATGCTAGATAGGCATCATACCCTAGATGACCTGCGCGCGCTCTGTATAGGCGCCTTTTGGCTCGCAGATGTAAGCTGGAAATTATCGGGGTACGCGGTTCGGATTGCGACGGAGCGGAATCTTCATCAAGCCTATCGAAAGGCTACTCTTGGTTCTTCAGAACACAAGGAGCAAGCTAGGCTCTGGTATCTTCTCTATGTAAGCACGTTATTCACTGCTATCTTCATGCTTGAGTAGATCCTGACCTCTCCAGACCTTGGAACACCATTTCTCTATTGCCTACGGGCGCCCGCCCATAATCCATGAGGACTACAGCATCACCAATCACCACACCTTCATACTCTCTCCGTCCGTCTCGCAATCTGATCTCCGCCTACACAGCCAGGTGGACCTCTTCATTATTCTTACCAGGATATACCATGCTTTTGGCCCGGATGTTGACTTGGAGGTGCCAGAAAGCGATTTCTTCAGAATTGACAAGTTCGATACCGACCTCGGGGATTGGCGGTCCGCGTGGCTGCCGCGCCTAGGTAGGGCACATCTCTTTCCCGTCCTCGAAACGTTTTCTTCATTTCACTAATTGTTCGCTAATGCAGCTGGAAGTCGCTATGTTGGAGCTTATCCGTACAAAGCTGTATACCTACACTATAATTTCTGCCGTTTACAGCTGAACTCTGTGGCCCTGCGGACTTATCATTCCTCGAACTCAACACGCCCAATGACTGCTGAACGAAAGAGACGCGCCAACCTGGCCATAGAATCTGCGATTGGGACGCTTATGGTGGTGCTGGATGAGCCTGATATCCAGCGAGCCTTGGTTGGTGTCCCTCTATATCTCCACAGCATGATAACATTTGCGGCCGTCTTTCTGTTGAAAATCGCTGCCAAGGGCTGTTCGAGCATCATTCCTACCATGCAGAATCAACAAAACTCAATTGCATCGGCGGGCCTCCACATTGACGTTTCGTATGTGCGTGCGCTGGTGGGCCGAATTGTCGAACTGATGGTGTCCTGCAGTAAGCGAGCAAGCGAGCGGCACCTTAGCCATCATATTTCCCGTGGCCTAAAGAAAATGCTTTCAGGGCTCGAGGAATGGGAGAAAAGAAGCTACGGTACCCAACAATCCGGTAGACAGGCTGCTTATGACAATTCTTCAATGTTCAAGCCTATAACAATACCTGGAACTCATTCATTAGGCGAGGGCGACACCATCTTGAATCATCCACCGCCGCTTCTCGGAGTTGCTCCCCTGTCTGCAGAGAGGGGCAATGGGTTTCAAATCGAAACGAGACAGCAGAGCGGGCTCTCTGAAGGCTCTGCGGATCCTATGATGGCTGATCTATGGGGGTTTGATGAGGAATACTTTCCGACTGGGGTATTTGATTTTCTTCAATCACAGATGCCCGCATGACGAGGTTAGGACTCATCTCGGAATAGAAGCGTTTCAGGCCATCAAGGGTATGGAGGTGAATGATTTCGGTCTTATCCGCAGGCACACCTGAGCCACGGCTTGCGCCCATAGAGAGGAAGCTTCGTGGGAACTCGAAATCCTGCATAGAGTGGCTTGTGCACAACCTTCTGTGGACTCTATCCCAATGTTCTGCCCAGCGTTTTGCAAAGCGACCTCAAGACGGCACGGCCAAGTCAAGACTATTCCGCTGTTGGACAAAGGAGGTCAACAAAACGACTGGCTGCGTAAGACCCGATGAGCTATTATGAATTAGATGGGCGGCGAGTGGAAGATCTCCATGATGTGATCTCTACCCTATACATGAATAAGGGACTGAGACCTCCAATGGGATTGCCGGCTTCTAACCGGCTAGACCGCATCTCCGACGGCTGGCCGCGGATAATGCTGAGGAGACCGAAGGCCATCCGCGGAAATCGGCTCAGCTGCTGTATATAGTCGCATTGACTTAGGTATATATTGAATAGTGATACTATCATACTAGGCGCCCTCAATTACCATTATCGTGTCTTTGCTCTGCGCCCTGCAATTGCTCGGTGGTACGAATCCAGATCCTCCGAGCCAAATTGCCGAGGTTTGTCCCCTCATAACTTCCCCCACACCTCCGGACACTCGGCGCCACTACTGTTCTCTCAGTCTCTCCTTGAGTCCTTTCTGAACAAGCCTTGCACCTCAATTGCTCTGCACGAGGCGACTTTTTCCAACTTCCTGAAAATGAATACTTCTTCTCTTCTACGTACCGTTTCGCGCGCTACAGGTCCACTTGGCAAGGCTGCAACTTCACGCACGGCCGCCGTGCGTGGCTACGCCACGGGCTTCGACTGGGAGGACCCTCTCCTTGCGTCAGAATTATACACAGCGGACGAGCTGGCAATTCAAGAAACCGCCAGGCAGTACTGCCAGGAACGTTTACAGCCGCGGGTTTTGGGTAAGTGGTCCGTTCTGATTTCGCGAAACTTCTTTAGCGCGATTCCTCGTCAGTCGCTCAATGGCCCTTTCACTGATGTCACCCCCCTGCTAGACGCTTATCGAAATGAGAACTATGACCGAAGGATCCTTGAGGAAATGGGCGATCTCGGCCTACTTGGTGCCACAATTGAGGGATATGGTTGCGCAGGAGTGAGCACTGTTGCCTCAGGGCTGATCACGAAAGAGGTGGAGCGTGTGGATTCGGGCTACAGGTCAGGAATGTCAGTGCAGAGCTCCTTGGCCATGACTGCAATCTATGAGTTTGGTTCCCAGGAGCTCAAGGATAGGCTTCTCCCAGGTTTGGCCAAGGGCAAGCTGGCGGGTTGTTTTGGCCTTACCGAGCCAAATCATGGGTCTGACCCTGGGTCAATGGAGACTGTCGCGCGGGAACACCCTACCCAGAAAGGAGTGTACCTTCTCTCTGGTAGCAAGACTTGGATTACGAATTCGCCCATCTCTGACGTTTTGATTGTTTGGGCCAAACTGCAAAGCACTGGCAAGATCCGGGGATTTGCCGTGGAGCGTAGCAAGTGCCCACCTGGAACACTTGAGACACCTGCTCTGAAGAACAAGTCTGCTCTCCGCGCGTCTATCACAGGAATGATCCAGCTGGATGATTGTCCGGTGGCGGAAGAGAACATGTTCCCTGATGTCGAGGGCCTCACTGGGCCATTTACCTGCCTTAACAGTGCTCGGCTGGGAATCGCTTTCGGGGCCATGGGGGCTCTTGAGGACTGCATCAGCCGTGCACGAACATACGCTTTGGAAAGGAAGCAGTTCAAAGGCAATCCTCTGGCCAAATACCAGTTGATTCAGAAGAAGTTGGCAGACGCTGTTACAGATGCCACATACGGTACCTTGGCCGCAACGCAGGTTGCCAGATTGAAGGATGCTGGAAAAAGCACACCTGAAATGATTTCACTAGTCAAGAGGCAGAACTGTGATCGGGCGCTTTCAAACTCCCGAGTGTAAGTGCATTTCAGAATCCACTCACTACCCATCCCTCATCACCCATCCCTCATCTAGCTGTCATCAGGACTGCTAAACTGACTGCACAACAGACTTCAGGAAGTGTTCGGTGGCAACGCCACTAGCGACGAGTATCATATAGCTCGTCACGTAGCGAATTTATTTGTTGTTCAGACATACGAGGGGCAAAGCGATATCCACGGTAAGCACTTCATGCGTCATGCCCACGACGATCGTACCACTGACTTTGACCAGCGTTGATTATCGGCCGCGCCATCACTGGCGTGCAGGCATTTGTGTAGATACAACTTGAAGCCTTGCCCATCTATCCTAATAGCTACTAGCGTAGTGTGTATATGAGAAAATCCATACAAGCCTACTGAGGGAAAAAAAAAATCAGAGAGAGAGAGAGAGCAGTACAGCAGTAGTAATAGTAGGTACCATTTCAGAGCTGGTGAGCACTGGCCCTGCTGGGAATACAATCGAGGCACGTGACTAATGCGCCACGTGGGCACGCGACAAGATCCGCTGAGCAGGGCCCAACTTGGTCGCTATCGAAAGATTTAAATCTATACTTGGCATGGGCTGAGTCGGCAAGTGGCATCTACGGCATCTTTAGTGTCCGCCTTGCAGCCTTGCGAACCATAAACAAAACCCTGAATACACCAAGAGAAAGTAAATAATATCAGATCCCGGTTGTGCCTCATACTAGTGGTAATAACCAGTGGAATCCGGTCGGTGATTCGGGCGAAGGTGGCGATGCCCAAGTGCGGCGGTCCGGCCGGAGATGCATTGAGTGAGATTATCCTGGGTCGTGTGCTAATAGTCCTGGTTGACTGTCTCAAGTGCTCTGAAATCTCATCTTCTAGTTGTACACAAGTGCAGATGTCTTGTGACATGCGGCCGGGGTCGTTCGTTGACAAACATTATCAGTATGCCACTGAGCAGTAGTTAAGCAGAGCATACTCTGTACAAGTACTGGCGTCTAGTAGCGGGGTGTGGCGTGTGTGGCTGGTGGTACAGTATTGACGCTTACCGTAGCGCCCAATGTGACCTGATTTGTCGGGCAGTCGGATGGGCAGAGGCGGTAACGGCCGGGTAAGCAAGAACTGTAAGAACTGTAAGAAATGTAATTTTGGCCGCCGCCCTCTTCCCTTGTTCCCACTTCCATCCTTCACTGACTTCCTTCTCTCTTTCTCTCTCTCCCTCTTCCCCTCCTTCAGCCCTCGCCCGACGTAATCCTGTGAGTACTTCACTTCCCACCTCGTCTCTCCTCCGCTCGCTTCTCTTTTACTTGTCTTCTCTTCCTTCTCTTTGGCTTCCTGTCTGTCTTTCTTTTCTTCGCCTTCGCTCTTCTCCCAACTCGCTGACTCTGGTCTCTTCACTCTGCAGATACCCGCCCTCAAATTTGATAACACCATTCATTCTTCAAACGTCGATCGACTCTCTTAGACATCCTCCTCTTCTCTCTCTTTTCTTTCCCTCTTCACATCATTCAAAATGGCCCTCAAGAGAATTAACAAGGAACTCACTGATCTCGGCCGGTAAGCCACTCTCTGAATGTCCCACCCCACCATATCGCGGGGCGTCAATTTTCCCCGCTCTAGGACGAGCCATCCACGTCTTGATTTTTGTCGCCCTGAAACTAACATGCGGTTTTTTGTCATAGTGATCCCCCGTCTTCCTGCTCTGCCGGCCCTGCCGGAGAAGATCTGGTACGCTTTATAACCTTAGCTTGCTACTCCTAACGGTCGCGCACCGTCGCGGGGTGTTTTGACGCGGATCTTGCGGTGCAATTTACCAAGAACGAAGACTAACATTCTACTGCTCAACGTACAGTTCCATTGGCAAGCAACAATTATGGGACCTGTGAGTGAAATGCGATCTTCTTTCTCGGACGTACTTGTTCTGGGTTTCCATATCCCTCTTCAGACGGATTTGAAGCCCTTGAAAGTCATTACGAAAGGAAACAAAAGCTGATGTACACTTCCTCTAGGGAGACTCCCCATACTCGGGCGGCGTGTTTTTCCTGAACATTCACTTCCCTACCGACTATCCGTTCAAGCCACCAAAGGTCAACTTTAACACCCGGATCTACCACCCCAACATCAACTCCAACGGCAGCATCTGTCTTGACATTCTCCGAGACCAATGGAGCCCAGCCCTCACTATCTCTAAAGGTTCGTTGCAGTTTTACGTCTACTACTTCGTTGCCTCGTGTTCACCACAACTGACGTGCTTTGTTAGTGCTGCTCTCAATCTGCTCTATGCTCACAGATCCCAACCCGGATGACCCGTTGGTGCCGGAGATTGCGCATGTGTACAAGACCGACCGCCCCCGGTACGAAGCAACCGCACGTGAGTGGACTCGCAAATACGCTATCTGATCTTCGCCTGTCAAGTTCCCACGGCCACACTTGGTCTTCTCAAGCGCTCTGCATCTCCACTTGCTCTGTGACAACATACAGGAAGCCTGGCGTACCGTGATCGTAGATCTTTTTATTGCTTTGTTTGCGGACTGTTTGCGTTGATTCCATATCTTTGTTTCGGGTTTCTCCTTTTGGCGGGGAATGTCATATCCAACGATCATTATGACCAACTCATGCATTCATGGCATTTTTGTTTTATTGAATGGAGTCGGACCATGTTTTGTGATTCACAATTTAACCCAAGCATGACTAATTTTCTCTTGGGTCGGGGTCGCGAATTTGATGACAATGCGGCCAGGCTTGCTGGTGAGAAGTCTGGAAAGTGGAGTGGGCTGCATGTGCAGTAGGGCCAGGAAAGACAGGAATGAGAATGGTGGTAGGGGCGTGGTTGTACCAATCAACTAGGTAGTTTGTTTAGCAGTTTATCGAAGCAATTCCAACTCCTACCAGCTGTGCGAATTCAACATCCCATTTGAACGTAACTAGCTCATGTCAGTTCCATGCTTGGGTGCTTTCACCACGAGAACTACTCCTATGTGTTTGAATTGTCAGGACAGAAGGAATAATAGAATTATCCATATGATAAGAATATATAGAAAGATGAAAACTAACACGTCCCAGCCAAGAATAGTCTTGTATATAACATGCTATGTGTTGAGAATATCGGGTGTAATAATATATATCTATGCTGTAATCAAAATGTCCGTATGATAGGGTGGGCTGGAACACACCCTGTAAAGTGAAGGGAAAACAAGACATAGAAAAAAAAATCACAGGACACGACGAGAAAAATGGAAAATAAGGAGTAGAAACGTCGCGTCAACCAAGGCGAGGGACATGAGCTCATGCAACCTGACTCCCCCTGCGACTAGAACTTGTCTTCGATGGGGCCTTCGAGCCAGCCTTGGAACCACCACCCGCAATGCTCCCGCTGGCCTTCACAGTCCGCTTCGAGGCGTGACTTGATACTTGGCTGACACTATCGCTTGGTCTGACAGGTTCGTCAAATTTACTCGAACGTTTGGATGCGTGCGACTTATGGGATTGGTGAGAGCGATGCGAATGCGAGGAGCGTCTGGACGATTCACCAGCCTGACTGATCGAATCATCGGGCGTGACGTGGGTTTCAACATCCACGTCATCGTAGCGAGCTGCAGATTTGGCGGCGCTGCGGTAAGACGCGTACGAGGCGGTTGAGCCCTCTGGTAGAGGTACTTGGCGCGCCGTACGTGTTGACGAGGCTGTGCTTCCAGTATGCGACTTAATGACGGAGTGATGGGAGCTTTGGTGATAGGATCTGGACGGTTTGATCGTAGAGGTAGAGTAGATACTGTTCTTCTCCGAAATGCGTGATTTCTCGCGAAACGAGCTGATCAGAGTGCTGACGTCCGCAGGATATTGCTGGGAGTCGAGGGCGGGAGGATACTCGATTGCTCTGATGGGGGCTTCGCTTTGACTATAGATGCTCCCATCCGATGCTCGACGGCCTCCTTCGTCGTAATACAGGCTTCCTTTGGGACCTCTAGTACCAAATTCGGTTCCGTCATAGACAGTGCTTGCCCACGGGTTTTTAGATGTCACGCTTCGAGTCAACGGAGGTCGTGAGTCTGCTTGCGAGTAGATGCTTCGGGCTGGAGGTGCCTCAATGGCACGGTATCCCTGGTAGTCCTGGAATTGCGAGGAGGGTGGAGATGACTCTTGCGAAGTGAGTTGGCGGAACTCCAAAGGGCTGAATTGTGGCTGTGGCGGATTAGGGATTGTGGCTTGATTCGGCTCCGAATCGCTCTTAGACATGGCGTAGGCGATCGCTGCACCGGCGGCGGCCCCGATGAGCGTACCAACAATTGTCTTAGCAGCCTTGCCGTCATCAGTGTTTTGTGTTGTGTGAGTGTGAACAATGTAAGGCTGCGGGGGTGCTTGTTGAATTTCACGGGACGAGACAACCGATGCACTGCGTTCTGAAGGAGCTGCTCGGTCGACAGTGGTGATCGCCCTGGATGTATGAGATTTGGCGGCGGACTTGATAGTGCTGGCCTTTGACACGACGGAACCATTCTCAATGAGCGCAAGAGCGGGTTTGCTAGCAACTGATTTGGCTACAGTGCTGCTGCCGCTGCTGCTTTTTGTGTCCGAGTCGGGTCGGTATACGGCCTCAATGCTATTCCCATCCATGTCCATCACAGCAGCACTAAAATAGCCCGACTGAGCGTCGCGGGTCTTGGGCTCTCCATGGAGTTTCCCACCAGCCTTCAGAGCATGGATGAAGAATGAATTTACAGCGTCTTTTGAAGGCGCCGGAAATGCGATATGAGCGGCACCAGCGGGAAACCTAGCGCCTTGTTAGGTACATCATTCCAGAGAGCGGAGAAGTTGTCCTTATAATGTTCGCACTTACCCCGGCTTCTGCTCCGTGATCCAAAAATCCGCGGGCTCATTGGAATTTTGCCCGAAGCCGATATAGTCATCATGGCGACCAATGAATTTATAACCCAAGGGCTGTAAGCAAGAAAGGAAGAAAGATGTGGAAGTAGGAAGGTGGGAAACAGTCAATGTCAAATGAGAGAGTGGCATGTCGAATCAATGGGGCTTCTCGCTGAGCCAACAACACAGCGAGGATCTGGCGTGAGAAAAGCGCAAGTTATGTAGGTAGTAAGGATACTTTATAGACGAGTTTGCTGGAGGATAGAGATGAAAGTAGGAGACGGCCGAGAAGTATGACAGATGTGTGGTCCGAGCGCTTGATGATGGAGTAAATGAAGACGATTTCGAGAAACAGGAGGGAGGGGCCTCATAAGTAGAATGATGATAAAGCTCCTTACCCTTTAGAGTTATTCCCAAAGCGCGTCCTCGCCGTCCAACCAGAAGCTGCCAGGGCGGTACTCTCTTAACCGTACTCGTAAGAGAGGGCAAAGCCTTGAGATTGCAGGTAGGAGTGCATGGTCTCGACAGGAACTCGGCCATACAAGCGGTCACCGGAAAAGACAAGCTCCTATCGGAAAGCATGAAACCCAGACAGACCCACGGTGTCCCTACGTATCGGTGAAGCTAGCCACGAGGGGTCGAACAGCATTGGAATCACAGCCAGGTCATCGTGGAGAAGCCTGACGGGCGTCCTGTAGGTGGCCCTGTCGATTAGGAAATGGGTGGATACCACGCAAGACCAAAGCCAAGCAACATCATAAAGTCAAGTTGGTGAGGCGAGCGATCAGGACCAAGGTGGAAGACACAGATTGGCTGGCGGCGTCAGCCTGACGGGGGAGATTGCACAGACTTGAAGCGTGACATTGAACTGCAGCTAGTTCATCCGTCGTCTGATGAGCAGGAGTAACCTTGTTGTCACTCATCAGGACGATGGAGCAACAAGTGTTGGATACCGCCAGCAACCTATCGTTTGACTGGGCGAAAGGCGGACAGGCTAGTCTGACTGGACACACGGCCGCCAATCACGATGGAACAACAAATGCGAGAGAAACGGTCGAAGAACACGAGTCTGGCGAACCACTTCTTGGATAGGGCCCCTCCTGTCGTCTGCGTCCGCGTCTCTGAAGAGTGATGATAGCCTGTTTCGTTCCTGATTTGGGCACTGTTGCTGCTAGTCGCGCGCCGGTGTCTGACCGCTCGGTTATGCCCACACCTTGATCGCTACTTGACGAGCTGATTAGCCCTTCAGGCATTACTGAAGAAGACATTGCCACTTTGCCCGTCGCTGAGACTGCAAGACGCTATTTTTGGGTCGTTTGCTCTATGTAGCTTGTAAGCCGAAGCGTGGTGGCTGCTGCTTGTAGCCGCGGTCATCGGTCGGGATCAGCATCGATGCCATGGGCCCATGCAGGATAACCTTCGTACGGATCCTCCGACGAAATCAAGTTGGCAGCGGAGGAACGGACCCTTTCGGCGCCCCAAATGAAGCGGGAGATCCACAAACCCATGGAGCAGAAGATGTCTGCTTGCCACGTCGTGGTCAGCAAGAAACGCCGTCCTCGGCTATTGGAGGTACCTAAGCCAGTCCGTACTTAAGGCTTGAACTCGAGGCTGAAGAGCACGATGCCTGGGCATATATCGGCTTCCGAGTGAGTCATACCGAGTCAAGACAACGAAACTTGGGAAAAGAGAAGGAGATGGTTAAGAAGTGGAAGAAGTTGGGGAGGTGAACGGGATGACCGCCGGGATGGAGTGCCTGACTTCAACCTCAGGCATCATCCGTACGGATGGAGGTGTTTTACGGTACAATTCAACAACTCTCACTTCTGATTTAGACTTTTGTATCATTCCTTATCTTTATCTAACTAGGCTGTCGCAAAACCTAAGGCTTGTATAATGGTACCCAACTGCTGCGATATATCTCTCGGTCTTTGACGGTAATCGATTAGAGAGATCTGTTCGGAGTCGAGCAATAATCGTTTCTGCAGGATAAAGCACAATGTGGGCATGGCGTGGCCAAAGATGACCAAGAGGTCCTACGGCTCGGACTCCCATGACTTCCATGGGCCTTCCAATTTCTTATCGAGCTGAAGACTGCGGCCCAAAAGAGTACGTACACCAGGAGACAATTCCTGCGCTGCACTCCTCGGTCCGCTGGTGTCATTCAATGAGAAGCCCTCGCTGCACTAGCCTGCCGATGATAGTAAGGCGGAAAAAAAATTGGACATGGCCAAACTGAAAGCTCGCGAGGATTCGACAAATGCAGAAGGAGGGTAAATGGCCAGAGAGGTTATATATCCAACGCTCATCATTTGCCATGGCCCCGCAAGGTAAGGTAATATGGCCGTAAGGAAACTCGTGACGTCGTCAACTTTTGTAACGATTCCATTGGAGGTAAAATGAAGCCGCCAAACGTATTCAAAGAATATCCCATACTTCCTCCGCGGCATGACAGAACTTGCTGCATGCAACACTGGCACTCAGACTGTAGTTGCTGATGCTAATCGCATCATCCTTGAATGAATCGGCAAAGTCATCCTGACCCTTGGCCATCGCTCCAACAAAGATGCAGATGCTTTCCTTGGGTCCCAGTGATTCAATATAGTCCTTGACTCTCACAACCGGGGCCTCGTAACTGAGAGTCACCTTGCGGCAATTGGGAGGTAAATGATCGGTGATGGGATTCTTAATAACTTTGAGCAGCTTCTCTTGTGAGTTGGTGGAACGGATAGAGAGACGATGTAGGAGCTGAACCATGAGACCGGCGAAACGCTTGAATGTTCGGGGTATGCGGACCGATGGGTTGACTTCAATTAAAACGCCTTTGGCGGTGTGAATGTAGATCTGCAGCTTGCCAGCTTTATTGACGGGAGAATCAAGGAGGGTGAGAAGACACTGGTGCAGGACAATGGCGGTTAGAGATAAACATTCTGGAAAGACCCCGCTCAGATGGAAAGGGTGATCTAACCTGATGGGCGATGTCAGGACGAGCTTCACTGATATCCCGATTCATTTTGCGCATAACGCCAATGTGCTCATCGCTATTAAGTAGAGAGTACTTCTCATCCCGAGCCGAGCCATTGCGTCCGCCATGAGAAGCCCTAAAGGTCTCCAAGCTAGCATGGGAAAGCACCACGATCAAACGTTGCGTCTCCTTGTCACTGGGAGGAATAGGAACGTGTTGCTCAGCGACAAGTTGAGGCAATTCGGGGGGAGGGCAAGACTGCGTCCCTAATTGTTCCGGTAGGTCAGCAATCATGGCGGGCTAAGAAGATGGAAGAGGGGTTGCCGAGTAGCGGGGAAAGGACGGCGCTGTTGCTGGGAGGGTGGTAAAGAAAGGTGCATAAATGAAGCTTGGGCTTGTGACGGAGCCTTCCTTAGGAGCTCGACACCGGGTCGCTCCAGCTGAGGGATAAGAAGGTGAAAGAGAAAGATGTAGGGAAGGAGGAGGAAGAGGAGGAGGATGAGAGGGAGGCTGAAGAAGCAACAAGAGGCGGCAGGAATAATGGGAGGGGAAACTTTGACAGTGAAGAGCTTCGACAAGAAGATTCTCATTGGGCAATGGGTCACATACTCGCGCGCTTCCTCTTTCCTGCGACCTGGAGCGATTCCGACATTGTGAGCGATCGGGCTTTTGGAGAAGATGGGATTCGGTCAGAGGCAGCAATCTAATATGCTGAGCAGCGAGAAGAGGAGAAAAAAATAGGCCGAAGCTGAAGCTTAGACGGGTCGGAGGTTGAAGAATTGCGCCGCCCGAAAAACTGGGGAATCGGCGGTTGGCGAGTTTATAAGACACAGGCCTGGCAGTAGTAGTAGTAGTTTCGAGTCGCACCGCAGAGATTTAGGAGGAACTAGAGGCGTGAAGCACAGCGTCTGGAGCGCGAAAGGAAATTGGATGATTATGGAGGGAACCTGACGGAGAGACAGACAGAAAGGCGGGCTGAAGGGTTTTTTTCCTTGGGTCCCGCCAATCCTGGACTCTCAGAGTCGGCCTTCCTATAACATCTCCCTCGACCGTTGTCGGACCAGAGGCACCCTCCTTCTTGACATTCCTACTCAGGTCCTCCGGTCGTGAACGATTTTCCGCCTGTCAAAGTTGTCTCACATAACGCCAAATTTAGTGGTTACCCGGAGAGCGACCCTAGCTTTCTTCGCCTTTTATTGGCGCTGTCATTTATCACCGAATCAACCCCCGAGACTCGACGATCTTTGAGCCGGCTTGCTTCTGGTTCATCCTTCTGGCTTCTGGCTGGTCCTTTATAAATGTCCGACCAGCTATGCGGACTTGGTAGATGTCCTATTGATCTTGTTGCGATGGGTGACTAGGGCCACTAGGGCACTTCTCATCCATATCGACTTCCACTCTTTCCATATTACGACTCTTCATAGTTCTTATTTCCCAAATGGTGCCTGTAGCGAAATAAATGCTATATTATTACGGGGTTGTGCTTCTAGAGAGTGCCGCCGCTCAGAGTGACCTAGTTACAAATCAAGTTGGACTTAACCTGGCTTCTGATGGCATCTTAGTCTTACTCAGACCTGTGATCGAAGAGCTCGGTTGCCGATAGGAGTACCTACTGCTGCTCGGCCCCGTCAGACGGACTCTTGTGTCTTCTCGATCCTCGAGAGGACGAATGGTTCATCCTCCTGCGGTAACATGCGGCCCCCAACTCCGCATACCAAGAGCTGACAGTGGCATCTTACATTTGTGGATCTTCTGCTCCGATGACTCAATGTGCCACCTCAAATGGTGCCGTATCCAAATGCCCCAGCCATTGCGGACTTGTGAGCCCTGCACCTGTCACACCGGGTGGCGCTTAAGCTTGATTCTGATCGTTAGCATCGACGTCTCGTTAATTTTCCACCGACAGACTGTGAAGCAGATTATGCACTCGATATTGACTAACGGTTGTATATCGCGAGCATATCGTGGTGTTCAAAGCGCGATGTTACTTGGCACCTGATTGCAGATTAAATACTCCATAAAGCTGTAAAGTGAAAGTACCAAGGCCGAGGAGTTTTAGGAACAATCAGTAGCATGTTGAGGTCACGGTTGGAGCCGCAGTCTCGATGATCTGGCATGAACCTGCGAGGATAACTTCCTCATGTTGCCATAACAGCACAAAGGTCGCGCAGAATACACGTCCAGATTGATCTTGCCTTGAGCTCGATCCTTTGCCCGGCAACACCAACGAGTGAATGTATATGGATTGGCGATGAATCGGCGATAGAGTCGGATCCATGAAATCCGCAAAAGCAAGAATGAACAGAGAGGAGATAGGAACCTCTCATCCTGACAAACGGTGAGGAATGCCTGTTGTGGGGTGGGAGATCTTGCATGCAGCTGGGGAATTCTCGCGACGAGCACAAAGGATTTCCACGATGGCTTGTCTTGTCTTTCTTGTCACTTATGCCACAGGAATGAAGCTTTCAACTCTGCCATTTCGAACCCTGGGGGAGGCCCAGATTGATGTGAAATGTCAGGGCTAGCAGGAATACGACCTGTCCGGTGCATTTTGAAGAGTCTCCCAAGGTGTGAATTGATAGAGATAACCAGACGCAGGCTGAGATAGTCCTTGCTTCAGGTGTGAGCTGGACAGTGTAGATCAGGAAGATGGTGACAATGGCAGCAAAAGGGAGAGCCTCGTAGTCGTGACTGGTAAGGCATCATCCGAGGGCAGGGTTCCGCAAGGGCTGGGCCAACCAAGGCAGACGAATAAATAATAATAATACACCAAGGCTCCAAGGCTTTGGAAGAACAGCCAGCACAGGGAGGGAGGCCATCCAGTCATACCAGGGCGTTGGAGCGACATACTTTATGCAGGTTGGAGCGAGGGCGATGGTTGGTTGCTCATGATTTCAGGAGGCGAAGTCGGCAAGTTCTTGGGCTGTTGCTGTTGGTCCAGTCGCCAGAGCTGCAATCAAACGAGTTCCACAGGAGCAGATACAGCAGCCCGATATAACTGTCTTCATTCTCTTCATTCATTCACTCATTCAACTCGACCTCACTGCTGTTTTCCATCAATATAGCTCAATCCGGCTAGTCCTCACGCGTTCCGTGACCGTTACCCGCCGTCGATCGCTCCAGTAGTCGCCGCCGAAGCCTTCCGTCCGTGGAAAATAATCATCAACAGGCGTCATCAGCGCATAACATCACTCTCTCCCCCCATCCTACATCTTCCTTCCCCCCTGCGACCTGGGTATCCATGACTGCCCTCTCCAGATTCTCATGATTTGATCCCGTCGCGCCCAGCTACCACAAACAGGGAGATGCCGTGGACTGTAACAAATTCATTCAAGCGGTACGCTCTCTGTCTATCACCCCTCGCCCTTTCGCGTCATCCTTCTAATCACTCTTTCCAACAGAGGTCTCATGATGAAAACATACGGCCGACCCTCATGGCGCGTCTACGATGAGGACCAGCGTCCAGCAGCTAAGAAACGACGCGTTCAATCCGATAGCGAGTCCGACGCGGCTGAGAAGAGCCTTGAATATGCTATCCGCGAGTCTACCGCCAATATGCGGTCGAGTCCGTCGCGCCGGAACTCTATTGCTCTATCGGACGGGTCTCAGGACACTGACCTTTCGACACCCCCTTCCTCCCCACCACCACGCTTGTCCCCCCCGCCGCAGAACACCCGCAAACCGACGTTTTCCTTCCTCAAACGCAAGCATTCGGCGACCAAGGATGGTGCCAATGGTTCGCCCCTGTCTGAAGTGAACTCGAACAGCGTGCGCGCGTCTCTCGATCCACCGAAGAAGAAAACAGCGGCATCCTCTACCCAGCAGCCAGCGCTGAAGCAGATGCAGCTCGATCTGGGCCATGAGGTGCGGAAAACCTGTGGAACCTGCGGCATGGAGTACGTGCCATCTAACGCTGAGGATGCATCACTACATAAAAAATATCATGACATGAATTCGACAGGTGTAGACCTAGGCAAGGCGTTTATGCGGGCAAATGCGTCGCGTTGGGTCTACGAGGCGACTCGGTTTGACGAGGGCTACGTGGTGATTATTGATCGCAAGGCGTCTCCGACCGCGCGAAACCAGGCAAAGAAGGTCCTGGAGGTCATTTGCAAGGAGTTGTCTTCGCCCGTGATTGAAGATGATATCCTTTGGAGCCAGATCGAGCCACCAAAACACCTGCGCAAGAATGGAGACTCGGAGAAGCTGGAGAGGTATAAAGTTTTTCTGCACATGAAGGACAGTCGGTGCGTCGGAGCCTGTCTGACTGAGCGTATCTGGCACTCGCATCCAGTGGATAAGGGGACTGCCCAGTTAGACGGCACTGATTCGGCCGTGACCGTCCGCGACGAGAATCACCCGGCCATTGTGGGGATCTCGCGCATTTGGACATCGGGCTCTTCGCGACGCAAAGGCATTGCAATGGATCTGTTAGATTGCGTCGTCAGCAATTTCTTCTATGGTATGGAGATCCCGAAGGAACAGGTGGCTTTTAGTCAACCTACCAACAGTGGGAGGAGCCTCGCTCAAGCATTCTTTGGGCCCGAGAACGAGTGGCACGTCTACAAGGAGAGTTGATGTTGTGCATAAGATCATTACATGGCTTTACGAGCATGGTGCGCGATGCTGAGGAGTGGAACCGTCAGGTTGATTCTGTCTCTCTTTTTGCGCTCGCCCTTGTTTTTTCCTTTGTCTTTCTTACTACATACACGGCGAGCTGATACCCTTTTATTTCGGGCATTGGGCCATGAAGGAGGCATACTTTGACGAGCATTTACCCTGTGGTCTTTGAATTTGCTGGTGTTTTTGGATGGGAGGATCTTGGGGGACTTTATTTTGATTATTCTTCGCTGTACTATATACCTGCCCCCTATTCTATCCTTCGAGGACTGTTTCCTTCAGCGCACAGACTGCAAAGCGCCAGAATGAGAAACAGAAGAAGCATATTCTGAGAACCGTCGAGAGTTGAGAGAGTGCTTGTAGTACCAGTAGGTAACAGCCTAATACCCCAGCTACTCAATTTCAGGGCTGGCGGGCGCCTAGGTACCTAGCGGTCGGCCGTTGCTCTTTCCGGAAGCCGTGCGGAAGGTCAGCACCAAGCAACTCAACAGCGGCGTCTTTTGTTGACTCTCGCCAGTCTTCCCCTCTTCCCTTTTCTACCACTTCCGCCAGTTCCGCCCTTCCCTCTGCTCTCATGATCCGTGCTGCTACACCTCTCTGCGATGTCTGGATTGAATCCTTTCCGCCCTAAAACCTCTGAAGGTGAGGAGCGCTTCCCGCCGCTTCCCGAGTCGGCCGCCCCAGCCTGAGGGCCATAGTGAGATAGACTGACGCTTTTGGATTCTACAGCTCATCAACACGGGCCTCAATCCTCTTCGTCCAAATCGAATAATACGTCCTCTTCAAATCCAGAATTTACGCGGTCTTTAGCTACCATTGCGGTTGCAGAAAACCAGCTGCATGTCCGCTTACCGAGCGCCAGTGCCAGCAGAACCCCGCCCTCGAAGACGATTGCGCCAAACCTTAAGGCTTCCTCGTCTCTAGATCAACAATCTACTTCGGATCCCTTCATTCATGACTCTGACGCGAGCGATGATGAATTGGAGCATCCCGAACCCCGACCTGAAGCGCGGGCTGTAGCTTCTTCTGATCGCCTCTCTCTATCACCTGCTCCTTCCAGTCAACTATTTACCGCAAGTCACTCCGATGGAGGCCGAAATACGGATATTCTCTCGCACTTGGAACAACCTGGAAAGCTATCGGAAGCGAGGGAGATTGCCAGTCCATTAGCGTCGGACCAGTCATCTTCGCCCGAAGAAACAGAGAGTGATGACGGTACTTATGGGCATCAGCCGTACGCAAGCGCGGCAGAGACAGAACGGCCAATCTCGTTGGGACCAGGTATAGATCCCAGAGCTTTGGTCATGCGCTCAGGAAACAGAGACAGAGTCCCACCCCCTCCCCCTAAGAGCCACCATGGAAGGCTGATCAGCCCCGACTCGAATATAACATCGACTGGGTCGCAGATGATAACAAGCAGAACTGCGAATCTAGCCTCATTGCACGGATCTTCTCCCCATTCATCGTTACCGCCCATTGTGTCGCAAAGGATCTCAGATTATACCAGCGCATCCACAGACCGGCCTGCATTGTCAACCGATGCCCTTCGCCGCAGTCAATCTCAACACAAGCGACCTCCTACACCACCATTGAGTCGCCGACACAGTCAAATGAGACGTTCTAAGTCTACGCTTTCGAAACCAAGTTCTTTTCAGCTGTCTCCACAACAATTCATAACTGAGGCTGCCACATCGACACCTTCAAGCGCTGCTTCTCAGTCACTAACCCCCTTGGTCTGGGAAAAGGGAGCCAAAAATGATTCAACCCTACTCGATGAGAAAAGGTCACTTTCCACATCACGAACAGAGAACACTATACCAACATCTCCAGAACGCACGGAAACACCTGATTCAGAAATCCATTCGAATCCTCGTGTAAACCCAAAGCAAGGATCATTAACAAATCATCTACCGCCGCCTCCACCTCCTCGTCGAACCCGCGGAAGGAACCAAGGTAGCGATATCAATCGTATTGCCGAACTTCACCCAGAACAACGTGCAGATGGACCAGAGAACTATGTTCCACGACCGTCGAATGCCAAGGATATCCTTGCGGACCTGTCGCGCTTACAGAAAGAGGTAGACGATCTCCGAGGGCAATACGAGAATCAAAAGGCTCAGTAGTCTGCAAGGCTAGGCCTCATCCACAGAGTGAACACAACGAGGCCTGTAGGTTGGTAATCGCCAAGATATATGTGCAGTCATATGTAAACCTGAAAATTAAGGGATCCAGACTACGCGGGTTTCCTTTTCAAGTTGACGATCTAGTAGCATGTTTGGCCTAGTCTGCAGCTGATACATGACAACCTGATTTTGATCCGCCAGACTGAGAGAAGTGCCATAGGTTCATAGCTCTGCACTTGGCCGTCTGGCACGTCTCTTCTGCGCGACAACAATGGTGAGTTAAAAAGTCAACTTGGCCCAAAATTACCTAGTCTTGGACTCACTTCCCTCAAAGTGAGCGGGCAAACGTCAAGGCCACTCTGACTGGCCATCAAATATGACAATCATCTCAAGCTGGAGAGCCCACCTTCCGTTGTGCCTACACGAACCGCGTTTCTCGAGTTGTCATTGAATTGCGCTAGCTGCGATACAACTACGGAGTAAAGCACAGCGATTCTGAATTGCAATTACGACTGTTTGGTCTAGCAAACATCTGAATATGACCATTCCGAGGATCAGCCAAGTTCTTTTTTTATACTTCCCGAATCGGCTTTTCTTGCATTATACTATGGCACCACACCCGTATCCTACACAGTACATATCACGATCGTAGTCTCGCAATCGCTTTATTCTTACATATGATTTCTCGATCATGAGCCGTGGCAATTTTGTACCAAGTGACACGGATTTTTGGGCTTCTGACCGCACCGCGGAGAGCTACCGATGTAGAAGCTCGTTAGGCTCCCCTACCGGAAATGCTTCCCGTGAACCTCTCACTTAAGTGTGCTCTACCGGGCTGCTTCCATGTATCCCACAATTGACGCATATGGGTGTCAAATGTATCGTTGCGAAGGTTACTTGAATCCGGCTGGTTATCCTTTCTAGGGTATAGCATAAAGCATTTACGATTCACAGCGTCTATGAGTGCACACTGGAAACTCAAGAGAGGAGTAGCGTGCTATATTATCATATATTGAGCAGCATTTTAGGTGGTAATTGAAACTGGTCTACCTGGTAATAGTACATGCCTAGACATACTAATGGGTTCGGTGCGATATAAGCCATCCCAGGAAAGCTACCTAGCCAGGAAGTTCAAGTCGTACATTGCTGTAAAGACCAGGACTGGATTTCGGGTCCTCCATTTCCGGAATATGTCCTTCAAGAGAAGAATATCCCGCCACCTCACTAAATGTGTATCGATGATGTGCTGCGTCTAGCCCTGGCGAACAGCCATAATTGCACCTGGTTGTCGCTGCATTGCCCGAACTCCTCCGTGTTGAACGGCGGTAAAGCGTGATAATAGAAGCGATAACAATAAAGCACCTGCGGCAACGCCCGCCCCAATTCCTGCCTTTGCTTCGGTTGAGAGCCCTGGAGCAAGCTTTGACTGTTGATTATGGATGTAGGATGATCAACTGGCGCCTTGGTAGTCTTGCTTTCGATTGAGGATGTAGACGGAGCACTGCTAGATGATCGCGTAATCTCAGTCGATGAGGTGGTCATGAAAAGAGAGGGGTCACTCTGCTCCCAGGCAACTGTTATAGGCTGCGCCCACATGGTAATTGGTCCCTTGATAGTGGTTGCCTCTATATCGGTGTTCCCTGCGCGAGCTGGCACGGTTGTTTCTGGACTAGCAGCTGGATAAGTGCCGACACAGCCAGCAAACATCATTGTATTGTCAAAACCAATTGGCGTGGTAAGGGTTGTGCGGTAAAAAAAATCTGTAACGCAGATCTCAGTCAGCGAATTTTAGGCGTGTTATCCCAGGAAACCCACGAGGGATAGCGTGTCGCAGTTGTCGTAGACCCGGCTAAGTTCAACACTGCAGAAGTGTAACCATCTGCACAGTAACCCGGGCTAAATATTTGTTTCCCTTTTGATCGCTTGAATTTTCAAATCCAGAAGGAAAGCAGTCTTCATTTACTGACAAGGCATTTTGGATCAGAAGTCTTCCCTTTACACTGTTGTAGTATGAGCCTTCGTAAGTCCAGCTGGTTGAGCAGTCAGCGGGAGGTGTAATTATATTCGTCATAGACTCCGTGAGAAGAGCCATCTTGCAGCCCCGGTACTGATTGCAAGGCACTCTCTTCCGGGCGTTGGTCGAGAAATCGGAGACAGGGTACACGGGTCGAAGAGGCGTGGGAAGAGCCAGTCACTTTTGGGGTAAAGAGAGCTAACATCGGTAAGATGCTAAGTCATAACGTTTGGCTACCGTAAGTGTTTCCTGTAGTTTCTGGCGGTTATAAATTGGCTTCTCATGCTGGAAGGATGTGCGTAGTGCCAATAATGGCCATGTATTCCCGGCTTCCTGGATCTGGGATCGTTGCAGGAATCATGAGGGAAGCGATAGCCGCTGGAATGCGATAGTGTTCCTGATACCTGGACAAAGAAATTCAAAATACAGTGGAAGGCTCTGACTGGTGGCTCATTTGGTCTCCTTGAAGAAGAGAGATCGTTTGGCCCTGAGGCCCCAGACTCCCAGCCGCCGAAATCGTAGTGGAGTAGTTGCAGTCGCCATCTAACTGCATTTTTTTTCCCGAAATAATTTCTGATATGAGCTCTAGAAAAATCTCCAAGATCGCTAGGACAAGGAAGGTGAAAATTCAAGTTAACCCGGGATACCTATGAAGATGATGATTCAACGTTACAAGCACTGGACTGGATGCTTTCAAGCGGGTATCAGCATCAGAAGGATGGAGCAGGATGAGATTGACCATTATGCCATTTGTCCATCTTTTCTTCTTTAATTCGATCTCATTGCAAGTTCGTGCCGGTCAAATGCCTAGTGGACCATCTGGCCTTCAAGTCCTCTTTGTTGGTGTCATTGAGCTCAGTCTAGCACTGGGAGTCTAAAAGGGATAAGTTCTCGCACTGGTAATCCACTGGTCCTTAAGCAGGGTGATCTGATGACGGAGTGCGCTCAAGAGTCTTTTCAGCTCGTACGTATCCCTCTTGCCCCATGAGGATCATGGATGAGCTTGGGAAAACCGCAGAGTCTCCAGGTGCCAGGAAGCGCCAAACGGTGGAGATAAATACGCAGCATACGCCGATCATAGACAGAATAGGTGAATGCTCAGATCTCAGTGGGTTTTCCATAGCTGGACGGATTTCACCTTGCCCCTATTCTGAGGGCAGGGGCTTGGCTAAGCAGCAGGGAGGCTCACCTGACTGTGACCTACAGAAGTAAAATACCAACATACTAAGCAGAGAAGCATTCGACGAATACAAACAATCCTTGTCTACTCATCACCATGGAGCCGTCCGCGTGTGCTCACTGTTTATAGAGGAATCTAGCGTTGGGACCTATCAAATCTAGTTCTTCAAGAGAAAGCACCCGAGCTTTCAGCTTCCCACTTACGGACAGGCTGACCAGGAGCTTTATCGATGTGTTAGGCAAATTAGATAGTCCCCCTTGTCTATTTTCCAAGGATGGGTTTAGACTCTGGAGTCAAGGTAGGCCTCAATCGACAGCGTGACAGACGAAAGATAATCAGAACACGAACAAATCCTCTTCACTTCTCTCTTCTCTTCTCGATCTCCGCTAAGGTATCAGAGATTCGTCAATAAATGAAACTCAGTCATGGTAAAAAAGGCAATTGCAAACAGCTGCACGACGGATATCCCAAACAAAGGGACCTGCCTTCCATTTGTAATATAGAATCGAAAGTTGTAAATGAATACCGAAATTGCCATTTCACAAGGCCAGCTACCTTCGCAACTTAAGGTAGGTAGGTAGCTAAGTACTACAGGGTAGGTAGGTACCCGGCTAGGCTATGTAGCCAGTATAGTAGTAGTATGGTCAATCTTGGCGATCCCGGCGCTAGATTAAACCCTGGCTGGCCGCACTAGGTGGGTTGACAACTTGACACAGTCCTGTTCAGTGGTCCACGAAGGCACGAACACCGCTTTCCTTTGTAACGCGGGAGGCCTTAACGCCATTGCCGAGGTAGTCAGGTTTATCACTTGAGTATCGTGCGCTGCGCTACAAACAGCGAACCTCGCGCCAGAATCCGGCCTGCTGTGCCTTGCTGCTCGCGAGTGGTTTCCGCTCCGTCAGTCAGGACCCGTTACTTTGGTTAACCCTGGTCAATTTTCATGACCCATTGGTTTGGAAAATCCAGGTGGCTTGAGGTAGCGCGTGTGATAGCGCCTAGACAGACCACTCATTTCCTTATTCTCACTTGAGTCATCTTGGAGGAAGGAGGATGACAAGTCATGGCAGTCTCAATCAAGCCATCAAACTCAAATTGCCAGTATGAGAAGCGATCCCTCGTGGCGCCTTGAGGATGGCTATTCTGTGGCTGAACGAATCGTTCGGCGACGCCCGCGATTAATGGGCCTGGTTAATATCGCCGTCGTCTCCTCGCATTGGGTTTATGAGTCTTATGAGAATGTCAACTTTGCGGTGACCATCATTGAACGCCCACGGTGCCTGGAGAGGATGTCATACGCGAAGCTCTCTGGCCTGCGACTGCGTTTCCTCCGAATTGGTGCAACCACCATTATCCTCTTCTTGGTCCTATCGTGCTTTGCTGCCTTTCGAAGTCCCTTCGCGCCGGATCAGACACAGCCTCTCCGTGCGCCTCAAGTCGATTCGTGCCTAAACATTCATCTACACATCAACAGGCAGACTCAGAGCCAGAATCCGCAGTTGAATTCGGCCTTCCTCCTGAGTATGCGGGGGCAATGGAACCCCCTCGGTTCTGCGCAGACCGGTTCGGCGCCTCATACTTGAGAAGGCTTCGCGATTCTGCAACCGAGTACTGCACTTCAAAGTCTCCTGGCAGACTCACCTGCTTTCACAGCAAAACCACATCACGTCGCGTCGACTCTTTCTGCTTTGCTCGTGGAGCACTGTTCAAGGGCGAAGAGCACAGATTTTCACTGGCATGCGACTTGCGAGACCTTGACGGGCTGAATGTGCCCAAATGCAAGGAGTTTGCCAACTACTGGTACGACACGAGACAAGGCCGTGTCCTCGATAAAGCCGTTAGGCTCGACGGTAATACGTCTTTTGTTCCAACTGATCCCGTTGCATCAAATTACACCATGCTTGTTGAGCGTGAAGGTGTTCATAACGTATGGCACTCCCTGCTGGAAATTATTTCTATGACTCTATCGCTAGATGTTCTCCGGATGACCAAACATCTGGATGGAGCTGTACCTATTCTCGCGGACCATGACTTGGAGAACACTCAAGTCCTCATACTCGACAACAAAGAAGAAGGTCCCTATTTCGACCTTTGGTCATTGCTTACAGGTATACCTACTATCTGAATGACCGATCCCGCACTTTCGACCCTCGCCTCATCCGAGAACCTTATTGTTCCCCTTAGCGGAGGCGATAATCCACTATGGCAAGGGGACTGGGGAATCCACACATGCGATGACTCCTCGCTACTTCGTACCTTTTCCCGTCGCGTACTCGGCCATTTCTCGCTCAACCCAGAGAAACCTCGAGAACAACCCCAAAATATAGTCCTCACGTTCCTAAACAGAACTAGCACACGTTGTCTCATTGATGCAGAAGACTATCTTGCCAGTGTTCAATCTGCGCTCCCACACGTCGCAATCCAATCAATTGACTTCGCTAAAATTTAATTCGCCGAACAACTGTCGATTGTTCAACAGACAGACGTTCTTGTTGGTGTGGATGGTGCTGGCCTGACACATAGCATGTTTCTCCCTCATCATTTAGCGATGGTTGAAATTTTGCCGCCAGATTTGAATCATAAGGGCTTCCGCAATGTTGCTGCGCTTTTTGGTCACTCTTACTTCAACGCACATGCATCCCCAAATATTCCACTTTTACGGGGCGATTGGCATGTGACTGATGTATTCATCGAAAAGGACAGGTTCATTGATATAGTCGATGTGGCTGTGAAATCGATGTACAACAGGGTTTCACGGAATTTCGATGTGCTGTAAGATTATATTACTGAGATATCCTACAATATATTCTTTTGGGAGGTACGAGTTCAGGTTGGCCGGAAGCAAGGATAGTATCTGACCCCTTCGTCAGCATTATTATCTCCATGTTTTACTGGTTATATCAGATGCTTGCGAGGAGGCCAAACACTGGTGACAACCTTCAATGGCCGCCATAGGACAAATGATCAAATGGAGAAGGGTAACAAACAACTGTAGAAAGAGAAGGCAGCAGTAGTGAAGCCGGAATTGTTACAAACATATTTGCCATATACATTTGATAGTAGTACCTATTTTCTTTCATTAATGATGCCTATCTTGGTCGCATGGATGTTGTATCTCAGACCTACCATGGCATTCGATGAATCAACAGACTTTCAGCCCAGGAAATGACCTCTGTTTGTTCCTCTGGAGACTACCTAGTGTTCTGTCTCTAGATCAGATGAGTGATGTGGTCACGTGGCTAGACTCGCACATGACACTGAATGACTTCTTTGGCAGTTACGTGGGACCACGGACCTCAAGATTACCTACCGTGCTCTGTATGCATCGAAGAAACACACGCCTACGCCCACTTCATCCTTGCTTTTAATCAAACAGCCAAAGATAGCTCAACACAGATGATAAGTTCTCATACGCGAATATCTCCTAAGAACCATTTTGTCGCGTACATTCTCCCAGACCTCTTCCTCTACTCATAATGCGCTAGGTTATTGTTGGCGCGGAGCTCTCGTTGAAATTCACTTGATCAATTGGGCCCCCGATGGGTCTCTTCGATAGCTTTCTCTTTATATATCTCCTCGGGGGGCTGACCTTTGTCCCTCTCATTACTTTACTATTTCTCCTTTACTCGTACCTCACCCTCCCCTCAGCGTTCCAACAGCCTGAGCATGTGGACGGCTCTACTAACGTCGACATTCGACGGCCCCATGACGACCAATACAGCCTCAAGTCTGGAACTGACAAATTGGAGGAAAAGTTCTATCGTACGCACGATACCGATGTCGCCGCAGGATACTTCGTGGTCTGTCGCGAGTACGTCCCGGGCGGCATCAATGGAAAGCCTCCGGAAAGAACCACGCCGGCTGGAGAAGTAATTGCTGCGGAGAGCCCAAGCGTTTACCAAACAATGTATAGAAGTCTCTTTGACCGAAAGCAAGTGCCAACAATTGATCCGACTACGAACGCGACGAAAAATGGCAAACGAACGAGGAACATGTTCTATATAGTGCTCAGGTGCCCACACTCGCTGCTGTGGAAATTTGCTGTTAGGGATACTAATGTTCTCATCTGTAGGCATGGCCACTTAATGCTCTATGACGACGCAAACCAGGTGGAAGTAAGATATGTCATTTCTCTTGCTCATCACGACGTGAGTGTTTACAGTGGGGAAACGGAGGTGTCAGAGTCCGAGTTATGGCTGAAAAGAAACGCCATCTGTCTTTCACGTCGACTGGAGTCAATAAGTGATCTTGGGGGCCCGACCCCGCCGTTCTTTTTCTTCTCTGAGAGTCTATCGGACAAAGAGGACTTCTATTTCGCCATGCTCCAAAACCAAGCTAAAATGGGAAATCTGCCCAATCCTCCCCCCAAGCATTTGGGATTCGACGTGAAGCATATAGTGACTTTAGTGCAGCGCTTGCATTCTTCCGAGGAGCAATTGCAGACGCGGTGGATCAATGCCGTGCTGGGTCGACTTTTTCTTGCACTGTACCGAACTCCCGAGATGGAGGAATTCGTGCGGACAAAAATCATCAAAAAAATATCCCGCGTCAATAAACCGAACTTCATAAGCAAGATCGGCCTTCGGGATATTGACATGGGGAATGGTGCTCCTTTCATCATTAGACCAAGACTCAAAGATCTCACCGTTGATGGTAATTGCTGTATCGAAACGGACGTCCAGTACACGGGGAATTTTCGGGTGGAGATAACAGCTACTGTACGCATCGATTTGGGACAGCGCTTCAAGGCGAGGGAGGTCGATATCGTTCTGGCAGTGGTTTTGAGGAAACTCGAGGGGCATTTGCTCATACGGTTCAAGCCTCCGCCGAGTAACAGAGCATGGATCTCCTTCGCAACGATGCCAAATATGGTGATGGATATCGAACCCATCGTAAGCTCGAAGCAGATTACATACGGCATCATACTGCGGACGATTGAGAGCAAAATCCGAGAAATGGTGGCAGAAAGTATTGTCTTGCCATTCTGGGACGATGTTCCTTTCTTGGATACTCTCGCGCAGCAATTTCGTGGTGGAATATGGCAGAAAGAGTCGTTGAAGCCCAGCTCAACTGTGGAAATCCCGGATGATTCTGGAACCCAACATCAGGTGCTGAGTGATACTAAGGATGCCACAGCCCAGGTACTAAAGTCAAAAGATGATCGCGTCAAGAGTGCTCCAATGCTTTCCGAGTCAGCCGCTAACTCCCGGGAAACCCAAAGGAAACCCGGAGATTTTGGACAAATGGATACAGGGCTTTCGACTGCATTGCCATTGCCTGAGAAAGCTACAAGATCACCCCCACGGGCGATTCGCGCTCGGACGTTTTCACATACGGCTGTGCCTGTGTTGACCGCTGATCATGGACAGATGGATGGGATCTTGTCTGACTACAAAAAACCCGAGAAGAGTAATGCCACCAGCGCGATGATTGAGATATCTAGCCGATCGCCTCCCACTTCGCCGAGCAAGACCCCCAACGGCTCGCCTTTGAGTGGTAGTCAAGATATTTTGGGATCTGTCAACAACAGCCCCGATTCATCAATCGCAGATTCTA
Organism: Aspergillus stella-maris; assembly: GCF_047715825.1. Classification (NCBI taxonomy): domain Eukaryota; kingdom Fungi; phylum Ascomycota; class Eurotiomycetes; order Eurotiales; family Aspergillaceae; genus Aspergillus; species Aspergillus stella-maris. The sequence goes on from NW_027396797.1 coordinate 489,691, forward strand.
CCGCGAGCAAGGTGGAACTTCAAGTTGACTCGCTTGAGTGGCCATCATCTGCTCAGGCAATTCAACCAGACCCACCCCTGGGAAAAGTGCCCTCCCTTTCGAGCTCGACTGCCTCTACGACCTCGGACAGAAAGCACCAGAGCCCACTCACCCTGAGCACGGCAACATCGATGGCAAAGAAATGGGGTATGAACATGCTCGGAAGAGGAGAGATCAACACAGACCGTGGCGTTAGGCCGTCAACGCTTGCGGGCTTCCCTGAACAGCCAATGGGACGTGGACACCCTCTTCCACCCCTAGGTACTCCGCTGCCAACTCCCGCTACCGTCCACAGCAAGCGGAATTCTGTCTCAGCTCCCAAACGTAAACCCGTGCCTCCACTTAGTTTCCAAGAGCAAGAATCGATGAAAGAGGATGAACGGAGATTGATATCCCAACCTCTGCTCTCTCGACGGAAAAAAGGATTGGCCTCGGGCGACGCCTCCAATGGTTCGGATGAATTGCTTGTCATTGAGGCTCCCCATGATTCAGCGCCGAATAGCCCGGTTGATTCCACTTCAGTCTCGAACTTACTGTACCAAACCTCGAACAGAGACTCGAAGTTATCACTTCAAGATGATCTTGATGTTCAAACGTGACAGGACAAAGCAGAAGGGCACGCTACTCATTTTGTTCGTCTTTGAGCGTGTATCGTCTGGACGTGATGACGACAGCCAGGGAGCTAATACACCTTCATTGGGGAACGCATAATAAAGAGCAATTAAGATGTGTATGAAATCACTACCTTGTACCTCACGAGCTTATCATCTTTGTTGCTGCCTGGACCGCATCATCACATGCGGCGTGGCTCACTGCAATATCATCTTCAAGGCCACCGAAGGACAAGATATTGCCAACTCATTTATGCAGTATGATATCAACATAGCTGAGATTGAGTTGTGGACCTACCGCAGCGAATAGAGGGATTTGAAAGCCTTTCGTCTTTTACCTCGCCCCAAAACAAGCAGAGAACTTAGTTGTATTTCATGTAGTGTAGCGCCGGAGAGCAAGTGTAGGTAGCTAGTACGGATACGCGGAGTTAGGAGATGACGAGGCGGTGGGTGCCAAGACCCGCGGCCCTGGAGATTCGCCCACCAGGCGTCAGCGTTCCCCTGCTCCTCTATCCACCACCCTGGGGTCACTTTCGTTTCTCTCCTTTCGGTGTATGTTATTTTCTCGTTTCGCTTTCCTTCGTTTGGACCTTTGATTCTCCTCGAGAACCCCGATCTCAGGCCACTCAATCCCTCGTTATACCACCATCGTTGGCCCCTCCGTCTTGTCCGTCGACACTCAGTCCGGCTCCTGCGGCGCTATCTAGACTGACCCTATCGCGTCGTTCGCCGTCACTGCCTCGCGGGCAACAGCTCCCAAGATGAGTCGGTATGTGGAAAACAAGACTGACACTTGGGACATCGTGACGGCCTGAAATCAGGGTGCTAACTCCTATTCTCGGCAGCACGGAGGCCGATTTGGCGATAAACATCCGCAAGGCCACAAGTATCGGTATGTACTACACAAACAATAGTCACGCTATTCGTGGCATCATTCGCTTACCATATTGCTAACTACTTCAAATTTCAGAGGAAACCGCGCCCAAGAGTAAGGATCGGCCTTTCCGTTTCAACACGACAATTAGCCCTCATCGCTGCTTCTGCCGTTAAAACGTAGGCGACTGATACCGTGATAACAGGAAAACATGTCCGAAGCTGTATTGTGTATACGTGGGATCATAAATCATCTGCGGCTTTCTGGGCTGGAATGAAGGTGTATGTCGATCCGACATATCTCTATTTTGAGTTCCCCGCACACTGACGTGTTATATTCTCTATCAACAGGCAACCCGTGCTCGCTGACGAAGTTCAAACATTCAAAGCCCTTATCACAATACATAAAGTTTTGCAAGAAGGACACCCGATAGTCATTCGCGAAGCGCAGCAACATGCCAATTGGGTCGACAGCTTGATGAGGGGCGTCGGAGGAGACGGCATCCGAGGTACGTGAGCTCCCCTCCAAAAACTTGCGACTGGACTCTGCTCACTGAAAATTCTTTGCTAGGCTATGGCCCTCTAATAAGGGAGTACGTTTTCTACTTAGAGTCCAAGTTGGCGTTTCACCGGAATCACCCCGAATTCAATGGTATCAGAGAGCCTGCCCATCGCCGTCCTCGCACCTATTGATGTCGATTTAGGGCTGTTTGAATATGAGGAGTACATTAGCTTGAAGACAATCAATGATCCGAATGAGGGGTAATTGCATTCTTTCACTGTTTTCAGTTCGTCTGACTAACGCCGATCTAGCTATGAGACCATCACCGACCTCATGGGATTGCAAGATCAGATCGATGCTTTCCAGAAACTGATATTCTCACACTTCCAATCCGGCACGCACAACGAATGCCGAATTTCCGCGCTAGTCCCTCTTGTGCAGGAAAGTTATGGAATCTACAAGTTCATTACTAGCATGTTGAGGGCCATGCACACTGGTGGGCGATTCTTTCTTGGTCACTATAAACTATACTGACACCGTGATTCTCATAGCGACGGGCGATGCTGATGCCCTTTCTCCCCTACATGGCCGTTACGATGCCCAGCATCACCGACTCGTTCGGTTCTATTACGAATGCTCTAATTTACGTTATCTGACAAGCTTGATCACCATCCCGAAACTGCCACAAGACCCACCGAATCTGTTGGGCGATGATGAAGAGCGACCAGCTCTACCGAAGCGGCCGACTAAGGAGGTGGAAGCAACACCAACCCCGCCACCGAAACCCGTGGCTGCCGAACCGGAGCCTATCAATGATTTCTGGAGCACAGAAGCCAGGCGTCAGCAGGAAGAATTTGAAGCGGAGCAACAGCGTCTTCAACAGCAGTGGGAAGACCAGCAGCGTCAACAACTATTGGCCCAACAACAGGCTCAGCGCGACTTTGAGGAACAACAACGCCTTCAGGCAGAGCAGCAGCGGATGGCTCAAGAACAGCTCATGCGTGAGCAATATCAGAGTCAGACACAGGGCCGATTGGCCGAACTGGAGCAGGAAAATCTGAATGCTCGTGCGCAATACGAGCGTGACCAGCTAATGCTACAGCAATACGATCGCCGAGTGAAAGATCTCGAAGAACAGATGGGCCAGCTGACGTCGAACTTGAACCTACAAAGTGCCTCGAAAGACGAACAAATTAGGTCTCTTCAAGAGCAGGTTAATACCTGGAGAAGCAAATATGAAGCTTTGGCGAAACTCTACTCCCAACTTCGCCAGGAGCATCTGGATTTGCTGCAGACAACGAAGAGTCTCAAGCTTAAGGCAGCGTCCGCTCAAGAAGCAATCGAGCGACGAGAGAAGTTGGAGCGTGAGCTGAAGACGAAGAACCTCGAGCTAGCCGATATGATCCGTGAACGGGATCGAGCTTTGCATGATAGGGACCGCTTGACAGGAAACAATAAGGAAGAGCTCGAAAAGATCAAGCGGGAGCTTCGCTTTGCCCTCGAGCGCGCAGAAAACGCCGAGCGCCAGAAAGGCACAGAGATATCCTCGTTGCTGTCGAAGTATAACAGAGAAATGGCCGATTTGGAGGAGGCATTGAGGGTAAGCTACCGAAACAAAATATTATTCTTGGCCTTTTACTAATAGTGGAGCAGAACAAAACGCGTGCACTGGAGGATTATAGCACTAATAATGAGATGCGGAATGGCGACCACGAGCTTGCGCTCCAGGAGAAGGAAACAGAATTAGAAGCGATGCAGGCCGCAATGGACGAAGCCCTGCTAGAACTTGAGGAACTTAAGTTGGTGCGTTTGTTTAATGCAGCACATTGCCCACCCGTCAATGCTGACTGAATGTTATGACAGAACCAAGGCGATGCCGATAAAGCCCTGGATACTCAGATTGATCATGTTTTACATGGCACGGTCTCAAAAATCAACGATATCATCGATTCTGTACTCCAGACCGGCGTCCAACGTGTTGATGACGCACTCTATGAGTTGGATTCCACAATGCAGGCCGGTAACCAAAACGCTTCGCCTCCATACGTCCTTTCGCAGATAGAAAAGGCGTCTGCGTCTGCGACGGAGTTTTCTACGGCCTTTAACAACTACATCAGTGACGGACCCAACAGTCCTCACGCTGAGATCATCAGAACAGTCTCTAATTTCTCTGGGGCTATTGCCGATGTCCTCAGTAATACCAAGGGATTGACTCGCTTTGCGAACGATGACAGGAGTGCTGATCACTTGATCAACTCTGCTCGCAAGTCGGCTCAAGGCACGGTTCGCTTTTTCCGGGGACTTCAATCCTTCCGGCTCGAAGGTTTGGAGGCCGAGAAGAAAGTTGAGGTGGTCATCATCAACAACTCTGAGGTACAAAGGGACCTGCAGGCTCTTTCAAAGCTCGTTGATACCTTCGCACCAAAGAGCAGCCGACTTCAGACAAACGGAGACTTGGGCGACTTAGTAGATCAGGAGCTAACAAAAGCGGCGGACGCCATTGACGCCGCCGTACAACGACTCGCGAATCTCAAAAACAAACCTCGTGACGGTTTCTCCACCTACGAGCTCAAGATCAATGATGCGATATTGGAAGCTGCAATTGCTGTGACGGGCGCAATCGCCGAACTAATCAAGGCTGCCACCGCCTCTCAACAGGAGATTGTCCGCGAAGGGCGCGGTAGCTCCTCCAAAACCGCGTTCTACAAGAAGAATAACCGGTGGACCGAGGGTCTTATCTCTGCAGCCAAAGCCGTTGCTTCTTCTACTAACACATTGATTGAGACCGCGGACGGGGTCATCTCAGGCCGCAACTCCCCCGAGCAGCTTATCGTGGCTAGCAATGATGTTGCCGCAAGTACAGCGCAATTGGTTGCTGCTAGTCGTGTCAAGGCCACCTTTATGAGCAAGACCCAGGATCGTCTGGAGACTGCTAGCAAGGCCGTCGGTGCAGCCTGTAGAGCCCTTGTGAGACAGGTCCAAGATATCATCGCTGAGAAGAACCGTGATGAGAATGAAGCAGTGGACTATTCTAAGCTCAGTTCTCACGAGTTCAAGGTGCAGGAAATGGAGCAACAGGTATTTGCATTCTGCGCTTTCCCCTTCACCATCCGTGACTTGCGTAGCTGCATTGAGCTATACTAAAAAATGCCTTCTCTATAGGTCGAAATTCTTCAGCTTGAGAATTCACTTGCTCGCGCTCGAACGCGTCTAGGAGAAATGCGCAAGATTTCTTATCAGGAGGATTAGATTGGTTGATCGGTTACCCTTGTACCTACTGGTCAAGTTCCATCGGGTGACACCCTATCTATCGGTTTATGGTGCATTTTTTTTAAGCCTGGCGGCTCTGGTCAGCAGATACTTTTGTTCGAAAATGATCAGATTCTTTCTCTTTCTCTCCCAGCGTACGGAACTGATTCTGCACTTGTTAATTTCTTACATCTGGCCTATTTTGGTTTATCTAATTCCATTCGTTATACAGCCTCTCATTTGTTAATATGCAGTCTGACACAAGTGAAGAATCACATCCGCCATTTTGCTATCCCGTTTACCATGTGCATCTGGCTGACCCTGTAACCCCGCTCTTCGAGGGGACCCTTATACGGGTAGGTCTAGTGAGACTGTGAGACTCATTAGTGGATCCTTCTTTGTCCAAGCAGATGGGACACACGGGGTAGGTCACCATCACCGGCGCCCTATCGCCACAGACGTTAGACTGGTATAGTACTTTTGAATTTCCCAGTCCTTGCAATCTTGTACGCCATCATGATCTGTTTCGGCAACACGGACTACAAAGTTGGGTAAACCAGCTCAGAATTGGCGAATTCGGCTATTGTAATGATGTACTCAGGAGCCTAGCATCCCTTCTGTTGCCATGCAGTTGAATCTTTCGTCGGAAAGCTTTGAATTCCTCTTGGCCTTTGTACACCGCGTCACCTTTCTTTGTCCCACTAAGAACATCCTCTTCACATTGTCTTGACAGCGATGACCGAACGGCTACTTCGGAAGACCCCAATAAACCCCACAAATGTGTACTCAAGTTCTGAATTTGTCAGAGAAAGATTGCTTTATAATGCCGTGAAGAGTACATGCCAGCTGAGAGTGAGACGCTGTACGATTAAGGGAGATGAATACAAGTCTACCTTGCACACGTTAATCGAGTGAGGTCTGTCTGGATCCCATAGGCAAATCTCCGTAGTTGGGTAGGGTAGGTACCTAACCTAAGGTAGGTCGACACTGTCTGACATCATAATTCGGCTTCGGCTTCGGGGCTCGATGCGCTTGTCACTCCCAATTGTCCTTGACGCAGCTTCGTTGTACAGTTGTTGTACAGTTGTCGGCTGCTCAGTCTCTGGAATCCCCCCACGGCCAACCTTAGAATCAACCCTTATTCCAGCTTTTCTGTATGCTATTATGGAATCAACTACTACGGGAAAATATCACATTTATATAGAAGCTTCATGCCAGTATCGTTTTCCTGCATAAATATACTCCATAAGTACGCCAAATCTAACGTCCGGGTAAATTTTGAAAACATAGAAAGCCACCCGCCCCAAAGCAGCATAATGACAGTTGTGATTCAGTGAGAGAAAGGGGGGAAATAGGAAAGAAACCGCCCTCAGTCATCAATCTGTACCCAGTTGCCTCCGGACCGCCATGATGCCGCAACCCCAGTACTTTCTTCAAATCTTTCTGATTCCGAGTCTGTGAATCAATAGCGGAATGCGACAGGACGGAATGCAAATGGAAGAGATAGTTTTCAGATCGGGTAGGGAGACACTAGCGCCAAGTAGAGGAAGACGCACAATGCAAGTCACGAGAAAAAGATGGGGAGAAAAAGAGAACTAGATTGAAGGGCTGCTGGATGTCATATGGATTGTTAAAAAAAGAAAAGGAAGAAATGAAGTTGGTAGAAAGTCAAAAACCATATGAAAAGCCTGAGAATCTAGACGAACTGCCAAGTTCCGTGCCAGCAGAAACTAAAGAAAGTAGTGAGGTTCTTCATGAGTGTTGACATTAGCCTTTTTGAGCCAGGAAGTGTTGCCACTTCAAGGCATGAAGCCTTTCAACATTATATGTGTACGGGAGGAAAGAGCATCGGGATGTGGGTAAGTGTCCTCTGCGTTGAGGCCAGTCGCAGTCCTAATATATATCAATTATTTAGGAAAGGATTGAAGTCGAAAGCATCAAATGACTCGGGCATCAGTGGCGCTGTACTGTACGGGAGAAGAGCAGCTTGTTCGTCCCAATTGGAAAGTTGTATGTTTGCTAGGTCGATGTAGTTCTCCGCTTGGGATGTTTGAGTCTGCGGGCCACGATAAACACCGGATACATTAGGGACCTCAAAGGCGGCATCCTCAACCATTGGGCTGACCATTCCATTTGGATACGGTGACGCTGTAGCTTCGGTTGGTTCTGGAGATGGGGGTTCCATTGCTGCACTTCCATGGCGACCTGTTGCGACAATGGTGTCATTCCCGGCGATCTGAAAGCTGTCGTTTCTGTTGACGACTAAGGTGGGCAGGGCAGCAAACGCCATGGCAGGTGTGTTACGGCTCTGCGTCTCCTTCTTCCTCTGGTCTTCCGTGACATAGCCCGTAGCATAGCAGTGCTTGATAAGATCGTCGACCGAGCAATTGGTCGAAAGCTGGGCTTCGGTTGCGGTTGGGTTTTTGACTCGTGCCATTGTGTACTGCTGCTGGTCGTTAAGCGTCAACTCCCAACCCATGGCATCAAGATATCGGTCCGGTTGCAAAATGCCGATGAGATCAGCACTCAAGGTCAGGAATGATTCGAGAGAAACTTCAGTGTCGTGCCCGTCGCGGACGATGGAGTAAGCTTTCGCTAGTATTGTCCATTTGGCTTTGAATGGGTCATTCTGCCACAGGAAGCGAAGAATACCGGACTTTGATTTCTGGGTGATGTCTGGAAATATTGTAGAATAAAAGCCTAGAGGAGGTTATTATGTGTTGCATTCGAACCGTTGGGGCTTGGCTTACTTCTGAACGCTATGAAACTATTCAGAGGCCGTCTCTTTCCGTCCTGCGGCCGTTTTCCTCGCGATGGTGCTGGACGATTCTTAGGATCAATAGGAGTAGGTGAGGTACGGTTCACATCTGGAATGGCGTTGGAACGAATAGCTGGGGTTTCGCCCCGAAAGAAGGGTTGTCTCTGTTCCTTGGCTTTGACGTCCTGTATGTACTTGACCAATTCTTCCAGCTGTTGAGGAGGCATGCTCAGGAGGAATGCGTTGAAAGCACGCTGAAGAGGCGACAGCGTGTTTTCCATAATGGATGACAGTTTTAGCGCCAGGATTTGAAAAAGTAGGGTGTCGGGTCCTTGCTCAAGTAGAGTTGAGTGGAAGAAGAAACACCGAGACTGACTGGGAACAACTAAGTAAGATCGAGGACATTTGAAGGATTGCAGTTGAAGGGGTTGAGAAGAGATGGAAAGAAATAGGGAGGGGGTGAGACAAAGGTTGCCAGTGTTAGTCTGGAGAGAAACAAAGTCGTGAGAGTCCACTAGGCTGACTGGTGGCAGGTCAGACAAAGAAATGCTAGTGAGTTATCATTCACTGGATTATTCACCAACACATTAGTTCAAAAACCACTCTCTTTCAGTTCAGCCACTTGTAATTTCACATGCCTTTAAAAGATGTAAGTTTCGTAAACAGAAAAAAAGAAAAGAAAAGAAAAACAAGAAATCGTAGCAGATTCGGAGCTCGAGGATACCATGCAAAAGCGTTGGCGATTCTCTAGGAAGTGTATGCACCTCTGCGGAACACTGCTAGGCGATAAGCATAAGCTGCTACCTACGTAGATAGGATCTTCGATTTGATGTGGAGCATTCCGTACTTATGCATCATCACATCTAGGTACAGTGGAAATTGAAGCCTCTCTTGCTTTGAAAGTCGGGATTCCTAGACACTTTGAATGTTGCCATCAAATTATTCGTGTTCTTAATGTCCTCATGATTCCATTGTAGCCCCGATATCATCGCAAAGTGAGAAATTGCTACAGTCATCCTAGGTGGCCTGCGCGACGGACACTGATTTTCCCTGCTCCTGCGGCAATCCGGCAACGGGCTCGACTGCCCGCTTACATCAATGTTAATGATCCTGGGGCAGACGTGACGGCTGTATAGATATCATGGGGAGATGTGGAAAAGAATTGGTAGGCCCGGGGATGTTTGAAATATTTGGCTAATACTTGGGTAGAGCCGGTGCACCTAAATCTGAGCGCCAAGTATGGTCTGTCCTATAGATAAACCTTCAAGGACACCACTAATCCAATTAACAGTATAGTCAAGGGCTGTTAACAAAGACTTTACTAACCTCTCCAAGTCTTACCTGTATGACCACTATAACAGCTTTATTGATTAGCCTTGCTCCTTGGAATACAAATAGTACTAAAATAGGCTATTAAGAAGATAATACAAGGTAGCGCATGCGCAGTTTAGGAGGAAGGTGATGGCATGATTCAAGAGCCACCAAAGTGCGTATACAGGTGGGTACTTGTCCAGAACCCCGACCAAGGAGACGACTGACTCGTTGATTTTGCAGGACTTGGCCGGTTGCCATCGAACTTGCAGAATCCTCGCCAGAATTGAAGGCAGCCATCCAGCACGATGTGTCCAAGAAATCCCTTTCCATGTGAGAACTAATTCAGGGCAAGAGCCACAGTCCTTCAAACATATTCATTCGCTTCGAGTGAGCACCCAGTCGTGTATGGGAAAACGAAGCAAGTGGAGTCGAAGAATCTCTTAGTTCTTCACGAAGGTTAGAATGAGCCGGGCTAGCTGTAAGGGAGAACATACACTGAAGCTGATCCAGTAGAGAGATGCAGGCCTTCATTGCTCTGTAAGATGCGCGGTTCGTCGCTAGCCAATCCCCTAGAAAGATGTTAAAGACCGTCCGCAGTTATTGATTAAAGATACTTACAGAATTGATAAGCATCCTCTGGAACACAGTTCACAGCCCGAACAATGATGTTCTTCTCTGCATCGTTCAGGTTAGGGCGGCTTTCCAGGGCTTCGTAACAGATTCTTTGAGCCTGGATCCGATACTCATGGCCGCGATGATCTTGGCTCAGAAAATTGATATTTTCAGCAATGGCTTTCCTGGATAAAGATTAGCAGACAGGTCTGAAAGAACCAGACTCAGCTCACGTCATATAGTATTGGTTGAGGCCAGCTCGGAAGACGTAGTGATAGCCATACTGTCTCGTATAATGGGCAAGATCCTCATTCGCGCTTGTCTCCATCGACACAAGTGTCTGGTGAAGCTCGAATTTCTTCTCACCCAGTAGCCCCATTTCAATGGCCGGGTCCAGGAGGCTGATGAGTTCAATGGGATGGCCCTCAAAATCGGCAACGGTGGGCGCGACATGATAGTCGTTAACAATAGCTTGGAGAATAGGTCCATGACGACGAACAGGGAGCTCTGCATTTCCGTTGGCTCCACTGACCCTGTGGGATGCATGCAGCAGCTTGCCACCGTTGAACAGAGCAGAAACCTGAGCCATCAGTCGATAGCTGTTGTGGTGAGACATGAACGAAGCGGAAATGTACGCTGCCTGTTCCCGCACCGTCAAAGGGAGGCCGGCATTTCTAACGGTAGCGTCAAGGAGTCTGAAGATGATGTTGCTGTAAGCATTCATTGTGAGCGACTGCGAGCTGATGGCTGTGGGGGTGTCGTCTGTCGTAGTGCAAGGTGGTTATCTGGAAGCAGCTCGAAAGGAGTGAGATAAGGGTAAACGAAAGAAGAGTTGAGGATACGGAGAGACATACAAATCCTACGATGTTACCGGAAAACATACTTTATCGTTGTGTTCTTCCTGATTTGGAATCAATAGCAGCAGTTCTCAGCTAAGTAATCAATAACGCCTGAGTGAATTTGACTTCACTTGTGATTCACCAGACCAAGCTAAACAAAGAAATGCGCCAGCCTCCAAAGTCCAATAGGAACACAACCTGATCCGCAATGTCTCGCCGAGTCTTTCATCTCGTTCCATACTTGAACTTGGTTGTCCCAGTTGCTGTCTTTGAGACACCTTCTCCTGTCTCTCCTCGCTCGCCCATTAATGATCGCGGATGACTTTCAATAAGATATGCATTTTGACGGTTCATTCTAACTCTAGAACCCCAGCAAAACCTGAACTGACAAAATGACTGCTGTTTCGATTGCCATAAAGTCAACAACACAATCTGCCGACAACCTCACAGAATTACTCTGGCAAGATGCTTTGCGCCATCTCGGGTCTACCAACAATGAAGTCCTCCTACCGACGAATGTGGTGGACATCATCGGCCAGGACAACGTCGAAAAGATCAAATCCCGTCTTTCGTGAGATACCAAAATCCCTTCTTCCTTATTTCTGGTCTTACAAGCTCTGGCAGGGCGCTGTTAGGCACTCCAGTCGTGTCCTTTGTCGATGAATCAATCAACGCTCTCCGTGTTCTGCGTACACCAGCATTCTCAGGCTCGTCGATCTCTGTTGCCTCCCATGCCAGAGCCTTTGGCTCCAAGTCTAGCGAAATGTCTGTCAAATCGCGATCATCCATGAAGCCTACGAAAATTCCTCGCCCACCCAATGCATTCATCCTCTACAGACAGCATCATCACCCCAGAGTTAAGGAGTCATATTCCGACCTTTCCAACAACGAGATATGTAAGGCTCATTATCCACCACTTATCATCCGAAGAAGCTGAACAGATTAGCGGTGATACTAGGCAAGCAATGGAGGGCGGAGCCCGAGGAGGCCAAGCTACATTTCAAGAATCTGGCGGAGGAGTTAAAAAAGAAGCACGCCGAAGAGCATCCTGACTATCAATATACTCCTCGAAAGCCATCCGAGAAGAAGCGGCGCGCAACATCCCGCTCTTCTCCCAAGTCTTCAAAGCGCTGCTTGCATGTTGAATCACCACACTCAATGACCGCATCGTCGCCAAACGTGTTCACGCCCCCGATGTGTCCTGACATGCAGAAACCCCAGAACGAAGGTGCAGCCTACATAGGCCCACTGGATGGGCTCAACGTTATGTTCGATGCCAACGGGCTGACTGAAGAACCTGTCACTTTCAGTACCAATGCATTTGATACTCTATTTCAGCAGGGTGGAGGAGTATACGACAGAGCTGCATTGTTGCCGCAGCTCGATATCACTGAACACTCGTTCGGGGAATCCTTCGAATTTTCAGATTTTGCGGCCGGTTGCTTCTAGGCTAATTCCTTCGACTCAAACACATCACTGTTCTTGGATCAAACCGGTATACCAAGATTTGAACGCCAAGTGTGGTCTGTTCTATTTCGTGAATATTAAGGACACCACTGGTCGAAATAATAGTATTGTCAAGTGCGTATGACAAAGACTTCGCCGACCTCTACAAGTCTTACCTACATGTCCACTATGAGAACTTTGTTTTTTAGCCTGGCTCCAATGTGGATAGTGCTACAATAGACAATTTAGGACAGCATACGCGGCAGCACATGCGCATTCAGGGGCTGGGTAATAGCACGATTCAAGAGCCACCAGAGTGCGTACCTATACAACAGATTATACAGGTGGGCACTCGTCCGGGACTCCAATCGAGCAGACAACTGACTCGTTGGTATTGCAGGACTTGGCGGGCTGCCTCCGGATTTGCACAATCCGAACAACGACTTTTCTCGCGGGTTTTCGCTTGGGATAGGATACGCGCCCGGAGCTCGACCATGTTGCTCACAGCTTCCCAAGAGTTTCATCCTGAGGCATAGAGTCAGAAAAGATATTTGCAGAGGGCGGTGCTTTTACTGGCGTTCAGTTGGCGATGTACATTGTCAATTACCATCACATTGTCATAGAAGCCATTTATGAATCAAGAGGAACATTGACGCGACCGCGGAATCATTTTTTGAACAGAAAATTGAAAATGCTCGCATGGGCAAGAAAAAAAAAAGGCAATCGCCGGGCGGCCAAGAAGCAAAAACATACAACAGCTGGGATTCGCATGTGGTCACCCACCATACTACTAACCAGCCGGCGTGTGGCTTAAGTACGGCTGAGCGGACGGGAAGCCCTGTTCTCCACACCCTGTGGTCGTATGTATTTATCGTCACAACGACATGGTTTACAATCTTCTCACTCGCAAAGCTTCCCCTCTGTTCTTTCTGCTCTCCACGCGCTCGCGATCCCGCAGGATCCTTCATCCTCTACGACCGATCTCATCTTCATCACAAAAGCAATATCCGCACTAATCCGCTAGTTCAGTCTGTTGACGCATTCTTACCGCAATTCTCCAGCTGGGCGTTTCTCTTTTCCTGCTGCAGGAGGACCTGAACGCCAGCGCCAAAAGTGTCAACACAAACAATGCATAGCCCCCAGCTGCAATGAGTCGATACCTTACTCCGTCCAGGGTTGCCTTACTGTGTCTCATTCATATCTACACCGAAGGTGTGGTTCCAAACTCGTCTGCAATCCATGTCCTTTCGTTTGTGGTTGGTTACCTGAGTCCCCTCGGCGCCGGGGACGCACTTCCCTCTCCCGGTGAACGGGCAACGCAATATGCAGTGTCAATCGATGATCTGGAGAGAGTTCTTATCGCACATCCCTCCTCCATACCTGGCCGATCGATTTGGGATCTGTTTCTTCGGAAGATCTGGTCAATCGACTCGTGCGATGCATTAGAGGTGTTGTTCACAGAAATATCCACCATCCTTGCCAAAACGCGAGAAGAACTGATCAGAGAACGAGATGCTGGCCTCGCACCCGAATCCAGTGGAATGCGTCTATCTCGATGTTCTCCTCTTGGCGCGTTTGTGAGGAGAGCCCAACTGGAATTCACAAGGCTGCAGTTCCACGATTCAGTGAAGCTCTGGAAAGGGTTCGTCAAATATCGCCTGCCCACCTACCGAGTTTGGGCGCGCAGGAACCCGTCCGACGAGCAGCCGTCTGTTGACATCAATTTACTTGAGCTCGGCCTTGATACAAACAGTCACCTGGCCCAAGTTGCGTATGGAAATATCGAGGACGATGAAGAGGACGACCGCTACGTCAGTACCAAAGAAGTCGAGCGCCTCTTGGAATTCCAAATTAGCGAGCTACAAAGTACGGTGCTCTGCCTCTGATGACCTTTGAATATTTTATCTAACTAGTCAGGGTTTGGTGGAAGAGTGCCAGAGGGGATGAAAACACAGCTGAAGCGTATCATCGCATCTGGCGTGACATTACCGAGCTTGATCCATTACCTCCGGTGCGCTTTCTAATATAGTGGTTTCTTTCTGTATTTGGCTGATAATTTCCTAGATTCCTGGACGCTTGGAGAGCTGGTGACTACCCGTCGTCCTTTGACAACCTTCATCGCTACTTCGATTATACGATGCATAGCCGTGATAAAGGAACTTACCAGTATGCGCTCCTCAATCTGGCCATTCTGCAAGCAGACTTTGGGTGCTACGGCGAAGCTGTATCCGCAATGCAAGAAGCCGTGTCCATAGCTAGAGAGTCTCATGACATGAACTGTCTGAACTTCTGCATGAGTTGGCTATATCACTTTGGGAAGGCCTTTCCAGAGCTTATAAAAGATGTTGAAAACACCGGGATGCTTGGAAATGAGAAAGAAGGGCTTGCCTTCCTCAAAGCGAAAGCAAAAGAGACTGAAATGTGGGGTTTATTGAGTACGACTCTTTTGAGCGAAGCGAAGCTTGAACTACAAAATGTAAGGTTGGTTTCTGTTGTTGAATATCTGCCTCTGACTTTTCCAGGGCGAGAGTTTAGCGTCTTCGATTGAGAACATTGTCCGAGCAGCGCATCTCAATGTCACTAAAAATCTCCTGAATTCGATGGGGCCACAGCTTTTGCTTCAAACTGCTTTGTACTCGAGAATAGGTATTGTGATTTTGATTCGAATATTTGTATTTGGCTGACTCTCTTCTACAGGTGTCACCCATCTTGCTTGGCTGAGTAGTGAGATATTTCGCCACTGCTACCGAAACAGTGCACCTTTCGAGGATTACTTGAAGAGTACATTCCGGAGTTGTCAGTTGGTAGGTCAAAACCCGAGCAATGCTCTTGCAAAAACTCACAATGTACAGCTAGCGCAGCAAGGACGGTATAGCGAGGTGTCCGCCCACATGGCTGAGATGAGTCCTGAAAGGTTCCGATCTCTGAAAACAAGTCAGTACTGGGCATTCTTCTCTGGAGTGCTCCAACTGAAACGTAAAGTCTACAAGTACGTTCGTTTCCTAAACTCATGATTCCAAGCTAACTCATTCTCAGCGACGACCAAGAAGCCGCGAACTATCTGCTCTCGCAGCTCCAAGCAATCGACCTTCCGGATAGCGACCTGTCCTTCCATCTATCCTTCCTTTCCGTCGAATTTCTAATACGTAAGGCCAACTACGCACAAGCGCTCGACCTCATCGAGAAAACCGCACAATCAATCCACCAGGATAACTTCGACATCCAGCCCCAGGTCAAACTCCTCTGCCTCAAGGCCCGCATTTTCGAAAAAATGGGCCAGCCTCAGCGCGGCTTCTCCC
This sequence comes from Aspergillus stella-maris, assembly GCF_047715825.1. Lineage (NCBI taxonomy): Eukaryota > Fungi > Ascomycota > Eurotiomycetes > Eurotiales > Aspergillaceae > Aspergillus > Aspergillus stella-maris. The sequence goes on from NW_027396797.1 coordinate 505,233, forward strand.
TAGCAATGAGGGCCGCCAGCATCGCCTACCGCTCGCGCCTGCTCCCGGGTCTCTGGGAAGCCATATGCTCACTAGGCGCCGTCCTCCTCAGCCTCAAAGAATTCGAAGCCGTCGCCCTAATGATCGAGAGTATAATGCCTCAGATACTAGAGTGCAGTGACTGCGATCTTGCGGCGGGCGCATACTCCCTCGTCGTCGACGCGAACATGGGCATCGCCGGCAAAATCTGGAGCGAGGGGGGAAATAATCCTGCGAAAAAGGAATACATGAATCGCGCTCTCGGGTACCTGGATTGTGCCTATGATCAGTATGAAGAGATTGAGGATATAAGGGGGCAGTGCGAGATGATGGCGAAGAAGGCGACCGTGATGCATCTCACGGGTGACTCGGTTCTTGCAAATGACTATGCTGCGAAGTATCTTGATTTGAGGAAGCAGAAGGCTTCGCAGGGATGAATGACGTGCGTCTAGTGGATAGATTAGTCCGAGACTGAACGTTCCAGAAGTCTCGTCCTATTTATTATAATGAAATACAGAATACAAGAAGTTTAACATCGATCCAAATTTACAACCACACCCTCTCATCCGAACCCAAAGGCTTCAGCGTGAAATCCCAACTCCCATCAACCCCCTCCACAAGCCCCAAATGCCTAACAAAATACATGCTCCCAAACCCGCTCTCCCCCCGCTCCAAGAAAGCATCATCCACATCAGTAGGTGAAGTATAATCGCGCGCCTCAGACCCCCTCTTCCCGGGATACCGCCCTAAAGACCTCAAATACTTCCCCGTCCCCGCAAGCGAATCATCATCCTCCCACGATCCACCCTCCGTAATCTGTCTATACAGCGCCGCCAAAATCCCAGCAGCAAGGAAGTACCCGCTCGCATGGTCAAGTGCTTGGCATGGAAGTGCGCGCGCTGCTTCGTGTTCGGTACCAAAGTGTTCTGCCTCAGAGACATTTATCCCTGTAGCCGTTTGGACAAGCGAGTCGAAGCCTCGTCTTGAAGACCAGGGACCGGCGGTGCCGTAGGCGGACATATTGGCGATTATGATACCCCTGCCATGTTGTCGTTGTGACAGGAGTGTTTCACGCGAGAGGCCCTTGGCTGAAAGTGCGCCGGGGCGGTATCCCTGGATGAAGACGTCCGCGTCCTTGGCTAGGTTGAGTGCCGTTGCAAGATCATGCTCGGAATCTAAATCGAGTTGAATTGTGCGCTTTCCGCGCGCGAATTCCCGGTCCAAGCTTGGTGAGTCTGGGAGATTTGGGCTCGTTACCCAGAGGACGTCCGCGCCGTGCGCGGCGAGTATTTTCCCTGCTACGGGCACTGCGATGACGCGGGAGAATTCAAGGACGCGCAGGGAGCGCAGGGGTTTATCGCTTCCTGGACCGAGGCGGGCTGATAGTGATGTGTTTAGGCGGGGAGCGTCGGCGATTTTGCGGAGGTGGATTGGGAAGGTAGGGAGGGACTGGGATTGAGGGTGGTTGTCCCATTGGGAGTAGTCGCGGAGGGCAGAGATAACGAGGCCGGTGTTTACCGCTGCGGATTCGAGATCGAGGGAGCGCCAGGTTGAGATCGCGGAACTGATGTCTTCGCGCGTTGCGTCGGGGTCGCAGCCGAGAAGGGCCTTTGTGCCGGCTCGATGATGTGGGAAGCCATCGTGTACGCGGACGTACCCGTCTAATGTTTTGTGTACGCCGCTGAGGGGTCCCCAAGCTGAAGCAGGTGTTTGCCATCTATCGTGTAGAGTCGTTCGGATTTAAACTCGATTGAGGCGTGGCTGCGGTCGACTGACACCTTTGGTGGCGGAATGGAATTTCGAAGACCGTAGATTGTTGACGCGAGGAGGGTAGAGAGCGCAATTGAGGATTGGGCGAGATGGCCGAGTTTAAAGGAGGATGGTAGAGTGGGTTTCTCGTCGCTGGGGATGGAGACGGAGCGAAGAGGTTCTTCTGGGAGGTCTAAGCCTCTCCAGAAGTACTCGAGTGAATCTTGTGTTGTGAAGGTCGATCGGTCGGGATATTGGACAGTGCCATCTTCTCCAAGCCTGAAAGTAGGGAGTAGTCTGGGCAGGTATCTGCTTCAGAAGTTTGCAGCATTGAGGATCTGAAAAGAGGAAATGCGGGGGTGGAGAACGAGATCCGATATCGTCATTGGGGATCCCCATACTAAACCCGAAATAACTCCATAGACCAAATCCGCAAGACTACATCGTTGATGAGTCCCAGTCGTTAGCCCAGATGAAAGTGGGACATCTCCAGGCAGTTCCCTTCTCCTTGTTCCCGCTAGGACCCAAGGGTCTGGGGCAGATCCAAAAACTTCGACCAAAATTTACACCAGGCTTTTTGGTCTTGAGGCTGATACATGGCTCATCGTGTTCTTCGCAGGTTGGAGGAGGCTTTTTTGTGAACAGCCTACCCCAGTTCTCTTTGCTAGCGACAGGATCAATGAAGCCTGTTTCTTTCTGAGGCGATGTAGTGGTCGCGGATGACGAGGTATCGGGCTCTCCAGCGCCTTGCACTGCTTTCACAGCCAGATTTTCAGAGTCTTGTTGGCTAGCCGACTCGAGAGAGCTTGGGGATAAGTCTCCAGCAGGCGCGGCCTGATCATCCTTCAAAGCTCCATGGTTGTTTGGCTCAATTGCAGGGGTACTTTTTGGTTTGAAGAATCCCTTTAAAGTACTCTGACCGGCTCCAGGTGCGGCTACTTGGCTGGTCGCAGATTTCGAGCGTTTGACCGGAGGAGTTTCTGTCTTTATGGGTCGTTTGCGGACAATCCCTTTTTGAGGACTAGAACTGGGTGTCGGAATGGGCACATTGGTACTCGCGACTGTCGAAGGACTGCTCGTGGTTTTTGCGACCCCATCAATGTCTTTTGTTGATGGAGCTGGTGTTGCTTTCTGGGGTGAGGACAGCTTTTGCGAGGGCTGACTCGGTTTGCGCATGAACATATCTTTGATATTTCTTCGCCTGTCGAACTCGGGTATCAATTTTCCTGACAGCGGTAATAGAAGCTTTGAGGTCCATTCCTGTTGGCGCTTGCCGTTCTGAAATATTCCTGCAGGGTTCACGATGTCGAAAATATTGGGTTGGCCTTCATTAAGAGACACATTGTCCTTGAATTCGGCATATACAGGGCAATGGTCCGAACCCTAGGTAATAATTAGCGGAAGTATGGAAAACCTCTGGCTGAATATACCATGAGTCCTTCCTGAATGTTGGAGTTGGAGAACCAATCCTGCATGTTCAAACTGCAAAGGACATAGTCTATCCTTGAGCCGTAGTTTCCTGGGCGAGCGTTAATTCTCTGCTCCCAGCAAGTATACATGCCCTTGCGGTCAGGATGAAAAGACCTGCATATATCAAAAAGCACTGGGTGTTCCCTTCCTTCATCTCGCTCACCACTTACTTTCCCGTCAGAGAGCAAATGGTTGAACAGACGTCGGGCGGGTGCAGTAACGAAATCGTCCTCTGTAATAGCTCCTTTCCTGATGTTTTCCGCCGCATGAGCTGCGTCAATCTCCCCCCTTGAGATGTTTATATCCCCAGTAACGAACACTCTTTTGCCCATAGCGGTGAGGTTGCGAACGCGGGCGTCCATCAAATCCAGGAAGTTGTGTCGGAAAGCATCTCGGCTTTCATCGCGGCTCGCAGGGCAATAGAGGCCAAGGAGAACAAACGCCGGGAACTCGAGTATGACGCAGCGTCCTTCAGAGTCAAGCGTCTCCACGTCAACCTCCAGTTGCGACAGCTGCTCTATCGTTGGGTATCCGCCAATCTGCTGATCCTCGGGCAAGTCCCTAAAGGGTACTGGTGAGTTCGGCGGACAAAGAAATCCCGTCAGTCCTTCTTCCGCGCGAATGGGTGCACATGTCGCATTGCGAGTGTATATCGCGACGCCCGAGTAGCCTGGTCCGTTGTTAATATTGACAGGTTTCACAACCTCATCGGGACCAACCTTTCTTTACCCTGGGCAGGCTGAAATAGCAATCCCACCCAGATACAAGAACCATGTCATCCCGAAGGTCCTTTCGCTGGATTTTGGTCTCTTGGAAGACAACAATGTCGGCTTCTAAGATATCGAACATGGACTGTTTGGGTCATGTTAGCTTTGTCCGTAGGAAAGTAACAGGTGATTTACCTCAAAGGTCCGCGTACTCCTCCATGGCTCATATGAAAATGGGTTCCTAGCCGTCATTAGAGCGCGGAAACCAGTAGCAATTCCAAAATCAATCGCATACCTGATGCCGTTTACTGCGCGAACAAGTATTAGTATTACTGTCACAATTTGGGAAGTAGTCCGTGCGACTCACCGTTCCATGTCGTAATGCGGAACCCCATGCCGGCTGCTATGAGCCTCAATTGTTCATGTTCTATCTATGTTGCTACCGGGAGAAGAAGTACTTGATAGATCAAGCAGAGCTACAGTTGATATCCGCACGTGACTCGTGTTTCGCGTGACATCACGCGGGAGGTGCAAGGCTGCTGACATAAGGAAGTGACGGTTGTGGCCGGAGACGACGAATCACGGGAAGCGCTAAGCGGCTTTTGTCTGCCCACCCGAGCCCGGCATCGTCTGATATTCCCACCTTGAAGATCGAGAACAACAGCTGCCCGAGCCATTCGCTCTTCATACCGCAACAATGATCGCTCAGCGCAGTGCCCTTCGCCTTGCCCAGCGTTCCGCTCCGGTTCGCTCTGCTGTCCAGCGCCGCTTCAACAGCACCGACAAGCTCCCCTCCTGGGTTGCCGACAACGAGTTCAACCGCGAGAGAGCTGCCGTCAAGCACCACGCTGCCTCTACTAGCAGTATGTGTCGCCCTTTTGAGCTTCCTGGAGCCCCTCGAAAGTGAATGCTTGGTGTTTCTGAATGATACTGACCCATTGGCACTCTAGGTCTCTGGCTCAAGCTCTCCATCTTGTATGTCATGCCATCGGTGCCCCCTCCTCGAATTCGATGCAGTCATACTTATAATGCTACAGCGCCGTGATTCCTTGCTTGGCCGGCGGTGCCTGGAATGCTTACAGCCAGTGGAACGAGCACTGGGAGCACTGGGAGCACATGACTCCTCTGGAGGAGCGTACTGAGTACCCCTACCAGAACATCCGCTCGAAGAACTTCCCTTGGGGAGACGGTGACAAGGTGAGTTATCAATTGCAGCCCTTGATACTTAATTGACAGAATACTGACTCTTGCACTTCACAGACCATCTTGTAAGTACCACGATCAGACAAGCCGCGCGATCGACTCGAAATAAGCTCTCTTGTCTACAGAATGATCAACCACTAACACTGCACAGCTGGAACTCCTACGTCAACTTCCACAACAAGGACAAATAGATGCTCGCATCTATTGTGGATCAGGACTGTGTTTAACCCGGAACACGAAGGACATGTACAGTTATCCTAGAAGAACGGAAAGTCCAGAAATTAGAGTCTCAAGTCTCTGTTGACGAAGATGTCGCCTATCACTATGCTTCTTTGAGTTTCCTATGTACCCTACAAGCTCATTTGCCGTTTTGAAATTTACTATATACGAGAACCGTTCCTATGTCCACTCACAAGTAGGCCTCGCGCCTGTGTGGGAGCCGTGTCAAGCGGCGATATATAACCCCGATGGCTGCAGCTCAGGCAATAGCAATGAGCCTCATAATAGGATATTGACGGGTAAGTTACTTAGTACCCAACAAGCTACCCATAGCACCCAAAATCATGACGCAGGGCAGCCCGCATAACATGCGTAGAGGTACCTAACCTGACGTAAATCCAACCCTGAACTAAAGTAGGCCTAATACACGATAACCACTCGAAACCAAAATGTCTCAAGTGGACCTCGCATACATTCATCCGTAGATCGGCGTTCGCGCTTATATGGTCCAGGTGACTGTGGGAGTCATAGCGAGGAATATATCGGGACGGGCGGTGCGATCGGTGCTAGAGCGGGAGGCCGAGCGGGAAATTCGCGAATGTCGGCGTGTCGGCGCTCCGTGCTGGAGTGCTTTCCGCTCTCAACCAGACTTGGGTTTGGGGCTGAGAGGATGAGTGGGAGATGTATAAATACGAGAGGGAGGAATAAGTCTTGCTAGGAGTTTTATTATTCAAAATTTCTATATTGATCAATTTCATTGAGATCACGACGTGGGTTCTACTTGGTTTTTGACCCGACTACTACCTACATCTATACTTCCGTATACTTCTACACCTACCATACCAAATGAGCAGCCCTGACGTTCTCATCGTTGGCGCTGGTCCCACTGGACTCGTCATGGCCTTGTGGCTAGTCAAGCAAGGCATCTCCATCCGCATAGTCGACAAGGCAAACATCGACGTGACTACCTCTCGAGCCCTGGCAATCCAAGCACGAACACTAGAATTATACCGACAGCTCGACATCGCCGAAGACGCCATCTCAAGAGGTCACAAGATCAGAGCGACGAATGTTTGGTCTGAGGGCACTCACCGCGGGCGAATCCCTGTCGGTGATTTAGGAGAGAGTCTAACGCCATATCCATTCATTTATATTTTGTCTCAGGATCAGCATGAGAAGCTCTTGGAGAAGCGCTTGAACTCCCTCGGAGTCCAGGTTGAGCGAGGAACAGAGCTCGCCAAATTCACGGAGAATGACTCGTCAATAACGGCACGGCTGAAGAGAACTGGCATTGGAAGCAAACTTGGCGAACATGAAACTTGCGAAGCGACTTTCATTGTCGGCTGTGATGGTGCCCATTCAGCCGTTCGTCATGCTGCTGGCATCGAATACGCCGGCGCGACGTACTCGCATACGTTTTTTGTCGCCGATTTCGAGGGCACCGGGCCTTCAATGAACGGCGAAGCAAATGTTACTTTCAACCAGAACGAGTTTATGCTGTTATTCCCATACGACGAGGGTCGACGAGCTCGGATATCCGGAGCCATTGACGAGAAGATCTCAAAGAAAGGAGCCGAGATCACATTTGAAGATGTTGCTCCTCAGATGAGGCGAACGTTGAAGCTGCAAATCGACAAGCTGAATTGGTTCTCCACCTATCGAAGTCACCACCGTGTTGCAGCTGCCTTCCGTAAAGGGAGAGCTTTCTTGGTCGGAGATGCTGCGCATATTCACAGCCCCGTTGGAGGACAGGGAATGAATACTGGCATTGGAGACGCAATCAACCTTGCCTGGAAGCTGTCCGCAGTTATCAAAGGACAGGCAGACCTATCGCTGCTGGAAAGCTATGAGGTGGAACGTCGCGCATTTGCGAATGTGCTGGTCAATACGACAGATAGCGGGTTTAATGCCGTTGTATCACAGAGCTACCTTGCTCAAACCATGCGAACCTGGGTTGTTCCTTTCGTTGCGCCTCTGCTGACCAAGATTGGGTACGTCAGGCAAAACATATTTCGAAAGGTTTCCCAGCTTTGGATTGAGTATCGGCATAGCAATCTGTCTGCTGGAGTTGCTGGTTACGTCCACGGAGGGGATCGTATGCCATGGGCATTGGCAGGCAATGTTGACAATTTCGAGAGCTTAAAGTCGATCAGCTGGCAAGTCCATGTCTATGGAGCAGCCAAGCCGGAACTGGAGCAGTGGTGCCAGAGCAGGAGGATCTCGCTGCATAAATATCCTTGGGGCAAGCAATGTCAAGCAGCTGGACTTCAAGAGAATGCAGCGTACTTGATCCGACCAGATACATATGTTGCTGTTGCGGAGCCTTCCGGGGATCCTGAGAGGTTCGATCGATACGCGGAGGAAGTAGGGTTCAAGTGGGCTTGAGATTCTTGTATAATATATCCCCATTGATAGACGATAGAATTAATATCTCTGCTCTTGAATTGTCAACAGAATGGTTGTAGAGTAGGAAGGTAGTTTCGAAGCTTGGCGCCTTCCACGCGTCCATCAACGCAAGTCCGAGACTCCGACCTCCGCGGCGAGCACGAGACCTCCGTCGACACTCACTGGGCCTGATGTGAGCAGCCAGGCTTGATCTCGAGTGCGCTCCGATCAATTGCAATCTCAAATGCATGTATTAGACGCATGCGAGTCCGTCATCCATGGACTGGCGTTCCTGACCTTATCGATATTCCGACACCTGCCGCGCTATCCGAAGCTCCGCCGCCGTCTCCTCCAACTCTTCCTCATCATATTCGCCCTTTGGAATACAGCAGACATTCTCCTGATCCATCGACACTTTCACGAAGAGCAAACGCACCTAGACTACAGGCCTCCGGAGCGACAGCGGATATTCATCGCTAGTGCGCTTTGGAACAAAGAGCGGACGCTGCCGAGCCAATGGAACGAAGTCCTCGTCGAACTTGCCGGTGTTTTCGGGGCGGATAATCTATATGTCAGTGTATATGAGACTGGAAGCAGTCAAGGCACAAAGGATGCGCTTCGCCGACTCGATTCGACGTTGGGTGCGGTAGGGGTACAACGGAGTATCCTCATTTCGGACTCAAGTACCACGGACGAAGCATTGAAGAGGCCACCGGCCGATGAAAAGCGCATTGCCTATCTTTCTGGACTGCGCAATCAGGCTCTCAAGCCTCTGTATGACCTTCGAGATTCTTCAATATTCTTCGATCGGATCTTGTTCTTGAGCGATGTCATTTTCACGGTATGTGGTGCATTTCCAGAGGTTGAGATCGAGCTGATGAGTATGCGCGATCAGAAAGACGATGTACTGGGTCTTCTCAACACCAATTATGGGGCATATACAGCAGCTTGCTCGTTCGACATACTCAAGCCTCCATCCGAGTCCAACCTCCTCGCTCTACGAGACGCGGAAGACCGCGAGCCCGTCATGCAAAAGTGGCCCTTCTTTTACGCGTCCAGGTCAAGAGAAGCCATGAAGTACATGCTACCAGTGCCTGTTCACAGCTGTTGGGATGGAATGGGTATGTCAAACTTGTAAATTTCATCAAAAGTGTAGACACAAGACTAATGCTCAATTTCAGTTTTCATGTCCACGGAAGCAATCTATTCAACCCGGCCGGTCAGATTCCGAGGTCTCCCTGATGGCCTCACATCAAAGGGTCTTGTGGCTTCTGACACCTGCCTGATTCATGCGGATAACGTTATTTCGAGACGAAGGGGCGTCTATCTCAACCCCTTTGTTCGCGTGGGGTATGATGAACCGTCATATTCGGCCACTCATTCCTCCAGCCACTGGCTCTCTACCTGGGGGATATTCGAAGCTCTCTGGGAGTGCAGATACCAACGCTGGTTCAGCTTTCCGTTGTTCGCTCGTTGGTCCATACGAAGCCGAATCTCTAGCTGGGAAGCTGAAGATGATAATCACCAGGAGCGCGGTGGGTGGTGCATCGTCGATGAAGTACAGGCGACGGGAACATGACCTCGCGTGGTCCATATATGAAGAGATTCAAAACGGGCAAAATATGAGCGCGGGCCGATCCCAGTTGCGCCTCTCTACCAGGGCTACTACGAAGTATTCACTTCCTAATCCACCAGGAAATGGCTTCAGCTCTCTTTCGCGCATCTCTGAGTGCTCGAACATGAAGCTTATAGACCTCAGTTGCGGTCAAGAGCGCTTGGTTTACAGCGAATAGCTCAGAAGCTTGCTGCGACGACTAGGCAGACTGATTGCCAGTCTGCCGCACCTGCACATTAGACGTTCGGACTTGGCCAGCTGCGTTATAAAATCCATGATGTACATTATAAACATAGCATTGCAATACAAATAACACACATATAAGCACTAAATATCTTGAACTCAAATATGAGGTCAAGCAATCGACGGAGTTAGATCTAAACATAGGTATCGATAAGTCAAACCTGAGGCACACATCCGATACCGCATATACCCCTCGACCCGCGCAACCGACCCCGCCAAAAAAATCCAGTGACGCATCGCCCAATCCAATTTGAAGTCCAATTCCAACCTTCACTCAACATCTATACACACAATCCATATATAAACACCCACAATGGCCAACGTCCTCACAACCACCGACCTCCAGGGCGCCCTGCCCCTCATCGCCCGCGGCAAAGTTCGCGACCTGTACGAAGTCGACGACAAGACGCTGCTCTTCGTTGCGACGGACCGTATCTCCGCTTACGATGTGATTATGGAGAATGTAGGTCCCATTGAAACGACCCCTACCCTACCTGTATCAAAGGCATTGGCATAGCATAGCTAACGAGAAATGAATTGATTGATTGCAGGGCATCCCAGAAAAAGGCATCCTCCTAACCCTCTGCACACAAACCTGGTTCCAGCTCCTCCAAGAAGCAATCCCAACGCTAAAGACACACTTTATAACACTCGACCTCCCGCCCTCGATCCCTGAGTCCCTGCGGCCCACACTCCAGAACCGCGCGATGCAAGTGCGTAAACTCCGCATTCTACCTATCGAGGCAATTGTCCGCGGGTACATCACGGGCTCCGCATGGAACGAGTACAAGAAGAGCGGCACCGTGCACGGTCTCGCTGTCCCCGCTGGCCTGCAAGAGAGCGAAATATTCCCCAATGGCCCGATCTACACGCCGTCTACAAAAGCCGAGCAGGGCGAGCACGACGAGAATATCCACCCCGACAAGGCGAAGGAGATTATCGGGGAGAAGTACGCGGATAAAGTTGCTGAATTGGCGGTGACACTGTATAAGACGGCGCATGCGTATGCGCTTACGAGGGGGGTGATTATTGCGGATACGAAGTTTGAGTTTGGGGTTGATGAGGAGACGGGGGATGTTGTGCTTGCTGATGAGGTGTTGACTCCGGATTCGTCGCGGTTTTGGCCCAAGGATGAGTATGAAGTTGGGCGTGGGCAGGCGAGCTTTGATAAGCAGTTTTTGAGGGATTGGTTGGTCAAGGAGGGGCTTAAGGGGAAGCCTGGGGTTAGCATGACGGAGAAGATTGCGAAGAAGACGAGTGAGAAGTATAGGGAGGCTTGGGAGCGCATTACGGGGGGTAACTAGGTTATCCTAGTATAGGCCGTCAAGGCCTCAATCATGAATTCTTGTGGTATTCGGTATAAAATGTATTGTACAATCTCAATGTGCTCGCTCGCGCTTGCTTAATCCCATTCATCCTTAAGCCCCTTGAGTCCCTTCTTCTGAGGCTCTTTGCTTCCTTCCTTCGCGATGGGCTTGTCTCGGTGCGAGACAACCCAGTTTGTGCGCACGCCTTCATCAACAGGCAAAGCAGCGTCTCCGCAGATACGGACCTCCTCGTCGTGCTCACCGGGGCTCATCCCATTCGTTGCCCAGATCCGGTGAATGCGGAGGTCGTAAGGCCCTTCAACTCTGTCTGTAAGCCCGATTCCTACACTCTTCACGCGTTGTCTGATAATCGAAGTCTGGGGCTCTACGACAAGCCCTTGGTTAGTCCGAACGAACGAGTTGAACGGTAGAAGGATCGTCTCCCAGCCGGTCGAGCCGGATGTCGTGGCTGAAATGGAGGACATGACTGTAGACGGCAGAGGAACATCAGAGAGGGCAGGCGGAATGCCGCCTGGGTACTTTTCTTTGGCAATCTCAGGCGACTCGGCCGCCTCGGGGGATGCGTAGGGTGAGAGAGGATCGTCGGGTAGGGGAGAGGAGTCGCGCACGTGGTGATGGCGTGTGTAGAGGCGGTGTTGGTGGATATCGGTCTCGACAATAGTATCGGTCTGGATGTTGACGGTGTATCGTCGGCCATCGGACTTGACTCGTAGGGCTAGGAAGGTGTACGGGTCGAGATCCCAGTATAATCGGCCAAAGAGCCAGTATCCTCTGTCGTGGTTACGGAAGGCAGCGTATCCTAGAGAAGCGCGTGAGTCCTTATCTTGTCGCAGCAAAGCGCGGAGTGCATACCTGTTCTCTGTATCTTCCAGTTATTCGGCAGCTTAGTCGAGATGCTTCCGTGGAATCTTGCGTGAGCGGGCATAGACGCATCGGCGGGGACATAGTCGATGGTCGCGGTACTAAAACCTCCAACGGCACGATCGGCCATTGTCTTGCAGCTGGCGACGGTCGATTCATCTTCAAAGTTTAGCAGGTGGTATGGTTTCGTGGGAGTGTGGAGAGCTTCGGTGTTCCAAGCTAGCCCAGGACATAGCAATTAGTTTCAGTTAACAGGCAGTTTGAAGTAGGGAATGCACCGATTCTTGCCAGGCGGCCAAACTCCTCTGTGCTCTTCTTGAAGAAGCTTGGAGGCTTGGCAGCCAGACGACATGCTGTTGGAATCATCTTCAAGCTCGGAGATTGAAAGACAATTGTTGTTTTGACGCGGACGGTCTTCGTCGAGAAGCCGCGAAGATAAGTTGGGAGCCTCAGGCCGGATGACGTCCACGGTAGCTGCCACCGCCTTGACCTGTTTCCGGTATCGGCATTATCTACATCCAGCAGCCCTAAGGACGACATCAGACCACCATCTTTACTTCTGCTTGAGTATAAGTCTAACCATGATGTTTTGCTTCAGAATGCTCCTGTCACGGTGGAAAGTGCGTAAAGCTACTAGTATAGACTTTTGACTGTGGGTAGTTCCTGAATCATAACCTTGTCCATGCCTGGGAGGAAGGAACTTCCAACTTATAATTCTTTGTATGTTTACCGACGCGGAGTTAGGACATCAACTCCATGGGGTTTTGCTGCAAATGGCGCCTCTGACATCAAGCTTGCGTGTTACATCTAAAAGTAGGAACTTGGGCGCATCTTTCCACTGGGTGGCAGCAGATGGGAATAAACTTCGTCCAGGGCAATGCCACCGGGACCTGCCATGCAGGTCAGGAAGCTCCAGTAGTGGCTTTTCCTATTGGTGCGGGCTATCTGGGAGCCTGGGTCAGGTAGCGTGCTCTCAGGTAGAATATAAATAGCAGCTAGGCAATTGGATTATTGTTCCTAACCACATGGCTGTAACTAGGGTTAACGGAATCAAGGTCCGCCACAAAGTCATTGGTCATGATCAGGGACAAATTGGTTCGGATATAGGACTTTACTGTCCGAATGTACCTGCATGATTTCTCAGACCTGCAACAGTTACTTCCGCACCTGGTGGTCCTGAGACACTCGAGTGGCCAGGGAGCTTTGGAAGACCATGACAGACACTTCCTATCCTACGCAGCCAACATCCAGTCCTCTGTAACTTTCCCCTTACCACCTTTCGCTGCAGAGCTCGCGATTCCAGCAACACATGGGCCCAAATATGCCCGAAATAGTAAACAGAAACCGTGGTTCTCATGCCAACTGTATGGATCTGAATGTTCCCCTGGCGCGAAGGTTCAAGATGACTTTTCTACGCTCAAAGGAGTACCTGGCCATGTGCTCCGAGAACTCATGCAGGTCTCTCAAGGCAAGGTCCAGCTCTGCAGTGCAGAATAAGAGATGCCCCTCATTTCTCTGCTCTCTGGGTTTCTCTTTCTCTCTTACAACCATCTCTCTCGCTCGTATATCAGTGCCCAAGCACTCTATCACCATTCGTTATATCTTGCTCTGCCTCTCGCTAAGCACATCTAACATCTTAGTCTTCGTTACTATACTCTTAACACTCTTATCACCATCTTTATTGGCCATTTTCTACTTCTATCTTCTTTCTAAAGCCATCCTCATGAGTCCAGTTTCGCAGTACTCATCCCCTTCTCCCAGTTCATCATCCACCTTCTCATCCCCTCCCAGCGCCATCGCCAACAACAACAACAACAACAACAACAACAACATGGACGGCTCAACTCATCAAACTTGCGTGCCCGGCTACGCACCTCACGCGCAATATTACTATCAGTATCAAGAGTGCCCGCAGTACTCTTACCCGGTGTACTACAGCAACAACATCAACTGCGGCTATTACAACAACTACGGCTACTACACTCCTCCTCCTCCTCAATATACGGCCGAGAACAACACTTACAATCATAGTCACAGCTGCAACTACAACTACAACTATAACCACGGCTACAGCGGTAACGGCATCGGATACGCCTATACATCGGCTCCGGCTCCGGCACCGAAAAACAAGGACATAATCGACGACAGCAACGCTCAGCAATTCTGCCCTGCGACGGCAAAGGTTATGGTTGGGAAGTAAATCATTCCTACCCTAATTCAAAAACGACGTATATAGAGAGAGCTTGGTAACTAACGAAAGAAGCCTTCCACCGGGCATCGACATCGTCACGATCCGAGCCGGCTTCAACGACATCGGGTGGAATTTTGTGCATCTGCATTTGGGAGGGAAGCACCCTGTTGCCTTTGTTCAGTTCCTGGTATGTTGCTCGCTTATCCTTATCCATAGTTCAACCTGCTGCGTGCATGCATGAGAGTACATAGACGGCATTGGATGGATCTAACATATTGCACAGAAAGACGAGCACGCGCAACAAGCTCTCGCTAGGCACAAGCGACTCTTTCTCAATGGGCGGTGCGTCAGGATTGAACTGGCGAGGGATGGACAGGTGCAGTTGGAGCAACAGAGTAAGTCATCCTTCTTCTGCTTCTTCTCCTAGGTCTTCCAAGAAACTCAAGCTAACTCTACCCCTCTACAGGACAGCAAGCTCTGCAAGGTACCTGCTGAACTTCGTCCTCATTTTTGGTTTCTATTTGTATTGTTCTCATGTATTTTCCCATCTTGCATGTTTGATTTCGTTATATGTATATTAGCGCTACTTCACTCCTGCTCAAGGTTTTTACCAAGTCTGCTCAATCAAGAGCGGCTTGGAGGTTTCCCTTGGTGCGCAAACCCGAATGGGAGGATAACGATTAAGAGCAAGATAATACAACACATTACTTGCTCTCTTCAACAAGGAACAGAAGATCTGTCGAGTATTCATGTTAAGATAAAATATATTGTAGATATTCCACGGTATGGTATGCCATGTCGTCAGTCAAACAGGAATCGCAAATGCAAGTCATACCCAGGTCTCGTGGACCTCCCATCATCCAATTAACGCCTTTCTATATGTACAATATAAGTAGGTAGAACATCAACCAAGTGGTCTGGTGCAACAAAACAATCAAAATTAAAAATGCAAAACCGCGGCCAGTAGGTATACCAAGAACCCAAAAGGATAACCGCCGTAAAATTTGGCTTAAGCTCGAATCTGTATGGTATCATGACGAATGGATATGAATAGTGATGGGATATGAACCAAAAATCCAACTGCGATGCAAAGTATATGCAAAAACGGAAGAAAAGATAGGAGGAAAGAGCGTCAATGACGATATAAACTTGAATAGGTTGAGGTGTTCATATAAGCAAATGATATTTGTATCAAGCTCTGACACGCCTGGCGTCGAAAAGCTTCAGGCTAACAGCGGTGTCGTTGACGCCTTGAATGGGAGCGGCGTCTTCGAGAAGCTCCCAAGGCCTCACAGAATAAGGCCCAACAACACGACCGCGGTGTTGAATGCGGAGGCGGTCCGCAGCGGAATTCGTATTCTCAAGTAATCCAGGAATCGATCCGGGGACAGCGACTGTTTGTTGTTGCTGTGACTGGTTGGTCGGCCCACCAGGGGTCGGAGTCGGCGTAGAGCCGCCAGCAGCAGGAGAAGAAACAGAAGCAGGGAGTTGAGAAATAGGAAAAGTAGTGGTTTCCGTCATTGGTCCCAAAAGGTAGAGGAATCGACGATCATTCTGGAATTGGAGGAAGGGAGGGCATTTCTCTTTCAGGAAACGGCCGCATTGATGGCGCGCTTCGTCTGGGAAGGAGTCGATGAGAGATGCTGCGACGTCTAGAGCATGGGTCTGCAACAAGATCCCAGGGCATGGCCGGAAGTTCTGGGGCTGAATAGTGTGCGGGAAGTAGTTGGCCGTCGGGAAGAGACGGATAATGTTGTCGGGAAGCCGCGCGAGTGCTATGCAGAAGATCGATACCAACAGCCGGGTCTGTTCCTGTAGGCTAGCACCTTTCGTGCCTAACGGTGATGGAGCTGTGAAAGCAGCCCGATGGAGAACAGTCAGCCTCAGCAAGGCGGAGAACCAGAAAGCTAGAGACCGTTCAAAGTTGAAGCGCGACATGACGACTGGACCCGAGCTGGCAGTATTTCTGTTCTCGGCGAAGCTATGCGCATTGTTCTGCATGATGATGAGCTTCTGGAGAAGGATATCTAGCCTTTCTACAAGGAGAGGAGCAACGGATTGAACGCCGCTCTCGGGGATGCTGTAGGCCAGTTTTTCGATAATCGTCAGGTACAGTCTCGCGCTATCAATCGAGTTGTTGCTGGCCGCCGAAGTGGACACAGAGTCGTCATCAAGCGACTCATCAAACATTGCCACAGAAAAGAAGCTACTCTCGGCTCGCTCGCGAATCTAAAGGAGTCAGTCGTCATAATGTTATCGGCGAGGTCCGCAGTGACATACCTGTCGGGCTGCGTCTTGGTTCATCAAGTTAACAAGACCGACCCAGTGGGACTTCTTCGAGCGGGAGTCTGCAACCGCAGCCTTGAACATCACATCGACTATGTTGTTCTTGACCTCATCGCCAGCTTTCGCGTTGAACAAAAGTTGTAGTTTCAGCTGGCAGAAAGGAAGTGAGAAGTCGTTGTTCATGAGAATGACCTTCTCAGCTTGTGAGGGATCCGCTTCTAAACAATCGTTAGCTGAGAGTAAATCAACTTCAAGACAAGGGGGATGAACCATCTTGTGAATCAAAGCCCAGGAGGATATCAACCGCCCTTTCCAAAACTGCCGTGAAGGACGAATGACTGCTTAATTTCCGCATACAATACTCTGCCGCGAGATTTGAATTTTGCGACAGTAGAGTACGCAGTAATGCTGCTGTACAAGCTGGAAGGTCGCCGCGCCTTGAATCCGGTGCATCGCCCTGAGGATGTGACTCGAACAACGGAATCGCATTATTGATGATGTTCAAGGTTTCATCAGGATATCTCGAAAGGAACTCTTGCTGCGCCAGACGAAAGCGGTAAGTGACCAAATCCGGCGTAGCTTCCTTTTGAGGAACAAGGAGCTCGAGAAGGTCTAGCCGCAGGCTGTCCAAATTGGAAATCGCTGCTGCTTTGTCGTGGGCTGAAAGTTTCTTCACGAGGAGAACAAAACTGTAGATTGTCACGCATCCAACTCCAATGAGAGGAGGAAGAAGTTGAGACATGGCAGGCCGGGTCGAGTCTTTCAGCAGAACACAGACATATCGTACCAACATGGTATCGAGATATTTGGGATTGAAAGGCCGGAGGTAGGCGAGATATCTGCAAGCATCTTTTCGGGACATCTTGGTTTTCCCACTGTCCGTTGTCAATATCATGGTAAGCGAGCTGAAAACCGAACTCATCGTCGACTCGTCTATGCCATTTCCGCTGAATAGCAGCTGGTCAAGCTTGTCCTGAAACGAGGCATCAACACCTTCGAAAGTTCCTGGATTATGATCGGAGAGTGGCGACGGTGCAGCCAATGCTGATTTGCTCTCAATTCGTGCTAGATCCTGACGGAGTATCGAGACAGTACTAGACTCATCAGGGATGCGCAAGCCGAGCTCAATCAGGGAGAACACAAAGTCCAGATTGAGAGTGCCGAACCGCTTGAGACGTGCATAAGACCCGATGAGCGCCCTGAATAGATCTGTAGTGGCACCAATGATAGACAAGGAGTCAAAATGGTAGTTGAAGGTATCAGAGGCCGATGCGAGCACCACATTATCCTCGCATTCTGAAGCTTGCTTGAGAACATCTGCAAGGATAGAGAGGTCGCCAAAGCCCTCCAGAATTTCTCGAATACAGTAAAACTCTTCTGAGGTCAAAGCAGAGACCTTGGAGTCGATAGAGAGCGAGCGCCCGATAAGTTTCCTGGTGGTATCCCTCAGATGCCTGGCCACCCCTTGCCGAATCCACATGCTGACCTCGGATTTGACAGTCCACGACAGACTGAGCTGTGACGAGTCCGTATGCACGGTGTTGCTGGTCTGACCATGGAAGATGCTCGGAAGGCGTTGGCTTATGGAGGATTTCAAGCTTTCAATAGTAGAGCTCTCTTCGGCCACGGACAACCCAGCACGAGCTAATAGGGTCTGGCGAAGATTGCGGACATGCTCTGGTAGACGACCCATAGGGAGTTCAGTAAGGAGGCAGACGGTGCCGTCGTCTCTGGTAACTCCTTTGGCCATGAGCCATTGAAGGTACCTGCTAATAGAAAAGGTCTGAGATCTGACGAGCTCAGATACGATATGATAAACATTATCCATGTTCAGCTGTGTCGAGTCTTGTATGGCACTTAAGAACGAGATTATATAGGATTCAATGTCAATGCCGGACATTTTCCACTTCCGAAGAAGGCGTGCGGCTGTATATACACGGCGAACACCAGAGCGGAATGGCGTCGCCGACCACTCCAGGAGCTTGGTGACTAGAGTTGGTCTGTCTTCGAGGGCGTTTAGACATGCAATGGATGTAGATGGTATATCATGCGATGAGCGTATAGAGTCGAACAATAGGACGAGTCGTTGTTGCGAAGATTGTGATGTTGATTCTGGTCTAGCTTGCGGCAGTTGGATTCGCGAATTGCGTTCCGCAAGGCTGTCGAATATTGTTTTGTCTGCGGTTTCTTTCATCTTCAAGCAAGAAAGAATAGTCTCTTTGTGCTTCTCCCAAGAACTCGGGAGTATTACTGATGAAGTATGTTCAAGGACCAATTTCCGTATACAGCATGAAAGTCGATCCGCAAGTGGCTGCAATAATGCAGGTCGTCGTAGCTGCGTTATCTATCTTTGTTAGCTTCGATGTAGATAATCATTGGATAAGAGCATATTACCTGATGCAACTTTTCGAGGAGCACTTCGGCGAGTCGCCGTCCGCGTCTTCTGTACCGCAGCATGTTGTCCCAATAGATGCCCAGCATCAAAAGCCACACAGGGATCATGTTGAGCGAAGCAGCCTCCAAGGACGCGATAAACCAGGTAAAGTATTGATCATGGTCGAGCAAGCGCTCAAAGAACAAGCGAGCAGTCAAGCTGGTCCTGCATGGTGTTAGAAAGAGTCAAAACAGATCTTTATACAAACGTACGCGTATGTCATCTTTGATTTCCATTCTACCGAGCCACAAGCAGCTATGACTCCCTCAAGAAATTGTTGCACACCGCTCGTCCATTCGCGAACCCATTTCGCCTCCAAGCCTATTGCTAAGGAACCACTTGTGCCCTTGCGCTTGAAAGCTCGAATCTCGTTCGCGCCAACGCATTTCGCAAGCCATACAGCTCGACTGACCGGGATTAACTTGCTCAAGCACTGATCAAGGAGCGCCTTCCCTCGGATGCCGTGAGGAATTGTTCGGCTCAACCTGCGCAGCGGCACATTGAGATTGGCAAGGTCACGGAGCCATGCCTCACGTTTGTTATCGGTCAAGGTAACGCGGGGCGGCGGCTTGAAGCTCGAAGGGGCATTGACGGCATTGTGGTTCTGCCTTTTCTCCAGCGCGGCCATGAAGACTGATGAGAGCATATGCAGGCCAGAACGGTGTTTGAGTTGCGCATAGAGTGATGGGCGTGCAGTGTTAGACTCGTTCTGAGAGACTTGCGTGCGGTCGTAATGGCCTTGCTTCACCGTTTGTTCGTTCAATACATCTTCCGGATGATTTCCCGTCCATGGTGTAAAGTCGGCATACCCTAAGCTTCGTTAGACTCGTTCTACACTGTCGACCGAGGAGGATACCCACTTTCTCCCTTGAGAACCGGTGCGATAGATGGTATTTCGATGCGGAACGGAGTGGTTTGCACCTTCTTCGGCGCACCAGCATCTGGCGCCTTTGCCGTATCATTGCCGAATCGCTCCAGCCGCGCACCGCTCCAAGGGAGATGCGGAAGCGGAGGAGGTGATGTAGGCCTCCTACTCTCATCTGATGACATTGCATCTTCCTCAGTTATTTCGCCGCCGGTGGTCGCTTCGGATATCATAGCTTGGAAAGACCATACTGGGCGACCACGCCATGAAAGCGATGAAGACTTCGTGTTCGCAATGCCCGGAGTGACCCTTGATTCCCCGCTTGTCGCCAGCGCAGGGCTACCATCTTTCACTGTCGACCCAGCGGATATATCGAGCCTTAACCGCTTTGCTGGTGGTTCCCTGTCCTGCGCATCATTTGTACCCGATGTAAGATCGATGACTGCCGGCTGCCCGGTATGCGGCGGAAGGACGGGAGTAGATTGCTGCCGTTCGAGCCGGAGATCGGGGGTGTTGATCGCCTGAGGAGCGTCCATGCGACAAGCGCCGCTATCGAACTTGCGCAGGGGCTGACCCCAGGATTGGACGCCGGCAGAAGAGTGAGGTATCATGTCAATTTCATGGTGATTCAAGCGGCGGAAGTCTGGTCATTGGAGGTATTTGTTCGGAGAGCGGTTCGACGAGGGTCGGCGGTATATTTGTTCAGGGTATAGGGTGTCTGCCTAATGCTGTAACAGTCAATTCCACCTTTCACATCTCCTGCGCGAAACGTGGGCAAGTCGTAGATCGAACAGTATGGCGGCCTTGATCGACTTTAGAGAGAAGCGGGAGGAGCGGTAAATAACAACCGCGGAACGATGAGTGGCTGGCGGGAGACTGCAGTGAAGGAGTCCCACGGTTGAGGCGTCTGGAGGTGAAAGAAAGGGAATTTTAGGCAGTCAGAAAGAGAAGAAGAAGCAAAAGCAATCCGGGAGAAGGCAGGAAAGGGCCGAAGACGGAGACCGAGATACCGTCGAGAATCTCCAGATAACGTAAGGACCAAGAGGGAGAGTCGCACTCCTGAGGGCAGATCTGACCATCCAAGAAGGTGGAGCTGGTACTGTCGGGTAAAGGCTGGCTAACATTCTTTGGTTCTTTCGGGGGCGACGGCCTTTGCTTGATGTAATATTACAGACCCGATACCCTTCTTCTACACTTACGGACTACCTCTGACCACGCTTTCTGCGATCATGAGGTGATGAGGTGACGCTGTCTCGGTACAGCTGATTTACATAATAATAAATTCGATTTTATTGACTAGTCGTTATTCCTTGCAGCTACATCAAGCACTCAAAAAGCGGGCTTCAGCCTGCACCTGCTATCTACATCCTAGCCATGCATAGCACGGAACATTATGTATTCTTGGGCAACAGTTGTGCCACCACTACTAAAGTAGTATTACGCACTACGCCAAAACTTATTATATTGCGAAGAACCCTGCCTCCAGTCATCGGATCCCTGAATCATGAGCTTGATACGGAACGGTCGGATTGCCGGTAAATCCCCTTCGTTTGCTTGGCATCAGATGAGTTCTGCGTTGCGCGGAAATACATCCGCTGATTGCGAGATTCGCCAATCCGATTGGAACATCCTAGCGAACAGATCATCAGACAACTGGACGATAAGGTCTAGTCGATGCGCTGAAGGCTGTTGTTTCAACGCAGGGGCCGTGGGATGTATACCCAAGGAAGATTGGATAGATCTCTGTGCAGCTTTGACAAAGAAATCACCTTCCACTCATAGTCTAGTCTACGTACTTTTGCCGAGAGTGACAATCAGCCGATCTTTCTCGTGCTTTGTTTGAACAACACTTTCCATAAGCCGCATTGACCAAGAGTCTCGGACATCCACTCTTGCTGTCGGATTGTTTCCCGATGGTGCTGTATGTACTGAGTATGTATGAAGATAGCGTCCACTGTGGCATGACACACCGTATGATTAAGGGCGACTTCGACCCTCCTTGACCCAGCAAAGTCGCCAAAGGGTTGGTTATTATTTTATCCGGACACAATCAAGGAACCTGCACATAATGAAGCAGATCTCGTTCCCCCATGATCATATGCAACAATGCAACTCGAGGAAAGAGCGCCGTATCCAAGCAAGCTAAAGCCAGGGGGCCAGAACTAGCAGAACGGGGCGCTTGGGGGGCATACAAGTCAGACGGTGTAGGCTAGGCTAGATGTCTTGGGGCCGCCCGGAGAACCCGATAAATACAGTACAGAGATCGCTCAAGCAAACAGGTCCTGGCTGCAGACTGCAGTGTTATCCTAGTAAGCACATACTGAGACCGAGAAATCAGCGGGAAACAAGCATCTTCTGCCCACGACTGAGACGCAGGACAACTCATTCGGCTTCTGGTGTTCCTTATCTGGCCAGGTACAGACCAACGCCACTTGCCGACAATGCGAGCTGCGCTTTTGTTCTCAGACACTTTGCGATGCTTTGCTGTTAAGGAAATTGAGTCTTGGCAGATTGTATTGAGTGCTTGGAAGGATCGTGGGATAGTGAGCTAGAGGTGCTCAGGCAAAAACCGCTAATTCACCGGGGGAGATAGTGCATGTCGCCATCACTTCCAGGGGTAGTCCAAATATAGCCCTTATCTGGATAGAGTGAGGAGAGCGTAGTTGAACTACAAAGGCCCGTAATATGCTGTAGTAAGCACTGTTCAGCTGTTGACATGGGAGATGGGACATAACTATCACTGTCCTACAGGAGAATTGCCCGGCAAAGGCCGATGTCGATAACGGCGATAAGTCGAGTTGATAAGTTGATAAGCTGATAGCAAGCCTGGCCCCAGAATGGAGCCCCAGGCAGAATTGCCGCTTTGGGCTTAGCGGCCTCCCATCGCCGAATGCCAGCTTCGCATCTCAGTCCGGGGCAATATTGCGAGCTTCACGGTACGAGCTTCGAGAGCCAGCATTCAAGATGGCGTCAAAAAAAGATATGCGCAGGGCCAACCTTGGTATGTTACTCAGCTCGACAATCTTCTCCAACTTTTTCTCGATTAGAACGCTCGGTTGCTAACGTTGACGATGCGATAGCCATTCCCTACGTCGATCCTCCCAAAGACAAGAACGATGCGGATATGACAGGTGAATATCCACCATAAGAATCTGACAATGGATACGAAAGGGAGGTGAGACTGATTGGATGTATCAGGAGCTATGTCGAGCACAATGCCTATGGCAGCGGTAGGTTGCTCTCAGCGCATAAGTTGACATTCAACGGATACTAATAGTCTCTTTAGATGTTCACACGGAACAGGTAAGATATAATATTCATCAAACGCACACTATCCATTGTGCGCTGCTTACCTGACGGCTCTTGCTGTTTAGGATGATCGGATGGTATGTTATCGCACCGCTGAACCGACTGCAACGTCTCTAACTAAAACTAGGGTTGCTATGGTCTTCTCGCTCCAGTCGTGGCTCGGTGAAACCGAAGAGCAGAAGAAGAATGCGTCTACACCGGCATACATGTCGGTTGGTATGTCTGGTAAGTTGCGCTACGGTCTTACCCTCGAAAGGTCCTTTACTGACTTGCGACGCTGTTATAGTGATGGCTTTGGCTGTTGTATGTTATCGAAACTCTTCGCAATGCCTTATAGACGACACGCGAATCTCTAACGCATGCTTTAGACCTACCTTCCCATCTTTATGCCTCCCGGCCCTGGTGCTCGTGGCGCCGCCGCCGCAACGCCCACACCATCCCCGTAAAGGCATTGACAGCGGTCTCGATTCTCGACCTACGTTGCTATACCGCTCACTTGAGCAGACTTTCACAAGTTGAGTGTGCCATAAAAGGAGACGTGATGTTTGCGACATAATTGTACATAGTGGGGGATCTGGGCTTCTTTACATTGGGCGCGTGAAAGTGACCTATAATGGTCAAAATACAAACATCATTGATATCCCATTGAATTGGAATCTCTTATCGCATTGAAAGGACTCTTGAGACTCCTCGTATCTCATTACAGTCGCTGGTGACCAACTTCGCCACTGCTTGCCACCGCAACTGCTCCGTGGTCAGAGGTCATGCCGCCCCCTGCATATTCTTCCACTCTTGTAGCAGCGCCGCCAATTGGCTCGGCGATCTGGGACCGTGGCAGCGATAGGTTCCTGAGTAGGACAAGGCTGTACAAGCCTGCAGTGACTCAACAAAGGAGTGAAAGGACAAAGGTCGGGTTGAGATTCATGGGTGTCGGGAGGCTTAGTCACGGCGACACCGCCTTCCCCCACAGGCCCTCAGGTCACAGCCGCCGCCCCTCAAAAGGATCTTTCCTCTCCTTCTCCGTTCCTTCATCCACTTTCAAACCTCCACGCTTCATACTACCAAACCCACAGTCTTGCGATCGCTTTACAGAGATTTTATTCTCCCCTCCAGTTTTATCAACAGAAACCGCTTTTAAGGGCCGTTTACGACAAAAGGCCGAGTTTATGTCCATCGAAAACCTTAAGACCTTCGGTAAGGCTCGCCACACCCCCCCTTCTTCGAGGCCCACGCTTGTGTTTGCGACGCGCCCAGTTCGGAGAACAACTTGTCTTGTCTAGGTGGAGTTGGGCACAGATTCGCATCTGCACCTGCGGGCTACTGTTCTCCCAAACAAGACTTGCTTGTTGCTTACTCCCCGTGTTACTGCGGTCTACGTGGGCCCTAATGGCGGGGTAATATCTCGTCGTGATCCCAGGCTGACACGTGCTTCTACAGACCCCTTCGCCGAAGCTGACGAAGACACCGGCGAGACTAAGCAGTCTCAAAACTACATCCATATACGGATTCAACGTACGTGTCATTTCCCCTCGATATGCAACCCTACTGCCGCGAATCCCCACTTTGCACTCTCACCGCCTCGGGTCGTCACGTACTAACATCGCATGCAGAGCGCAATGGTCGTAAGACCTTGACTACGGTCCAGGGTCTCCCTAAGAAGTTTGATCAGAAGAAGATCTTGAAGGTGATCAAGAAGAAATTCGGTATGTCTTGCCGCAACACAATGAGTCACTGCGCGACTAACACGTGATTAGCCTGCAATGGCACCATCGTCAACGACACCGAGATGGGAGAGGTGATTCAGCTCCAAGGAGATCAGCGTAAGGATGTTCAGGAGTTCTTGACCGACAAGAAGGAGGGCCTTGAGCTTGATGCCAAGACCATCAAGGTCCACGGTTTTTAAGCCAGAAGCCACGCCCCGTTCCAGTCCCTTCTTCCCAGTCCACGTTACCCTCGGGAATGGCGAATGCGACAAGTCGGCTGTCGTTACCCGCCTATTCGTTGCGTTAGCCTCAACTGCAAAGATGATGGTTGGTGGTTGGTCGGATTATTTCTATACCCGATGTGCTACTGCTGGATTGGGCCTGTTGTCGAAACCGATGCATTATACAACTCGTCCCTGAGCAATCGTTGAACGGGCGATTTGGGGCGAGTTATTATCCGTATCGAAGTACCTACCAATATAGAAGGGTTCTTGAGGGGGATTTCGGACTTTGCTATTATTCTTAGTATTCTACCAGGTAGCTAGCTAAGGCAGTCCTGCTCATGATATGCTTTCTTTATGCTTCCTAAAGACGCGACTTCAAAATTTCTCCAATTTCACCACGCGTGTTCGTAAACTGTAGAGCAACATCACAGTCGTGAAACGCAAGACAAATCTACTGACATTCAGACTGAAACGTATGCATGATATTGTATGGCATGTTACATCTTTATACCGCATTGCAATCCCGAAGGGAAATAAAAGAGGAAAATGCAAATATATCATAGGCCCTGTCTTGCAGTCGCACTCGCAGTCAAACAAACTCACAAATTCACAAACGAACGAGGCAATGAGGAAACGCAAAACATCAGGCTCATGAGACGGTCCCGAGACCGGAAAGGAAAAAAGTTGGTAGGTTGGTAGGTAGGATGGGCGGAGGTACTCAAAAAAACGGGAGACGGGGGGTTAGGTAGGTAGTTCAACCCCAAACGACCGAAACGCCGGATTAGTTATTCATATTATTAGGTCTGGATGACTGGATGGGTAGGATATGGGATATAGTATTTGGTGAGATGAGGCGGGTGTGGATCGCTCGCTTCATAGAATCGTACACTTCTTGTTCCTTTGTTTCGCGGCGGGCCGGGGGTTCAGTACGGCACTAAAAGGTTCGATTGTCAGTTTTAGATCTTTGTAGTATTGGAATTTGGTGGAACTCACCGGATGGCCTCGTCGAATACACTTTTCAGGTTGCGCTGTGTCAGCGCGGAGCACTCGAGGTACTTGTGTGCTCGGATCTCCTTCGCGACGCCTAGCGCTTGCTCGTACGTCACAGGTTCCTGCTTCCTCATGCGGAGACTCTCGAGCTGAGCGGGGTCATCCCGCAAGTCGAGCTTAGTGCCGACCAGGATTATAGGGACGTTGGGAGCGTGGTGTTCGATTTCAGGGAACCACTGCGTGCAATGTTAGAGATCCGGTTCCTCCCATTGGACGAGCTTATTGTGGTGGTTTGGTCACGTACCTTAGACTTGACGTTATCGAAAGACGGAGGGCTGACGATGGAGAAGCAAATAAGGAATACGTCGGTTTGAGGGTAAGACAACGGGCGAAGTCGGTCGTAATCTTCCTGTCCAGCAGTATCCCAGAGTCCTAAGCTGATCGGTCGGCCATCTACCATGACACTAGCTGTATAGTTGTCAAAGCTGCAATGAATGGTCAACAGGTGCGATTATAAGGAGGGAGCAGGGAACGCGGTGACGGACACGGTGGGAATGTATTCGCCGGGGAAGGCATTGGTCGTATAGGAGATAAGAAGACATGTCTGGGCGATGGGTTAGCTACTGAGCGACTCCCTAGTAGATAAAAGGAGCAATGAGGATGAAGAAACTAACCTTGCCGACAGCACCATCACCGGTCACGACACACTGTTGTGGAATTAGTCCATTGGCTCTGGATTGCTGCAGAGGACTGGCGGAGAGGGCTCCTGACCTTCAGGGACTGGGTAGCAGGACCAGTTGCCATTGTGACTCAGAAATTCAAAGCTATATACACGAGTAGAACGATAACCAAACGGATTCGGGGTATCGATCGATCCAGCGACGCAATGATATGAATAAAGGTTGAGGTTGTGGGAAGGGTAGGCGGAGCGACAGTGAAACGGGGGTATCTGCACGGAGGGACAGCGCCGGTCGATCAGTCACGAAAAATCGAAGAGCGGGAACCGGGGGCGGCGACGAACGTATACAGAGAGATGGAGAGAGAGAGAGGCAGGGAGATAAACGAAAAGAGAAAAGAAACAAAAAACAGGAAGTTTGGGAGGGAAAAGGCAGCAGCAGCAGCAATAGCCAGGAGGATGGAGGAGAGAGAGGGAGAAGGAAGAGGAGGGGATGGAGCGATGGAGCGATGGAGTTATTATGGAGTTCAATGGCCTTTAGAGTGCCGGAGTTGCAGACTAAGGGAGCTCAGCTTGACGGCTACCAACTTTGAATGGAAGTCTCAATCTGATCAGTAGAGTTAGCTCGTCGCCAGAGAACCAACCAGGCCGTCAGTCTGCTATTTCGAGAACTCGGCGTCTGGTCCCTGCGACCAAGCAGTTCCTGGCGATATCACCATTGCGATTATGGCTGGTTCCCTGAACCACACATGGTCTGTGCCTGGATCCGCGGTTCGTCTATGCCTACACCACAGGCAAGTACATCAGGGGCTGCTGATGTTGTCCTCTCTATCTCCAGCTTCCCATTCGATTGTTCCTTCGCCTCGATGCGCAATAACTAGTCAGACAGCCACTCGCCGCCGGAGATACGCTGCACGAATCATGCCTCAGCAGCCTCCCCATTTGCTGGTCGCCCTTTGCCCTCTCGCCAACTGGCAGTCTCCATTCTTGCACAGAGTTAAACCCCATTCTCCATGTCAACTGAAAATGCGATCAATCAACCATTCATCAGTCAATGCTCAATCTCAAAAACATGCGGGGTTTGTGATCCACCGCGCAAAAGCTTTGATCACCTCAGTTCCTTTGTTAATGTCAATTGTTTCATCTCTCGCTCAATCCGGCAAGCTGCTCAAATGGTATCTCAACTAAAAAAAAGTAGGCTATGTACACAGCATCCAAAAACCATCCAATCAGTCTGCAAATCTACCTATAGATCAAACTTTTATATAAACAACACACCGATTTACATAGCCGGTGGGGCGGGGAAGCTATCCGGAAACCCGTCAAACACCCAATTCAACGAGTCGAATACTTCAGAGAATCCTGCCTCGTTGAAGAATGCTCCTTCTTGGTCAAAGCTAGGTGCATACATCAAGCTGGAGTCCTCAAGGGTCCCGTCAGGTTGTCGAGGGAGGGTCGCCGTTGAGACGCTGGGGTTCACAGTCGTGGGTTGCGTATCCTCGGTACTCTTCAACGGCCGGAATCGATGCCGCCAGCGCCAAACTGTGTCATAGACGTGACTCATACTCATGCGACATCGTACTTTTAACAGTAGGGTATCATCTCCTGACGCCTCGGGAGCACCAGCATTCCACATCTGCGCTAAAATATCTGCCAGTCGGACCGGCCGATCGTGGTCCATCACGCTAATCCTCCTTAAAGCTGAAATGGCCCCATTGAACAATAACTTCCCGTGTTCAAAGTCAATATGTCGTCGAAAGTCGCTTTTCAATAGCTTCATAAGTGCAAAGGCCGCGGAGATGATCATCTGGAGGATATAGTTCGTAGCGTGTCCGATGAGCTCCCCGGGAGAGGTTTCGAGATCTAGTACTCGACCAAGAAAGGATGTAGTCGCGATGAAAAGCTTCGTCAAATCATCACTTCGCGCGTTGGATCCCAAAAACGCAAAGTACCGGAGATGTAGTTCCGCGGCTCGAAGGTGGATCATGTTGATCGCTACGGGCCTTTAGTTAGCTTTGATGCACAAGAATGCAGAGAGTATTATCATACCAGAAATATCTCGACCGAATTCAAGCTCCATTTCTCTATGCTCATTCTCCAGAAGTTGCGCGATCAACAGCTTCTCTGAACTGATAAACTCTGCAGGGTCTGGCCTGCTGCTGTAAAGAGACTTTGTAACTCGATCGCAGAACTTTTCAATGCGCAAGCGAGTCCGTAAGTCTGCTGAAGGGTGGTAATCCGCGTCGCGGAGAGAGGCTGGCTCAAGAGCCCAATCATAAATTGTTCCTGGAGGCTGCCCATATCCGGTGGCGACACTGAAATCCGTCAGTACGAAGTATAATAGCCTCCGAGATATACACTCACTTTTGAGCCACAATGTTACAAATGACCCATGTCTGCAGTCGATCCTTTACGGCTTCGCCCTGCCCTTCCATCCGGAATGTTGTAAACTCTTCAGCCTGGACAGGACGGTGTAGTCCCAATTGCATGGAGATCTGCATCATCAACCCGCACAGCATAAAAGTAGCGTCAGTCCTCTGGCTGGTGGTGGGGAGAGGCCATGTGCATAAGAGACAAAGCGCCTTGACGACACGGTAGTCCTGCGGTACACTGGTAATCGTCGACCACAATAACCTGCTGACAGGCCCCGACAGTGCGCTCAATAGCCCTGGTTCTTGCGGTGCTCGTCGACTAGCAACGCAGATGATTGTCCATGCCTGGAACGGACAGCGACGAAGATACTCCTCGGGTGGCTTCTGGGGGTTCAGAAGAGGAAGAAATGGATGATAGTACTTGAAGAATCTGTATTCAGTTAGAGTTTAAGACTGTTGGCGTGGATCTTTTTAATATACTGATCAAATAGTCTGATTACTCTGTGCCTTGATAGAACGACATCCTCCAGTCTCCACGCACCGTCGTCTTGGGATAAAATGGACCCCTCGCTATGCATAGTCAAGGGAGTGGCCAAAGTTTGGGGTTCTAGTTTGGCCGATGAAGTGCGCCCCCGACCAATGTTGACAGCATCAGGGCCATAGTACAAGTCCTCAGGGGACTGAGACACTTTCTCAATGGCCCTGGCTTCGCCGACATGTGCATGGCTACCATCGGTGGAGAGTCGCTGGCGAAGATCTGCAATCTCACGCTCCATTTCAGCATTGCGCCTGGCATTGTTAACAAGGTATCGCGAGGGCGAGGCAACCTACATACTTCCTCTTTGAGATGCGCCTGAAAGAAGGCTCGACTTTGCATTCTATATTGAGGCGCCGACAGCGCGAGCAAGCGTCTGCGGGCGTCTGAACGATATCACATCGCAGCTGTTCAGTACAAGGGTTAGCCAGATGTTGATTACACTGGAAAAGGAGATGGGCAGCGGGTATGGTTCCAAGGCGTATAGTTCCTTGTTGGCTCATTGGACCAAGGACCCAGAGCTCCAGGAAGATGGGTCTGAATTACCTTTTGCTGCTTGCACTCGTTACACGCCTTTCGACAGCCTCCCCGCCGCTTCCCCGTAACGGGCGGGGTCTTCTCCATGTCTCCGGGCTCCGAAGACCTGGATTGGAAGTCGAAGCCAGTCAGTGGATGCGGAAGCCTCGGGTTGTTCCGAATGTCGCTAGAGCTGGCCGGGGGGTTGATCAGGTTTGCATGCGGAGCAAATCCATTTTGTGGCAGACCACCCCGGTACTCGAGGTCCATCGGTATGAATCAAAAGTCAACAACCGCCGGAATGGGACCGAGGGGCGTATGAACACATGCGATATGGAGAAAGCAACTTTGGTGAAGGTGCCGGAAATCGGAAGAAGACTTTGGTGGTTCGTGATCGCGAATTTCGGCAGTTCTGCAAGGCTGCTGACTCATCATGCTGCAGGGAAGTAACTAACAACTAACTACCTAACCAAGGTACTACACTTAAGAGCAGACAAGTCCGTAGTCACAGCCGTTATTCTATGAAAGCTTATCCTGGTCATGTCTGTAGTGGTTAATGTGGACTAGATGCATATGGATGCAGGAACAGGTCTAGAAGGTCTCTTGTCCATTGTTGTATGTAGTTACATAGTAAATCTTACTGTATAACCTAGACCAGATATTATAAGAAGCACAGCCACCATCAACCGTCTGAGTTGTAGCGCTCTGCTGTCCACAGCTTGCTCTGCAATATTGTCAGCTATTTTTGTTGACAGGCATCAAAATTCCTGCGAGTTGATCCAACAATCGATCTCGTATGCTCTGCAGAGGCACGTGACTCTTGATGGTGCCTGGCCCAAGCCGCAGACTAACCCCAGAAGAGCCAAGATCGACCCACGCCGCCCAACTGGTGACATACTCTTCTAGAGCATCGACTTGGCTGCTTAGGCTTCCGTCATTGTTCATCCAGCTCCGGTTTATACCCCTGTGCGCTTTCTCTCCCTATAACTCGAATACATTCCTTATTTTGGCTTTCGCATACCACCCGCACACATGGCGGATGCCTCTCTCCACGATGGCCCCGCGCCAAATACTCCCTCTTCCGGGGAACCAGGAGTGCCACCTTTAAGTGCCGGTTCTGCCGCCCCCCCTTCCGCTTCAGGGCTGGAGGTCCGCGCATCTCCGGTTGTTTCAGAGGAGTTGAAAGCTCGTTTGGACAAAGTGATCTATTCTGACGTATATATACCCTGCTTGCGCTATGTCGAATTATCCTTTGTGTGCGAAGAAATCCCACTAACGGCAGTCCCATAGATCGGCGTGACCACTCTCCTGACTCGGCTGAAGCAAAGCGTTGCCTCCGCAAGGGTTCGTTCATACCATTCCACCGCTACGAAATATGTAAAAGGCTCATTTGCGCTAATGGATAATTATCTACAAAGGAATTCGCCACCTTTTTGAAGAAAAGATCGATTCTCGAGGAAGAACACGCTCAAGGCCTGAGAAAGGTGTCCCGCACTCTGTACGACGCTGCGCACAAGTCAGACAACCGCCAGGGCACCTACAGCTATGGATGTGTTGAGGTCAACGGCTTCCATGACCGAATGGCAGATCATGGGCTCCAGTTCGCCGCATCCTTGCAGCAGATGGCCGATAACCTAAACGAACTCGCCGGCAACATTGAGCGAGGGCGCAAGCAATGGAAGCACGAAGGCTTGAACGCTGAGAAGCGGGTTATGGAGGCGGAGTCCCTGGCTGAGAAGGCCAAGGCCAAATACGACTCTTTGGCGGAGCAATATGACCGGGTCAAGACTGGAGAGAAGGCAGGCGGAAAGTTTGGCTTCAAGGGCACCAAATCCGTTGCCCAGCAGGAAGAAGACCTGTTGCGCAAGGTGCAGGCGGCGGACTCAGACTATGGATCCAAGGTCTCAGCCGCCCAGTCGGCTCGACAAGAGTTGATCTCCACCCAGCGGCCTCAGGCGGTGCGCAATATTCAGCAATTGATCTTTGAGTGCGACTCGGGCCTTGCTCTGCAGATGCAGAAGTTCGGTATGTTTAGTTTGACACCATACGTTTCTCGCAATACTAACGGCGGTCATAGGAACGTTCAACGAAAAGTTACTGTTAGGGCAGGGCTTGTCCATCAGTCCATTGAAGGATGAGATTGTTGGAACACCCAAGAGTCTTCGCGAAGTAATTCAGCAAATCGACAACCAGAGGGACTACCATGACTACGTTTTGAGCCATGAGCACAACCCTGGTGCCATCACATCGGAGCAAATCCAATACCACCGTCATCCGGTAAGTCTGTGAAGACACTTACAATGTGCTTTTCCTTAACCTCTCTTCAGACCCTTGGCGGATCAATTGCACCTCCCGCCTCTACCCCCCAGAGTACACAGAATAAACGACAGTCTGTTGCAATGCCGCCACCTGCATCTCAGCCACCTGCGTCTTCACAGCCCCCTCAACTGCCCGTGCAGATCCCAACAACAGGCCCCTTAGAGAGCCCTCAATCTCCACCATATCCTCAAGACCCTGATTCATTCTCTTCGCCGCCTTTCCAGCCTCCGTACCCAATCTCGTCTGGGCCACCACCTGGGCCTGAATTGCATGTTGTGAATCCCTCATCCCCACCAGCCCAGAAAACACCCTATCCCTCTGGGAATGGCAACCCCTCAAATTTGAACCTACCTCCGCTGAAACCAGTCTTTGGATTCTCGTTGGATGAGTTATATACTCGTGATGGAACTGCCGTCCCCATGATTGTATACCAGTGCTTCCAGGCTGTGGAATTGTTCGGGCTTGATATGGAGGGGATTTACCGCCTTTCAGGCAGTGCGACTCACATTAGCCAGATGAAGGCTCTGTTTGACAACGGTGCGTATATATCTAGAATTTTGGGATTGTGATTAATGTCTCTGCTACAGACTCATCTCAAGTCGACTACACCAACCCAGAGAGCTTCCATCACGATGTGAACAGCGTTGCGGGTCTCTTGAAGCAGTTCTTCAGAGACCTTCCAGACCCCCTTTTCACCTCAGCAGCATACCCAAGCTTTATTGATGCAGCTCGTAAGCTTTTTCGCTGTAACTTTAGACCTCTCCATTAATGACCCCTAACTTAGGCCTTGACGACGACATTCAACGAAGAGACTCTCTTCACGCAATCATCAACGGTCTGCCGGACGCACATTACGCCACTCTGAGAGCCCTGATGCTGGTAAGTACTTCTGCAATAGGACGTCCTTTCTGTTTGCTAACCCGCCTCAGCATTTGAACAAGGTCCAAGAACACTACACTCAGAATCGCATGAACGCAGGGAACATCGCGATCTGCTTCGGGTACGGACTATCTGCTGTATACATTTTTTTTTCTTTAAAAGTCCACTGCTAACAATATTTAGACCTACACTGATGGGCGCAAGCTCAGTTGGTAACATCGCGGATGCCGGCTGGCAGGTTCGCGTTATCGAAACCATCCTCAATAACACGTTCCAGATCTTCGATGACGATTAGACGCCAGTTCCTCTGATTGACGATACCAGAACCAGAACATACTATTGAATCCTGCTCTATCAACAGACACTTCTTTGTTACTTCTTGAGAATATGTTTTGATCAGCATTGTTTGGGTTATTCTTGCTACCTACATTGGTCTTCCTTTGCTTTGGTTTTGCGTTCCACGCTTGTACTGTATATATTTCACTTGCGATAAGAGATATCTTTGAAACGTTATTGCCCCATGTTAATATGACCCGCGATCTTTTTCTTCATAGTCATACATTTCTTCTCTAGATTGTTTGGTGGTAGCTTTGACTTGGTAAATAAGTACAAGATTTGAGGAAAAGTGGGGGCAGGATGGCGGAGTATAGTACAGATGGTAAGACGCCATGACCAGAACGCTCGTAATAATTATCAGAATATACCAGCTCCAGCAGTATGGAGCTGGCGGAGGAGAGATGCGGGCCTAAAGATATTGCCAAAGGTTTCCTCATCCAGGCGCAGTGTGGTGAAAGGGTATCCCATAGTGGAGAATTGTAGAGGGCCGAAGTGGCGACTTAAGGACAAACTCATCGCGCCGGAGGGGAGAAGGTATCTTCAAGTACACGACCAGAAACACAAGAAGCAGCGTTCAGTAGCTCTACTTCTTGTTAACTCCCATCTCAGCCTTGATAGCCTCCATGCGGTCCAGAGGAGAGAGTCCCATGGCAAAGTGAGGGCTGCTGAGATCGTCCATAGTCGTCGCCTTAGTATAGCCCCAAATGCGCCAGGGCTCGTCCTCGCCCAGGTATCGAAGCCTCTGAATAACAATGTATTCGGTGAGATCTGACTGCTTGGT
The DNA here is from genome assembly GCF_047715825.1 of Aspergillus stella-maris. Lineage (NCBI taxonomy): Eukaryota > Fungi > Ascomycota > Eurotiomycetes > Eurotiales > Aspergillaceae > Aspergillus > Aspergillus stella-maris. Next base: position 539,447 of record NW_027396797.1, read on the forward strand.
CTCTGCGGGGTTCTGGTCTTTCGATGCATTTCGCTGGGATTTGCTTGTTGATTGTCGAGTTGTGACGCGGACGACGACCTGGCGGACGCCGGAGTCGCGGAGCTCGGGTAATGCGGTGGCGCGGTCTGCGAGAATGCGAATTCCGGTGAAATAGGTCGATGGACCGCGGATGTACTTGTCGAGGTTCCAGGTAACTTTTTGGTTTCTGGGACGGGCTGCGATGCGGTTGCTGAGGTTGCTTGCGAGACCAGTGCAGCAGATCTTCCGTAGGGCGCTGACGTTACCTCTGAGAGCAAGGTATTAGCAGTGTACAGATATTTCGGTATGCAATATAGTCTTACTCGGCAAAGGCAAAGTACATCTTTTTGTGGAGGTCGCGGGATACCAGTCGTCGTTCCTTCAGCCGTAGTGGGAGGTTTCTGCCCTCTGTTTTACAGTAAACGACGACTCTGTACTAGTCAGTATATTCAGCTGTCCTACCCATCTTGCAAGTATGGGCCGCCACTCACGACATGATGTTCTGGAAGGTTGTCTTTACCCACAGCCATTCAAGGTGCATTCGCTCCCTTGGATGATGGAAGATGGACGGCAGATCCCTCCACAATGGGCGGACAAACGTCCCCGGTAGAAGTCCAAGATCTTGCGGCAGCTCAGCACGACCTACATCTCCTCTCCTGGTCTTCATGCTAGGCTGTGCCGGTTGCCTGATGGATGCGACTTGTGGTGCACCTCGCTGCGCACCGTTGCGTTGGGTCGCGAGCGAGAATTGTCGGCATTGCGAAGGCGCGGTTGCAGAACATGAGGAGAGGAACGCTGTGCGTGCTCGAGCTGCCGATAGCAGTGGTGCACCTGGGATCGAGAATGCCATTGCGAGAGGGAGTTATGCAGCAAGCTGACTGCCTGTTGTTCCTGAAATGCTGCGATTTTTCGGCGACGCCAGAAATCCGCGGCTCACGTGATGCGCCAACTGAGGGACTTGGGGCCCGCCGGCCATGTTCGCCCTCTTCCTATCTTGCAGCTTTACTCCACGACGTCGTCGATCTCTCTCGACCCGTCAAAGCTCGCAATTGTGTGGTCGTCTTTTGCAATTCGGTGCTTATCTTCTGTTCGCTCCGGGCAAGTCGACGATTGCCAGTCCGCGCCTGAGAAAGCGAGGCTACCATCTACCTACGGTTTACAAGGCGGGCCGGACGAGTTCTCCGCGACATTGGACCTCGTTCCCCATAACACCTCCATACTCTCTTTTTTCTAGCCCTATCTGTGCAACGGCTGCATACGCCGTGTAATTAAGGCTGGCTCCTCACCGTGATGATGCTCCTCCACCCTTCTCTCCCCGCCGAACGTCTCCTGAGCCTGACTTGACACCTTCTCGTTCGGTTTCTACTCTGTCCGCACCTCCATCATATTTCCCTTCCATCAATATCTCGCCGGCCATTCTCCGAGATAAAGAGGTGGCTTCTCCAGACACCTTGTCGCCCGCTGTACCGCCCTCCCCCGCCTCTACGTCTCAGACATCTGTCAGCAATGATGCCGTTCACACAACTCCGTCAGCCCTACATCCACGGGTTGCGGTTATACTAGGGGTGGATCGAAAATGGTGGGTGCCTCTGCTTGTTTGCCGGGCGTTGAGCACCGCACCAGCAGCGTGGTGGGGGCTTCGATGTGCCTTCACTTTCCTAGCCGAGCTCCTGCATATCCGGCCGGGGATGGGACGTGAGGGGTGGGCGGCAGCGATTGTTGGAAGTGTCGGGGAGAACTGGGATGTTGAGAGGAGATTTCGGGTTACGGAGGTAGCATTGGCTATTATGTGGGTATGTAACAAGGCTGTTTGTCTTGAGCCTCGCCTCTTTGGGGAGGAGGCAGGGATTATGTCTGATACGGTCCGCTAATTGATATTTGCAGTGCTGTGCGTCTGCATATCTTTCTTATTTCTTCGCTGATTGTATGATGTCTCGTTGGTATGTTGTCGCTCCAGGTCCAAGCTTTCGTCAAGGGGGATCATTTCTGACTGCTCGTTCCTTCTCAGGCTTTTGAATTATACCCCACCGGCAGTTGTCATTCGTCTACTTACAACGAACGGTTTGATTGCATATATGACTTCTTGGGTTCTCTATCTATCTGGTGCATCTTCGGACCCTCGTCTTCTGCTACCTGCATGGATTTCTATCACAACTGTGAGCTTCCTGGACTTGACAAAATCCCAGCGCTTTATCGCTAATCCTACTTCCAGACTCTGACGTTCTTATACCATGCGACTCAGAACCATGCTACAATAAAGCGTGAGACTACTGCTTCGCTTCTAGTCGTCTCAGTAGCAAGCTTTATCAGCATGTCGTTACTTCTTTTCCAGCTGCATTTGACCCGCGAGAATGAACCGGAGGTGCCGCTATTTGTTTTGGCACGAAACATATGGGATTTCGCTGTTGACGTGGTCCAGCGCATGCGAGTTGCAGATGGTCACCTTGGAGAGCTTTAGCTCCCGCAATCCGCTCGCACACACCAATGTCAATCTGAATCGTGCTTTTTAACCTATTCATCATCTTTTACATGACATGGAACGACTTGGATCGCGTCGAACGTATGCCTACCTTCTAATCACGCTGCGTGTGAAGTACTGGTCCAATGAGGAAGGAGCAATGCTGCGGGCGTCGTGCCTAGGTTCCCTTCCAGGATCATTATAAACTTTAGGAAGGAGCGACCATATAAACTTGAATAGGCAGGAGCGATTGGTCAGCACTATCTGGGTTGTACCTTCCTTTAGTTATAGCGCACTGCTATGGAATCGATATAGTACTGAATGCAATTGATATCTCATACAGATTCAGGGTATCTGCTCAAACTTGCTGACAGCGGTGTAAAGTAAGCAAAACTCCAAGATCTATAAAATGCTTTTGTAGTGCCATCCAATAGCCCCAATTGCCCCATTCCTTTCTCTCTTCACAATCAGGCCATACGAGGCCGTCTGCTAGGATGAATGTTCGCGTAGTCATCCGCCGGTTCCTCCTCAGCCTTGGTCTTCTTCACGACCTTCTCTGTCTGGAGCTCCTTGCCCTGGCGTTTCCGCTCCTCTGTAAGCTTCTGGTTCTTGTACTCGATCTTGGCTTTTCGGTCTTCCGAATTGCCACCGCCGCCGGCACTATAGCGAGATGGGAGTCAGTTGACAGCTCTAATTGCGGTTTGACCAAGTTTACTTACGTCAATTCGACGTTGATGCGGCGAGGAGGGTACTTTCCGTCATCAAACGACGAGTGATGATAGAGCTTCAGACAAGTCTTCATCCGGTCGTAGTTGTCGAACTCGACGAATCCGAAACCGCGCGACTTGGTGGGCTTGTCGGGTTGCGTCGCCACTCGCACGGATATCGGTTGTATCTTCTCGAAGTGTGCTTTGAGGGATTCGGTGTTGGCGGAGTAAGGGAGATTTCCTGTGAGCCCGTCAGTTAGCTCAATGTGCAAAGTCTAATGAAAGCGGGTCATCCATACCAACGAAGACAATGAATCTGGAGGCCTTTTCTTTTGGGGCAGCGGACTTTCCCGTCTCTTGATCGTCGTTCTGTTCTGCTTCTTGTGCCTTTTGTTGCTCGCGCTCTTGTCGCCTCTTCTCCTTCTTTTCCTTCTTTCTTGCTCTTCTCTCTGCCTTCAATGCTTCCCTGGCCGGGCCGTCAACTTTGGTGTCCGCGTCGCCATCGACGTCCATGGCGTCTGTTGCTTTGGGTGCTGGCTCGGCGCCGTTCGTCTCTTGGGCGGATTCCTCTTTCTCTTCATCCTTCGATTTCTTCTCCTTTGTCTCCTTTTTCTCTTTCTTTTCTTTCTTTTCTTTCTTCTCCTTCTTCTCCTTCTCCTTCTTCTCTTTCTTGTCCTTCTTGTCCTTCTTCTCCTTCACCTCCGTTTCTTCAACCTCGTTCACGGGCTGAACAGCATTTTTCTCCTTGCGCTTCTTCTCCTTCTTCTCTTTCTTTTCCTTCGAGTCGCGCTTGGCCTTCTTGCCCTCGGGTTCGGTAACAGCAACGTCCTCCGCGGGATTCTCGAGCTTGCGCTTCTTTTCGGCCATTGTTGATTGTAGTGATTGAGGATGGAACAAGCCTCCGGCGTATGTGGTAATTGAGTTATGAGGTGGCCGAGTATTTTTCCAAGTGTCCGACGCACTTCAGAAGAGATTAATTACCCAGAGACGCAATGGAGGAATTCTGCGACAACGGACTCGATAAGATCCAAAGCAAAAAAAATCGCGTTCCGCTTTTTTTCTGCCGCGAAGTTGGGCTAGTAGATATTGGCGGTGAGAAGGACCCGCTTTGAGCTCTCCACCCAAGCCGGAGATCTTTTGGTTTTCAGCCTGGTATATCAGGTGTCTATCTCGTACTTCAGGCTTGGATGGATCTGCTCAGGGAAGCGGTGTGTGGATAAAAGATTTCTATTTAGATATATTCAAGATCTTTGTATATGTTAAAGGTACAGTAAATCAGAAGACCAGCAGTATTAAATGACAGTTTCGGATCAAATGGCAGGCCAATTCCTCGGAAGTTGGCGGCCAGAAGCAAAGAAAGGAGTGAAAATAGTTGGTGAATGGATGCAAGCAAATGAGAAAAGGGAAGTTTATCAATTTGAGCAGGATGATCCGATCGGCTTTTGAAGCTTGCAAGTGCGGAAAAGTTCTATGCCGACCCGGCCATCTTCTTGCCCTTGGGCACGCGAGCCAACCAGTAGATAAACACTGCGCCGGCAATGTTGAAGAGTATGTAGACCCACATCAGGCCAAAGTTCCTCCAAGCCTCATCAAACTTGCTATAGATGTTCAGGAGAAAGGTGTCAGTCTTGTCAGAGGAACAGAAGGAACACCGAGACGTGGCCTGAGGGTCCAGGAGATACCCGCTCTGTGTGCTGTCCATGTAGGCCTGCATGTAGTCCTGACAAGTCTGGTTGGCGGGTGGGTTGAAGACCAGGTATTCAACGTTTTCACACTCGACATTCGTTCCTGACAGGCCTGTTGAAAGCATCGCCGACACCAGATATGTAAAGGGAGATACCCGATACATGAAAATCCAGAAGCCTGGCATGGCATCTGGGCCAGCTAGAACACCGCAGAAAATCAAGCACAGGGAGAAAAGCATTGTGGCGACGTTGCCGCCGGTCTCCGCAAGCTCAATTCCTGCAATGATCATATGTGCAAACGTGGATGTGAACAGCAGGAAAGTCCATATTAGCAAGAACATCAGGCCACCGCGCTCTGTTACTGCATCTGTCGGCTTTGCATTGTTGTATAGACCAATTGGGTAGTACCAACAGAAGAAGATTAAGGCGGCCATGAGCGTGTTCCAAGGAAGTTCAACAATTATGTTAGCAGTCATGAAGGCCTTCCAGGAGTACGCTTTTGATGGGCGCTCTCGTGCTTCATATAAAGAGCGTTGAGTAACAAAGTTGGGCATAATTTGTTGCACCAGGTTGCCGAAGATCGTCATCAACATGAAAACACTGAACATCTGATTCTGGAGGCCTTGAATGGAGGTGGGGGCCTTGAAGAAAGAGAACCCGATATACAGGGATGTAAGGGCACATAGAGCGGCTTTTGACCATATATAGGTCGGTGAGCGATAATATTGAGCAAACACCCGAACAAGACACTCCCATAGTTGGCTGTAGAACGGCGCAGCGAACTCGCCTAGAGCACCAGGATCAGAAGAATCGACCGGTTTGGCTGACAACGTAGATTTCAATTCAGAAAGGTGCTCCTTGACCTTGGCATATTCTGGGCTCTCCCGCCAGGTCCTTGGCCAGTCAATTTCGGTGTGAGAACCAGGGGCTGCTCCAATGACTTCCAACATCCACTCTGCTGGATTGTCATCAGGAGGCAGTTCTTGAGAACCGTTGCGTACGAAATAGTTTGCAAGTGTCGAAGAATTGGCGCCGATTTCACCGAAATAAATGGTTCTTCCTCCGGATGCTAACAGGAGGAGCCGGTCAAACCGCTGAAACAACATAGCTGATGGCTGATGAATGGTGCAAAGGATTGCTTGTCCATGCTGAGTCAAGGTATCGATAAGATCCAGAATAGACCAGGATGTCTGACTATCCAGGCCAGAAGTAGGCTCATCCAAGAACAACAGAAGCTGAGGTTTCGCTGCAAGCTCAACTCCGATTGTCAGTCGCTTGCGTTGCTCGACGTTCAACCCCTCGCCAGGTACGCCTACGATTGCATCTGCGTAGGCTCCCATACCAAGAAGCTTAATAACTTCTTCGACGTAGTCAAGTTTCTCTTGACGACTTAGGTGAGCGGGTTGTCGCAGCAATGCACTGAACCTAAGAGCTTCTCGCACAGTGGATGTGGCTAAGTGCAAATCCTGTTGCTGCACATATCCGGTCTTTCGCTGAAACGACTGGTCACGCAAGCGCCCGTCAACAAGCATTGAGCCAGAGACAACGCCCATGGTGACTCTAGTGGCTAAGACATCTAGCAAGGTTGTCTTGCCAGCACCAGACACTCCCATCAGAGCGGTACAAGTGCCAGGTTTGACCCAGCCATCAACATTGTCGAGAATTCTTCTCGGCTGTCCTTTGATCTTGATATTATAACATACATCTTCCCAGTGGAAGATGGCGGTCTGTCTTTGAATTCTCGCTGAAGTGGAAGGCGTGGACTGCTCAGTCTTGGGTGCATTGGCAGGTTCACTTGGGTTCTCAGGATCGACCTCGCTTGGAAGAATTCCAGGTTGATGACCGCGGCGAAAGAGGAGAACTTCCCCCTTGGACTTTTGTTCAGAGATATACTCCGTACCCGCTAGGTAGGTGAAAGCGAAAAATACCATGAAAGCAATCAAGATGCCCATATTTCTCCAAAGGTGTCCTCTGGTGTAGTTGAAGCTCAGCTGAAGATACGATGTCCCGCTTACAACTGTAGATCCGGTCTCTGCACCGACAGTTGAGCAGATGCGATTCTGCATGGATACGTCTTCATATCCAGAGCCATCCGGGACAATATGGGCACACTCAAAACTTCGACCATCGAATTCGTTAACCATGAAGCTCTCGAATGAGTAGGCAATGGGATTGATATAATTCATCCACCGAGACCATCCAAGCATGTTTCGGGTAGGAATAGTAAACCCAGTATATATTACCATTCCTAGCATAATGATAGCTGCAGGCACGAGAGCTTGGGATAGCGAGCGAGATGCCGCAGCCATAGTTCGAAAGATCATTGACATGGTAAACGTGGTGACGACCGAGAAGATCCAGAACGTGAAAAAGGCGTCAGCCTCTCTGCGCAGGTTCGTCATTAGATAGAGTGGAACGTTGAAAGTGAACGAATTCAGGAGCTTGTATGGAACATCGCAAAGCATCGACGCAACCGCTTCCGCGAAAGGATGATAGAAGGCGTATCTTGATTGCTTTTCCACAATCGGTCGTTGAGAATACAGCGTTAGGATTTCCAGGGCGCTCGAGAACGCGTTCAAGAGGACCGCGAAGAAAAGAAGGGCTCCTCGAGCGTAGAAGCTGCTCGTGTCATCGCTGAGGTTGAAGAATACCGAGCCAATAATCAATGCCATGATGAAATTTCCGATAAGGGCGGTTGCGGTAAGACTGAAGTCCCCACGAAGGCGCTGAAATCCACGAGTAACACACAAGGTAATTTGTTGCCATATTGAGATAGTATACGGAGACTTCACACGTTGGTGTTTGGATTGCATGGCCTTTCGGGCATCGACAAAGGCGTTGTAGGAGTCGCCACCAATGGGATACTGCGTTTCATACTCCTCAATCTCTGCCATGAGTTTAGCACGGTCCTCACTTCTCTTCCACGCAGCTGCGAATTCGTCGGGTGTGCGAGGGACACGATCTTCGAATCCAGGGCGTATCAAGCGTTCTAATGGACTCGTAAGCGACGTCAGGAAGTCGGCTGTTGTCTGACGCTCTGGGCATTCGAATCCCATATCCACAAAGAATCTCTTAGCATCTTTTGTGTTTCCAAAGTATATCTGCCTTCCTTCGTATAGAACAGTGACCTTGGTGAACACATCGTAGGCATTCTGAGAAGCTTGGTATATGGCCACGCAAGCGGTAGATCCAGTATACTTGCTCATCAAAGCCAGGTTCTTGCAGAACTCCAACGCATTAGCGCTATCAAGCCCTCTTGTGCTATTATCCCAGCATTGAAGCGGAGCTTGGCTCAAAGTAGCCTCTGCAATACTGACGCGCTTTCGTTCACCGCCACTAACTCCGCGAACAAAGTCATTGCCAACGCGGGTATTGACAGTATGTGAGAGGCCGAGCATAGCCATTACCACATCTCGCATGTGTTCTGCATGTTGCTTCGGGCTTACGCCCTCAAAGCGATTGCGTGGTGCCCTGGCAAGCGCCGCGAACGTAAGCGTGTCAGATACTGAGAGTTGAGGGAAATGGATATCATTCTCGGCTGTATAGATTGCTTCGCCTCGAAAATGATTGTGCATATTTTTGGCAGAAATCCCTACCCAAGTTAGCAGGCTGCGCTTTCAGCCTGGTCTCAAAACTCACCCTGATAGTTCAGTACTGCATCCTCTGACATCTCGATACCATTCATCTCGCCCGCTATTGTCTTGAGGAACGTCGAACACCCACTTCCAGGTCTTCCGAGAACAACAAGCATCTCACCACTTCGAACCAGTCCCTCGAAATCTCGGAGAATTTGGATTCTCGGCATTTTCAGCCCGACCAGCCTGCGAGCTATCGTACCAACTTCAAGAAGCACGTTCAGAACGTCTTTTTGATAGTCAGTTGGCGACCCAAAACCATGAACGCTGAGATTTTTGAAAGCAACACCGGCAGTACGATCGGGATATCTTTCTGGATCACGGGAACGAATCTCTAGGAGCATCTTCATCCAATCTCGAACACGAAAGTTGGGGCTTTGAGGATTCAATGTCGAATCAGGGTCGTCGAGAAAGAATGGGTTTTCGAGCGTGCTCTTTGAGGTCAATCTGGTAGACTGGCGTGTCAGGTGTCGGGCTAAAGAAGCTACGCGAGCTTCTCCAGCCTCATCTCCGTGCAATGTTTCCCCATCCTCGCTCTTATCCTTCTCGGGGTCGCCCGTATTCGCATTCGAGGAGTGGTTGCGATTGGTGCCATCATTATCGTCAAGGTCATGCAGTTGAGGTACGTTGTGACTGACCACTGACTGGGATCGAGGTAAATTTGGGACTATGGACCCAAGGAACGACATACTATCGACGTGGCTAGGCAAGCAACTCGGGCAGAGTATTGCGGTTTGATCCTCAACGACAGAATAAGATAAGCATAGAGGGCAAGCGCAGGGGTACAATTGGTATTTGAAGTAGGAAACTTGGGTGTCAGCAAGGAAACGCCAACTTCATGGCCTTTTATTGTCCCATGTGACGGATGATGCAAGGCAAGATGCCAGCTAACAGATCCACCATCATAATTTTCGAGATACCGGCCGGATCGGACTTGACAAACATAATTATCGAGGAGCACTGTTCCGATTGGAAAGCCTTGGACAGCTCCAGCTGTAATTGTGCTGCCGGCAATGTTGGGGTCCGATGGGCAACCAAGCAAAGGTATAAAAGAGCATCCGGGGCCCCGAAATCATTTTGAGCATCAATAAAGCCGTTGGCAAGCTAAGGCCACTGGTTCCAGTAGCATGGGACCTATCGGGGCCATATGGCGAATAGACCAATTTGCTCCTTTGCTAAGAACCAGAGGTCCAGGTCCAAGTTTCCGTGATCCGGATTTCGCGTCTCATGGAGGTAGAACAATATGAGATCAGCACTTCTCGAAGTATGTATACCCAATGGCGCCTCGTCAATTTCGTTAATAGTTCGTATGATTGTGTTGCTTAGCTAGGACTGGTGTCCTGGACAGCATCTCTAGGCCGGCCACGATCTACTTGCCTCAGAGAAACCACGGACGGGTTTCTCTGAGGCCAGACGCCAAGGCTCGACATGGCTCGACATGAATCTCATGGTGCCGAGAAATAGTTGACTGAAATTCCCGGGCAAGGATCATGAGACACAGTAGTCTCGGTTCTCAAGTGCAGGGAGTTGAGGAAGTGCAGTTGAGTGTTGCAGGCCGAAGCTGTCAAAAGTGACATCCGACATCCGATCCACATTGGGTTTAGCACCCCTTTCTACGAGACAAACAACGGCCGTTGCTCTTACTCCTCCGTCACTCTCGGCCTTCAGTCTGCATCCTCGGATCGTTGCTTTTCCGGGAGATGAAGGGGTGCCCCTCCCCGCGATCAGCCTTGTCGGCCTGGACTCCTGCTCTTGCAACAAAAGTCCGGGGTGAGAGGCCGCATCTTTGAGTGGATCACGTCCAATCATCTCATAACGCAGCCAGGTGGATAACGTGACTACTACTAGTACCTACATGCCTCTGAGGTGGGAGGCTGTTTCTAGTAGCTTGACGTCTTCTTCAGCTTTGTTGCCACTACTCGGTCGCTGGCTCTTCTCTCGATCACAGCCTGCTCTCCACTCATTTCCGGAAAGGCAGGGCCAAGTCGCAGCATAAAGTGTGCACTAGGTCGAATGATTGGCATACTCAGCGATGGACAGAGGCTATCGCAGCAACAATCATCATGAGCCCCGCTTCCAGTCAGTCGCGGGGTCTATGCTCGGGGGGCACGATTTGAGGGGTTCTCGAAACCCGAAAGGTAGACCTGCAAGAAGCCGGCGGAGAACGCAAGTGGGTGTCGAATTTCAAGCCCAAAGGACGACTACTGACTTATGCGGCGACAGAGTCCACACCAGCACTTCGAGCAACAGGATGTTGAGTCTGTTGATTGTCGGGAGCCAGGGCAGCAAATAAAGAAAAGGCTTAAGACGACGAACACTGACCCGAATAGCTCCCGACGTCAGAGAAATTTGAAGAAGTACTTGCTCCGCCCTACTCTTGCGGACCACACATCGCGTTTAGTGACTAATGGTTGCACAATTTGCCTACAGCTTGATGATGATCAATCGCTTAGAAGCCAACATAGGACGAATGGAAGCTCGCTTGCAGAACCTTGGTTTTGATCTCAACGACCTTGGAGAGGAACAGGCCTCGCCGCACCCAATGGAATCAAATAGCTTACCCTCGCCTACATCGCCTTGCTCTCGGTCTGGAGACGCAACTGGGAATGACGTCGAGGAATGTGAACCCTGGTCACAGAGTATCTATGACAGCTCAGGGCAGTCGCACGCTGCACTACCTCCAGACGCAGGGCAGAGAGATGATGTCTTAGGATCAGAAGAAACTAGTGAAGGGCCTTTTCCCGATGACTTTGGAGGTCTTCTACTTCCACGATGCATATTAGACATTCCGGCTGTGAGAGGTGAGTCGAAGGACGGTTGCAGTTTATGACTAGGTAGCTAACCTAATCAATCAGATGTCCCCGCTCTATCGCGTCAAGGGCTAGAGTGGATGAGCAGGAAGTCGGGTATATCTCCTCATCTGTCGTCCAGAAGACATGATACGCCTGAGTCATCGTATGACGGTTTTTCGAGAAAGGTGTTTTGTCCGCTTCCTTCAAAGGCCGAGGCCCTATCACTCTTGCACGAGTATCTACAGGACTTCCACAGCCTTTGTCCACTATTTGAAAAAGCCAAGCTTATCGCTTTGCTCGATCAAGACGACTTAGAGGATGCACTTCGTACCTCTTCCTGCTGGGCAAGCGCCAATGTAGTCTTCGCTCTAGCAATCGCATTTCGAGTCCAGGATGAAACCATTGCACACTCGGAGCGTCAAAAAAGCTGGCTGTTCATAAAGAATGCGTTTGGAACGTTTCACGACCTTTGCCTTGGCCAGCCAGACATGTGGGCTGTCCAGGCCCTCCTGGGGATGGTATGCACTCTCTAACCGGATTGGGTCCAGGACTGACTTTTTCCAGTCAATTTTTTTCTTAGGAACCATGTCCGCCGAGCCTTGTTGTTTCCTTATTACCACCGCGATACGTATGAGCCACCAAATGGGACTTGAAAGGCGTGAGCAAAGCATAGAGCTATCCGCCGAGGACCTCCGACATCGAAGAAATATATTTTGGATTGCCTACTGTCTCGATCGAGAGTAAGGATCATAATCCCAACTACCGGTTTGTGAACCAAGACTGATCAAATCCAGAATATCTCTTCGCTTTGGAAAGCCTCCCACACAAAGCGATGACGATATGAACATTGGTCTGCCGACGGAAGCACAGACGAACTGTATCAGGTTTATACCTTCCCTGCATCGGCATGGCGCTTTCGATGTCTTTCGAGCCCATTGTCAACTTGCAACCATTAAAGGCCAGCTATATAAGGATCTTTATTCTACTGCAGCAAAAGATAGGTCGTTTTCTGATATTATGGCTTCCGTCGGCACATTAGACGAGTTGCTTAAGAACTGGAAAGAAAGTTTGCCTCCAGAGTATCAACCACAATTCGGACCACTGCCCAGCCTCTCCCAACCGTTGGCTTCAGCTATGCTGTTATACCTCCACTGCTCATATTTTAATTGCATCATTGCGGTGCATCGACTCATCGTGTGCCGAAAACTACAGAATGCCGAGGATCTGATTCGAAGAAGCGAGGGCTTGGATCTTTCATCCCCTCCTCCCTCTTCTTCAAGGGTGTTTACATCTGAATCCCTTTGCGCCAATGCCGCGCGAGCGTCAATCAGACTGATGAAGTATATGCCAGAAGGTCATATGTCGCTCATAGGGTATGTCATATCCGCGTTGTATCATCCCCCCCAACTTCATGCTAAAGCAGTTTTTAGGATCCTTATGCACTATCCTGTTGTTGCATTGACAACACTTTCCTCGATCATTATTCGAAACCCCCTTAATGCCTCACGACTGACCGACATGAAGCTCATGGATCAGGTGGAGATTTTGCTATCTTCGCTCGTTGTGAGTATACCGAACCAGATCATTGGACAAATTCAAACGCACTGCGCGAACTATCGTGCTGCAGCACAAGCAGCAGTACAAAAGACCATGAAGTTCTGTTGAAGATCAGGTTTTGTGCGAAAAATTTATGGATGCGACATGCTTATATACTCGCTTCAATAACTTAACTTATTTTTTTTGCAAATAAGATACCCAGACCTTTTTACCAACGCCCGCAAAATCATTACAATTATGGCTTAAAACACCAGGATCTCAATCCTTTTATTCTTAGCTCCATATCGCTCGCGGAACTCAGATCGAATGAGCAGTTGCAGGAGAGGCATATGCGTCTCTTTCATGTCGAAGATTCCTCTCTGCTTCTGGTCGACATATGATCCGTCAATGACAATGCGTTTCAGCTCATCCAGCTTCAACGACCCTATCTCAGTGGTCAGTATCAAGCCCATTGAGGTGGCCCATAATAGCCATGGGAAAGCATACCTGAGTCAATCAGATCGGAGATACGAGCCGGAGTTCCGGCGCCAACACCAACTCTAGATTGTCCGTTAGCACAGGCCCATAGTATCAAAATGGCTTTAACATACCGTGCTCGGTCGAGGAATTGCTTTGCCTCTTCCAGCTTGATGTGCTTCGCGAATAACTTGCCAATGGGTGATTCTTTTGTACTGAAAGTTCGCAAGGCCCTGTCCGACTGTAAGCATCTTTTGAATCTGAGTCTGATGGCACTCAAACGTACCGTACGACATCCGCCGCGCGAAGAGCAGCAGAGGAAACAACAATGGTATGCGGCGTGCCCTTCTGCTGTGAGGAGTCGGCAAGCTTTTCGCCCTTATGAGCGAATGCCTTCAGGAAACCAGGCAGATTCTCGAGCTCCCTTGGAGATGTAAACGACGAAGTATCGAGAAAAGCGGAGTCTGTAGTCGTCAGAATCTGGAACCACAATTCCACTATACATTCAAAGAGACCCTCATACCAGGAACACTAAGATCATTCAACTCAACTGCCGTAATCTCCTTGTTATGCCGCTTGGCCTTCTGCATAAAGTGGTCGGCGAGCAACCGGCCATCCATCTTGCCAATAGCCTCATCGACGGAGATGCCCTTGCGCTCCTTCGAAAGAGGCTCGCCTCGAACGACTTTCGGCTTGTCTGCGTCATCTTTCTTATCCTTCTTGCTCTTCTTGTTCTTTCCGCTTTTCTGCTTCTTGTTTTGGGGGCCTTCGGTCGTAGAATCTTTGGATTTCGGAGCGTCGGGCTTGCTTTGCTTCGAAGGTTCTTCGGCTTGTCGCTTGCGCTTCTTGTCGAGCTTGGCGGCGAGGCCGGTTGTGGCTTTGTTGTCTCCGGACATATTGATACGTATAGTCCCTTGAGATCAGAGAACTCCAGTCGCGCTTAACCGTCAATCTTCCGAATCGCAGTTTGTCGTTGCTCTTCTCCTTCTCCGTAGCTGTCGCAACTTTTTTGTGCTGAGTCATCTCATCTTATCGATAAGCCGCTGCCAATCACGTCTTGGCTGCAGCGGCGCGTCTCTCTGCATTAACAACAGTGTTTCGACCCCTCATCGGTCTCTCTAATTGTGTCACTGTCGATTGATCCAATCTATTGATGACTCACGATCTTCCATCCATTTGCCTATTCAGCGCTCGATCTTTTTTTTTGTCAGGTGTAATGTCGAACACACCCAGGCGGCGCGGGCGGCCCGCGCGAGACTCCGAGGTCTCTGAAGCATCTACTCCGGGCGGTGATACTACACTTACTAGGGTCAGTAGATGATAATCGTATGGCATCTCCTTACTGACACCACTCCACAGCTACAGCGTCTTCCAGCCCACATGCGCTACCCCTCCACACCTCGACGCCTGGCAGGATCAACAACCCCCTCAGCAAACAGATCCGCTTCACGATGGGGAACACCCGGGAACAGAGGCGCGCCAGCAACACCCCACGGACTGCGCGCAATGCAAAGACGAGCAGCAAACACACCCGGCCGAGACCGTCGAAAAAGTGGACGGGGTCAACGCGAAACAGTCTTCGATGTCCTGCGGAATTTGGGTAAAGCACTTGCGCCCGAATCCCGGCCTATTGAATCTTCGCCTCAGCCACCGTCTGAACCGGAACCCGAGTCGGAACCTGATGAGTTTGATGTACTTGATAATGAACCTGCGCCTGAGAGGCCACGGCTGTCGCTGCCGTTGGAGGATGTTGAGGAGGAAGATGACGATGAGAGCCCGCCGATACGACCGCCTCGGATGTCGATGGCGTTGGGTGATGACGATGATAATGATGTGACAGTTGAGTACCCGAGGAGAGCTACGTTTAATCGGGACAGGGACCGGTTGTCGATGATGAGCCTTGGTGCTGGTCGGTTGAGTGAGAATTTTGGGGATACTACTGGGCTTGAAAGTGAAGCGGATGTCGGCGATGAGACGGGCTTGATACAGGAGGATGATGCTCAGGATGAGACCTTCATGAGTCAGGGTGCTTTTGATAGAGGGTGAGTATTGAGACCTGGACCTGATGATTTACATCTTCTCACAGTGCTCTAGTGGAGAAACGGAAGACCTTGGACGATTCAACCTCGACTTTAATTTTCCCTCACCGGTGGCTCCGGCTGAGGACCTAGATCCAGAAGATGCTATCGATGACGACGGATTCGAACTACCAGCTGTTGACCTGGACCCAGGTCTCAACCCAGATTTCGGCCCTGGATCGGATGACAGCGACGTTGGTGATATCACTGGTGGTTTCGGTCTAGATCTATATCCTCCAGAGAGAGTATCTATGAGCGAAAGCCCAGGGCTTGTTGGAGGAGGGCTACGAGACGAAGACACCATTATCCAAGGCTCAAAACAAAAGAAACTGTCTCGCCACGGTATCCCAGTCCCCAACATGCCTGCGGGCGTTGTGAAGAAATTAGCTGCGCGGTTCGCACGGGCTAGAGCCGGACCAAAAGCAAAGATCAGCAAGCAGACTCTCGCAGAAATAGAGCAAGCATCCGCATGGTATTTTGAACAAGCCAGTGAGGACCTCGCAGCATACTCCAGGCACGCCGGACGCAAGACTATAGATGAGGCGGATGTCACAGCATTGATGAGAAGGTGAGTCTGTTTCTAGGGTCTTTCTAATCATTGAGTGTAGATGCTAATTTGCATGCAAGGCAACGCCAACTCAACAACACTACGACGGTCTTCTCTCTCGCTCAAAAACATCTGCCGAAGGAGCTCTTGCAGGACATGAGACTCGCGATGCCTCCGAGATGAACAAGAAACTATGTTACAGTGCGAATCATAAAACAACCAACCGAACGCCGATATTCAATGCGCGCATTCCTGAAGAGTCTACCAATTCTTATTCTGTCGGAGCCGGCGAGCGGCCTCGCTGCCAGGCGGCTTCCGCATAACCATCCACATCATAATCGATGTGGCGAGGGATAAACCGAACCTATTCATATAAGCAAAGAGTCGACAATTGGGGGCGACAGCACACCCTCGAGGAGGACTTACCATGTGAAGATGTACTGGCTGTGGTTGTTCCTCAAGTTCACCTCAGCAGCACGACCGATTGGAATACCCTTCGCTTCCCGGTCCAAGGCATCAATATAATCCTGGACTGAGGAATAGGTTAGCACAAGTCCAGAGTCCATGTACGATATAGATATATTATGCAACTTAGCTTACCCTGAGTCTGCTCAATCCACACCGGCTGACTACCAGTCAAAGCAGCCATCTGCTCCACATCCGGGAAGTAGAACCGTCCGTCCTCCGGTTTATTGTCCGGCGTAAACATATTCTTCTTCCAGGGCTCCCGTATTAACCCCTCAACCGTAACCTCACCCCTCGGCAACCCCTCAGGCCTACTCTTCTGATTCGCCATCTTCTTCGAGATCCATCCCCGATTCACAAGCACCGTACTCTGACCCTCCCCGCGCTCAAGCGGCGTGATTACGATGAACCCGTCCTGGCCTTCACGCATGCGCGGGCCGATCAGCATCTCCTGATCGTGTCGGAGACGCCCCGTAGCATAGATCCGTCTGTAGTCGAATTCATGGACGACGCTGGGGTCCACGCGGGGCGGGAGGGGGAGGGGCTCCCGGACAATCCGGTCTTCATATTTCGCTATCAATTTTGTTTTCCAGTCTAGTCGTTGGATCTGCCATGTTCCGAGGGCGAAGGAGATGATTGGGATGAGGGCTGCATGTTCATAGAAAAGTACCAGTCAGCTGAGATTCAAAGATTATACAACGTTGTCACGTAGAAATTTCTATTGAGCAGCATACCAAGAATAATCAACCCCGGCCCATGCCTCCTCCTTCCAGCCCGGACAATCTGGGCCGGTTGGTCGATGGGCGAGACCCAGCGGGCGTCTTCTTCCGTTTGGTGGTTATTGATGAAGCGGACTTGTGTCTGTTTCCAACTGAGGCGGCATCTGGCGCAGACGGAGTCGAGCGTTGTTGCTGTGCGCGGGTTCCGGAGCGATGAGGAGATTGGAGTTGAGTGCGCCCATGCTCGAGGGGCGGTCCGCTGGAGGGCCGAGAAGAGGGGGCGCATTGCCAAGTGGTGTTGCCGATGTGTCGTTTGCGACTCAAAATTGTAGATAGTAGAATGAATCTGTTTGTTGAGGGTTGTGAATAAAGTTCAAGAAAGTTGTGAATGAGGAGACAGTGACGGCTGGGATCCATTGCGGAACTTCCACTGCGAATGATCGGCGCCGGCGCATATGTAGACTCGCCGACCCGCCGACATCCAACTGACCTTCAACTCACGATTTATCGCCATAAGCTTGAGTCAGAATGTTCTTTACGGGGTCTTTGCAGGAGGGTATTGCTGCTGCTGTGCAGGAATCTAAGGCTGTGATTTGCTTTGTACCAGGTTTGTCCACTGATGCTCAACCTCGAGGTAGCTATAGTATGAGGTCCCGCTTCTAACCAGTTGCTGCGATAGATGACGGCGAGACGAGCACAACATGGGAGAATGAATACTTCAAGGATGATGAGGTACTGTCGCCCCTTCTATTCTACACTTATTTTCCCGCACGCTAATTCAGTCCGTATTGTAGGACTTCACGAAGCTACTCGAGACGCGATCTGTCCTGTTGCGCATCGCCAAAGATAGTCCAGAAGCTGGCTTTCTGGCTTCCGTCTGTCCCGTAGCGCAATATCCTACAGTAATTATCATCAAGTATGAAGACTCAAGCGAGCTAAAGGGCTGGAGCGGTTAGCGCAGTGCAGTTACTGACCGAGTCGCAGAAATGGAATCGTGCGGGAATACATCGTATCGGGTGTTTCGAAAGACGAGTTTCGCAGCCGGATTACCACCGCTACAGAAGATAAAAACCCTGAAGGGCAAATTACTGCATCTGCTCCAGCTGCTGAACAGTCCACCGCACAGTCCCAGGCAACGAGCACCACCCCCGCACCGGCTCCGGAGCCCGTTGCTGCAGCTTCTCCATCAACGCCAGCTGCGGCGCAAACTTCCTCAACTCAGAATCAACCCAAGTCCGATGCGTCCCAAAATACATCCGGTGAGAGAGAAAAACAGCTTGAGATTGAGAGCCGCGGTCGACGGTATGTGGCACGCACGCCGAAGAAGCCGAAGGAAGAGAACAAGCTCGCCGGAGCCTCTAGCAATGCGCAAGCAACAAGTCAGAAGGATACGAAAGGAAAGACTCCAGTTCGGGTAACCAAAAAGGAGGAAGCCGCAGTTGAACCATCACTCAGTCGCCCAGCGCCACCCTCTGGACCACCACCACAGTACCGTCTTCAGTTCCGGCTTTTCGACGGGAGCTCGGTACGCTCGACTTTCAACCCATCACATACCATCCGAAAGGACATCCGGCCATGGCTCGATGATCAAATGGAGGAGAAGGGTCCTTACAACCTCAAGCTCATCCTGTCGCCCCTACCAAACAAGACACTCACAATCGCCGAAGAAGAGCAGGCACTCCGTGAACTTATTACCGGGTCGACTGCGACGTTCGTTATGATACCTATAAGGACATTCACACAGGCATACTCGGTCTCGGATTCGCTGCCCGTCCGCGCGGTGTCTGGTGTGTTTGGGATTGCCACATCGGTGGTTGGGTGGGTGTTTGGATACGCTGCCTCTTTACTCGGATACGCCCAGAACGCAGTATCACCGTCTCAATCTCAGGCAGAGCAACATCAGGCCGGCGATTCGGGTGATGTTTCAAGAAGGCGCCCATTTGGACCTAATATCCGGACATTTAGAGACCAGACGGATGGGCAGGATAGTCAATTCTATAATGGGAATCAAGTACGTTCTACTCTTTAAATTAATGCTCTTGTCAGCTGCTAACTCTGCCTTCTGGTATAGCTGAACTTCGAGCCACGAAGCAACGATGACCGATGAGAAAGTTGAATATTTGTTGAATTGACGAACTTTTGAGAGCATATATTATCTAGCGACTAAGTATCAGCATTGATCTATAAATTCAAAATTGACACCGATTCATTACAATCACACCAGTCCCCGTATGCTTGACCCCTTCAACGGCGTGCGTGTGTAGTCCGTGGGTTTATCGACTTCCAAGGGGAGACAAGCGTTATAGCCGGTTTTAAGCTCCATACATCGGGTTTACATCAAAAGAGCCAGGAGCGATCCGCGATCGCACCTACCTCATTAGAAGAGCGAGATTTGCTTTTCGAGGAAGGTGCGATGGAGGTTGCCAGCTCTGGGAAGGCAGGAACGACCGCGAACGGTTGCGCCTTCCTTGTGAAGTCTGACGGTTGCTAGCATTTAAGGAAGACGCATACTGTAGGTTCGGATGGAAGGAGCTACCGAGGGTTTAGTAGCCTATCAGGCTTGCTGTTAATACTTGTGGGCTACATAGGGGGTGGTAGGCGGATCAGGTGTGGCGGATATATCTATCGAATGTGACCAAGTAGTTCTGGTCAGTGCATTTCACTACAGACAAACACGGCGAAAGCATAGTCTTTTTGAGTTACAAATAAGCCAGTCATTGCGGATGAAGAGGAGATTTTCCTTTCTGGTATTATGGTATATGTGTCTATCTTCATCTTCAAAGCAGATATAGCAAAGCCTAGATCTCTTGATGACTTAGATAATCGATTCTAATACAATCGAAGACATGATTACGTCGCTATGCAAACAGAAGCCAGATGTGTTCGCGCGGAACTCAAGCAGTATATTTCCTCCCAAAGTCACGTCGAAATCCAAAAGCAGTATTCATACAAGGCATATAGAGATGCGCTTAGTAGGGCTTAGCGGCGGCCTGGCAAGCCTTCTATAGAATCGGGAGAATATTAGCATCATGCTGACAATGGCAAAAATGGATGCAGGAGTACGACTTACCAGCTGGTCAAGGTACCAACCGCAGATGGACATGTTGCCCTGGTTGTCATCCATGCACTTGCGAAAGTTGCGGACGTCGTTCTCACAAGCAGCGGGGTTCTCCCAGGAGCTGTTGGCGGTGTTGCTAGCCCACAGACCGTTGTCCATAGGCTGGTCCTGGGCAGCAGGAGCGGGCTGGGCCTCAGCAGGAGCGCTGGAGCCGCCAGAGAAAAAACCGCCGATGGCGTGGCCGATGGAGGAACCGACTGCTACACCACTGTATGGAGTCAGTATTCATACTTTGTCTTGGTAGGTAGTGAAGAAATTGGCAATGTTTTATTGATGCAGCTTGCGCTTGCGCTTGCCACTGGCGAACACGCAATTCCGAATTGGAGCAGGGGACTTACGCAGCGGTGGAGGCCATCTGACCGAAGAGACCGGGACCCTGGCTCTGCTGAACAGGGGCAGCAACTGGAGGAGCGGGAGCCTGCTGGGTAGTAGGAGGGTGAGCAGCGGTCGAGTGAGGCTGCTGCTGCTGGCCGTAGGGCGAACGAGCCGGCTGAGCGGGAGCAGTAGGACGGGTGGGAGCGCTGCGCGCAGGGGTAGGGGCAGGAGCGGCACCACGGCGTTGACGAGGCATGTTGGCTAGTATGTATGTATATAATGTGGATGTGAAATGGCGATTGTATGATGCGGATGAAGGGACTTTTATAGAAAGAGCCGTGGACGGCGGACGAATAGCCGGAGAACACTTCGAAATCCCCGTGCTTGAGCTACGTGATTGGTGGGAGAGGACGATTACCTCAGCAGTTTGAGCCGTGACCGGCGTTTACGATCGGTAATGTATTGTGGCTCTAATTTTATCTGCGCTGCTCTGTAAATCAGTTTCAACATGTATTGATATACGAAATGGATGATCTATAAGAGATCGGTCACTGCAGCACCTACAATATCTCGAAAGTGATAGTCTTTTTTTTATGACATTGTATTTGGTGTTTATAAAAGCTACTACCTATTGAAGAGATGTTTTTGCCCGTTATCTCCGGTCTCCGGTAGTGGCGAGCTTCATGCTGACATTGTGAGTCACTACTAACTGGATATGGATCCAAAAGCGCTTTCCTACGGGAAACTCAGCAAGAAATGCAGGCGCACTCATCACAGACCGGTGATCAAGTGGTCTGTACCCAGACTTAAGCCGAGAGAATGGTATTTCACTCGGCGCGCGTCGGCTGCCAGCGTGCCCGGGGGATTCGTCTTAAGCCGTTTGTCGCTTTCGCCATGTAAATCCAGACCCGAGCATCGATCAAGAGATACAGGCGCATACCGTGAGCCGAGGTAGTTCAGCCACACTTTATAGATATGACCGCAGCGAATGTCTGGGTCTGGGCTGCGGCGTTTGTCCTAGGACCAGGTCGTTAAAATCGACGTATATACCAGGATACAAGACACTCATGTCTGCTTTCTCGCCTTTCTGGTGGCATCTTTCTTCTTCCTCCTCTCCCTGTGGCGCTCGCTGCGTTCCTCCTTGCTCCGACCCTTTTTCTGCTTGCCTTCTTTCTTCTTCGATTTTGACTTGTTCTTGGGTTTCTTAGAGTTATCGGCAGTTGTGTCGGCTGGATTTGAGGCTTCAGCTTCTTCTGCGTCGGAATCAGAATCGCTTGAAGCATTCTTGGACGGCGCCTCAGGCGTATCGCTAGCCTTCTGGGCCAAGCGAGATGACTTCAATTGTGCGCGCGCCTTCTCCTTCGCCAGTTGTTCCTCTCGCTGCAAGTCGAACTTCTCGTTTCCAGCCTGTTCAGATTAGCAATGATACAGAAGAATGCGGACTCAGGGCATCTAACCAGTCCATGTTTGATGAAACGACCGGCAGCTTGTTTATCAAGCACCATATTTCTCTTCTCGGGTTCGGTCTCAAGCTCTTTAATCTTGTCAAAGTACTGTTTCACTCTTTTCAATTCTCTGAAGATGGGATGTTCGGTAGCCTTGACACCATGCAAGCGCAGATACGCTATTGAGATGTTAGTTGCATTATTAGCAGGAACAAACAATAAACATACAGAATACCAATGATTCCAACGCATAAGTGATCACAACGTGAAACTTCGCTTTGTCGAGAACGGGTAGCTTCTTCGAGTTTTCGACGACGGAATTCTGTAAAATCGGCATGAGGACTTCTTCAAGGTTATCAACATCGTCATCAAGTCGCTCCAGTAGCGGCAAAATGTTCGCAGACTCCATGTTGAGGGTGTTTCGCAGTGATGATGACGGGTCTAACAAAGAGTCTGAAAGTTTTCTGCGGAGAAGCCGCGATTCTCGTCAAAATTTAGGCGGTGAATCGGGCGGTTAGTAGCTCCTACCACCATTTGATCGCATGCTCTGGATTGTATAAACTCGTCAATCAAACATCAGTTTGTTGTTGGACATGTTTTCGATGCTCATCACTTGAAAGAGGCACAGTCGATTATATGCAGCTGTGCAATTGACAAATGATCTCGCTTTGTCGCTAACACAAGCTAACTTTATGGTATCCAGCTACCACGTCTCGGTCTTGCACATGCTGGGAGCCCGTCCGCTTTTGCGGGCAGCAACCTCCAAATCATGGGGTGTTGGAGCGCGCAATCCTCAGCGAATGTCCCCTAGTCGCTTAGCATCTTCATGGATTCAAGACGTTGATGAAGCGCACCACGGAATTGAGGGTCGTCGATTATCTGGGCGTATCCATATTCTCGGCCTCGGCAACGTCGGCACTTTTGTTGCACATTCGATCGCGAGTCGGCCATCCCGACCCCCAATTACCCTTCTATTGCAGAGTCCGCCGGTGTACGACGTATTTGTGGAGCGAAACCATGCCTTGTCCGTTAATAGCATAGGGTTGGACGACAACAAAACCGGGTTCGACGTCGACGTCCTGTCTGATGGAGCCTGGCATTCAATTCCGCACCGGAGTAATCAGGGTGGAACACCGCAGAACGGGCAGCATGTCCCCGATGGTCTGGCAGAGAGCCAGGTGCCGCTGGCAAGCACTCCGGTGGATGATGAACCGATTGAATGTTTGATAGTCTCGGTCAAGGCACCTGTAACAGTGACAGCGCTGGAGTCTGTCCGTCACCGGTTGACACCCAACTCCACCATATTATTCCTCCAAAATGGCATGGGAATCATTGATGCAGTGAACGCGAAAGTCTTTCCTGAACCCCAGCAACGCCCGCACTACATGCTTGGAATCATCAGTCATGGCCTAGCTCAGCGAAGTGGGAGATTCCACGTCACCCATACCGGAATGGGTACTACAATTTTAGGTCCTGTTCCACCACAGAATCCTGGGCTTCGTTCATCAACTGACAAGGAGCCCGATTGGGCTCCGAGCACGAAGTACTTGCTGCGCACAATGACGCTTACTCCACCTCTGGTCGCTGTTGCTGAACCCCCCTCATCTGTCACAATGCATCAGCTGGAGAAACTGGCCATGAACTGTGTTATCAATCCCTTGACCGCAATAATGGACTGCCGGAACGGCGAGCTACTGTACAATTACAGTTTTACTCGTATTATGAGGTTGCTTCTGTTCGAGATTTCCAGTGTAATATGCAGTTTACCGGAACTGCAGGGAATACCTGGCATCGAAAGCCGCTTTTCTCCGGAGCGCTTGCGATGGATGGTCACGCAGCTTGCCCAAAAAACAGCACAAAACACTAGCTCCATGCTGCAGGACGTGCGAGCCAACAGGACAACCGAGATCGAGTTTCTGAACGGGTACATTGTGCGAAGAGGCGAGGAACTGGGCATCAAATGTGTCGTGAACTACATGATTAAACATCTGATTCTCGCAAAGCAGAAGGAATCACGACAGAAGGAGTCTAGTGCCATTCCCATTGACTTGATTGAAGACGATTCCAAAGACAGCAAACTTTGACCAATGCATACTTCGCACATTATATTTCAGCACGAAACATTCTCCAAGGCTATACCGCAGAGGTCCTTGATTTGCCTCCATCTTCTTAGCAGCATTTGCACCTTGTCCATATTTTCTTGGTCTATCTCGCTAGATCCAAGACTCACCAACTCTTCTATAGTCAAATCCGTTTCTTCAATATATCTACGGATCCAGCCTTGAATGACGTCTTCCGATTTCTTTGCATCTACTGTCTTGGTAGAGTAGCCGAGGACGTAGTTCTGCCAGTCTTGAGGTGGCATATATCTCATGCAAGCGGCAATCTCGGTTCGATAGCATACCCCAGCGGTTGTGACCTGATAGTTTCTGGTCAAAGCTTAGCAGGGATTTCCAAAGGATGAACAAATGATATGAGGATATGGCCCGACAAGCAAGGACGTGAACAATGACACTCACCCGAAATACTGCTGCATATTCAGCTCTTCTTGAAGGGCCGGGGTGAGGTCTTGAAAGATTATATCGTCGAGGTATAGCGTCTCGGACTCGTTGTCATCCAGGAAAAAGCCATCTACCAACATAAGCGAGATCGAAGAAAAATCGATTGCGTCAACTGGCTTACATTCAGTAAACAGAAAGTCATTAGGGTGAGGTCCGTAACTCATGAAGATCTCCTCGCCTGTTTCTACTCAAGTCAGTACCAGCTTGCTTTTGCAAAGGATTGTATCTAGAAGCGCTTACCATATGCCTTTGCGGCTCTGAAAACATAGTTTTGGCCATCGAACTTTACATTACACTGAGACGATCAGCAAATCAGCATCTCAAACGGCATAGAGCGCACATACAGCCACATCAGAATGGTTGAAGTAATCAGCGAATGGCAGCAACGCCATAGCATCATTTCGATCCTCAGGAGCTTCCTGTCCAGGCATAAGATAGTAAAAGCTCCTAGTGTTAATGATCAACCAGTGATAGGAGTACGTCTCCCAGTTGGTCTCCGGAAAGACTGCAACGACGGTCTCCCATGCCTGGCGGAGTCTTTGCTCTTGTTGTTCAAGAATATTCTGATGAGAAGACTCATACTCGAACTCGAGTTTTTGTTTCTGGATGCTCTTACAACGGCCAGATATAGACGGTGGCAGAAGAGATCCGGCAGAGGGCGAATTGCGCAGGGACTCTGGCCATAGAATCGGCATGCAGTCTTCGAAATCCTTCCGGGTCGGCCAGGTCTTCCTCCAGAGCTCAAGAGGCTCGAGATCCTCTGGCTCACCGTGGGTCAGAAATGCAGCTAGAAGAGCATGCACCGGCGTCCCCTCGCCAAATTTACTAGTGAATGAAGAGGGGATCGCATCTACCCTTAACATTATTTCTCGCGGTACTGTCACAATTGCTTCATTTTCCTATAGACAAATGTTAAAACGAGAGAGAACAACAGACATAATATCACGTACTTGTATACTTCGCGTCGCAATCACACCCAGACCTCGCCCTGGGAACTTTGCTGGACCGACCCCGTTCACGAGGATGCCGTTGGATACAGCCCATTCTGTGAACTGCTCATGTTGTTCGCCAGGCCACCATTCTGGCCTCATTTCGCCCAGACAGATTGGAAGCCAGCTCCTAGTATACTTTAGCGTACCGATATATATGTGCCGATATCAAACTTTCAACGACATGCTTGTTCGCCAATGCCCACCATAGTCTCCAAGAAAGAAATCTTATCGCCTTATCGATCAATCTTATCAGTCTACGGCGTAACAGAGCGACCACTTGTGCTCTCCGGTATCCTTCCTCCGCATCAGACCACCTCCGCGGCCACTTGTTCTCGAACAATGCCTCTCTGAGCATCCAGCAGCAAGATGTCGCTTCTGAGGAGGCCCACGGTTGCAGCACTGAGCGCTCGGGAGCTTGCATTTCCATGCGCTCTCATCCGACAACCCCCGCACTCACGATCTTTCTCCGGCGCCAATCGCCCGCCTCCAAAATATCCGCATCATGTCCCGCTAGGATTCTTCGAGAAGAAGTTCCTTGCTGTTGGGTCGGCGGTGGGAGCTTTGCTTAATCCTCGACGGGCTGGTAAGTCCGACAAACACTAGCGGTGTACATGAAAGAGATGATTGACACCATCCCTCTCGATGCAGACCTCATCGCAACTCTCGGCGAAGTAACAGCAACCCCATACTTCATCTACCGGCTCCGCGACGCCATGCTCTCAGATCATACAGGCCGCCAGATTCTCCGCGACCGCCCACGCATCACCTCCGAGACCCTTCCCCTCCCTTACCTCCGCTCCCTCCCCGAGAACTCCGTCGGGCGCACCTACGCCGCCTGGCTAGACAGAGAAGGCGTCTCCCCCGATACACGAGATAACGTGCAGTACATCGATGACCCCGAGTGCGCGTACGTTATGCAGCGGTACCGCGAGTGCCACGACTTTTACCATGCCGTTACGGGACTGCCTACGTTTGTGGAGGGTGAATTGGCGCTGAAGGCATTCGAGTTCTTGAATACATTGATTCCTATGACGGGGTTGAGTATGGCTGCTTCGGTGCGGTTGAAGCCGGCTGAAAGGGAGAGGTTGTTTTCGCTATATTTGCCTTGGGCTGTGAGGAGTGGGTTGAATAGTAAAGAGTTGATCAATGTTTATTGGGAGAAAGTTCTGGAAAAGGATGTTGATGAGTTGAGGAAGGAGTTGGGGATCGAGAAGCCACCGGATATGAGGGACATTCGACGGATGATTAGGATGCAGAAGAAGAGGGAGAAGGAGCAGCTGGAGGGGAAGAGCTCGTAGCCTTCAATGTGGCTAGATGCTCCGTCTAGAAAACAAACTGTGTACTTTTAGCGAGATATATATGTATATTATCCCCCTCATTCACAATTGCTAGAGATGAAAACTGCAGATGCAAGATAGGCACTTCGATCTCGAAGCACATAGAAGATCGGATGCGTCGTAAATTCATAACCGCTCATCCTTCAATACCGTACAAATTTGACCAGTATAGATTGAAATCACAAGTCCAACAAATCATCATCATCATCCCACCCGCCCTTCCTCCGCGAGAAGACAACCTTTTGCTCCTCCTCGTCCTTGCGCTGGTTCTCTGCAACCGCGTTAAGAAGCTGCTTCAGTTGCTCCTCCGTAACCTTCTGTCTCAGCTGCCCTGTTTGCGCAAGCATGATTAGTCTGTTTTCGATGTCCATCGCGCGGGATTCCTTGACTAGGCGGATTCGGCCGAGGCGGTCGGCGGCTTCGGGCTCGAGGATTTGGTTGAGGATTGTAGCGCGGCGGTCGGCTTGTGTTTGTGAGGTTGGCAAGAGGTTTGCGTGGGTTGCTTAGAGGGGCTTACCTTCGACTTGTCTGTGAAAATGGGAGTTAGTAATGTTCGTACTGCTGAGGGGTACGAGGGGCATGAGACTCACTTTCTCTGCTCATCCTGGTTTCCGCCTTCGGAGGGGCCGCCTCGTGGGCCACCGCCTTGCTGCTGAAGTTGCGCGAGACGAGCTCGTCTGATCTATATCGGGTGTTAACTGAGTGCGGGTGACATGTGTGACGAGGGGCGGACTGACCTCTTCCAACTCTGCGTCGGCCATGGTGTCTAGATTCGAGTACGGCGGTGAGGGGTGTGACAGGGACAAGTATATGGAGCCTTCTACTCAAACGGCGTGTATAGCGAACAATGATGTTAGGCAGCCCTGAGAATACAGCAGTTCATCGAAGAATTATTGTCGCAGGATAGAAAGTTCCAAACCCCACCTCGAAATTGTGGCCTGACTACTGAGGCATTAAGGCTGCAGTATGCCTTGGTGGGGTTGTCGCGTCCCCGGCCGCGCAGTCGCATCCAAGATTCCAAATCCGGCTGGCTATGCTGCAAGATCGCGACGGGACAGAGAGATACTCCGAGGTGTGGTTATCTCCTACGAAGATTACGCCATTGACGCAAGACAGTTGCGGGGAGCGCGATATGAAACACAGAAAATTGGTCATTGGCTGGTACCTGAGCTCATGGGCATGCTTCCAAGCCCCCGCCGCTGGCTCAAGCAAGGAATCCCAGATGCATTGAAGCTCGAATTGCCCCGCAGCGTGAGCAAGGAGCTTTGTCGCTATAATTGTGATAGTGATATATCCCTGCACTGGCTATTGGTCACTGCAGGGTGTTTTTATGGCCAATTGATTAAGTGAGAGGTGAGGAGTTACACGTGGAGCGGAGCAGCTACGGAGTACAGTGTCTCAGGGCAGCACCGAAAGGGCAACTATCTGGCTCAGAATGCATGTGGTCGTCATCGTCTGCTAGAAATAGATCTCGGTGACAAAGGGTGCGAGGAGCTGCAGAGGGGTCTCAATATGACAGTCCCTACGAAGTGTAACAGGATAGCCTGCTAGAACGCGCAATTGAGCCGTGAACAGCTGTCTGCGCAGAGCTTTGAATGAGAGTTTCCTTCGGCTATTTTGAAGCTTTGTCCCTGGCCGAGGGAGCTCAAAGGGATCGACACCCTGCCATTTTTGTGACGATCGCAGGGTCGAATGAGAAGCTGTAGCGCCGACAGGGAACATGAGACGGTTATCTCGTCTCTCGCAGGAATGGTCAGCGCAATTTTTAGAGAGGCTGGCATAATATAACTTATCTTGGGATAGTATAGAATGGGAAATGGAATTACACATCACATGATTATGTGTCGGGAGGCTGAGCGTAAAATACGCGCCACCGGGGTCAGATTCGGTAATACGTACGGGACGGAGCAGTGTGCCACCAGTCCGGGCGCTTCCTCCTGGAAGTGCGAACGCCGATGGAACGAATGCTCGCAGTCTCCATCCACCTCCAACATCGCATCGCTTCTCCTGCTAGCCGCCTTGGAAGAGGAGGGGTTCGTCACATCTCCAACTCCCTCTTCTCTATTCTTGTCTCACGTTCCTTTCTACTACCACTACCATCTATCCCCTCGCCTCGACTATCCCGAGTCTACCTTCGTTCTACCTCGCTTCCGCTCCCTTCCAGCCTTGACCTCATTCCCTTGTTCCGCGTCAATGCGTCCGATCTGAGCCTCTTAGCGCCTATTCGAGTTGCGCGCTGAACGCACACCATTCTCCAGCCCAATCCCTCGAGGAAAATAATACTATTAGCACTCCTTTGCGACTGAAATCCCTTTCATGAGACCGACGGACTCAATATCTGCTCGATATTGACGTCCTGGTCTGGTCACGGCACCACCCTCGCTCGCCAACCTTACGATAAGATCTTCGCCACCATGGCAGAGTACGTCTTCAGATCCTAGAACAATGTGTACTTCTGATCGATATACTGATGCGTCTACAGTTTAATTGCCTTTCACAATTACTATTCCCACCAGAGTTTCCTCTCGCCGTCCAACATGATTCCACGACCAACCAGCCACAAACGCTCCCTTTCCTCTGGAAACAGGTCCGGCTCGCCGGATAGACATGTAACCAAGGCCAAATCCACAAACGACCTCTCGAGAATTGCAGCAAGTCATCCAGTCCCTACGACTCGCTCCACCAGTGAAGGTGGATTTGCGGAGAATGGTTTCAGCACCTTGAAAGACCCGAGACTCGAACCCGCTCCGGAAACCAAAGAGGAGTCTACGACGCCTTCCCACCACCCAGACCTCAACGATGAAGTAGCGGCTCTGAGTTTGAAACTTGTGCGGGCGATCAACAACCAGACAAAACTCGACGATACTTTAGTCGCCACCCGCCAAGAACTAGAGCAGGCCCAAGAGAGGGTCCGCGCGCTAGAGTCAGAAAATCAGAAGTACCGGCGGGATATTGATCAGGAGGTGTATGTGAAAAAAGCCGATGTTGACGTTGAGTTTATGCGCTTGAACGCCTCTCTAGCTGAGGAAAAGGCCCAGCGTACTGTTGCGGAGAAGGAGAAGAAGGGCATCGAGCAGGAATTAGAAACTCTCACAGCGGCTCTTTTTGAGGAAGCAAACAAGGTAAGCCAAATTCATGAACAACCATCACGCGTCAACGCTGACATCAGTCACAGATGGTTGCTGCTGCCAAGCTCGAACGCGAAGCTGTGGAAAGGAAAAATGAACAGCTACGATCTCAAATCAAAGACACTGAGTCGCTCCTCGCTTCTCAACAGGAGCAACTTTCTGAGCTAAAGTCTGTCCTTCATGTCATGAACATTTCCAAGGACGACCTCGATGGTCGCACGGCCATCTCTACAGCACCACCATCGCCTGCAGGCCCCATCCAACCGCCTTCTTTCCCCAGGAAGAGCATGGAGACTTCGGACCTCCCTGGCGAAGTTGTATGCGCCGAGATCGCACCAGGTCCTTCCACAAGCTTTCCTGATCTCATCAAAACCGTCTGCCGCACAGATATACTCGCGTACGAGGATTTCCGGGAGCTTTTCACTGCCGCAAAGAGCTCGAAGCCGCCAAGCAGGGCTACGAGCGGGTCATACTCTGGGTTGAACGTCATGAGCTTAGCTAGCTTCAGCGGCGCATCATTCGGCTCCGTCACCTCGTCACCATCTAAATCCCAGCCCCACTCGCCCAATGGAAGCGTTTCCTCACCTCAGCCTCCAACCTCTAGTATTTCTTTGAAGGAGGCACGTTTCTATAAGCGCGCCCTCATGGAGGACATCGAACCTACTCTACGACTCGATGCCGCCCCAGGAATCTCTTGGCTAACCAGACGGACCGTTCTGAGTGGCATCTGTGAAGGAAGTCTTGTTGTCGAGCCGGTACCACCAAACGTCAGAAAGTACGAGTTCCCGTGCTCACTTTGCGGCGAACGACGAAGCGGCACTGAGAACGAGCGGACCCATCGTTTTCGAACTTCTGACAGTGACACCGCCCAACGTTATCCGTTGTGTGTCCTCTGTTTGGAAAGGGTACGCTCATGCTGTGAGTTCACAGGCTATCTTCGCCTCATTCTTGACGGCCATATTCATGCCGAAGAACTCGACGAGTTACAGGAGGCGTGGGAAGAGACAGTTCGCTTGCGCGAACGTATGTTCTGGTCCAGGATCGGCGGTGGCATCGTCCCAATGTTTGCTCAAACCAGTGCTCCTGAGGAGCGGCCTGACGGGCATCTTCCAGTCGTGGACGAGAAATCGGAGAAGAGCTCCTTCATTGAAAAGCCCATTGTGCAGATTGAACACAGCGATGCGGAAGATGGTCCTTTGGACCTAGAGATTGAGAAAAGGATTACGACCCCTCAGCCTCTCACCCCCGAACCCATAGCTTAAGGGTTCAACATTACCCTGTCTTCTGTCGAAACTCCAAAACAAACCTTATCGGGCCCCCGTTCTAGCCAGCATTGGTCACCCTACCCTACAGAAAATATTTGCAACTTTTCAGAAATTCGAACCGCTCCGCATCTTGATGATCTCTAATCGTCAATCCAGCGGCAGGTCACAGCGGGATACCCTTCGAAACAGCCTGATGTGCAAACGCGAGTCGTTTGTTACATTTGTCTGTACCTCGCCATATGTTCTCCATACCTACTAATCTTTGTTTGCAGCCGCAAACATGTTGCATTCTGGGTTATCAGGATGCTTTACGCGGCTGCACCCTGTATTACTACTAAGCCCGCTTTGATCCCCCAGATCGCTGTACATGATCTTATAATTGTCTAATAGTTTCCTTTCCTGCGTCTCTTCCTCATGCTGCCCATTTGTTTCTTCTCATTTTTCTCTTTACCCTATTTCTTTACTCTCTATTTGCTTTAATCTCTCGGCGCCTTAGGACTGCTTTTCTGCTTTTCTTCCATACTTGTTTGCAATATAGAATTGTGACGGCCGCTGGGTCTAATGCATGAGGGAGGATGATCTATGAGATGGTTGGTTGTTATACCATGGGTCTTATCATTTGGCATTTATAGTCAATTACTATTGAAGTTGATTTCAAGAAAAGTGCTCTTTCAATCACGTAGTACACTTCATTCCTTACTTGACCTAGTGGACTTCAAGGCAGGAAAATGTGGGTGTTCGTCGCGCTCATAGATAGATTTGAAGAGATAGTAATACTTTAGATACAGAGAGAACTCGACATCTCCAGCAAGATACGTAGGCGCAACTACTATGTATACCATTTCAGAATCGAAAAAGTCCCCAAACCACTAAACTCCAAGCGCCCAATCAAACAGCGTCCCCCGTGGTACCATTCCCCATCATTGCCTATACCGCTCATGCAGATTCCGAATCTGGTCCTCGATATTCATATTCTGCGGATTCTGCGGCCCGCTAACAGGCGGCTGCGGCTGGCCCGGCACGCCCTCGAACGCCATTCTCTTCCGCCTTTCTTCCTCCTCAGGATCAAGGGCAGGGTGGGGCGAATCGAAGACGTCGCTGCGCTGACTCGCAAGTCGCTTGAGGTTGCCCACAACATCAGCGGTGGAGAGGTTCGTCGTTGCTGTGCGGGCCTGCTGCTTAGCCTGCTGCTCGCGCCAGCGCGGGTCGAGCATCTCGATGCGCATGTGTTGCTGGAGTTCGGCTTCGGGGATGAGTTGACCGCAGTTCGGGCAGAGGGCTGTTGCGGCTGCGGCGTTTTGGCGGCGGGCTTGCGCGCGCGGGACGTAATCTGAGCGGATGCGCATGGGGGGTTGGCCTGGGGCTGAGGGTGGGGTTGCGCGGGCTGCGGCTAGTTGGTCGCGGGCGGCCATGCGTTCTGCGATGCGTTGTTGTTCTTCTTCTTGGTGGGCTGCTGCCATTGCGGGGGTAAAGGGTTGTGGTTGTGGTTGTGGTTGTGGTTGTGGCATGGTCTGGCGTGTGTAGACGGGTCCGACGGGTTGAGGTTCGGGTTGCGCGGGGTATGCGTTGTAGTATGTTGGGTCGTCGAGGTCTGTGGGCATGGCTTCTTCGATGCGGAGAGGGTTGAGGGACATCATGGCTTTTTGCTCGAGGGAGGCGGATTGCAGGTCGTTGAGGGAAGTTGGTGGGGGGAGGTCGACTTGGTCGTCTGCTTCGTCGAAGAGGACGGTTTCGACAACGACGAAGTCGTGCCAGTCGATTTGCGCGTATTCTATCCGTTCATTCTCTTCCTCTTCTTCCTTCTTTTGCTTCTGCTGCTCCTGATATTTCACCCACTCCGCGCGAGCCCTTGCGCGCTCCAGCACGTGAAACTTATTTTTGACATTGTGTTCCAACTCTGAAATCCTCTTCTTTTGGGAAGTAGCCGCATCTACTCCTTCCGGTCGCAGGAGTATGGTGTACTGATCAACCAGTCGCGTGAAGAACTGGTAGAGACTGTGCTGGGGCCGAAGGAAATCGAACTGGAAGTTCCGAGCTTCTCGCTGTGCGAGAGCGGTCATGAACGATTTACCTCGTTTGGCGACAAATAGCGCTGTAAGCTTGACGACCTCCAAATCTTGCGCGTTGATATTCGGCATGCGTGCTGAAAAGTGGAACTCTTGGGGTTCTGCAGGGCCTTGGGGTGCTTCTGGTGCTGGAGTCGGGGTCGGCTCGCCTGGGCGACCGGCAGACACATCAGTCCCTCTCCCCTCCTTGATTTCAGTGAGACGCCATTGATAGAATGGTGCATACGGGTCATTCGTGGTCAGGAAAGAGAATTTCGGGTTGCTCCGTTCTTTTTCGCGTACACGATCTAGAAAGTTGAAGAGTCAATTCCAGTCCCAGAGTAGATGAATATAGAGCATAGATAGAACGTACCTTCGAAGACAGCACCATTTCGAGCGACGTATCCAGCGGTCTTCTCAACAATGGCTGTTCAAGCTGTTAGCATGCGCGTCACTTCTGCGGGCTGGCGTGCGGACTCACCTCGAATGTCCTTGGGCGGCAAAACGACGCCCTCAGGAGGCTTTCCCACCTCATCCGGGACGGTTGGCGTGTTTCCGTTGCTCATGGCTGCCATGCTTGCGACACCGGCCAGGAACTGCGCTGGGCGAGGGAAGGTGTTGGGGGCGATCTGGAGTCTGGGGGTTGATCAAATGTCAAGAGTTCCTCATCTTTGCTGCGACCGAAGCGGTTAGCTCAGCCGCGCGTGAAGCAGGCCCACTGTGATTGGATCATATTGCCGCAGGAGCTAGGCCAAGACCAGCCGCGGTGCTGGGTTATGTAATCGGCGGTAGATCTGGGTCTGATAGGGTCGCAGCCTCAAGTGAGACAACCTGTGAACCGGCCAGTTTCAGATCCATTGCGGGCATTAAGGGACTGACTGTGCTGCTGACGGGTATATTTTATGTAGAGAATACACTGGAAAATTATCATCTGGGTGCAGGAGTGAAAGTGACAAAGCCCTGCCGCATTCATTAGGAGCCTCCTATACTGGATCCCTGTCCTCGGCTGGTATGGCCGTTCGGGTTCGACAGCTTAAAGCGGGAGCTGATCCAGTCAAGTAGTCCAGTCAGGAGGTCCACAGTTCATGTTAAGCGCTGCCACACGTGTTAAGTTCATCCTCTTCCTGCTCGGCTTCCTTCCACCACGATTGTCGGCTCCCCCCAAGAATACGATCCTCCCCTCGCTTTCGCCTTTCTTTCTTTTCCCCGGTCATGGCGTTGCGTGACTAACCGCGCCTCTACTTCAATTCCTCGACTCCTCGATTGTTCACCACCTGTCCTGTTCACTGACAGCTGCGTGCGACTGGTACGGAGTACATTGGAGTATTGTGCAGGACAGCTTCAATTCCGCTCCAATCGACTTTCTCAAATGATTTTCTAATTCTCGACATCTTATTTATAACATTGAAAATCCCCCACGCTCCCTTTTCTTTATTTACTACTTTTCTTTACCCCTCTCTCGAAGGCCCAGTTCCAGAATGGCGAAGGACACCTTGGGCGTCCGCCCTCCGCGGGCCTCCTCTCGCTCCCCGAGTCGCTCTCCCCGGCCGAAGACCCGAAAGAAGGCCCCAGCAGTAGCCTCGAGCTATCAATCAGATGGCGTCACGAATAACAACATCTTCAGCCTCCCGACTTCCGATTACAAGGTCATGGTTTTGGTGACGGTGGTAGCCGCTGTGGTGCGACTGTTCAGGATCTACCAGCCGACGAGCGTTGTCTTCGACGAAGTCCAGTACGTCCCGACCCGTCTCGATTTTCGCGAATGTAGCATATGGGATACTAACTAGCGATGAACAGCTTCGGTGGTTTCGCGACAAAGTATATCAAGGGCCGCTTCTTCATGGACGTTCACCCCCCACTCGCCAAACTTCTCATTACACTGGCTGGATGGCTCGCTGGATTTAAGGGAGACTTTGACTTTAAGGAGATTGGAAAGGACTATCTTGAGCCCGGTGTGCCGTATGTGGCCATGCGAATGCTCCCTGCAATTCTGGGGGTTCTCACGGTGCCGATTATGTTCTTGACCCTGAAAGCCACGGGCTGCCGAACCGCTACTGCTGTGCTGGGAGCTGGTGCAATCCTCTTTGGTAGATCTAATTTATCACTCTATAAAAGCTGGTCCATTTGCTAACCATCTTGCAGAGAATGGATTGATCACTCAGTCTCGGTTCGTTCTCTTGGATTCTCCCCTGGTATTTTTCACAGCTCTTACCGCTCTCGCTTTCACTTGCTTCACAAACCAACAGGAATTGGGGCCATCGCATGCCTTCCGCGGACCCTGGTGGTTCTGGCTGGTAGCAACCGGCTTGTGTCTGGGTGCGACTCTGAGTGTCAAGTGGGTTGGCCTTTTCACTGTTGCTTGGGTGGGATCTTTGACTATCTTGCAACTCTGGGTGGTCCTCGGTGATACCAAGACTGTCACTCCTGTAAGTCTCAATTATTTTCCTCAATTGATGGACATTGTCCTTACTAATCATCGCTCAGCGCCTCTGGTTCAAGCACTTCTTCGCCCGAGTGTTCTGCTTGATCGTGATTCCCCTTGCATTCTACTGCTCTATGTTCGCAATTCACTTCCTCTGTCTCGTTAACCCTGGAGAGGGCGATGGTTTCATGTCTTCCGAGTTCCAGGCAACCTTGAACTCGAAGGGTATGGCAGCTGTGCCTGCAGACGTTGTATTCGGCTCTCGCCTTAGCATCCGCCACCATAACACGCAGGGCGGATATCTGCACTCTCACAGCCACATGTATCCCACTGGAAGCAAGCAACAACAGATTACTCTCTACCCCCACAAGGATGACAACAACCTGTTCATTGCCGAGAATCAGACTCAACCTCTTGATGCTGAAGGTACGGAAATCACCGGTCCTTTCGCTTGGGACAACCTTACTACCAACTATATCGAGGATGGTGCCATTATTCGACTCAACCACTTGATGACGCACCGAAGAATTCACTCTCACAATGAGCGGCCCCCCGTAACCGATGTTGATTGGCAGTTCGAAGTCTCTGCGTACGGATACGAAGGGTTCCCCGGTGATGCAAACGATTATTGGCGCATTGAAATTGTCAAGCCTCTGTCAGACGGAGAAGAGGCAAAGAAGCGGGTGCGGACAATTCAAACCAAGTTCCGACTTGTCCACACCATGACGGGTTGCGTTTTGTTCTCTCACAAAGTCAAACTTCCCGATTGGGGTTTCGATCAGCAGGAAGTCACCTGCGCAAAGGGTGCCTCTCTGCCCAACAGCATTTGGTACATCGAGAACAACAAACACCCTATGATTCCTGCGGATGCTGAAAAGGTTACCTACCGCAACCCCGGATTCTTTGGTAAATTCTTTGAGCTCCAGAAGGTGATGTGGACTACCAACGCGGGTCTGACCGACTCCCATGCCTGGGATTCCCGTCCCCCATCTTGGCCCACTCTCCTCCGTGGTATCAACTTCTGGGGCCGAGACCACCGTCAGGTTTACCTCTTCGGAAACCCGTTCGTCTGGTATTCTTCTACCGCCGCCGTCTTGATCTACGTGCTTTTCAAGGGTATTTCTTCCATCCGGTGGCAGCGTAACTGCGATGACTACCGTAACGCCACTTTCAAGAGATTTGACTACGAAATCGGTACTGCTGTGCTTGGCTGGGCTTTCCACTACTTCCCATTCTACCTCATGGCACGCCAGCTCTTCCTGCACCACTATTTCCCCGCGCTATACTTCGCTATCCTAGCATTGGCCCAGGAATTCGACTTCATCACACACCGTATTCGCAGCTTGGGTCTCCCATCCCGACCTGTCATTGGAAAGGCATTGGCTGGCGTTTTCCTTGGTCTCACCATCTTTGCGTTCACCCTCTACTCTCCTCTGATCTACGGCAACCCTTGGACAAAGGATGCCTGTAAGCAGGTCAAGCTCCTGAAGACATGGGACTTTGACTGCAATACTTTCTACACCGACGTAAGTACCTCCATCCAGCGTTCTCGATGAAAACGCTGCGATTTTTTGAACGGTCTAAGTTAACAGGGTGCTTCCAGCTGGACCAATATGTAACCCATTTCACAAGCGTAAACGCGCCTGTTCCAACAACACCAGCGGCTATCCCGCAGTCGCCACCACCCGCTCAGGCACCGCCAAAGATTGAGAAGAAGGAAGAGAAGAGGGAAGAGAAGAAAGAACAGAAAGCCGCCAAGGTTGAAAGCCCAGAGTCGAGCATCACATCCAGCAGCGTCCCAAAGATCCGTGGAACCCAGGCGCGAGTAGAATACCGTGACCAACAGGGTAACATTCTCGACGAGGCTGTGGTAGAGTCATTGCGCAAGGAGGGCAAGGTATCATTCGAGACGAGGCACGAGACTCGCACTCGCCTGGACAACGGTCACTTAGTTGACGTTGTCGACGGCCAGGTGGCTCCGCCTCACCCGGATGTCGAGGGTCAAAACCCTGAGACCCAGGACAAGCCAGAGGAGCCCGCTGAAGAGCCTGCCTCTGTCGCTGGCGCGGGAAGCTTGAAGGATGAATCTAACTCTCCCGAAGCAAAGCCCGCCAGTGAAGGAAATGAGGCGACGCTTTGAAGCGATGCATGGAGTCGCCATGTATTCTCAATTACCTACTATATCCTGTCCTCTTCCTCTTTGAAATCTCTTTGTTCTTTCTACCTGTTCGACAAACCTGACTTCTCTGTATCTTTTTTGATAATCAACTTCTTCTTTTGACCTAACGAAATGTGTCTGCTGGCATTGTACATTTTACTGGGATTTCGCGATACCAAGCTGAATGTTGTAGAATAACAAAAGAAATCTCCAATTGAGTCACGTCAAAGCAAAACTATGCACAGTTCTCTCGGTTCAAGAGTTCTTCCCCATAAATCTAGTTCACCGCACAACGATTTTAGTATACAGCAATCACCGTTGAGGCGCCTCTAGCTCAAACACATTGACATTGGATATCTAGAAGTCGTACTCCTCCTTGCCGTACTTATTGAAACGCTCGTGGAGGTCCTAAGGGTTATAAGTCAGCTAAACAGCAATCCTTATTGCAGTATAAGAGACCTCAAGAAAGGAGCACATACAGCGGGGAGGGTGACATTGGGGACAATGACGGTGTTCAGAGCGCTGGGGGCGTTGCGCAGAGGCTGGCTCTTGTCACCACCGGGGTGGTACTGGTACTTGTAGGACTTGCCGCCCTCGTCCTCACGCTCCCAGGGCATGGAGCTGTCGGGGATGCGAACGTTGCTCTCGGAGTTGACGGAGGTGGGCTTCTTGCCGAAGTACCTATAAACAGGAAAAACAAAGTCAGCGAACAGTTCCTTCAGGCTCCAATATGTCGTTTTCGAGCGATTGAGCTTGTTGAGGTGCGTTTTTTGAGCATCTCCTGATAGTCCCGGATATGGCATGATGTGACACTTACCAGCCGGCAATGAGGAAAGCACCAGACATGACACCGAGGAGGACCTATTTCCAATTAGATATGCATGTCCCTTTCATTTCATGTTTCGAACCGGTGAATTGGGTCTGTCGGGGTTATTCGTACGTAGAGCTCGGGGTCACGCTTGGGAGCCTTGTCGAGGCTTGATTCCTCAATCTTGGAGCTGTAGAGGCGGCGCTGGGGGGCGCGGAAAACAGCCTGGCGGGCAAAGGCCCGGCGAGTGGCCATGGCAGCAATTGAAGACATGGTTGATTTGGAGGTAACGAAGCGCGGGGGCTGCGAGGAGTCGAGGGGGAATCAATCGGTTTGCAGAGTGGGAGAGCGAACTTCGAGCAGTGAGGTCGGCTCGGGTGGAATGACGGGCGGCGCGATCATAAGGTCGCTTCTGGTTGGCTGGCGGATGGCTTAGTCATCCGTCTACCGAACGCCTGCTGCGTCCGTTGGGCTCGGCAGAATGATGTTTGTATGAGTCGTGTCTGTGCTGTTGCTGGTCGCTTTACTTCAATAACGCTCCCTCTCCCTCACCTTCTTTTACGCTTTTGGCGGCATGATCATGATGCTGATGGCGTAATTTTGAACGTGCTGCTCAGCTTTTGGGAGTACATTTTGTCTGCCTCGGGTTATTCGCAAGGTATGTGGCTGAACTTCTCCCCTGTGATGGAGACAGGGGCAGAAACCCCGGACTCCTTTGATATCAAGAAATGCGCGGGCTGGTAGAATCTACCGCGCTGAAAGCTAACTATATATCGATGGCTTTAGGTCGCTTCCACTCTTTATTATCCATTACTCTTTGAATCGCTGTTGTGCTTTTCTTCTTGTCGCTCCTTCAACCACCTCCTGAATTTCGCCGAATTCTTGTGCCCGATCCGACTCCACCGCGATATGATCTTTTGCGATACCCGATAGCAACGCCTCATTTTCAAATCTTCAACGCCCTGCAGCAACAATGTCGTTCGAACCAAGCAACTCGGGCAACAATGAGTCCACGAATCCTCCCACAACCCATGTCTTGGGCCTCCCGCGCCCTCCATCAGTCGGCGGCATATCATCGCGAGTAACGGATGTCTCGGACGAAGAGCCATCGCGCTCAAATACTATGTCGTCACAGGTACACCA
The DNA here is from genome assembly GCF_047715825.1 of Aspergillus stella-maris. Lineage (NCBI taxonomy): Eukaryota > Fungi > Ascomycota > Eurotiomycetes > Eurotiales > Aspergillaceae > Aspergillus > Aspergillus stella-maris. The sequence continues at coordinate 579,301 of NW_027396797.1, forward strand.
GTCGCGACAGTCTGTATCTCGACGAGGACCTCCACCCGCACGAAGCTCGATCGCTTCCAGCACCCAGATCACAAACCGACCAGAGAGTTCCGGGAGCAGGTTGAGCCGGACGCATATCCCATCCCTAGCAGCATCGGGCTTCTTCCGCCCCATGTCGTCGCAACGTCTGCAGGCTCACCGTGGTCGCCCGGTAACGAATCAAACAACAACGTCAACGGAGGAATGGGTAGACCAAACGAGTCATAACAGGCGGAGTTTGATCTCGAACAGCACATTCCCGAACTCTCTTCCTGCAGTCGATCAAGAAGTTCCTCCTTCGCGTGGCACCGAATTTACAGACCCGATCATCCCCGATCGAAATCAGTCGAACGCCAGCCCTACCGCAGACACGACGGTGCGAAGTGAAAGCGCGAATCTTATACACGATAGAGAACGCCCACCGCACCTAAATCTGGGTGTGAACTATAAAGGCACAGCCGAACCCGAACCTTCTCAAAGATCACCTCTCTCTTTCCTCTCGCTGCAAAACAGAAATGTACCAGCAGAGAACCGCGATAGCAGAACCCACGAACGTTTGTCTTCCGCCGACTCGTCCCCGCAATCTATCGAGAAGAAACCCGAACCCGTGAGGAACGACAAGGGCAAGAACTACGAATACTTTGTCGGAAACACGATATTCTGGGGAGGAGGCAGGTTTCAAAACTCTAGGGACAAGCCAGTCAACATCGCAACGGGATTCCTTGTGCTTGTGCCCACCGGCCTGTTCTTCGGTTTCTCGTACGTATATTCACTCCGGATTTGGCTTATATTATTACTAACAGAAGAGCAGGGCTCCTTGGCTATGGCACAACATTTCCCCAGCTATACCAATTGTCTTCGCCTACCTCTTCTACCTATGCTTCTCGTCGTTCGTTCATGCGTCGGTGGTTGATCCTGGGGTAAGTTAAATCTTTCTTTCGTACTATGTGCATTCCACTTAATAGCCATAGATCATCCCGCGCAATCTCCATCAGATGCCTCCTATTGATCCTGCCGATGACCCTCTCGATGTGGGTCCGCCGACGAATGACTGGGTGATGGTGAAGCTCGCGACTTCTGACGTTGCCGCCATGGACGTTCCCGTCAAGTACTGCAAGACCTGCTCTATTTGGCGTCCTCCGCGCTGCTACCACTGCCGTGTCTGTGACAACTGCGTCGAGACCCTCGATCACCACTGCGTCTGGCTGAACAACTGCGTTGGTCGCCGAAACTACCGATATTTCTTCGCCTTTGTCAGCACATCTACACTGCTCGCTCTGTTCTTACTAGGTGTTAGCCTGGCTCACCTCCTGGTCTACCGAGCCCGGGAGGGCATCAGCTTCGGCGACGCGATCGATAAGTGGAGAGTTCCCTTTGCTATGGCCATTTATGGTGCCGTAGCAGCTCCCTACCCCGCCTCATTATGGGCATACCACCTCTTCCTCGTCGGCCGCGGCGAGACGACTCGCGAGTATCTCAACTCGCACAAGTTCGCCAAAGCCGATCGCCACCGCCCCTTTACACAAGGAAACATTATCAAGAACTGGATGGCAGTATTTGGTCGCGCCCGACCACCAACATACATGCAATTCAAAGAACACTACCAAGAAGGCGACCAGCGACTCAGCACGATGAAGCGAAAGTTCCTTCCTCGCAATACAGAGCCTCAAAACGATATCGAGATGCAGCGTGTTTCTCCCGTTCCTCCGGTTCCTCCGCCTACATCTGGCTGAGCTTTACACATGCTTTCTTCATCACTACCTATCTTATCTACTTACTTTCTTCTCAACCCCATTTTTTGATACCTTCTTTATTTGACGATTTCCCATTATGTCCTACTCTACAACTAACTCCTTTTACAATCTGGCTTCGGATTTAATCCCTCTCTTTGAGACACTTTCCCTGTGTCATTTTCCTTTTGATTCTCTGTTTGATATAGCGATGGACTTGCGACTGTATTTATAACTTACTTTGTATGTATGTATCTAGGAAACGGCAGGTTATCCTGGGATTTTATTAAATGGATGGACGGCAGTATTACTAGATAATTGAGTCTAGACTCTGAATTGACATATGGACTTTTTTATTCATTGATGGCTTCCTAGGTGTAAAAAGTGGTGTGCTTGTTGCGAACTATATATTTCTTAGTTGATGCTGAAGATGCGGCGTGTGGATATGCGCAGGAGCACAAATCCGCCATATTGGATGCAAAGAGCCAAGTGTAAAACAGTAATAATTGAGATCTTATTCCTGGACAACCTCTTAATTGAAACCCAGGGTATCTACTACCTCAGCTCAAGTGAAGTACTGCTATCATGTTTGCAAGAACAGCAGCCCGAGGCTGAAACCCGCTACCATACCGTACCGGGTATATTTACCAGGAACCATGGGTCGGCCAATAGTCAGCCGTTAACGCCAAGGGCGGTGGGTCCCCTATCCCTGCCGATTGCGGGACGCAATACTGCACTAGTGTTTATTAGGGCAAGTGCGACTTTTCTGCCGATCCAGAGTAGTATCGCCATCGACTATGTCGGTCGGATGGGAGACGGACGATGCGCTGTTGTGGATTGATTTCTTTGAGGGATCGGACCAACCCGCTAGTACTTCGTTGGCAGCTTCTTCGTGCAGGGATGGGGTGGTTTGATCGGTAGTTCGTGGCCGAATCGGAAACATGCACATGCATCACCGCGCGCCGTGGCCATCGCCATGCCCTACATAGGATCAACGACACGCAGATAAATTGGATATTTAGTGCCTATAGAAGCAAGATTAGCTGTGCGATCAATAAATCGCCAGCCCATTGCTCCGTCAGTGCTCTCTGCAAGGCAGATAGCGGTGTCTGGTTAATGACTGCGGGGCCTAGTCACATCAATGCAGCTCGTCAATACCTTCTTGAAGAGACGAAGTGGGATCTAAAAAAGATGGAGATAGAGTGGAAAAACGGAGGCAGATGTTTAGCGGGCGTCGTGCACTCTCATAACTGTGTCCCGCAGTCTACCCGTTCGTTCTTGCGGGTTGACCTGGCACGAGATAATTGTCGCTGGTAAACCTGGAAGGAGCTGAAAGCGGGACATCGGTTGCGAAGTGATATCAGGCGGGCTCTTGATTAATGTTGTGATCTGACACGCATCAGGGATTTCTAGTTTGAGTAAAACTAGGCTGGATGCTCGCTGTCTGTGAACCTCGCTGTGATGACACCGCAAGCACCACCGCAACTTGGTGGACTGAATCTTGAAGCAGGAGAGACGAGAACAAGGCAAGAACTTTTTTTCGCGCAGCAATCATCTCTGATTATCTGGGGCGGCTGGGTTTTCTGACCAGCTGTACTGGGCTTGTCGATATGGCCCCTCTGTAACCTCCGATAGGAAAGGACTGTAGACAATATCAGAATTTCCTGGCATCATGCCAGGCCGTTTCCTGTAGGCATAAAAGGCCTAGGCCGCTAAAGCGCATGTATTCCAAAGTGTTTGGAACCGTTGCAGCCACGGGATGAGTGCGGTATGTACCGAGCATACTGACAACCTGATAGAAGGGGTATAGATCGTAGCGGTCTCTGGCAGCATCAGCAACTGCGCGGGACCGGTGCAAACAAGATCAAGACTAAGAGGGAGTAAGAGTGAAAGAAAAAACAGAGTGAGGGATTTGTTGACGGTAAGAGAGCAGGAGTTGGGGGAACATTCCGGCGCTGGGGCTAGCAGTGGTCAGTGGTCAGTGGTGGTTCAGGCTGGGTTGTTCTAATCTTCTGCTCTTCTTCGCTCTTTCCTCTCTCCTCTCTTTCTCCTCCCTCCCCCGACCACCGGCCATCACCCCTCTTACTCTTGTCTTTTTGGCACCTTTTGGTCATTCTTGCCCTCGTTCAGGAATGAGCTGTGGCTAGTTGGCCGTCCACAGTCTGTTTGGAAGGCGGATCATTTCTTACCAGCGCCCTGTGCCAGGCCAGCTCAGTTTCAGTCGGAACACGCTCCGTGCTTTGGAATCATCTCACTAGGACTCTGGACTGTGGTCCCTCCACGGTTACCTGTTCTTGCTCTACTGAACTAGGCTCCCCAAATCTTACCGCAGTCTCGTTTCCTTCCTGGTGTGAAATGGATGATCAGCTAGGATTGTCCGGCGCGTCTCCCGCAACTCCCGCAAGCCTCTCGGACCTCGTGAAGCACTCTCACCCACCCCTCGACCACGCAATGGCCTTTGAATATACCGAACAACTTCTCACACCCGAGAATAGTCGCTCCGAAACGTCGAGCAATAATGAAAACGCGTCCAACGAAGAGAACCCGACCTTACGCCGCCGGTCTACACGTGCGACACGCGCTTCCTTGCGGGGAGCGGCACAACTGAAAATCGACACGGAGATTGAGAGCCATGGACGACCACTGTCTACAGATATTACCGGTCAAACGGCCCTAGTCGAATCTCTCGACAAAGTCGCCGCGCCTCAGAAGAACAGTACTCGATCGTCCCATCTCCGCCATAGCATTGCGATCATGGAGTCCGCTCTCAACGCCGAAACACCCCTCGCCGAAGATCTTATGGATGTGGACAGCCAACCGACAGCCCCTGACACTCCCGTTTCGAAATCATCGCATGAGTCGCAAATTGAAGACGTTCCTGTGGCCTTGCCGCCGCGGACTCTGCGCAAGCGCGTTGAACAGGCATTGGCTCGAGACAAAAGCCACAAATCCGAAGAGAAACCCATGGCTACAACCGCGGAGAAGCCAACCCCAATCAGGCGCTCGACACGTCTAAGTTTAATAGAAAAAGTGACTGACCTCGCTACTGGTGTTTTGGGTAAGCGCTCAAGTAGCATGAGGGAGAAAGCGAAGGAGCCGGATAGGCGATCCAGTCTTCGGCCCCGCCAGGTTGCTACGCCCGAAGAAGAGCCTACTGCCACCGATGAGCCTCCGGCAAAGAAGCGACGCGTCTCAGTTGGCGAGCTTCAAGTCAAGGCCAAAGCAGATTCTGAGACTACCCAAGAGGAGCCCACACCCCCCGAAGCCATCAATCGGTTCAAGGAAAAGCGTTGGTTGAGTCATGGGCTTTATTCTGGGCAAGAGTACACGAACGCTCGGCCCAGCCAGAAAAAAACCGAGAAAGCGAGGAGGAAGAGTCACAATCAGGTTGATTCTCACCACCAGCGGAAATATTTACCGCTACCTATGTTCGCCGGAGAGCGGCTACTACAAATGGGCCGTCCTTTTGAATTACCATTTGACATCTATTCGCCCCTTCCTCCCGGCCAGCCCAAGCCCAACGAATGGAGAAAAACCAATAAAAGTAAGTGGCACTGACAGAATTCAAAAAAGCAATGCTAATTCTCAAAACAGATGTCTTCGTTGGTGAAGCTGGCAGTATTTGGCGAGCACACAAAGAGGAGGAACTATCCAAATGCATGTGCACACCTGAGAACGGATGCGACCAAGATTGCCAGAACCGGTATATGTTCTATGAATGTGACAACAGTATATGCGGTGTAGGGCCCGAGTGCGGCAATCGAAACTTCGAGGAGCTCAAGCAAAGGGCGAAGGCTGGAGGCAAGTATAACGTTGGGGTAGAGATGATCAAGACGGCAGATCGTGGTTACGGTGTTCGCAGTAACCGTACCTTTGAGCCGAACCAGATCATTGTGGAGTACACTGGTGAGATCATAACTCAAGAAGAGTGCGAGAAACGCATGCGGACTATCTATAAGAAAAATGAGGTACGCTTCTTGTTGTCAACGGCATCTTGCACGCTTCTAACCATATCTCTAGTGCTATTACTTGATGTATTTCGACCAGAACATGATCATTGATGCCACTCGTGGCTCCATTGCTCGCTTTGTGAACCATGGATGCGAGCCCAATTGTCGCATGGAAAAATGGACTGTGGCTGGAAAGCCGCGAATGGCTCTCTTTGCTGGTGATCGGGGTGTCATGACTGGGGAGGAATTGACATATGACTACAACTTTGAGTAAGTTCCTTAGAGTCTCACGTTCCTCCGGACTGGTGGGTGTTGACAATAGAATAGCCCCTACTCTCAGAAGAATGTTCAGCAGTGTCGATGCGGATCGTCGAAATGTCGTGGTATTCTAGGTCCTCGGAAGAGGGAGAAGGAGCATCGAGCGGAGTTGAAGGCTGCCAAACTGAAAGAGCTAGCTGAGGCAAAGAAAGCAAACGCCGCGAAGCGAAGGAAAGAGAATGCCCTCAACAAGGCTCGGGCACTTACAAGTAAGAAGCGGAGTCCTCTTGCTGCATCGTCCATCAAGTCCGGTGTGAAGAAGGTTGTTTCTAAAGCGCGCATGACTGTCAGTAAGACTGCTGTCTCTCGAAAGGAGCCTACGAGTGCCTCTTCGAGAGCATCGACGACCACAAAGCGCAAGGGTAACATCAAGTTACCCGCAGTCAAGGCAAAGACTACAGTGCGAGTTAGGAAAACGGCTCAACCCGCGAAAGCTAAGACGCAGAAGGCACCAGCGTCTCCCTCCAAGTCACGCAGCCGTGCTACAGCTACTACCAAGACGAAGACCGTCGCCGTCGCAAGAAGCTCACCTGCTCGGAAATGTCAGGCTAACCCCAAGAAGGGCGTACTAAAGGAAGTCCGTGCGACGCTCAACAAGAAGACTGCTCAGACCAAAGCCCCAACTCGCACATCGGGACGTTCTCCTAAGCCCAAGAAGTTCTGACAAGATCATGAATGAACTTCATATGATCTTTGAACCGCTTCGCCTATATACTCGGCCGCATCTTCCGTTTAGGTCATGTTTCGGCACCTTCCTTTTACTGTGACAGGCTCGTTGGCTCTTTCCTTGTTGGGCCCCGGAGCCCAGTCTCGCCTTGAACATTCTTGCTGGGGATCAGGCCCCTCAGAATTTCTACTTTCTACTCTTTGGTTTTTGCGGTTTGGCGTTTCTCTTGATGGGGCATTCTGGCGAATATTGGCCTCGGATTTTCTCTTCTCATTCTGTGTTGACGTATATCCACGAAATGTCTTTTAGGTGTTCTATTGGTTCTCCCTGAGGAAGTTTGGCTATTTTTGCTACGAAGGGGTGCAATTCATTATAGCTCTCGAGCCAATATAATCAAATCCATATTATGTGATTCAAACTCCCAACTTTAGATTCAAGTCTTACTATACAATGTGTATCTTAAAGTAGGGTCTGAAACTCCAACGAAATATCCCGAATCAAAGCACCGCTAGAAAAACTCACGTCAAGTTTGTACTCGTCCTGCGAAGCGCAGTAGTTACCGAAAATTCACTACGCTTGCTGCTCTCCAGTCGAGGACGGGCCATCACCGGATGAGCCTTCCCCCTGTGCTGCTCCTGTCTGGGCTTCTTCACCTTGTTGCTCTGCGGCAGGCTCTGTGGGCGCAGGTGCAGCGGGCTCAGCTCCAGACGGAGAAGGCTCTTTCGGCGTATCTTGGGAAGCAGCAGCCGGTTGTGATTGCTCCGGGCCAGATTCCGATGTGGTTTCTGACACGGACGCTGGTGTTGGTATTGGTACTGGCGCAGCCTCAACTGTGACGTTTGACTCTGCCGTGGCCTCCAAAGCAGGTTCAGCTGGAGACCGAGTGACGACTTCGGTGGTAGCCTCTGCCTGCTGCTCTGTAGCGTTTTCAGATGACGACTGATGAGGGGAGGGTTCTTTAGCGGTAGGCGGCTCTATTCTTGTCTCTGACTGTGATGGTACTTCTGCCGGGCCCGGCTCGGAGGGTGTTGATTCTGGCTTTTGCGTCGTTGGCTGGGTCTGGACAGATATCGCTGCCGGGAGTGAAGCCGGCTCTGTAGGGGCTTTTGGTGTTTGTTCCGCTTGCTGCTGCTCGGCGGACGTACCTGTTGTAACGTCTGGCGTGGCGGTTTGCTCTGCTTCCGGCGGTGTCAATTGCTCAACGGGAGGTGCCACTGGGTCTTCGCGAGCAGGCTTCTCATTAGGGGAGGATTCTGCTGGTGTCGGTTCATCTGACGTCTTCGTGGGTTGAGTAGCGGAGTCCGGTGCAGCTTCTTGGGCAGAGGGCTCTGGCTTTTGTTCCGTTGTAGATTCTCGTTGCTCGTTGCTACGTGTATAGTTGGGTGCGCCGCCTAAGCTTGCCTCTAGATTATCCAGAAGATCAAATTGATATCTTTCCGATTGCTGATCGAACTGTTGAGGGATTGTTGCTTCATTTTGAGGTTGTTCCGGTAGCGATGTCTCCGTTGAAACATCCATATCTTCAGGGTCAGCTCGAGGTGGTTCGGGGATCGGATCGCTAGATTCCCCCATTGTCACATCCATTGGCTCTCCTTGTTGTCCGTTACTTGTCGATTGAGTATTCATGCCTGTGGTATTTGACGGTTCTGGGGCCGGAGGCTGCTGAGACTCCTCCTGTGGTGACGAAGCCTTGGCTGTAGATACCGGTTGGACGGACTCTGTTGTCGCTTGTGATTGGGTTTCTGAGGCAGCTATAGAAGTGGAGCGCAATGTCTCAGCCGTGGGCATAGCGTCTGCCATTTGAACGTCTTCTGCCATAGGTGCAGCGGGCGCCGTTACTGTTGATTGTTCTGGAGCAGCAGAGCTCGTCGCATCCACTGACACGATTGGGGTAACCTCAGGGACCGAGGATGCAATCGCATGAGTGGGCGCTGGTAGAGGCTCTGCGAATGGCGCTGGCTCCGGCTTCAATTCCTGCAAAGGCGCTTGAGGTAGTTGCGGCGTTTCTGACTTGATTGGCGCAGGAGTGGGTGTAGGTTCAAGCACAGAGCCAGGCGTTTGCTCAAGATCGGGCTGCGCACCAGGCGTCTCTGGGGTCTTCGCTTCAAAGCCAGACTCATCTCCCTCCCCATCGTCGCTCTCCTCGCCTTCTTCGCCCTCATCGTCCTCATCATCCTGGGTTGTCTGATCCACTGACATGCGCGATGGGTCTACGTCCTTGCCCGCGCCGTCGCCGACTGCGCCAGGTCCGTGCACAAGCGATGCATCGGCACCCTCGCCAGGAGCGAACATGACCTTCTTTCTTCTACCCTTCAAGCCCTTGCCCTTGCGCTTAGGCGGGGGAGGTCGTCGCTTCGGCGGAGTGAGAACTGCTGCTGAACCTGCCTCTGCAACAACTACTCCCTGCGCGTTGACAACACCGACTCCTTCGATGACGGTTCCCGGCGCAGGTGCCTGTGGTGTCACAGTGACTTGAGTGTTCTCGGTGGCCACCTGAGCATCATCGGCAATTTCGCCTTCGATCTTGTGACCCTCCGGAACCCAAGCGGCGTAGATGGAGATATTGCCCGTGACAGGGTCGACCTTCTTGAAGCGCGTCTTTCTCATCGGCACATTGGCACCCTCGACAGTCCCAGCCGAGGCGCCATATAGTGACGGCAAGCCGGGTCGCCTCTTCGCTAAGAATTCCACTTCCGGCGCCTCCAAATGCTTCGGCACCGACGTCCACTTGCGCATTGAGAAATTGCGCTCCAAGTTCTGCTGTGTCTGTTGTTCATCCGCATCCGTAGTATCCTTTTCTTCATCGTCGTATTCCTTCGAAGCCTTCCGAATGTAAACGCACCCTGACCGAGCGGCGCGGAGAAGCGCCCGACTCATTGGGCTCAGGAGATGGCTATCCTTGGGCATCGGATGCTCTGGAATCGATGGCTTTCCGGCATGTCCGGGCGCATCTGACTCTGCCCCTTCAACTCTCGGTTCTTGCGAGACAGTCTGGACCTGGCGCGACCAGCGCCGAACGGGAAGTCCCTCGAAGACATCGTGATCAATCTGGCCGGTTCTGGTGCGATTGGGAACGTCGTTGAACTGACGCCCAGAGCGGGAGGATCTGAACTACGCGGGGTTAGTAGTCAATTGAAGGAAGGAGCGACCATAGCTCGTTCGCGCTCGTAACGGAAGGTGGATGGGACTCACTGTCGGGGGCATGGCGCGCGATCGGTCAGCGCGATTTCTCCCGACTCAGGGCCAGACAATGCGGTGTCAAATGATATAGATCAGTCGGGACAGTATCATCGACAGACCGCTCGACAATCCGTGGTATTATGGACTAAAACGCGACAAGGGAGATAGTTGGACTGGTAGTGATGGGCAAAGTGGAACAGACCAGTGGCCGAGCGCGACTTCCTCGGTGCACGTGACCTGGATGAGAGTTGGATACAACCTCGCCCCACGATAATAGGAATACTGACTAGCTATGCTTGGGCGTTATTTTCAAATTCAGTATAGGAGGGAAGATCTGAGTTTCGAGAAAATGCGTATCAGGGCCAACGACAAGGTAGTTTCCAATTAAAGTACAGGTAATCTCCAGCCAGATCTATTCCATTCCCCAGCGCCATCACCACCCCGACCGACAATTAGAGACCTGATGGACGTGGCGCATGTCTGCTTTTAGCGGTCCAGAGCTTCTGTAGAAGAAAAAAATAAAATGCATGATGTTTCTCGATTTTATGGATTTAGTCCCAACTGCCACGTAGATTAGCGATGTTTGAGAATAGGCTGCAGAAGTCTTACCCAGTGTCCTTCTGACGGACAATGCCGCCTTCTTGTCCAGTTTGCTTCCCCTATTTCAATGTCAATACGGACACTACTGACGGACTTTGACATGCAACCCTTACCGTCTTCTGGCCTTCCACAACAAGCTTATCCAACTGATAGAACTGGCTGATGACGGTTTGTCTCTGAAGTAGACATTAGTGTCCGCTCGTAATGGTGGGCTATGTGCAGTCCACTTGATGCGACCCGAAGTGCGAAGCATATATGGACCTAAAGGAATATGACTAACCTTCATCATCCGTAGACTTTGGAGACCCTCCTGTATCAGCTCCTGAACCTTCCGCTCCTCGTTCTCACGCTGGTGCTCGCGAAAAGCATCCTTTGTCCTCCGAACGGCGTATTCGCGGAAGTTATAGTTCGAAAACTGGGACGATTGGCGAAGTAGAGAGCGGAACTATGCGATACGTATAATTGTCAGTGACTGAACAGACTTGGTGGTTGATGAGTTCCCAAGTTCACTTACCAGTGACCGCGCCTGGAAGGCAGTGTCTCGCGAAACAGCAGAAACGGACATTATGATACGCTTACAAACTTTTGGAGTGGAGATGGACTATGTATGAAAGCAACGAAAGACGGAATATAGTCTGACTCTTGTTGTAAGGCCGGGATGGCTAATCGCGAGCAAATATCGGAATGACCGAGCTTTGGAGAGGCCAACGTCGATGGCGTAGCTGGCGTATAAGAATGCGAAATTGACAAAGCGAAATTCGCGTAGACAATATGTAGCTGATTGTCCCCTGAAGAGAGATGCTGCACACGAGGTATTAGCTCCGGGCTTGTAATATCTCGATCGGAGGTGGCGTTTGATGGGGAAGCTTGGGGTTGTGCATTCAGAGGCTGACGTGCGAAACCTTCGCTGAAGGCGCGCAGATACTGCAGATGGAATGGGGGATGAGTAAAGAGATGAAAATGGACTCACAGTCTGGAGAGTTGCTTCAGGGTCAGCGGCAGTTGGGTTGGGAGGATCTCGATTCGGGAAATTCTGATGCTTTTTTGGTCGGGATGACGGAGTTATCGGAGGGTCCGGGCGCCCTCCACCTTGCTCTCCTCTTCTCTCCAAATCTCCAACTCCTACGTACACTAAACACCCTGTAGGCTCTTCAACATTCCGCCTTCAGCCTCGCGCTCCGACTCACTATCATATTTGGTGCTCTTGATCAGCACCCTCACCAAATGACACAGCTTCCGACCCCGCCTGCTTCACGCCAGAGCTCAGAGGTTCCGGATGCCAAGCTCAAACAGCTTCATATAGACGATCGCGCGTCGCATTCAACCCAGGCGCTCGACGAACTCCTCGAAAAGTACCTCCACCTTCTCGACAAGCACCAAACTTTGCAAGATGAATTAGCGTCGAGGCTTTCTAAGGTACTGCCCATCAACGTGTCCCGAAAGGCGTTGGCTGAGCATAAACTAGGGCTTTCTTTCTCTTGCGCACGCCAACTATACTTGTCCTCCTGGCCGACGGTATGGCGCCGACTACTACGATGAGCGGATGAAGGCCTCAAGGAGAGTGTGAGTCAACAAAGCAATCAATTGTCCAGCATTTGCACTATAGTCACTCAAACGAATCCGCTGACCAAAAATTTCAATTAGAACTTTGCAAACCCCCTCGTCTTCAAGTGATGCCGACGACAACATCAAGACCGAAGCATTATCGCAAACGAACAAATCTGCGAGGCCGACATTTACAATTGGAACCGTAGCGACTAGTGACGATGAAGAACAAACTGAGGCGGGCGATAACCCCGAGCCCTCAATCCAAAAAGCGAGAGATTCAGGACCGGAGCCATCGAAACAAAGTGAAGACGACTCCTCAGTGGTGACGAACACAGATCATTCAAGCTCGCCGGCCACTTCTGAGGTGAACTCGGAAACCGATTCGAAGCCTGAGCCCGTGAAACGAAAACCACGTACTCCAGATCCCATCAGGTGGTATGGGATACTTGTTCCGCCTTCTCTTCGCAGCGCCCAGAAATCTTTCATTGAAGCAGTTGAAAGTAGTTTGCCTGAACTGGCCAGTACTGTGGTTGAAATGCAGACAACAGAAAAGGAGATTTCTCGGCTGCGGACAGAATTGGGGCGTCAATGACCATTGTCCAAGGTGTTCCTAGATTCTACGTATAGAACGGGACCTTAATACGGATCACAGACTGGGTAAGAGGCAGGAGAACTCCACTGACCGCAGTAAATATGAGCTCCGCCGTTCGCATATCGTCTGCATAAAGTATAGTGCAAGGCTGCAAGCAGAGCTTTGAATTAGATAGAGATTCTTTCGTCATAAGTTCAGATTTAGATCCATTGATATTGACGATCGGGGTCTGGAGACAATGCATTGTCGACAATACAAAAATCACATGATGGAACTTCTACTTTTGACCATCTCAACCCAAACAACAACTTAGTCTCCCCATTGTACTCCGTACCATCCCAGACATAATATAATCACGACATCGTGTGATTCGCCGAGCCAGAAGAACGTTTTCGGCAACATGGCCGGAGCCCTCGTGGTTGTCTCAAAATAATCTATTCAGATTGTCTTGGGACATTAAAGGACGGAGTCAGCGACGAAACCAAGCTAGTCTGGTGAGCCAGACTCCTTTCCAGCGCTCCTCAATCAAATATGGCGAGATTACGCGATCCCCAAATTTGGACATTGAGGAAGTTGGCTACATTTCGCTGAAGAGTTGATCTGAATGCTGAGCCCCTTTGCCAGCCCAATTGGGTTGTACAGATGCAGGACTGTGATCACTCACTGCGTTGGATCTCACGCCCCAAGAAGATTACCATGATGACGGACGAATAGCCTGCTGCCATCGTGGTCTCCGTCGGCCGACTCTACCGGACCCCTGGTTTCGAGTGGATTATCCGCCCGTTAACAGTGGCGCCTCCGATCAAATCTGAGACGTGCCGTTGTCTTAGCCATCTCCACCTAGCCAATAGCCTCATCGTCCGGCACTCCTGGCAATCAGACTGGCCTAGGATCCGGCACAATCTATCACTCTGGGTCTCAACGCCTAGCCAATCTGTCGCCTTCGCTTACGCTCGCAAGACATGGTGTTGCAATCGATGAAACATTGCCGTGCAGAAGAAAAGAGAACACGGGAGAGATGACTGTCAAGACATTCGGCATGCCCTCCATGGGCTTGGATTACCACTGTACACTGAAGCTTGTTGAATGCGCAACTTGCAGCGTACAAGCTGCTCGGGGTTGCATGTTCAATATCGGTTCGATCAATTGACATCCCAGAAATTCGGACCTAACAATCCTTTGTGACAGCTTCAGCGCTAGTCGCTACCCGGGGGTAGACTCCACTGACTGTTTCTAAAATCCAGAGTCCTGACAATCTGGGTTAGGCTGTGCACTTTCGACCCATGTTTATTCTGTGCTGAATGCTGAGAACATCAGCCGGTATCAACCGCTGAGGCTTGGTTCGAGGGCCGAATTCTCTGGAAGTGGAAGACCCTTCCTTCCTTTCATTACCCACCCGGCGTGAGGTACCTTCATCTGGGTGATTCTTCTCTCCTCCGAACGACTTCGTCGTCATCTTCATTCTCTTCCTTCCTGCTTGCCAGGCAAGAGCTAGAGGCTCGATCGATTCTGGCCTTTTTCTAGGTGACTCTGTAAGTCTTTCTCTGGCCTACTTTTATCGAGCAAGGCTAATCTATGTCATTTAGGCATTCTCACCTCAACAGCCTGCCGGAGCCCAGAAGCAGACTGTGCAATGGTCATGAAGCCTTGATATCCATTTCTCGTCCTTCTTTACAAATAAAATCCTGGTATGCAAGCATGACCAATAAAGATGTGGCTTCCATCCACTGCAAAGCAGCGTTAACTTCTCTATGATACCACCAGGCATTGAGTGCCATTTTGCATCACACTTTTTTTCCAGTCGTGGACTTCTGGTCATCAAGTTCCTTCCATTCTATCACACGCCTTCATTAGCACCATTCAGTACCTGCAACCATCGTTATCGCCGAGGCTTGCCTTCATCCAAATACCCTACCCCATTCCCTCACTCTTGAACAACTTCTTGATAGAAACATCGAGCTGGCCGTTGTTCATATCTGCCTACCAACCCGGATTACCATTCGCTTATTACGCCCGGATCCAAAGACCTTGGTTTATGATTTAGATCCACGTCTGTTGCCCGGTACGCAACCCCTAAACGCTGCTTCAAAGAACATGGACCCAACTTCGAAGTACGGCGGGCCTAACCCCAAGGCCGCGGAAAGAGGGGGATCGGTCCGGCGGGCGAGGGAAATGCTAGAGCACGGCAGACGCCCGAGGATTCGAGTTCCTCAAGAAAACACGACTGTTCCACCGCCCAGGCCCCATGTCCCTCAGCCGAACGCATGGCCGTTGTTAGGTGACAATAGTACACCGCGGACAAACGTGGCCGATGCACAGACACGGCTGTCCAACCTGGTGGATTCACAAGGAAGACCTTTGGTGTCTAGAGGAACCCCTCCTCAGCGCCCACCTCGACAGGACCTTCCATCGCCTTCCGTGTACTCGGAGAGGAGCGTTTCAGATGCTGTTCCAAGCCCTCTTCACCTTACCCAGCGTACACCGTCGTTCTCTCAGCCTTTCACCAATCAACAACACATCCACCCTGCGCTACGAGACCCGGTTCCTTCCGCAAATGAAGATATGTCCAGGAAATCTGCAGCATCATCCTTCGGCTCCATCCCTTCGATACCTGATTTTCCCCCGCCTTTGCCCTCTCAGAATAGACTTGCTCCTCCCGCGGCCATGCGCTCAGGCATGAATCGCAGATCGTCTGTCTCGCCAATACCGGAAGAACTGCCCGATAGTCCAACAATACTGAACAAGCCGTACGCTCCCAGCGTAGTGACTGCGTCGAGTTGGAACTCCGAGAAGCGCGAGTCTGATATACTTGGGGCGTATATGGATGGTGAATCTGATAGCGCTCAGGAGTCGCCTCAGCATGCTGAACCGGCTCTGGTTCGACAAGCCAGTCTCGGCAAACGAGGCAAGCCTTCACTGCGCACAATCAGTAAGCCCAATTTTGATACATCGCAACTGGCTGGAAGAACACCAACACCATCAGGACAGGGAAATAATCCTACTCTCAAGGAGATCGCAGCAGGGTTGGCCGCTCGATCCTCCTACGCCTCATCGTCATCAGGAGAATCGGACATTGACCCGGAGAAACCACCAATCGTACGGGGAGATGATATAAGTGCACACGGCTCGTATGACAGCAACATGAGGTCTCTTCCAGCGCCATTACCCCAGAGTGCACCGACACTGAGTGAGATGAGACCAGGAGCCCGCCGGCCGCCACGCTTGAACATCAATGCGGTCAGGGAAGCTGAAGCTCGCGGTAGTCTGACGAGTTTGTCTGATCTGATCAAGCGCGCGACGAAACTTGCGACCAATCTCGAGCACGGGCGAACAGCAAGCAGGAACGACCTTCTGAATGTTGAGGGAGGCTCCAGACATCCGTTCGGTAAGCTAAATTCCAAGTAGTGCTCTCAATTCTTCAGCCTCACTAATGCATACACAGGTGACCCGAATCGAAGGTCCGGATCCATCAAGGACATCTTGGCGTCGTTCCCAAACCCTGCTGCTACGCCGGAAGGTCGTTCGTCTTGGCCTATTTTCTGGAGACGATCTACACTTCACCAACTACACTCTCAAGAGCAGAGGCACGATCCTGGCAATGAGAAGAACAGCGCACAAAGCCAACGACGGCGGTGTTGCGGAATGCCTTTGTGGGCATTCATTACCCTCTGCGTCGTACTGCTCCTCGTCATCGCTGCCGCCGTTTTGATACCCATTTTTCTGGTTGTGGTGCCTCGGGAAAACCAGAGTAACGATAGCAGCACATTGTGTGAGAAGACTACTCCATGTTCGAATGGTGGTGTCAGTGTGTCAAGTGGAGATGTTTGCTCCTGCGTCTGTGTCAATGGATATACCGGCTCCCGCTGTACGACATCAGGCGATGCCAGCTGTGTCACTACCGAAATCACGCAAAACTCGAGATCCCGCAATGCCACTGTTGGTGATGATCTTCCTCGCCTGTTCCAAGACTCCCAGAGTAACTTTAGTATTCCGCTGGACTCTGTTACTGTCATGGCCCTCTTCAGTCAGAACAATGTCTCTTGTACGACGGAGAATACGCTTGTTTCGTTTGAGGGCCTCACCTCGAACGACAATGAGCGCCGTGCCCTATCCTCTGACTTTGTCATCGTAGACGAACTATCTCCCGATAACGGAGAATCACCTGACTCTACTCTCTCAGAGACTCCCACAGCAACGCTTCCCGTGCCAAGGGATGTTGCTACCAAGAATGGTATTCTTTTCGAAGCTTCGGAAGCTACGAAGGGGGTCGATGCTACTCCTACTCCAAGCAGCACAGCAACACCGTCCGCCACACCATCTGTCAGTACCGAGGTCATCGACTTTTCCCGAATCGCAGTTCTATACATTCTTCAGCGAACCGGCACCCTCAGCGCGGCCATGTACTCGGCAGAATCCATCGAACGTCATCTGTCGCACTCTTACTCAAACTCAAGCGACGAAAGCTACCTCTTCGATCTCGACCCCTCCGGCGTCAAGGGTAACTTCACGCTGAACTTCCAAGAGTTCACCATTACCGATTTCGACGGCGACACTGTCGGCGGCAACTAAGCACGCTTTCTCATTTCCTCATTTTCTCGCTTCATCATTTGATTCCCATCCCATTCTTACAATCCTTGCATATTGCTGGCCCCGTTTATTTCCCTTCTCGCGCTCCTTTGCATCTGATTAATCTTTATATACAGGAGAGAGTGTGTATAGCCTCCTCATCTCCCTTTGACTTTGATCTGACCTTGTTGGGCGTTCCCTGGTGTATATATACAGACATGATCTCCTCAGCCTCAGCTTCTCATACCCTTGTTATCTCCTACCCAGTTCTGGCTAGACTATCTGGGGCGTTGGTAGCTGGTTAGCGTTAATTTTTTGTTAATTTATCCGACTGCATGCCAGTTTCTAAAAGCACAATATAAGCGTTATATTGAAGGATTCGTATGTTTGGTTGTAATTGTAATTGTAGTAGTATTTGAATATTGTTATACATGGAATAAAGTAGTAAATATATGATACACCCAAAACTCCTAGAACTCCAGCCTCAGCCATATATGCATTGAACCCAGACAGCAACAAAATATGCAGGTTGAAGCTTAAAACAATCCAACCCCAGGCGCAGTAGAAGCATTCATCTCAGCCTCAGTCATAACCAGCGGACCCAATCGACCAACTCTCTCACGCAAAAGGAAGTCCTCAGCCTCCCACCTCATGCGCTCATGAGTCTTCTGCAGAACAGTTTTCTCAGAGGGTTTCGAGAACCACGATGTCTTCGAGTCACTCTTCGCCTTCTCGCGGACCTCGTCCTCGTCCTTCTTCGCTGTCTCGATGAATTCGCTCAGCATTGTTCTCCAGTTAACCATGTTTACGCGGAGACACTGCGTGCATTTGTTCTTTGGGTCTGTGGTGTCTGTTTCGGGGAGGGTTGTTTCGGCGAGGTCGAATGCATCGCGCGTCCATGCGAGGCCGGTCTTCTTGGAGTGTGACGCGTAGATGATTTCGCCGATGTAGGTCATGAGTGCTGCTTCGTCGCAGGGAGATATGGTTGTTTTGAAGGGGGGTTCGTTTCCGGAGGGCGTGGATTGGATGGGTTCAGGTTGGGTGAAGAGGGATTTGAAGGTGTTGATGAATGTGACGATTGAGTCGGTTGATGGTTGGACGAAGGATGGGCGTTCTGGAAGGGTAGTGCCGGGGGGTGGTGGGAGGAGGGCACGACGGGCTTTGAGGACGGATGTGAAGATTGATAGGGCTGTTGGGAGGTTTCCGTTGCGAGCGTGGTGGACGCCTACGGCTGTTGAGACGCGGATGATGTTCTCGGATGGAGGGGCTTGAGGGTCGTTCTTCAGGACGCCTGTTTTGGTGTTGACTACTTTCGACACTTCCACTGGGGAGCCTGATGCCGCGATGTCCATAGCCCAGGCATAGGTGTCCGCCGCGGTTTTTTTCAGGCCTTTGTAGTCCAACCAGTCGGCAAAGGCGATAGCCGCCTCGACCCTTTGTCCGGCATTGAACCCAACAGTCGTTAAGATCTTGGTATAGAAGCCCTCCGGACTTGGCGATGCAGGTATGGCGTTCTCCTCGGACAATTGTCCGTGCTTGGTGGCGCGTTTGGGATTGGGGTTTGAGGGGCCTTCGAAGTATTCCTGTGGCGCAGAAGCATTGAGCTTGACATCCGTCATCCAGCCCTCTAGGTTCTCCGCAGCCTTTGCAGCTCCTAAGAGAGCCTGGTAGTAGCCCTGCCTCCACTGCTCG
This sequence comes from Aspergillus stella-maris, assembly GCF_047715825.1. Lineage (NCBI taxonomy): Eukaryota > Fungi > Ascomycota > Eurotiomycetes > Eurotiales > Aspergillaceae > Aspergillus > Aspergillus stella-maris. The sequence goes on from NW_027396797.1 coordinate 598,162, forward strand.
CTCTTGGCCGTAATGTCGAATCCGGATTTCTTGACAACGGACGGGTCATTATGCCCACATTTGGTCACACTCTCAAAGAGGAATCCGTTCTCCTCGAGCTCGATAATATCTTTCCCATCAACATTCGGATCCTCCAATCGATGTAACAACTCGCGGCAGTGAGCCGAAATCGCCGGCCACTGGGTCATGTATTGGCCATTTTCCTCTGGTCGTTGGAACGCCTCAAGAGCCCGTAAGAACACCCGGCTTTTCCAGGTCCACTCCGCCGGCGTCGGCCACTTGTGTTCACGCTCCTGGTTCACGATTCCGAACTTGACGACGTCCCAGCAGAAGAACATAGCGCCGACTGTCAGGAAAATCCGCACCCAGTGGGACATGCGTTTCTTGAATTGACCGCCACTTGCGGTGGATGCGAGTCGCGCATAGTGTTGCTTTAGATGCGTCGGCCATGGAGGGAGAGCTCGTTCGATATGCGGGGGGGCAAGGTAAGTCAGTTGAGGTCGGCCTCGCTGCGGGGAGAGAGTCTGAAGAGGAGGGTTCTGTGTGAACGGGCGACGGCAGGTCCGGCGAGCGGTGGTGGGAGCAAGATGCGGCCGGAGCGAGGGAACCACCGGCCTCGCCATTCGAGGCAAGCGGTTATGTTGACGCAACATCCTGCGATGCTTGCGGTGATTGACGTTGCGACGGTGAAGAATTGGCAATCTCGAGTCTCAAGACTCGATGGATTGGTTGGTGTTTGCTGTGTTTGCACGTTTTTGCCTTTTTGGGGAAAGACTGACCATGGATCCATTTTCATAGTCAAGGTAGCCCTGGAAGAAGTTCCATCGCCAAAACCAACATTCTGGAAGTTATGCGTCGTGTCACTCTGTCAAGGATTTATCCATCAAGATACATTATGAACTGCAACTCCGAGAACACCCATGATAGCACTGGTCCACTGACTGTGATCTTCTACCCAGAAGCAATCGTGTTATCACAAGAGCTTTGAGAACAAGGTCATCATTTCGCTGGTAAATTCTGCAGGCACTTGAACTAAGTAAACGGGAGGAGCTGCGATGGAGGAGAAGAAACAAGCTATCAGTACCCTTCAGCGTCTCTTTCAGAGACAACCCCAGGCCGTTGAGTCGTCCTTGGCATCAGCTGAGCCTGTACTTAGGGGCAAGAGTAGGGATCTGATGGCGAGGCAGCCTCACCACCATATTGTGCCATATCAGACTGTGCAATAGCTTCTACTTCTGTGGAGATTGAAAAGAAAAATTATTGCTCCCACACGATCATTGGCAGGTGACGCAGTGGTGTCCTGAAGTGAAGGCTGAACACCTCTTCGTCACGTCTCTGTAGTCTGCGAAGAAAACAGCATTAAGTCCGACTACCGGAGCCGGCAAGAGTCTTAAAAGGTTTACTTTGGGTGCCAATGTGGCCAGAACCGTTGTAGTCGTCACGACCTAGCCCAGCCTGCAGTAGCTGGCACCAGAGCTTAGTTCTATACTCAAGCCCTCCACCCCGTCCTTTTAAAGGACTTTTGGTCGCAATTCTAGATTGCCTATCTATAATTGCTATCCTAACTCTTGCCTTTGGTGGGAGAAATTTCTCGGGTTTGTATATGTAATAAAACGGCCTGTATGCCATGTTGCTTGACACTCATTGTACAAGAAAGGCTTCTGAGGTTATGTATATACCCAAGATTCTACAGATTCTACATATAATTAGCAAGTACTCACTCCGCTCCACTTCTATATCTTCAATAGTCTCACAATCTGTCTGTGATGCCCCGAGTGGCACTCTTTGTGGCTTTCTGATTTGTTGACCTGTAGGTTCCTGCTTCCTTATTGGCCAAAA